>NC_087063.1:39225828-39817429 GCF_963678635.1 Symsagittifera roscoffensis | reverse complement strand
GTTTGTTGCCCTTCATATCTCTCTTTGTGCTTCCTTGTCGGTCATTTTAACAATGAAAACATTCCTTTTGATCCGACTTTCTAGCATACCTAGACTGCCTCTAACCACGAGTCCACTTAATACGTAGTGAAATTGTTCGAGGGACTCTCTCTCCTTTTGCTTACGCGACAACAGTTGGTAGGTTTCGAATGTTTCGTTTCATTCTTCTTAACGATTTCCTGGAACTCGTCTAGTATCCGGGGGTACCTGGTTTCATGTCGTGGAGCTCGTCCTGCCCGCGTTTTTCAAGGCATAGGTAAAAGCTTAAAATAAGCGCCTGCTCCGCTTCTACGCGATTCTTGCCCCAGACGTTTGCTGGCAGCGCCGCGATTTGTCTCGCCTTCAACGTTTTATCGAAGTAGAATGACGTCCGATTAAATGCATGCTTTGCTATTACACACCACGTGAATCAGTTTATCCAGCGTTTGAACGTTGTGCACCACTGGATTTGAACGTTGCCGTTGGCAGGTATCAATCAACTGACCAGAGGGTCAAATTCCAATAACGGACTAAAAACTAAAAACTATCGTGAACTCAAATTTGTGTATATGATAAAATATAGTAAGTGATTTTTATCAGTGTGTTTTGGCATGAGTTTTTTTCATTGGGCTAGCTCGCCGTCTTTCTCTAGAAGTGTTTGATAAGTTTATTACAATTGCAAGTTCTTCCTATTTTTAAATATTCTTACATTAAATAAACATTCATTTTTTGTCGTCGGTTGTAAATAAGAAAAAACTTGTAACAAAAGTTTTCCGACTATAGCAGCAAAAATGATTAGTTATGTGTTTCTTTTCTTCTCAGCCATGAAATTCAATCCTTACTTTGAGTGAGTTTACATTAGATGATGAAACTCAAATCGAATGGAAATTTTTTATCACATGATGAAACGGTTGAACGACCTACCGAAAAATTAGGTTGTTGGAAAAAATTAATACGAGGTGGAAAAATCTTGATCATTTCAATTTTAGAAAGAGCAATTTTCATCTGTTTGTCTTGTTAAATTCGGTCAAAAAGTTTTCCTACATTGAGGTTTAAACTGACGGAACACGTTAATACGAATTTCATCTATAACCGACTGTCTCAAAAGCGTGTTAAAAAACTCTGGTAAATAATTTCGTTTCATCTTAGCAATTTCAAGAACAATGTGATGGTTTTAAACATAAATTCAAAATATTCGCCACAGTTGCTTTATTGGAAAAAAAAGGATAATTATTTGGCTTTCAAGTTTGCTAAGTTTGTCGAAAAGTATTAGAAGCAGTATCTTTACATGAAATGACTTATGTTGGACAAAGTTTGCCGAATCTTCTTCTTCACCCCATACGAGGAAGTATTCAGAAGAACGCCAAAAAAAGTAATTTGTTTCCCACCGCTTCCAAAAATTTTCATCTCCGTTTTAGCCTTGGTTGCTTTTGCAAATTTGTATAGCTGCTTTTATTTAATTCAAGTAACTTCTCCACTCAAAAATCAGGGTAGTACGGAAGAAAGTCATGGACGCCACCTTCATTGATTTGACCTTGCCGAACACAAACCGTTGGCGATCATTTATAAAACTGTTTGTCATCGGCACCGATGATTTGTACAAAAAGTCAAATAAAGCCAGAGGTTTTACAATTAGCTACCATAATCTGCCGCAGAGCCCTGATATCGATAATATTTGCGTAGTTACAAGCTGCTTTTAGGTCTGATGCCAATTGAGACCTAACTTTGCGCCAATATGAAGGGAAAATGTCTCCCAAGTTTGGTCCAAGTTTCATCCTCAAAAACAAAAAAGGGAAACTAGAAGTGGAGCAGTTCATGGCCACATGGAAACTTTTGAGCTGAATTTAAAAAATTGGCCTGGAATGATTTAGTTATCCGTTTTAAAACAAAAACATTTTTTGTTCAGGTGGTATCGTTTTTAATCTTAAAACGCAGTGATTTTTTGAACTTTTTGACATTGTCATTCTAAAAACGTTTTCAGCTTGTACTCACGTTTGTCAGCTTGACTGCGATAATAATGTTCGACCAGCAGCGTACTACTCTCTGAACAATCAATGAAGATATAAATTGTAGAGAAATCAACTCAAACATAACACGCATAACATGAAACGTTTTATCATAATGCAGTTGAAAATTCAACTACGATTTTTAATTTGGAACAAAATAACTATCGTTCTACAGTTCACGAGTATTAAATGAAAACTTGAATAAAATTAACCTATACGTGATTGCTTTTATCAACTTTTCTTCTAAATTCAAAAAAGTCCGGGTAAAGAACACAATAACCGAAACAGCGTGCGGCTAGTCGTTGGAATGTCGGATCTGAGCAGTTTTTACTTGCGAAAACATCGGCTGAACCGGAATCAGGCAGACGAGGACTATGAGGCACCGGACGAAACAGCGAGACAGGACCCAATTCAACCTTACCATAAAAACAAACTGGTATGTACAAGTTTTGCAGGCAAAATGAATTCGATGGGTAGTTTGTTCGAACCTCGTTAGTTGGATTATTCTAGCTTGAAATATTCTTGAAGTTTTGTATATGGGAAGCTTGTTAAGGTAAACTTTTAAACATGGGAACTTCGAGATTATGTGCCCATTATCGAAATTTTCATTGTTTGAGTTATTTTAGCGAGTTATTTGGTTCCCAGGCTTATCACCCCGTGTTTTTAACCCCCATTTTCTTAATCCCATCTCATATAACCACAAAATTAGATAACCCCACTACAATTTAACCCTTTTTAATACCAATTGTTCGAATCAAAGTGAAACTTACTTGAAAGGAATTTGGAACCATATCGTCGGTAAACATCAAAGCTTTAATTGCGAAACTTTGAGAACCAAAAAGAATTAACCTGTATGCTGCTAAATGCGTTTTAGATTTGAACAGATTTTACTTTGTCGATGGTCTAGACTTTGATATGAACTTGAAAACGAATCCGACCGACATGATTCAAATTAGTTACCAAAACTGATTAGATTTTTCCGAAACTGAACTTGATCTTGAACCAACTCCTGCAAATAAACGATAAATTGGCTAAATACAAAAGAAATCTACAATGAGAACTGACTGTGAACAAAAAATTGATCCAAAAGGACCATTTTAAATTGAAATATCGATCATTTCAAGTAAAACTTATCTATGTTTTCGAACAATCTAATGTTTGTCAGCTTTGTTTTGAATTGTCGGCATACAACGCATTGTCTAAAAAGTTTGCCAGCCTCTAGTCCCAACACAGCGTCTCAGCCGAAGGAGCGATTGTTCCGGGATTAAATAGCCAGATACAGTTTTTTTCAATTGCGAGTCAAGTCAATGCGTTTTTTACGCCTCCGGGAGACTGCAAGGAGACGTCTTTTCTTAAAAACGTTGATAAACAAAGTTTTAAGTTGAAAATATATATACATAGAACAAAAAAACTAAAGTTTAACTCAAGTTCGACATAGCCAGGAGAAATGTGAATCCGTTTTTTCTTCGTAAACTTGCATAATATTCTGCACTTTTTCGTTGAGCACCCAGTATTTTACTTTTTTGTATATTGGTGCCCAATCGAGGCGTTATAGAAAATAAATTTTTGGACGGAAGCGTTTTCTTTCAAATTTGCAGTCACTTTCCATGTTCTGAGATGCGATCTACTGAAGTGTGAATGCATGCCATAATACAAGCCTTCTACAGCATATGTTGCTCTGGCCAAACTCGACGATGCCGCATTCCTTTGATTTAATAATGAAGGGGGGAATAGGACTTCGCGAATCAGGACGAGACTCTTCATGTAGTTAGATCCGAAAATAAAGGCAAAGCTCGTCAACTTTTGCTTTTTTCCAACTCTTTGAAGGTGCGATTGCATATTGTTTGAATTTCCTCCACTATTTTGTCATTTGAAATTCCTATTTCGTCTTTTTTTCAAAAGTCAAGACCTATTTCTTCTTTCAACTAACATTTTAGGTGCTTCAGCGAAATCGGGATTTGTTTCGTAATCCATTTTCAATCCGAGCTCCGCGATTTTCTCATCCAATTTTGTGAAAGATGCAAGAAACATCCCGACAGCTTGGACTCTGGAAAAATTTTCTGAAACACTTGAATACCAGCCTACTGAAAATCCAGCTAATTTTTTCAGGTTTAGTAACAGGGGCAAGTAGGTTTAGGGCTTCTAGGAAACGGTGGTAGGTTTTTTCTGTTTTATGTGGCAGGAACGCATATATGCAAGAGGGCGATATTCTTGAAAGACTAAAGTGTAAAGAGAAAAATTGACGAAACATTTTTGGGGTGGCTTTGAAAGTTCCGTCAGCCAACCAAAATCTGGATTTTTCAAACACACGTAGCATTTCAAGGTCGCCGAACAAAATATTCCTCTCGTGATCATTTTGCACACTGTCAAATTTTAAATTTTTTGGACATTTCTTTAAATGCCCCAGCAACCAGAAGTTTCGGGCATTTCGAAACTTCTGGTTGCTGGGGAGGCTTCTAAGATTTTTTCTCGTGGCTTGCGCGATCGTTGTGCGGTGCGGACTAAGTTTTCTTTGGTTGGTAGGTCTAGTTGAGTGGCAATAAAATCTGTTATGGGCTAAATTTCGGTTGCCACTGCCACGGTTGAGGTATTACTATCACTCAGATCCTAAATATTTTTCAAAACTAATCGAGCATCCGCTTTGCCCGTGAAAATATCTTGATCATGTTCACCCCTCGTTTCAATAAGATTTTCTTCATCCGTAATTGCTGTAACGCGGCTTTTATGAGTTTGGTATTTCGAGCTGTTCCAATTTGTAGTTGTCTTCTTTTTACACTCTGGGTGATACTTCTGACCCACTAGTTTTTGTTTGTTTTTCGAAGATAATGAAAAAAGAAAAGACATTATATCTGATAAAGTGGTATAACAATGGCTAAAGAAATAGGCAGTATGATTTTTTTCTATTAGTTTCACAGACGTCTTTTGTTGCCTTCAGTTAGCACCCTGTAGGTTATCTCTGTTTTCAGCGCGTGAATGAGGAAGTATTTCTTAATCTAATCAAAATACAATTGTTTTTGAGCGACAAATGCATGATTGCGAATTATGAATGGTTTCTCTGGCCTCAATTAGTACACATAATTGGAACACTACTATGAGTGTAAAAGGACCTAATAAGAGGAGTTAATTTGAAACAATTTATGGTCATCAAAAGGGGGTTAAATTGCTGTGGGGTTATTTTGTTTCGGGGTTATCAATAGGGGGTGTAAGCATAGGGGTTAAATATCGTGGGAATAAACAGTGGGACAGCGAGTTGTTTAATTGGAGTTATTTAGAGATATTTGGAGATTTGTCAATTTCAATTGAAAACTATTAAATTGATGGCTGGCTATGAGTTGATGACTGATCCATCAGGGCAAAAGGATGAATGCTGCGACTGTCCTTTAACGTCCATAAGTAATCTTTTTAAGGAATAGATAAAACGTTTAAAAAAAAACAAAAAAAAAGTTTATTTCCTGATTGTTTTTTTTTCAAAAAATCCAGCCATACGCTATATGAAGTAATAGTGATGTAATAAGCGTCTAGCAACGTATTTGTAATTTAATATTAGATTGAATTCTGAGCCACAAGAAATAGTCACTAACACTCAAATGGAATTAATTATATCACGCGCTTATGGTCCCAAAAAAGCCATTTTCAAACAACCATTTTACAAAAAATTGTCACAGGTAAAGTATCTTTTTTTGTTATTATTTTCAGATGGTATAAAAAATTCCTTGCGTAAAATGTTGGTTTTTTACTAAAGAAAATACACATCGAGCCTATTATTCTCTACTGAGCAATAACTGAGCAGACCCGCATTGAGTAAACTTTTTTCAAAAATGATTTTATTTATAAACTTTCAGTACATTCTTTCATAAACTAAATGGTCGAAGTCTGCGTAATTGGTGATAAGCACAATGATTTTATACACTATATCTGCGGTAGAACCAAAATGTAAACTCTATTTCAAAGGAAGAAAAGCAGTAAAAATCATTTTGGGTAGCTGAGCTTTACGGTAAAATAGATTAGTAGATTACCATAGAACAAAGAATTATCAAGTACCATTAATTATGCTAAGTATCATAGAACATAATTACCATGCTTGTAAAAGCTTTTGAATGATTGCTTTTTAAAACAGAAAACATTCCAGCAAATAATCTTACTTACGCCAATTCTTCAAGAACAGTGTTTTAAGAGTCTTTGTTGCGACTAAGAGTCTTTGTTGCGACTGTCCCAGAAAGTGATTATTAGATTCACGGGGGTGTTTTTCTCTGAAAGATTTTTATAGCCTGGGTATCTCCTTATTTTCAGACGGGTGTGTTACGCACTGTTCTAAATCGACTTAGACCATGCTTAAACAGCACCTTAAATAGGTTTTTATATCTATAATACTAGCGTATCGCTATTTATTATCTCGCGCACAAAATTGTTCCAAATAGAATTAAGGCAAACTAGTCAAGTTTTATCAATAGTTTCAAAAACAACTTCTTTTGTATTACTCAAACTTAGTCAACATAAAAGTTGATACTGACAGTCCAAATTTTTTAGTGTAACGAAACGTTTTGTTTCACCAAAAACTTTTGTATTTCAATTTAAGGGCAGTCGGAACGTACAGACAGGGTTTTGTCCTGATTTAAGAGCATTCTTGTTATTTGACACTGGACGGCATTTTAAAAAATTAAGTTTTCGACAGCAGGTTTTATCGACCGACTTCACGTAGCATTTCCTTGAAAATCAAAAAAATACCATATGTTATAGAATCAAAAATATTAAATTTCATTTCCAGTCTAAAGGTGTAAGATTTTGTTTTAATTTTGAGTATTTTCTGTGAACAAAAAGTTCAATGACTTAGAAGCCATATTTGCCATTTTACCATTTGCTTGAAGCTTGGGAAATGGAAAAGGTACACTCTGATGCACATCGTCATATGGTCACCACCAGAAGCAGTTGGGTAAGTTTGAAAACAAACTAAAATGCTTTCAATGTGTTCCGATGGTTATTACATTTTGATGTGTTTACGCGCACTAAAGTGTCCTGTGTTTACGCGCACTAAAGTATATTGACATCATTTTAACTGTGCTTAATTGAAATCAAAAACCTCCTAGGTTTTTCACGTCTGGATATCTGAAATCTAAGTTTGCTCAGCCCCATTGCAAGCTAGGCCAACCCATTAGATCATACTAATACTCAGATCATTGATAGATTTAAGTTCCTTCAATCTTATTCTTGCATTATGCAAAGAATATAGAAAAACAAAAAAATACAAGCTTGAAGTTTTTTTCCGGTTATTAAACTGACCATGGTCTTCATACAAAATACGAACAAACAAAAGTCGGATCTTGTTAACTATTTCCCCCCTTTTGGACCTTGTTGTTCCGACTTTCGATACGAAAGTAACGGAATATTTGTGCTCGGGGTGGGTTTTTTTTTTCTTCAGACAAATTTCGACTTTTTAACTAGCCATTTTTGACGGAATTTTTTTATATCATTCGAAAGCCATTGTTGTCCTGAGCTTAAATTTGAAAAGATATTTCACCTGTGATCATTTTTTGTAAAGTTATGAGGGTTTAAAGATTGCCATTTTGACCAATTTGGGACAATTAACGCGTGATATAATTGACGCTCTTAACGCGTAAGCGGAGATTTAATCCGTCTTACAAATCGTTCCAAATTGGTTGAACGAAGCTTATTTGCCATAATTGATTTGTTAAAAGGAATGAAATCTATCTTTTTGTACTTCAAATGGCGTGTGGGGGGATGATTTTAATAAAAAATTTCAAATTTGAAAAAAAAATTTCATTTTATTCTATTCATTTAAATTTTTATGTTATTACTGCTGCTCCATAAATCTTAAAAGGCAGTCGGAACATTCAGGGCTTCGCCCTGATACGAGCAGTCTTGTTAACTATTTCGTCCTATGCATGTTTTATTTTTGACAACCATTCTTGTTTAAAATATGCATTTTAAAAATGTCAAAGATTAATTGGGTTTTCATTTTTGGGCATTCGTTTTTGTACTCACTATTTATATAATACCTACATGAAATTTTTACTTTGATATATTTTCTTATAAATTGCTTTAAGCTATTGAAAATATGGCAGCCAAAGCTGAATTTCTGAAAATCAAAAGAGGGGGGAAGTTAACAGAATCCCAAAAATCTTTTGTATTATGTAATGCATATATCAGTAAGTGATTTTGACAGAAAAGTCAAAACTTTTAATTGGAAGTTTTCAATTTAACCCTAAATTATCCACTGTTGCTTAAAGGTTCCCACCGAGAAGAATTTTTAATTCTTTACTTAGTTGCTTTAAAGCCACAAAGCAAAGAATTAAAATTCATATCGCTGGGAACTTTTTAAATGCCAAATCGGGTCACTCTCAGTTTAGGCCAAATTTGATCTTAAAACGGCCGCATGCATGTTGTTTGTTTCACAGCAGTAAATCTTGAAATGAGATTTCTGGTTGCCATGGTGTGTTTGTTCAGCTAAACTCAGAAATAACAAGCAATGCAAATCAGAACAGTGAAATATAGTGTAGACAGTGAGTTTTATTGAAAAACGATGAAACCAATTAGAGTTTAATTGGGGCCTAGACAAATTAATTTTAAAAAAATTGACCAAATTTAAGTTTCTATATGCATAACAGAGCTTAAAATTTTAAAGTTAACTTTTATGTGGAAACTCAAGATTTTGTTTACCCATTCGATCAAAACAAAAAGTTATGGAAAATCTTGGATTGATAATGAAAAGAAAAAAGCTTGGTCAGTTAAAAGAAAACTTCTTGAAAGACATTAAAACTTGAAAACGGAGGACTTGTTAAATTTTTAAACTGTCAGAAAGTCAAAAACTTTATTCAAAACAAGAAAAAAGATCAGTATGGCAATATATTTAATGAAGAGACATCATAAACTTCAACAACTTTTTTCGATGCCCTCAAAGATTCGAAAAATGAGAAGTAAACATCAAGAGACCACAACAAACAAAAAAATTTTAACCACTGAAGATCTAAACATTTTGTGGAGCTTGTGACTTTCAAAAGTGAAAACAGTCTCAAACAGTCACAAACAGGAACTCAAGATTTTTCAAAAGATTGAACGCTTTTTTATCGTGACAGTCAAGCATTATTTGATGAGATACCAAAATTATTAAACAAAAAGTGAGGATTTTAATGAAACCTCAAGTTTTTTTCTGAATATAAAAAACCAGTTGTTTCCCCAAAATGTAATGAAATCTTCGTAAAAAATCTAAACAAAACTTATTTTTCAATTAGTCCGAAAGTTGCTATTTTGATTACCAGAGCAAAAGGTCAATATTTGATGCCATAGTGGATCTCTTTCAACGTTCATGGAATGTTGTTTGATTTGAAAACTATGACACATTATGTTTTGTTTTGATTTTTTCTCAAAATCATCTCCCAAAAATTATTGAAAGTTCAAAGTGATGTTTTTGTTCCGACCATTGAAAATGGAGAGGAATTTTTTATTCGGGTGTGTTTTAGTTTTTTTCTTTTCGCTTTCCACACAAAACCAGGAAACCTAAATAATCATCAGACTGGATTGACTGATATGTCCCGATTTGAACCACATTTAAAAATTTTGAAAAAATGTGAAAAACTGGCATGAAACTTTTGATTTTTTGTTACACTTATTATGGCTCAAATGCTTATAATAGCTGGAAACAAAACGTTGTTTTTTTTGGGTAACGTTAGTGTTAGTTTACTTTGAGTATTTTAATGCCTTTTTAAAATAATAATTTTCAAAAATTTAAAAAAACTGCGAAAAAAATTGAAAAAATTGCATGGAAAACTTGAACTATTAGACCAAAGTTGTGTCTCAAAATTGTCTTAAACATCAAAAGTGCATACAAAAATGCAATGGAACGGTTGTTTTTTTTAAAAAAATTATGTCTATCCAAACTTTTTGCAATTCTCTATGATTTAACAAAATTATCGGACAAAGTCTTAAATGTCTTACATAATTTTGACCTTGAAACAGTGAAATAGAATTAAAGTTACAACCAATACTTCAAAAATGCATTTAAACTGTCAAAATAGCAAACTAAATGATTGCGTTTTTTCAGAGGCTATTAATTTTGAATAGAATTTCAAGCCCTTAACTTCAAAAAAAAATTGATTCAACTGCAATCTGACATGCATTTTTTCATTATAAAGAGTTAGTTGCAAAAAATTGAGAAACAAAATTAATTTAAAAGAGCAATTGACATATTTCAGGAAATTCTTACATGCAAAAGCTATGTTGTTAGACAAAAAGAAGGTCTCAAGATCACCTAAAACTTTGAATTTATATGCCAAAATTGCTCAAAGTTGGCAAATTGTTGTTTTTAATTATTTCTGTCTGTTACAATTATTTGCTCCTAATAGTATAGCTTTTAACAATTTTTTTTTGAACCTTAAATTTTTGAAATATTCTGACCACCAAGTTGAAACTTAGAGGAAATTTTTCCCTGAACTTTCGCGTTTGCTTTTTTTTCGGCAGTTTATGTGTTTTTTTTTTTTCGAAAAATTGCATAATCGATCGCTGCTGAATGAAGTTTGATTTGAAACTAAAGGCTTGAAGTTTTTTTCAAAAAACTGACCGCGCAAAAAGCGCAATTTTTGTGGTTTGATCTTTTGACAATTCAAATGCAATTTTAAAAATTCGGTTGTTATTTCAACTTTATTTCACTGTCTCAATCTCAGCATTATTTCAAAAAATTTTTACGTTGTCCGATAAATTTTTTTTAAAATTACAAAAAAGAACAGAGCAAGAACGTAGCAAAAATTTTAGACAGACAGAATTGATTAAAACGAGCCATCTCCGCATTTTGACTGAGTTTTGCGGACACAATTGCTCATTTCAAATAATTTTGTGTGTACTAACTTTTTGCTACTATTTTAATTGCTCTGGCCTAACTTTTTAGTTTTGCTACTAGTTTAGTTTTGTCTGGCCTAACTTTTTGCTACTATTTATAAAATGCCGACAAATATAAATATAAATTTTCCAGTTTTGCCCTGCTGTTTAAAAAAGATTGATTGAGTTTGTTAGTGTTTACAAAATCATTTAAGTGTTAATCGTTGGTTGTTTTCAGTTCAAGTATCACCACTAAAAGTTACCTGGAAAGCAGATATTACAATTTTAGTTTCAAATTATTCATAATAGCTCATGTTCGAAAGAAATAAAAAAGCCAAAACATTGTTAAAGTACAGTCGAAACAAAGGTGGAGAAAAAATGTTTATTTTGTGTTAAATTTTCAGAAGATTTGAAATCGAATTAAAAACTTCGATTAAGGAGGCTTGTTCACCAGAAAATTGCAACTTCAGAAGCTTTTTCATAAATTGAGATCTAAGAATTTTTAGGGCAAGAAAAAATTTTGAGAAAAGAAATTTAAATCTTTCAGATTAATAGTTTTAAATAAATTTTGTTTAAAACAAGCCGTGCAAAATAATTGAAAATTCAATTTTTTGTTTATGAAAATAGATTTTCCGCTGCTCATTGTAGCTTCTAAGTAATTCTTATTAGTTGTTTTAGTTCAAGAATCATCATTAAAAATTACTTGAAAAAATATATTACAGGTTTAGTTTCAAATTAATCATAATAATTGATAGTCGAAAATTTTAAGAAAGTCGAGACATAGGTCAAGCATATACTGAAAATAACTCTAATTTTCGACTAGAAAAATGAAAACATATCGAGCAGTAGCAAGTCATATTCAATTTTATTCAACATTTTTTGGCCTCAATTCTGATTGCCAATTTTTTTCAAGAAAGCTCTCCGTTTGATACTGAGTTCTAAAACCTTCTTTGGCTGAGTATACCGGAAACTTGTCATAAGGTGTCTTTGATGCCAAAGTATTTTAACTTTCAGTGGAGTGTGCGTCAAGCAAACATAATTTTCAGTCAACTTTTAACGAAAAAAATTGAAAAAAAAAAGATTATTTCGATGTTTTCTTAATGATTTGCTTGATGTTTGGAAAAAATTCAACCTGGGTTCTTTCCCGCGTTTTAGAAGAGCTTGGGAAAAAAATTTGTTTAGCCTGAAAAGAGTTGACAAAAATTCAAAAATTCAACACTCATGAAAAACTCGATGTTCCAGTTTTTGGTCGAGTAAGTCGAGTAATTCTTAGCCTGGCCTATCAAATTTATTCAAAAACTTTTTCCGATCTAGAAATGGGAAAATTGAACGGGGAATATCAAAATTTGGCATCCCGGCACGGGTACTATGTTTTCGATATTTATCAGTGTTTCTTTTCAACATCAACAACAGAATAAATCAAACTCACACCTCTTCAACAGAACTCGAAAGAGACGGAAGAATTCTCAGTCGTGTTCGATGAGTTTCGAGAAAATGCGAGCAGGCTGTTGTGTATCTAGTGTTTGGCTAAATTGTATTTCACTTTCGATCAGTTGGTCACTAACTTCAGATCAACCCTAGTAAACCAATACAATTATCCAAAAAAAAATCTACTTCGGCGGGTAGAAATTGGCATTATTGATTTCATGTTTTCCGAGTGTCCAAATGATCGTTTTACGGACTGGAAATTAACAATGTCCCAAAAAATAGTTCATTATCCAACGATACTGTTTTTTGAGATCAACTGAAAAGTGTTTCTCGATAATACCAAATCAAATAGGGGCTGAGAGTAACACAAAAATGAAAAAATTGTACCAAAAACTAAGCCGAAATTCAGCCTTAAGGTTCAGAAGTTTCCTTCTAGCTATGCTTTTCAAAATAACCATTTTCTAAAATGTTCATTAAAGCTACTAAAGAAGAGTGTTCTCGCTAGAATTCATAGCGAGAAAAACCAAGGTCGTAACCAATGAATTTTCTGGTGAAAGAAGCACAGTGAGTGAAAAAAGTCGAAAACTGAAAGATCGAAACGAACTACGCAAATTGTTCAGGCGCCGTTTGGAAGTTGATTTCTTAAAGTTTCATTTTGCGTATTTTATGACATTGAGTTCTGCTTTTAAATACCGAAATTTCCAATCATTACGGTTAATTTACGGTTAGGTATGAAATGAAATGTTGTCAATCAGCCAGCTACCCGAAACCGATCTGCCTCAGAACCCAAAACGAGGCAGAAATATGCCCATCGACCCTAAACTTTTTCTAAAGGCGCCTTTCCAGCTCCTCGTGGCGTCGTTTTACCAAAGCCAGCCCATGACGTTTCTCACTTGATGACATAGTGCGAGCAGTCGACGTATGACGAGTGGAAGCAGATTTGTCAGACTTATGTGAGTCAAGCTTTCTATTATCCTTAGTCTTATTAGAGACCTTAGACCTGTTTTCAGATACTCGTGCTTCTGAGTCTCTTGTTTTGTGCGAGCGTGAGGATGTCTCAGACCTAGTTTGTTGTAAAGATCCCTTGCTCCCTGTAATGCCGGCTGCTGGAAATGACGAAGGTTCAAGGCTTATCTTGTAACTCTGAGCTTCATGCATTACTTTATCGTTCATTTCAGTTATTTTTCAAGCCAAAGGTCTTGCTGAAAAATATTTTTTTCAGGGTTTTCCGTTTTGTCCGCAAACTTAATTAATTGTTCATTGACATCACCAGCTTTTTCAAAGGCAATTTCACATTTGTGAACAATATTATCAATTTTTGCGGTGCGACTATTGTTCTCAATGAACTCAAGTAATAATGAGTGACATTTAAGCAGCTCATTTTCTAAATTTAGACGGGTTTTTAGTAAGTTGCGTATCTACTTTGGAATTTTTCGACCGTGTTTTCCGCAAATTGACAATATTCTACGGGTGCTCACTAAATAGAAAACAATCAGTAAAATGAGATACTGTTTTGATACGTAATTAAGTTAACATTAATATATCAACATTATTTTACAAGATGGGGGAACTTGACGTCTCAAACCTTCTGCCTGAAGACTATTTCTTATAGCTTTTCGAGCTTTAAATGGCAAGCGGTTCCGCTTCTTGCGCGTCTTAAGGATATTAAGACTAGCGCTATAACGCTTTAGAAGGAGGAGAGTCTTTAACTCAAGGGAAGGAGGCTGGTGAAGCTCGTTGTACTTTTCAATTAGTACCTGGTCCTTAGCCTTATGCTTAGAGATAAAGTCTTTGACAACGTTCAGAACGAGAATACCCGTTGAAACTAAACTTTCCTCTATATCCTCGGTTCCGTTCCTTCTACAGTATACAATCGCACAAATGTTTGTCCTATACCTTAAAAACAAAATGACAAGTTGCTCAGTAGTCAGCTTGCGGTTATTGTTGCTGCTGTGTCTACTTATCGAGTTAATAATGGCGTCGTGCCAAATTAAAAGGTCGTTACGGTGAGACAAGGAGTGATGAAGTTAGCACTGTATTGTTTTCTGAGAGTCCCTAGCGTTAAACTTCAAACTTAAACCTGGCTTTGAACAGCAAGTATCTTTGACGCGCTTCTGGGACGGAGTGGGAAGTTTTCGGAGCGCGTGATACACGGAACTAGCTCCTAGAATGAATACCATACACTTAAGGGACCTATGCGACGGCTACGTTACGCTTAAGTAGCAATGGGATCGGAAAATTTAGTAGGTCGGTTGAACTCCAACAACACACACGGAGTAAACCTGAGGATGAAAGAATTCAATTTAACTCACTTAATATCACCGTACCTGACCACTTAACATTACTGTCACGCAACGAAGTCAATAATCTGACAACCCAAAACCGGTGACCGCCCAATTTCTAAAACTGTAAGACTCGACTAGTTTTAAAAATGCAATTGTGCTATAAATTTACATAGGATGTATTATACGCTGAAAAAGAGTTCCTCAAGCTAGCAACCGCTAATTTTTCTCTATACCCAAAATTTCTCGATACCAAAAATTTTTTCTCGATACCAAAAATTTTTGGGTATATGTGAACTGAATATTAATCCGTGAAACCGGAACAGACAAGAAGGCGAGGATTCATAGCGAGAAAAAACCAAGGTCGTAACCAATAAATTTTCTGGTGAACGAAGAACAGTGAGTGAAAAAGTCAAAAACTTAAAGATCGAAACAAATTGTAAAAGTTTTTCAGGCGCCGTTTTAAAGTTGACTTTTTAATTTTTTCCCTTTGCGTATTTTATGACCTTGAATTCTGCTTTTAAATACCGAATTTTATGGAAGTTTGTCATTCTTTGTTGACTTGTAATTTCCTATAATTACGGTTAGTTTACGTATGAAATGAAATGTTGTCAATCAGCCAGCTACCCGAAACCGATCTGCCTCAGAACCGAAACGAGGTAGAAATATGTTCCGCGACCTGGACAGGAGCAGTTCTGGCTTTGAGAGCTGACCCGGCTGACTTTGGAGCTCTCACTTCTTCTCTCTCTGTGTTGGGGCGAGGATGTTCTGACAAGAAATCATAGCGAGAAAAACCAAGGTCGTAACCAATGAATTTTCTGGTGAACGAAGCACAGTGAGTGAAAAAAGTCGAAAACTGAAAGATCGAAACAAAGTACGCAAATTGTTCAGGCGCCGTTTTGAAGTTGACATTTTAATGTTTCATTTTGCGCATGTTATGACTTTGAAGTCTGCTTTTCAATACTGAAATTTAGGGCAATTAGTTATTCTTTGTTGACTTGTAATTTCCGATACTTACGGTTAATTTACGTATGAAATGATATGTTGTCAATCAGCCAGCTACCCGAAACCGATCTGCCTCAGAACAAAAACGAGGCAGAAATAAAGAGCATAAAGTGATCAAATTAAAAAGACTGCTTAAGAGTTTAAGTTGGAAGCTTTCTCTTGTACGACGAACACGAACAGTGTCGAATTCAAAAAGAACTAGGATTGCCAGCTGTTGGACAAGTAGCACATAATAAAAAAAATAACGTGAAATGTTATTTTTTTCAAAATTAGTATAGTTTTTTTCGTATTGAGATAAAAATGAGTTGAACGACAAACTAAAACCAAGGCATGCTCAACATTTATAGTAGAAAAATGCAAACTGGAAAACATTTTTTGTAGAAAAATGAATGGAAAAGAATTGCGGAAAGAACATCCGATTTTTCGAATTTTGGAAGTTTTTGGGTCCCAAAACGGCGCAAAATTTTCCAAAAACTACCTTTAAATATGTAAAATCAAATAATCACGGCTTTTATTAAGCATAATTAAACTAATACAAAACAGCTCGCTAAACTTCTTTGCTTGAAAGTAGACCAAAAATCAAAAACTTTTAATGTTTTTTGAAATGACTTTACGTAAAACTTGATTTTGACGGCAAAAAATCATACCCGAATACAGAGTTCCTCCTGCCCATTTTCATTGGTCGGTACAAAAACCTAGCACAAAATCAAAAAAAAAATTGCACATAAAAGGACTCAAAAAAAGTTCATGAAAGGTTCTTTAAATGCTCTTTTTTGAGACCGATTCATAAAAAGAAGTCAAAAACAGCCGTTAATTTTTTAAAAATATTTTCCACGAAAGAAAAAAAATCAAAACAATGCTTTTTCAAACCAATAAGGACATTGCAAAAAAAGCAGCAAAATGCTCTTATATTTTGTAAAATTAGATTATTTTTGTGAAGACCAAATGAAAACAAAAACAAACTAAGAACATCAAAAAACATCAATTTATGTGTCAGAAAAATCAACCTCTACCAGTTTTATTAAAGCATAGGGAAAGTATGTATAAAAAGGAATTAAAAAGATACTAATCTGGAGGTAATTTGATTAAGAAAAAAATATATACGTTTTAACAGATATCTTAACAGATATACCCTAAATGATTAATTACAATGAATTTGTTCAGAAAATTGGCATTTTCGAGAAACCGTTGAACTACTAATTGAGCGATTGCTGTCTAAGAAATTGTATACTGTGTTTTTCTGTGAGATGCAAATACTTTTCGATGACTGCAAGATTTTTCTTTTGTCTCAATTAAAAAATCTACGTCAAAAATTTAAAAAGGTAGAAAACTTGAGTTTTTATTAACATGATAAATAAATGAAGCATTTGAACAGCATCGATTCATTTTTTTGTTTTTGCATTATTTGTTTGCTTTGCAAACACAAACTTTGGTCAGCCTGAAAAAAGATGAAAAAAAGTTGAATCGAGATTATAAGAAACAGTTTTTACTACCAAACATAGTTGTCACAATAGATATTCAAAGAATTGAAAAAAGCGGTAGAGACAGGGCTCAGAAAACCAATTGGTCAGTTATTAGGATCTTATTTGAGTCATAGGTAGCAATATGCAGCAGCTAAAATGGAAATTCAAAATACAGAGAGATCTTCGCTCCGGTATTCATCAAGGATCGATTCTTGGTCCACTGCATCTTATAATTTTTCTATGATAACAACTCAAACCAAAAGAACCAAAATTGTATGCTATACGCCACACTAAATTGGACGTGTTTGAAGACAAAAATGTACATGCGGAACTTAGACTACTTTTAACAAAATTAGCAGAATGAATAAAAAAGTCAAGCTAACCTTAAATAAGATGAATTGAAAACCCTAACTTTTAGTAAAAGTGAACGGAAAAAATAAGCCCCAAAAACTAACATATATGACGAGTCACTTGAATCGAAATTTTTCTCGGTATCTTGAACTTCAGATAGATAAAGAGCTGGAGCTTTACAGGGCACGTTGAGTTCTCGGTAAAAGAGTCACGAGATTTATCAAAGCTTTTAGAATACGAGAGTTTATAAAACCAAGCACTATGTAACAGCTTACAAAATTTTCATGCAACCTTTATTACATATAATGTTTTCTACGAAACATTTTCTACCGAATATTATATTACAATATAATATTATTTAATATTTTTTTTCTGAAAAATTCAAAAAAATCATAGGTTGAAAAGTTAAGTGTTAATTCAAAAGCTTTTTATACCATCAAATACCAATCATGTAAATACCAATCGTTCTGATTTTTGCTAAAAAGTTTCTTTTCATTGAACTAGTGAAATTAATGCCAATAATTTGCGGATGTGTAAGTCTTTTTCAAAACTTTTGAAAAAGCTTTGTTTGGATAGGCAGGTGTACAGACTTGATGATATACGCAATACAGCAAGAAGATTACAAACAAACGTACACAAATTTTCAACTGAGTCAACTATTGTATTCTAAGGAAAAAGTTGATCAATTTCTTGAATAATAATCCTATTTTTCTCCCAAATATAAACAATTCGTTCTCCCAGCATGGTTATACAGTTAATCAAGTTGCTTATACTACAACATTGTGGATAACACAAAGCTCCTATGAAATTTCTTCTATTAGTTTTTTGATGTAATTTTTAAATTTTTTAGTAGATGATATTCATAGAAATAAGACTTCTAAAGAGTCGAAAAATTTGTCATTTGTTTCTCAATCAGTATTAAAAAATACACACAATTGTCCGCAATTGTCAACACTTGTGAACGGACCAATGGTGCTTTCGTAGACAGTAACGTTAATGGCGTGTTTCGTAAAGTTTAACTGGTCACAATGAAATTGCCCGAAAAATTGCCCAAAAATCCAATATTTCTGGTCGAACTTATTATTTTAATTGAAGGTCACAAGTTCTGTTCTGACCAAAGAGTGTCAACTAAAATCGAGTAAACTTTGGAATGGTACCATATCATTCAGCCATTAAGATTTTCGTTCACACAAAATTTGTTCCACATTAACGAGTGTTACAAACTGAAATAAAAATCTTGTTTTTATAATTTCTTTGCCGTTGAGTAATAGTTTTAGTATGAACTCTTCATTATGATTTCTTTATAAATACCATCAGAAGGTCAAATTAGTACCATCTACAGAAGACATTGAGCCATTTTACCTAACCAAAAATGACGAACTCGCTATTTACGTTATTAATTATAAATTTCATCTTGCCCATTTGCCGCTTAGACAGGGAGGAAGCTTATTGGCAGTCTCTCATTTTTGCCATCGCCAATAGGAACCTGTACACTTACAACAGCTTCTATTTCAACTACCTCTGTGTCGAGGTCAGCTCTCATTACTGCTTGCAAGGATATGTCACTTATGAAGATTTCAATCACCACACTTACGATGAGTCACCCACCACCACATCTCGCAACGCCATCACAAAAGAATTCGAGGACATGATTTCTCCAGGTTGATTTTTAAGAATGCAGCTGAAGCAAGATCAGAGGCATCGAAAAATGGTCTTGCTTCCGGCTCAATGTTTTTGAAGGTATTTATAAATTAATTTCTTGGGAACCAAGAACAATGCGTACCTTGTCCCTTCAATAGATTGAAATGCCAAATGCTTCAAAAAATGCAATTCAGACTTTAAAAAAGTTTTGAGACGAGTTGTTTTTTTTCTTCTCGGAAAATCAAGCAGCCAGTCTCAATTGAATAGCATTTAACGAAAAAAATTGGGGAAAGAGTTTCAACACCAAATAGTTTTTTGTGTTAGTAAAAAAATTGCCCGCTGTTCACATTTTTCAAATCAATAGCATTGGTTAACTATGCTTTAAGAACGCTCAACTAGAAAATTACCTCCATCGATTTTAAATATCTTCAAAAAAATTAATATTATCTACGAAAATTTCTGCAATTAATGATTTTTCGGAAATGTTTTTTTAAACATATATTGGATTCTAACTTTTGGTGTTTTTCTCAAAACATCAACGTGGATTTAGTTTACCGAATGTACAATTTCTACGGAATACCCTCCCCCTTCGAAGAGTGTTGCAATAGTCAAAATCAGCACTACTGGAAGTATGGCTATAATGAACTTAGACTTAATCCTGGACAATATTTCTCCATTCTTACCGACTACAGCGATGAAAGCAAACCGCTCAATTTTCTCGAGAGCTATTTCAGCGAGGATTGCGATGCCAATATTATAACCACGGTCGGTTTCGGTCCAGGAACCTTGAGGACTCACGAGTTGCTCGAGGACCCCACAGGAGATCACGAATATATGTTCTATTTCCAAGATATGCCGGCAGCTTTGTTTCCACGCCTGGACCCGGGACGAATCCTAACCTTCGGGTGGTTCAAGTGGAATATAATGTGTCATCAGAATCAGTGGATGTGTGAGCCCCCTCGAAGAAGACCCAGAAGACGGAGCACTACAACCTGGAGACCTCCGACTCCTCCTCGTCCAAGAGGGGGAGACGAGTTCAGGCGGAGACGTTTGAATGGTTACAGTGTAAAACGAAAATAGACTGAACGAACTGAACAAACTGAACCTTGATTGTTTTGCTATTTTATTTGCCGCCCTCAAAAAAAACTAAAACTTCAATTGAAAACAGCCTTAAGAGTAATTTTCTTCTCTTTAAAATGCTCAATAAAAGTTGTATAACAGACAGGGCAGATCTAGGACTTTCTCGAGTGGGGGAGGGCGATTTTTTCGAGCTCTCCTATAGCACCAAAAATGCCCTAGTTTGCCACAATTTTTGCGCCGCATGCAAATTTTTGAAAAAAAAACAGGCAAAAAGAGGCGTTTTCAGGCACTTTTTGAGCAGTTTTGACTAAAAAATCGCGTTTTTTCGGCGCGCACTCTCCGATCAAAATTAATATATATTGGCAACGAAGGCGCGTTTGGAAAATTTTAGGGCCAGCCAGCCAGCCAAAACTAGGTTTTTTCATTCTTCTGACTAGTTAAGCAGAAAATTGCTTCCCACTGATCATCAAGGATTTTTAAAACGTGGCTCCTGCGAATCGCAGCGGCGCTATCAGTATAGGCCTTAGCAGTCCTGTCGAAGGATAGTCCATTTTTATTATCTCCCACTGATGAAATGCTAATTTAATGCAGCTAAATCTACTTTTTACAGTTAAAAGAATAAAAGGAATAGAGTGAATTAATCTAAAGTTAAAACATTAAGAAGTGACGAAGCATTCTCTCAGCCGGAGAGAATGAAAGAGTGAAGGTCAGACATTGACATTAGATTGATTATATAAGTCATTAGCTAAATTAGAAAAGATATAAAGTGGAACCACATCATTACTCAAAGCAGGAAAAATTTTATTTTTCAAAATTAACTAATTAACTAACTAACTGCTCTTTTTCTCCCCTTCAGAAAACAAAATAAAATTTTAAGCGCCATAAATGCACCACGTTAGAGTTAAAACTATCGAATGGATTTAATTTAGGAAATTAAACGATATCAAATTCAACGCTGAATTAGAATAGTTAACCAACATCCGCCGCATATAAAAGTAGTTAGTCGAATTATCAGGATTATGCAAAATTACGAAGTTAAATTTCTTGAAATATAACTCAGTCAAAATGGAGTTGAGCGAGCTAGAGTAAGTAGATTACTGCTTATTTTTAAAGATGGCCAATCATTAAATTGGATATACACATTGATCCGAAGGATAGTTAATGTTGGTCTAAGCAATTAACAATCCAAAGAGTATTGTAGCAAATGGAGAGCACCGAATAGGCAAAAAGGTTGTAAACCGTTTTATGAGTTATTTGTAAGCAGTTTTTATAGTAGCGTATAAATTTTTCAAGTTCTGTGTTGAATAGTTCGCTATCAAGGTCCGTGTTTCCGTCGTAATTGTTAATAGCGATTCTTAGTGATTCGTCGGTCGAAGAAGAGGAGTGTATGTCTGGCGATGAAGGGTCTGAAAGTACAGTCACTACGTCCACAGGGGTATACTGGTGAGATGAAGAAGAAGGTTCGCTAAGGTTGTTATCCCGGACAATGGGGTTCGAGATTTATCTATAACATTTTTTATAAAATTTTTTAGGAAATTTGTTTGGCGGGCCCACGTTTCAATTTTTGGCCGACGTAGAAGTAGTTCGTTACCGGAATTAGATAGAGGCTGAAAGTTTGAAATGGCTTCATGAGACGAGTCACCTATCTCGTTAATCAGGAAGCTCACTGGTGGATCCTCGTTGAGTGTTATAGCTGAATTATCCTTCGGGTTCATTTCTTGCGAGACGACAATCGGTTCCGCCCGAATGATGCTGATTGGGCACTGTGAGGTTGTCAAATCGTAGTCTTGGTTATCGTCTAACATCTCAACCTTAATGTTATCTTTTGCTTTACGAGAGTTAGCAGTGTTGTTATCGTGCTTTAAATCTTCAAGGGAATCGGAAACATTTTGGTCCCTAACCACGTCTCTACTCTTCCAGCTATCCATTCCCAATCGGTAATATCGGAGGTATCCGAGGGAAAAACATGGACTCTTAAGAAGCAAGATAACCTGGAAGAAAAGTCGACTTCTTAGCCCTGGGTGGCTGTCTTCGAGAAGGGTTTGTAGAATGTCTCGACACTCGCGTCCTGGTGTTGTTGTCCGAGGTTCCAAATATTGTTTGATTTCTTGTCTTCGGTTGTTGTTTTCTTTGGTTTATTTGATTTCCAGAGTCCATCTCTAAATGGACTTTGAAGGGGCATTCTAGGCGTGTCTGATTCGTATCCCTTCTCCAGAGGTATCTGGTTCTTATTTGGGATCAACGTATCCTTATAACCATCCTCCACTGTGTCATTCGCGTTCCAGTCTTTTGCTCTTTCTTTAGAAAGTATCATTTTCCTTTGTCAAAAATTCCATTGGACGGTTTACCAGATGCCAGTTGTTTCCAGATAATGTTTGGTTTTCTAGATGTACAAGTTTCTCAACTAATCCATTGGAATGATGGTCTCCTACTGTTTAAAATATTAATTTGATATTGTTCAAATCGCAAAATAGTTTGAAATCCAGGCTTGTAAAGATGCTTAATCTACTCTAATTGGGCTGGGTAATAAATGAAGAAATGTGTAGTCTTGAAAAAAATTGATAGCTGTTTTTGACGATGTAGATGTAGTAATTTTTGTTGAACGAAAATTTGAAAATCGATCGATGCAAAAAAAAATATGTTTTTTGTGCCCCAGTGAGAAGCTTAAGGAACAGCAAAATCTACGTTGAGTTCTTCATTGGGTTCCAGTAAGTGACGAAGTTTACTAGTTTGAGAATTAGGAATTATGCTTTTCAAATTCTTACCCGTCTTTGTACTTTCTGGACAATTTACGCCATGAAAAAAATTCTGTCTGTTAATGTGGGGCCACCAGATGTATTGGGCTAAATACTTCATTCCAAATTGACCGGCATGTGTTTCAAGGAGTGTTTTCATCATTGCATTTCTCAAGGTCAAAGGGACAACTAGTTTACCGTCCATGTATAATAATCTGTCGGATTCGTGTAAGTCCTGTACGTAGTGGTGGAAATATGGCAAATTTGCATTAATCACCTCAATTTTTTTCAAGCGCTTTTACAAAGGGGCTAAGCATTGGGTCGTTTTTGGTTAGGAGAGCTCCTAATTTGGCGTTAGATAAGGTATTTGAATCCAAGGACGATCGGTCAACTTCAAATTTTCGCGGTACTCATTTATTTACGTGATCCGATACCAATGGGAAATCTAGAGAAACCTAAATAAAGGAAGTGGACGGATTAATTACAAAATTATTTTTCTCCATATTTACAGTATTTACAAATTTTCTATCTAAAACGAAACTAATTATACAACACTTGAGAAAAAAAATTTAAAATGTGCAATTAGAAATAGAAATTTTTGAAGAGCTAAAATTTGAATAACCGGAAGGAATACACTTTGAAGTACGAATTCAGTTTGATTATGATTTGAAATGCAAATTGGAAAAAACGAATTAATTTGTTCTACAACTGATGCTAAACGGTAATTACGTAATCTTGCGTTATCGAAAATTTCCAAATTTGAACCAATAGCAGAGCATGACTTTCTTTGTTTATCCGAAGTATAAATTGCCTTCTTGATTTTATCTACATTCGCGACTACAAATTCCTCGTCATAATGTGATGGGAGTAGAGCTTTTTCAGATGGAACTCTTGAAATTAAACAGGTTAATTCCATATCTTTTCTTGCCAAGTGCTTAATTGTGAAATTAAAGGATATCAACCTATCTTGTTACTCTGCTGTGATATTTTTATTCCCGTGGTTTGCTGAAAAGGCGGAAATAAGGGCTTGATGATCTGTAATTACTTCGAAGTCTGATCCATAAAAATAGTTTTTATAATGTTCTACTGCTCAAACTACTCCCAAAAGTTCTATTTTATTAGTGGAAAATTCAGATTCGTGTGGATTTAGAAACCGAGAGGCAAAGGAAATGGTTTTTCAATCATTCCCGTGGAATTGATTTAGGGGATAACCCTAATCAGTTATGCGATGCGTCGGTTTCTAGTCTGGTTTTACGTTTTATGTCGAAGTGCGTATTTTCTGTCAGATTGACATTGTTTTTGTAGGATTTTCTCGAGAGCTTTTGTTTGGTCAAGGTTCCAATGAAAACAGACTTTTTATATAACAAAGAACAGAGCGGGCTTCCCAAAGATGCTACATTTGGCACGAATTTAATATTGATTTATAGACATGAAAAATGATCTTAATTTTTTCAAACTTTTGGTGATAGTGGGGTCCTTTATTGCTTTCGTTTTGTCGAACAACGGAGAAATTCCAGTACTTGAGATTTTAAATCCCAACCATTCACTTTCTTTTTCAAAGAATTTGCATTTTGATTACTTAACAGCAAAACTGTAATCGTCTAACAATACTAAGATTGTAAAGACAATATTTTTGTGGTCTAAGAAGCTTGCGTTGGATGAAGCTAAAATGTCGTCGTCGAAGTAACCATTTGTAGTTGAGTCCTTGACTCTTTGAAATTCTTATGGTATATCGCCCAATCCAAAAAAAATCAGGAAAAAAAAATAGGTGCCACTAATATCACCGCCCACTATACTAAAGTTACACTGGTTACTTGTAAATTTGTCCATGGTGAGTTGGCATTAAGGTTTTCTCAAATCAAGTTAGTAAAACATACTTCTCCAACGGAATCATTCAAAATTTGTGCTGCTACGTTATCTACAAGTTCATGAATGCTTGGCATTTGGTATTTATTTTTGTAGATCTGCCTGTTGATAATTTTTGAATCTAGTGCCATCTTGACCGATTTGTCTTTTTTACAAGTAATGACAACTGGGCTGATAAAACAATCTTTATCGCAATTTTCTAACTTCTTATTGTGTCCCTCGTTTTTTAGCCGAGTAAGTTCAGTTTTAACTGAAACAAATATGTGGAGAGGAACGCGTCTACCTTTTAATTGGATGGACTTTAGAGTTTTGTGCAAATGGGTGATTTTCATCCGATTGTTATTTTCCCCATCCGAAAGAATAGATTTTCAAAAGTCTTAGAAATGTGAGTATTTCCGTGTCTTTTTCTGCGGTGAAAATAAACACATCTTGTTCGTCTGGAAGTGTGGAAAATACTTTTGTGATAATTCTATCACCACTTTGGGCAGGCTGTCGTTACCGAGGATATTTTTCTCGTGCCCTTCTGTCAGAAAAAAATGGCAATCATTGAGTGACCATCCATTTGAAAAGATCGAAAGTATCACTTTGCTGGTGATGTTGATGGCATTGTCTGTGAACCCGCAGTATAAGTCTTTGGTTGCTTTATCGACTGGATAAAAATTTAGATGAGGATTCCTTGATTTCAATTCACGTAGAACGTTCTTCTTGGGAAAACTGACCGGGCTAGCAGAGTCCAATTGGTTGTTTAAGACTACTTGGTTTTCCTTCTCGAGGCCAAAACTTATTAGTTTCTTAAGTTTTTCTCCATCATCGTCGAAAATAGTAGTTACGTTTAATACAGAATAGTCGTCAATTTCACTCTGTGCAGATTCCGACCATGCATTTGACCACGCAAAAACATTTTCTTTTTAAATGGTCCGAATTTACATTCAGATAACCCGACGGATTATAATCTGCAGTATCTACAATTTGAGTATTTACAATATTTACATTTTTACAGAGCCTGGTGAAATGGCCTTTATATTTACAGGATGTACAAGCCGTGTCCTTCGCTGGACAAACAGCAAGGTGTTCATTTGAGAAAGTCCCGCCATATTTCATAGAGACTAGTAACTCTCTGTCTTGTTGTTTCCTGTTTAACATAACAACTTGTGCCTTTCGAATGTGACATTTGTTTTCCTGACAAAAGCCGTTGCTAGGTGTTCCCAAAACTCTTTGAAGGAAATTTGAAGTATTTTTACCTTTGTGATTTCTGCCCGAAGAATCGTTTTCCCTCGTTTCCTAGGGCTAAGTAGAGGATAGAATGTAGTTTCTTGTCGGCTTCCTTTATTCTAATTCCGTTAAATTTCTTGGTTTCGGTCTTAATACATACCGCTTCCTCCTCGTCGTAACGTTTTTGATCTTGGATACTTCTCTCTATCTTAGTTTTCCTTTGGACTTTCAATTCGTTTTCCGTCGAAATTTTTTGTGTTGGTGGACGAGGATGGTGTCTTTCCGATAGATTTGGTTGATTCTCATTATCTACTATTTCTTTCGCGATGATTGCTAAGTGAAAAATATTACTCCAATCTACCCAAGGGATAGGTGAGGCCACCGTATCGTTCTGCCAGAATGGAGGCATTGCTCTCACGTTAGATTTGTTATTTGACTGCGCCATGTTAATATGTTACATTGTTGCAGCTAATTCTACTTTATACAGTTAAAAGAACAAAAACTAAAATTGAAAAGACTAAAAGTGAATTAATCTTAAATTAAAACATTAAAAAGTGACGAAGCATTCTCTCCGCCGGAGAGAATGGAAGAGTGAAGGTCAGACATAAGTGACTTGTTAGATTGATTAAATAAGTCAATAGCTAAACTAGAATAGATATAAAGTGGAATCACATCACCCACATTTTCAGTCGAGGCATTTTAAATTTAGATTACTTGCTAAACAGGTAGCTGGAAATAGTAATTTTTTTAAACTTAGTTAAGTTGATTTGGGTCTTATGTTGAATCTACTCCGAATAAAGTTTCAATAATTACCGTCGATTTAAAAAACATCAACTCTATAACTATGAAGTACTCCAAACGCGCGGCTTTGAGGCTTGCGCTTAAATTTCTGTCTCCAGAGTTTGAGTCCATATGGGTTTTCATTCCTGTCTTTAAGTCTCTTATCATTCCTGCCTTTTGCTCAGTTATTTCACATCACCAAAGGGGAATCTATTTCAAACTAGGTCAACTTGGATCAACAGACTGCGCTCGGTACCGGACGTAGGACCAAGCTACAAGGGACTCTGTGAAAGCGAAACGAAGTTCTTCATCGCGTGAAAAATTTAACGAAATGTAACGAAACTCTACTCAGTGAAAAGAAAACGAAAAGCTTCAAGCTTGTACGTTCAAGTTATAGTAGGATGAAGAATTTCGTATCCTTTTCAGGTGTAGCTCTGGCCTCAAGTCTGGCACAGAGCGCAGTCTGCTGTATCACGTTATCTAGTGAGGGCATAACCGCACAACCTTAGCCTGAGTTAGGTTGCCCTTTGGTGATTTGAAATAATTGAGCAAGGCAGGAACAATCTAAAGGGCTTTTGTGGATTAAATTATTAACAAGATAATCGATGCCCATGTTGCCCTGAGACAATTAACTGAAATTAAAAGCTTATTATACTTCATTTTTTTTGAAAAATTTAAAATTAATTATATTCCATTAAAAATCAGTTGAAATGGATTTTTCAACACTATTTTTGTTTTACGTCGTGCAAAAGTTTTTAAGAAAAATTTCATTTATCATTTGAGTAATGCAGAACTTTTGCAAAACGAGTAAGCGAACTACTCAATTTTTAAACTTGAATTTTCTCAACATGAAAAACGATTCAGCAAACATCATACCCCCAGCCGCCCAACGTTTGTCCCTGCCCCTTACCTCCCTCCCTAATTGTTGCCTTTTTTCCCTTACCCGCACCACCCTCTCCCTGTACAAAACTACCCGCTCCCCACCGCGTTGTAATTCTTGAATCCCCCTCCCCCTCCCCCTCAGTCGTTTCGGCAAATTCTCCTTCGGTCAGTTTTTTTGAAAATACAGGTCAAAGATAATATTTTTGGAAAATTTTTGACAATAGATGCATTTTTCTTGCGCTAATTTTGTGAAAAATACTCAATCCATGCATAAATACATAGATTAACACAAAATAATCCTCCTCCATTAAAAAAAGGTCAAAAACGCTATTTTTGGGCTCTTTTAAAACTAAATTTTGACTAAAAATCTGAATTTTTCAGCTAGTTTATCGAATATTACATATATGCTTACTTCTATACAAACATACATACAAAAAAACGATGTCAAACTCCAATAGTCACCTCTCCTCAAAATTTTTAAAAGAAAGTTATAAATTTGTTGAAACCGGTACCGAGAAAATGGTTCTTTTCTGACCTGGAATACTTTATATCTAATCAATTTTCTGGTCAGAAGTTCTTTGTGAAATGTTTAAGCAGTGATTTTCTTTTAAGTGAAATGTTTAAGCAGTGATTTATTCCACATCTGATTTCTGATCAGAAGTTAGCTCTATCTAGCTAGGCTATTTCTAGCTAGAAGAAAGTCTCTGGCTGCGGCTCGAACTCCCGACATGCAAAGTTCTTGGCGTTTGTGCTAACCGCTAGGCTAAATGAACTGATACATCAAGATAGTTTTAGCAATCTAATGCAAAGCAACACTTGTTATAACAAGTGTCTTTTTGCATTGTATTGCTGCGGCTATTGTGCCACTCCAAGCATGTTTATCTTGTTGCGGTTGAGCAGTGAACTAATTTTTGGTTATTTTTTTTCCGGAAATTGTTTATTTCTAAACTAAGAAAGAAATAGATCATTTCTGTACAGAGAATGCAAAAAATTTGGCTAGGTAATCTTTTATCTAGAAAATTTTATTTATCTAGAAAAAGAGCCTTTGCTGGGTACGGGGGAAGCAACAAAATTGAGTAACATAAAATGAGTTGTAAAAATCAAAGTTTAGCAGAATTCAAGTCGACATCTGCGCTTCAGACGTCGACTAGATTTTAGCAAAACATGCCACTTGCATAACTGAAGTTTGGCTAGCCAAAATCATTAATGGACCTTTTCGGTTATTCCCCCAAAATAATGGAAAATCGAAACCAAAATTTATGTTGTAAAATTGTATTGATATTACTATGAAAAGCTGGTTATCAATATGGTGCAAGCCTAAACGAAAAAAAAATAGTTTAGCCTCAAACAGGTCCTTTTCTTTTTGTCGTTTTGTTTGTCTAGACTTCAGAAATTTTGTAATCAAATGTTTTAATTTCCTTTTTCATCCTTTAGGGGGTTTAACCGAAAAGACACTCATAAATTTTACATAAAGCCTTTCCCAACTGAAGTTTCACCAGGTATTTTTCTCTGTCTCTGCTTTTTCATAAACATGCTTCCAGGGTGTAATAATTTTGCTTGGTAGTACCCTAAAAATATCGAGAGCGTAGTTTATTTAGATGCAAATGCATGAAGCACTTAACTTCTTGCTGAAATGAGGTCAAATTTGAAGAAGAATAACTTGGGCAAGTGTTTTTGATGTACATTTTTGGTTAAATTACATTAATTTTAAATCAACCTGTTGCAGCGCAAATATAAAACAATAGTACAAATGCATATAAACGTAAATGTGCGAAAGTATAAATGCATATAAATGTAAATGCATACAGGGACAGTAGCCAAGCGTATACATGGTGCGTCCCGGCGGGTTCGGCGCCGGTTCGAATCCCGACTAGGTCATTTCCTTTCTAGAACTCGAATGTGCACCGAACCTGATGGGATGCCCCGTAACCAGGTTCGGTCCCCCCAAAACCGATTTTAACCATCTTTTCGCTCTAATTTGGTTCAGCCTTGATTAAGGCTGACCTTTAAAAAGAGCAATTTGTCTCAAGGACAAATACTGGCCATTTTTGCAGCTTGCTTTGATTTATGCAGTTTTTGTGGCCGATGTTACCGATGATAAAGTTTGTTAAAATTATCGTTATATTTTCAAATTTCCGTTATATTTCCGGAGTTATTTTGCCGAGAAAATACTCATTAATTAAAGTGTTTAAAAACCGTTTTTTTTATAATCTTGGAGATTGACGCGCACATTTTGGCGCCCCACAAGGGACAGAAGTCTTTTCTCACGAAGTCGACACAAGGGACAGAAGTCTTTTCTCACGAAGTCGACACAAGGGACAGAAGTCTTTTCTCACGAAGTCGACACAAGGGACATTGCTTCAGGTTTCAGTCAGAAATTCAACAGTCTTGTGTTTATTATTCCTGAAAAATTGATCCAAGAAGAAAGTAATCGAATTAAATCGTTGCAAATCAGATGACAATCAGTTCAGTTACGTAACTATTTTGGATGAGCCTGATCAAATTCAAGCTAAAGTTAGAAAAGCAGTTACAGGTTCGAACCCACGACTCGGAATCTAGACCGGGTGTGTCGAATCTTATCAACATTTTAGCGTCTCTGAAAAATCAATCTATTATTGACTCGCTGAAAGAAATCGAGTCTATGAATACGCTGCTACTGAAAAATCTGGTGTCAGATACCATTGTAGACCATTTGAGTCCCATTCGAAAGTTAGCATAGCGTACCCAGTTGGCCGACAGACGACTTAGCAGACGGACGAAAAAGCAGACTGACTAGCGGAAGAGAGGCCTGTTCAGGTGTCCTGATTGCTGACTTTTGGTCAAAGTGGAGCTGTGTTTTTCTCGACACCCGAAGTTTTTGGATTTTACCCGGTGACGCCAATCTCCAAAACCGTCAAAAACTGTAAGACTCATCTAGTTTTTTATAATTTTTCTTTTGTGCAATAAAATTACATACGGTGTCTGATTGTGTATCCCAACTCAAAGCAAGCTACAAGTGGTAATTTTTTCTCGATACCAAAAATTTTTGGGTAATTGTGAATGGATTGAAAGTCCAGAAAAACGGAACATAGACAAAAGGTACTGGACTAGTTTTTTGGATTGGTTTGCGACTCGAACCTGCTGACCAAAATTTTCCGAAAAATTTTGGGAAAAAAGTAAGAAATTTCCAAAAAATCGTCAAAACGTCCCCATAATTCTGCGAAACTGTGCTGTAACATGACACCAACCTTATGGTAAGTGGTCTGGTAGCGAAATATCAGGCAAATTAAGTTGAGTTTTTTCATACTCAGGTTTTTTCCGCGTGTGTTGTTGGAACTTAACCGATTTGCCTGATTCTCCAACCCCATTGGTAAACTTAAGGTTTACAACGACTTGATACCTGTTTGCATCCGTTCGCTTTTCAAAACATTCGTTTCGCAACGACTGACTAAGTGGTCCGGGACGGTAAAATTAAGCAAGTTAAGTTGTTGTCTTTCATCCTCAGGTTTGCTCCGCGTGTGTTGTTGGTTTTCAACCGACTTGCTTAATTCCCAAACCTCTTGGTAATTCGTCGAGCTACTAGCCGATTAGTAGTGACGCACCGTCGTACGATCGTTCAACAAATTTCGTACGCCGTAACATCATCCTAAGTGGTCAGGGAGGTGATATTAAGTAAGTTAAGTTGGTTTTATTCATCCTCAGGTTTACTCCGTGTGTGTTGTTTGATATCAACCGACTTACTTAATCCCCAGCCCCATTGGTAACTTTACTCACCGAAAACCGTTCCGAATCGCCCCGCAAACGCCCGATAACCGTTAAGTATAGTTTGAGTTAAGTATAGACCCTAGAGCCATGGATGAGAACTTTCAGAAGAGGGTTCAAAGGTTATTTGCGAAGCGAACCAAACTTGAAAATGAACTGTACAAGTGCCATGAAATTATAATTGAGAACATTGAAAGTCAGAGTCGCTCATCAAAGATTGACACTCAGATTCAGAATTGCAAGAGCCTGATAGAGACTGCAGTTGAAATAAATGAGGAATTGATTAAGTTAGCTTCTAAAAGTGTTGATCCTGATAAATTGATACCAGCGCAGGATATGTGGCTTCATACGGTTACATCAAGAAACGATAGAGTTTTACAGAAGGCTGCATCATATAAAGCTGGCTTAAACGTTGAACCTGAGGAAACAGAGCTTGACAATGTTGCAGAATCGTTAAGTACGATCGTAACAACACAACCACAAGACTCACATGAAGCAGATGCGCGCTCTAAGGTGTCGCGGTACAGTAGTCGACATCATAAATCAGGTTCGCATAAATCCAGTCGCTATACCGTCGCGCAGTCAAAAACATCAACTGAGAAGAGGCGAGATTTGTTGGTTTTGAAGAAGCAGCAGGAGGAACTTGAGAGACAAGCAAAGGTGTCATTGAAGTTGAAAGCGCAGCAAAATAAAATAAAAGAACAGCAAGGTAATTTAGAGTTGGAAGAACTAGCTGAGGTACACCGCAAGAAACTGGCTGAAATTGAGTTAAAGGAATTCGAGTTGGAAGAAGAGCTTTCTGCAGCAAGTGAGAAGATAGGAAATGCTAGCGTAACACATGTTGACCCACAACGTACTGAACAATGGGTAGAAAACGTTGTCACTGAGCAAGAGCAGGCCGAAGTTGTTGCAAGCGCAGAGCAAAGTCATCCAGTAGTCGAGAGTTCCACTTTGATTGCTACTGATGTTTTGCAAGGGGTTGGTGCCGTCGTCAGCGGGGGTGCCGTCGTCAACGCTGGTCAAACCACATACAGTGAACCGGGAGGCCACAATAGGAATCGAATTCAGGCTCAGAGATCAAGTTTGGTCCAATCGCGTCTGTCATTGCACTCAATCGAGAACCCATCTAGTTTACCACAGTTCGTTGCCTCCAGCTCAAACTTTGTTACTCCACACTTAGCGTCAACACCTCATGCTGAAGTTTCGCAAAATCACAATCTGATACCACAAGCAAGTGGTAGCATTCCCGCTTCAATGCCCTTTGGTAATCCCACCATTAATGTGGCACCGCCTTCTGTGTCGACCGTTACTAATCCAGTTTCGCTTCCGGCGGGTCAACCTTTTGTTCCTCCATTAACCGTTCCGATTCCCATTTCGCTTCCGATTATTCAACCATTTGTCCCGTCAACCGTTCCTATTCCCTCTTTGCTTCCGGTCAGTCAGCCACATTCCGGCCCCGTTTCAACTGGGTATCAGGCGCCTGCAGCGCCATCCCATCAACCTATAAATGTTCCAAACAACCCAACAAGTTTCTCAAGTGAACACTATAACCCGTATATCAGTTTGTGGAGACCTGCCGCGACTGCGCAAACGATGCCAGTTCCTCAATACTGCGCACCGCCCTCAAACGTTTTCTCAGTGACAACTCCTGTTGTTCCACCAAACACCGTAGTTCCTTATACAAGTTTTGGGACTGTTTATTACACCCAGCCGCAAACTCATCCAGTTGTTGAAACAGCGCATCAAGGTTATCCACCTACATATCCTGCGCCCACTACGGGCCCGTCTTACGTGCCTAATAGCGACGAACAACCCATCTCGGCGAGAGAGTTAGCAGACATCATTCTGCATAGCCGCAAAGACCGTCTACCGGAGTTGAAATTGGAAGTGTTTGATGGAGAACCACTTAACTGGTATGAATGGTTCGGGCAGTTCCAAGCAACAGTTGATTCGGCTATGCTAACTGATGATGAAAAACTCAAATATCTGAAAACACACGTTAAAGACAAAGCCAAGAGTGCAATTGCGGAATACGGCTACAGTGGAGTGTTGTATAAGGATGCTCTAGCAACTCTCCAGAGAAAGTTTGGGCAACCTCATGTTGTAGTTGGTGCACATTTGGATAAGATGAAGAATTTTCCCGCATTGAAGATGCACAACTCTGACCATGTTATAAGTTTTTCTGCGGTGATTTCTGGGCTCGTAGCTGTTTTTAGGTCTTTGTCGTTCAATGACGACTTGAAAAGTGTGAACCTATTAAATCAAGCCGTCAGTAAGCTTCCTCCAAATCTAAAAGAAGCATGGTCCATGCATACTGTTAGACAACATTGGCAGCGATTAACATTGCTAGACTTCAACGATTGGCTTAAGAATAAGGCAGAAGGCCATGAGCGATTGAAATCTTTAGTCAAAGTCGAGCAGCCAGTTAAACAAAAAGTAGTTACAAAAGTGCTTGCAGGTAACACTAAGGTAAGTTCTAAGGATGAGAAAAGTAGAGAAAAGACGAGGTTTCCTCCATGCTCGCTATGCAAAGGGCAGCATGCACTCTGGAACTGTTCCGTGTTCAAAGAGAAAAACGCAACACAAAGGGCTAAATATGTAGCAGAACAAAAGCTCTGTTTTTCTTGTTTACAAGGCAACCATACCTTCCGAAAGTGCCAAAAGGCAAGAAAATGCCCAAAACAGGACTGTGAGAGCACTCACAATGTGCTTCTTCATGGAGCCGAGAAAGTTTTCCCGCCCAAAGAGGCCGACCGATCACCATCAACTCAAACTAATACAAACACTACTTCTGCAAACAACGCAGCTTGTGTTAAACCTTGTGAGGGAACTGCAAAAGGTATTCTTCCCGTTGCGTTGGTAGATGTGTCCTCTGGTTCGGAAAATTCGAATGCACTAGCACTTTGTGACACCGGTTCCACTCATTCTTGGGTTTCCGCGGCACTCGTTGAACGTCTGAAATTAGTTGGCACGCCCGTAAATGTTACGACCGATGGTTTTAACTCAGCCAAGGTATCTAAAACTCAACGAGTTCACTTGAAAGTTTCCGCAAAACCCAATGAAAGTGAATTTTCGTTTTCGTTTGTCGCTTTCGTTAAGCACAACATGTATATAGGACCCGATGTTATAAACGTTTCCGAATTGCAGGTCAAATACCCGCAACTAGCCCCGTTAAAGACGACTGCGTATAATTACAAAGAGATTGAGATAGTTATAGGACAGGACTTCTATCATGCGATAAGACCCCTCGAACATGTCTTCGGAGATGAACTTGACTCACCGTGCGCCGTCCGACTTCCGATAGGTTGGGTCATTAGTGGTCCGTCTCCTGATTGTTCGTCCTTAAATTCTTCTTCCTTTAACTGCGTTACGGACGATACTTCTCTGACCGACCAAATCAAAACTTGGTATGAGTTAGAGTCGTATGGTGCGTTCAAGCAAGTAGATGCCCGTTCCGCCGCAGACAAGCGTGCTTTGTCAATCCTAAAAACTGAAACCGTTCACGATGGTGAGCGTTACACTGTACCGATGCTGTGGAGTGATAATGATGTTAGCTTGCCTAACAATTATTATTCTTCATTAGCCCAATTAAAGTCGTTAGAGAAAAGATTAGATAAAGATCCGTTACTTCGCGAGAAGTATACCGAAACAATCAGAGAAGATATAAGTAAAGGATATGTCATAACCGTCAACCCGCACGATCCCAGCTCACGAGCCGAACGTGAGTGGTATCTACCACACCATCCGGTTTTGAACCCGAACAAACCCGGCAAGGTGCGCCGTGTGCTCAATGGAGCATCCAAGTTTCATGGCACTTCCTTAAATAGATCTCTCTTGGTTGGCCCGGATCTCCTTCAAAATCTTATTTTTGTACTGTTGAGGTTCCGTCAACACAAGTACGCCGTCTCAGCGGACATAGAAGGTATGTTCTTACAAGTTGGAGTACTTGCGCGAGATCAACCGTCTCTCCGTTTTTTGTGGCGGGAGGACCCCACTTCAAGTGTGGTGGTTCACCAATACACCCGTCATATTTTTGGCGCTCGTGATTCGCCAACTTGTGCGAATTTCGCGCTACAAAAAACTGCTTCTGATAATCAAGCTGAATACCCCGAAGCCGCTTCAGCCGTTGTCCAGAAGTTTTACATGGACGACTATCTTGACTCGTTCGAAAATACCGCTGACGCTCTTAGCCTAAGTAAAGACTTAGTCGCAATGCTCAAATTAGGTGGGTTTAACCTGACAAAGTTTGTTAGCAATGTACCCGAAGTTACAACCGCTCTTAATCCGGACAACCGTAAGTCCAACCCGTCAGTTAAGGATATTTGTAAGAGTCCAGACCAATCGTCGCATGTTCTTGGTCTCAGGTGGGATCATGTAAAAGATACCCTAGTAGTAAGTAGAGGTGTTGATCGACCACTAGATAAAGCAATTACTCAACGCACCGTGTTGAGTTTTGTTTCCTCAGTTTTTGATCCAATAGGACTGGTAGCTCCATATACTGTGAAAGCGCGCCTTTTACTAAAAGACATATGGAGAATCAGTGGTCAAAAGTGGGATGATGATCTCCCAGAGGAAATTAAACAACAATTTCTAGATTGGCACTCAGGACTTCCACTATTAGGTACTCTGACGATACCTCGTAGCTACTTTACCGAACCGTTCGACCGCTGTGAACTTCACACGTTCGGTGATAGTTCGCAGGACGTTTTTTGCGCCGTATCGTTTCTCCGAGCCCGACTTGCTAAATCGCAAAAGACCGAGTTAGCTTTTGTATTTGGGAAAGCCCGTGTAGCGCCTATGAAGATGCTCTCCATTCCCAAGTTAGAGCTTCAGGCTGCTCTGCTTGCGACTCGACTCAAAGAAGAGATTTTGAAAGCGCTTACTTTCAAAGTAAGCAATGTATTCATGTGGACTGATTCTACCACCGTTCTCCAGTGGCTTAACTCGTGCAACAAACTTCCTGTGTTTGTTGGAAACCGCACTGGTGAAATCTTGGAGTCCACCACCATTGATCAATGGAATCATGTACTCAGTGGTGATAACCCAGCTGATACCGGCACACGAGGGATTTCTTCGGAAGCCCTCAAGGATAGCAGCTGGGTTAGAGGCCCTAGTATATTGAGGACATGTGATTGGCCATTCAAGCCGAACACTGATGTCATCAAAAAGATCCAATTAAAAGGCCCACTCTGTGACATTGATACATGCCTTGAGACTGCATCTACGTTTGTTGTTGATGCTTCATCTGAGAAAGCTCCGTCGATCCGTCTGTTTAAAAATTGGGATAAATTCAGCTCAATTGTAAAGTACAAACGTGTTTTAGCGTTTATGCTTCGTGTGCTACCATCGCATAAACACTTCCGTACAAAAACGCTTGAAATAACCGACCCGTCCGAGTTAGATATTGCCGAGCAGAAGCTCATTTATCTCGCTCAGTCCGAATCATTTCCTGCCGAAGTGAAAATACTTCAGTCCGATAAACTGATAACAAAGAAAAGTCGGATTGCTAAATATTCTCCGTTCATCGGCCCAGCTGGCATCCTGCGTTCAACTGGACGTATCAGCCGTCTTGTTGATACCGACTTTGATAGCAAACATCCAATAATACTGGATGGTCGACACCGAGTTGCTCATATGTTGATTAGGCATATGCACTTTCAACATGCACATCAGGGGTTGGATTACATGCGTGCTGTAGTTCAGTTGAAATACATTGTTCTGAAGTTGCGCTGGTTACTTGGGAACATCGAAAATACTTGCATAACATGCCGTAAGCGCAAAGCAAAAACAGTTGTGCCCATTATGTCTGACCTACCGATTGAAAGACTGGGTTACAAGCAGCCTCCCTTCTCCAACACAGGTGTTGATTACTTTGGCCCGTTTCAAGTGCCGATACGCCGAAGTACCGAAAAGAGATGGGGTTTCCTATTTACCTGCCTCACGACTCGAGCAGTTCACATCGAGTTGGTTCCATCTCTCGATACTAGTTCCTGCGTCATGGGCGTAGAGCGATTTATTGCAAGGCGAGGTACCCCCAAAACCATTCTTTCTGACAATGGCACGAATTTTGTTGGTGCTCAAAAGGAGCTCCTATCCTGTGTCCAAAATTGGAACAAAGTCGCCCCGGCCGTTTTCGTCCACAAAGGCATTAAGTGGAAGTTTAACCCGCCCAGTGCCCCTCATCACGGTGGCGCCTGGGAGCGGCTAGTGAGAAGTGTTAAGCGAGTGTTGTACGACATATTAGGCAACAGGAGATTAACTGAGGAAGTTCTAGGAACAACGCTCTGCCTAGTTGAACAATTACTTAACGCAAGACCGATCACTCCGGTCAGTTCCGATCCGCACGACCTAGAGGCACTCACCCCGAATCACTTCATTCTCGGTCACAGCGCAGCTAGCTTCCCGTCGTTAAGTTTCGAAGATAACTTTGATTATAAAAAGCGTTACGCCAGAGCACAATCGTACGCTAACGCAGTTTGGTCACGCTGGCTGCGTGAATATGTACCATCTCTCAACAAGAGAGCAAAGTGGCATAATGATTCGGATGTCACACTGAAAACCGGCGACTTGGTTTGGGTAGTCGAACCCGACAGCCCACGTGGGCATTACCCACTCGCCCGTATTGCTAAACTACACTACGGCAAAGACGGATGCGCCCGATCCGCCGACATAAAGACCGTTACGAGCGAACTGACCCGCCCGACCGTAAAGCTCGCTCCCGTTCTTCCTTGTTTAGGGGTGGAGGATGTTGCAGCGCAAATATAAAACAATAGTACAAATGCATATAAACGTAAATGTGCGAAAGTATAAATGCATATAAATGTAAATGCATACAGGGACAGTAGCCAAGCGTATACATGGTGCGTCCCGGCGGGTTCGGCGCCGGTTCGAATCCCGACTAGGTCATTTCCTTTCTAGAACTCGAATGTGCACCGAACCTGATGGGATGCCCCGTAACCAGGTTCGGTCCCCCCAAAACCGATTTTAACCATCTTTTCGCTCTAATTTGGTTCAGCCTTGATTAAGGCTGACCTTTAAAAAGAGCAATTTGTCTCAAGGACAAATACTGGCCATTTTTGCAGCTTGCTTTGATTTATGCAGTTTTTGTGGCCGATGTTACCGATGATAAAGTTTGTTAAAATTATCGTTATATTTTCAAATTTCCGTTATATTTCCGGAGTTATTTTGCCGAGAAAATACTCATTAATTAAAGTGTTTAAAAACCGTTTTTTTTATAATCTTGGAGATTGACGCGCACACAACCAACAGTACTATCCCCTCATCTAGATAGACTGGTCATCTTATCAATAGCTGTTCAGTATTGGTTGCTTTTTTTGCATCTGGTGTCTAATCAACTTCCATTTTAGTACAAGCTGTCGAATTTGAGTTTAGGCCCGGGTGGCCTTCTCATAGAGGAACTTCGGATCGGGTACACCGTCTGCTCGTTACGCTATCTTGTTTTCGGCCGGATAGATTCGTGCAACTTCTTAGTCTAATACCGATCCTAATCTTACTCTTATATTTCCTAGTCTCAATAGATCTAGTATATACTGGTATTCTCGCAAAGTTAGAAGAGAAGAGCAACTGCTTTCTAAGTTAAATTAATTCTTCACTGGCTGAAACTATAAACAGTTTGAGCTTTATAAATTATCATAAACTTTAGCAATGGATCATGATTGGTTAGTTGTAAATATTTTACCGTTATAGTTATCAAAGAATACAATTGGATGTATAAAATACTTGTTTTAAACTGGTTCCAGGTTGAAAACTTCGTTTCAATTTTTTTAGGCCGATCAAATTGATTTTCCGAGCGCTTTCAGGACACTATAAAAACTTAATTTTGACAAAAACAAATTGCCGCAGGCATACTTTTGAAAAAAGAGGTCAAATGCAGTTTTTGGCCACTTTTTGGAATTTGTTGAGCAAAAAATTACGTTTTCTTTCAGCGCGCACTCCCCTTCAAAATTAGCATATATTGGTGCCATAGGCGCCTTTTGAAACATTAAGGGTTGGTCGGCCAAAAATGGATGTCATAAAAAGTAACAAAGGGGGACATTTTGGTTGGTGAGGGGGTCGAATCCCTGAGAAAAAGGAAGCATCCGCACCACCCCACCCCCTTAATCCGCCCCTGTTCATAGTAATTAGCCAATTTCATAGTAATTAGAATATTTCACCCAGATTGCTGCAATTCATCATGAAGGTTACGTATGCAGATGTTTTCTTGCCAGAGATTAAACTTTTTGCTTTCTTGCTAATTGAGCCTTATATCTCCTACGATAGGTCTTGGTCTTGGCCAACAAAGTTTTCGAGGTCCATGGATCACTTGTAATTCCCCTGCCACTGCTTATCAATTCCTCAGCATCTTCCCCCTGGGGGGGGGGGGGGGGTAATATGCTTCAGAGCTTATAATGAACAAACTCCCGTCAGTTCTTATCAGTTATCAGTCGGCTCAAAATGTTTATAGCAAAGCCCAACATATTGTAAGATTGGGATGCTCATGCTGCTCTCAACTCTTAATGTTTTCACTGTTTATAGTACAAAACTCAAAACTCGTTTGCTTATCATAACTGATGGTTTTCATTGGACTCGCTTTGATTCGTGTCGCAAGGCTTGTCCAGCAAATACAATTGATGTTATTTCGCTTTATGAGTCAGTTCATTAGTCTTACATGTGTTGCGTATGTTATTGCTTATGTTATTTACACTGCGAACATTCCATTTTTAAGCCTTTCTCTTTGATGGCGGATTGCTGGTGGCAAGAAAAATTGTTTGCAGGCAGTTTAAGTGAGTGCCCATATCAAGGTCCCAGATCCCTCTAATAATTTTCTTCCAGCAGACTTATCGATGCTGAGGGTAATTTCACGCTCCCTCTCACTTTATCCCCCGTATGCTCGATATTAGTGCCCCTTACGTCTCCCTTTTCTCTTCTGCTTCGTTTCACTGTTGCTGGGAAAGCCTGCAGGCCTCGTCCAATTTATCACACTTCTGACTCATGATAACTCCTGTTTCAAAGACTATGATCACGCCTCATGCACCCGAGGTTTCCCATTCATAATAGCAACATATCTCAGGAACCTCCAGTGAGAAATGGTGCTTTCCTTTTTTTAACCAGTGCCCATCTAGGTCCTTCCTTGAAACGAGTTCCACGAGAAAGGGCGAGGTGCCGCTTCGAGTTTTTGAAAAACAGAGCAAAGTAGAAACAGCTCACGTAAAGTGAGAGACAGAGAATCAGTGTGTGTCAGCAGGGGCACATCTAGGATTTTCTCGAGGGGGTCCGGATTTTCAAAAAAATTTTCGAAGTTTTTCGAAAATTTTGTCTACACTTTTTTTCTAGGCCGACCGAATTGATTTTTTGAGCTCTACCTAAGCACGGTTTAGTCCCTGTTTTGGGCAAATTTTCTGCGCCGCGGGCAAGTTTTTGAAAAAAATAGTCCAAAAAGGCGTTTTTAGGCACTTTTTGGAAAATTTTGACCAAAAAATCGCGGTTTTTCGGCGCGCGCTCCCCCTCAAAATTAGTATATTTTGGCGCCCAAGGCGCCTTTAGAAATGGATTTCTTAAAAGGTACCAAAGGGGGGACCCTTTGGGTCCGCAGGGGATCGAATCCCTGAAAAGAGGCAACCGACACCAGTCGGGAAGGGAGATTATTTTGACCACCAGCCGGGAAGGGAGACTAAATTAAATAAATAAATCACTGATCGATTTGTTTTTCTGTTTCGCAATGCTCACTCAGTTTTGCTATTTGGATCAGAGTTCTTGGGCGTACGAAGTTCAAGAAGTTTAAAAAATGGTCTCCCTTCAAATAATTGTGATGTCTGGTTAGGATCGCAAAATTTAAATCACGGTTTTTTTTATTTGGAAAAAAAAACAAAATATTCAGAATGAATAATTTATGATTAATAAATTCAACTTTGAAAAAAAATGCGCATAGATCATTTTTGTCATTCTAGTATCGATGTCATGCTGTAAAAAGAAGAAATTACGAGCCCAAATTTTCAATCTTTCAAACCTTTGGCATTTAGTTGAGACAATCAGTTGCTGTCAGCAGAATGTTTTTTTTGCATGGTTTTAAGCGAAGTGGAAGGGGGGACAAAATGAAGGCTTTTTTGGTTATACCCACTAAATATTAAAAAATGGGAAAAGCTATAACAAAATTGGGACACAGTTATTAGGAAATAGAATATATAATTATGGGACTGGTAAAAACGAAGCAGTTTCACTTCATTTAGCCTAAAATAACTTTTTGCTTACTTTTCCCCATTTTTTGCCGTTTTAGCCATATAAATTTGATTAAAAAAATGAGTTAGGACCGAAGTGTAACTCATAGAGTAATTTCGGATAGGGTACACCGTCTGCTCGTCACGCTATCTTATTTTCGGCCGGATAGATTCGTGCAACTTCTTAGTCTAATACCGATCCTAATCTTACTCTTATACTATCTAGTCTCAGGTTGTTTAACTAGTCTCTGCTAGGCTCAATAGATCTAGGGTATACTGGTTTACTGCGGCTGCTGAAGTGCTCGGGAGAGTCCAACTAATTTCTAAGTTAAATTCAAATCTCTCTGGTGCTGAAATTACAAGTAACTTCAGCACTTACAAATAAGTGGGTTGTTAGTTAGATGGATCATGATTGGTTAATATTAAATACTTTACATTGGTAAAACATTTAATTTATCCAATCATAAAATGTAGTTTAGATCAGGTTCCACCCATCCGGGTTTTACAGAGTTTTTTAGAATAGTTCTTTTGCAATTCGAAGGATGGATGATGGAAGTTGGTGTTTGGCGAACATCTTATTTCTTCTGTTTCCTTTTTGTTAAAGAAGTTCCAGGAAGCTGGAGTTAGAGACATAAGACGTTGTGTCTTCTAATGACAACGACTAAGTCTTCGCAACAAACTCAAATCTGATTTCAGAATGGTTTGCTATGTCAGGTTTTTCTGTTCTGCGTGGAGAACTTCTTTTGTGTATGATCTAGTTTGGGAATGGCGTGGAGATTGTGCGTGGAGGGGATGCCTGGTTACTCGGATCTGTACGTATACTTGAACATCGAGGTGGTCATTGGTCTAGTTCAATGAAGTCCTTTTCTGCGAGGTCAAGTCGTACTCTAAATCCTTTGAGTTGTGATTGTGAGCGGCATATCGATTGTAGTTGGTCATTCTCTCTCGAGTGTAGTGGGGTCGTCTTGTCTTTTGATGTTCGTCCTTGGTGTTGTATTCTGATCTATGTATTGCATCATGTGATTTTACATTTTATAAAACTTTTATTAGTTTAATATTTTTTAATAATGATTTTAGTTAGTTGTTTTCACAAAAGCTTTTTGTTTTAGTTCGGTTATTTTGAAGAGTTACTCACACTTGAGTAGCTCTTATTAAAAATAGTGGTGTGGTCACAAAGCGTGGATGTAGCGCGGTGGGTTAGGCCGGCTATAGAGCATGCTCAGGACGTCCTTCCTGGTGGGTTAGGCCAGGAGTGGGAGTATGATTTCGTGCGGTTTTTGTGAGGGGTCCTGTTATGTGACAACGTTTTATGTTGGGTTTGTTGTGGTCTTACTTATGTTTTGTTGGTTGTGTCCTTTTTTCAAAAATCAAATTGTTTGTGGTATGGGTTTGTCTTTCGACTTTTTTGTGTTTTATTATTTCTTTCTTAGACTTTATAATAGTCTTCAAAAGAATAAATTATCCAGTTTTAAACTGGGTTAATCCGGTTTGGGTACCGTTGGTTTCTTTTTCTAAGTCATGCTGTTATTCTATGATTTGTGGTATTTAGTAAGCTGCGTTGGTTAGTTTTGTTTAGTATATGATTCCTTTCCAACCGGGTTAAAGGAAAGTTTGAAACATGTTATTATATGTTATAGTTGTTGAGTGTGAAAACTTGAAACTGAAATTCATTATTTTAAACAATTCTTCGTGGGCGAGCTGTGCGAGTGTGGATAGAATTTCTGTGCGAATGAATGAAAATATCAAAAGGTTAGTACTGCATTTGCATTTATTTAATTTACTACATAGAATTTAGAAATTTACTGCTAGTCATGGGGGAATATTAAGATACAAATTTTCATCATAATTAGATTTACTGCTTGTGGGGGAAAATTTTAGAAATGAATTTACTGCATTGGTATTAAATTTATAAATTTATAAGTGTAAGAGATTAATAGAATTTTTGAAATCTGTTTGATGAAATTTGCGATTTTTATTTGTCTTTTGTGGTTTTTGTAGGTGATCGTCGGATGAAAGCTAAAAATCTAAAGAAAACATGAATAAAGTATGGTGAGTTTTTTAATATTTTAATTAGTTAGTAATGTTCATTTAATTCATACTTACCTGTTAGTCGTCGGGGAAAAAACCGTGGGGGAAGATGTCGTGAATTAGTTCTGAAGTTGTTAGTAGTTTAGCTAAGATGCGGATGATATTTTTAGTCTGAAGCAGTGGCCAAAGCAATTGAAGTGCCTTAATAGTGGTTAGTTCTTCAGTGCCAACTGCAAACTCATAAGGTGTGTTTTGGATTAGATTATATAATTTGTGATTGAATTTAGTGTTGTGGATGAATTCTAAAATTGGGATTTCTATAGGTTGTACAAACTCGTGCGGGATAAGGAAGGGTCGGGATTCTTCGGCGTTGAAGGTCTTGGTGATGGGACAGAAGATGTACATTTGGGTTATGGGATCATAATTACGAAGAATACCATGGAGGTTAGTGTCTTTAATACAATATGTGAAATTTAGGAAAAATGGTGAAGTGTATTTGGAATTAATGAATTGAAAACGATGGTGTGGTTGTCTAGAGGGTGTGTGTAGGTCAAAGTGATTTTGGATGAAGCGATAATAACTATATGTGTGGGTTTGTTTAGTGCGCAACATAATATCGTGTGAGCAGTGTAAATCTCTTTCGTGTGGTGCAAGGAAATGAAAGGTTAGTGAAAATAATTGGAAGCGTTCTTTAAAACTTTCGTATGCTTGTGTGTCTGTTAGTGCTTCTGAAATAATGTGATCAAACTTTCGGTCGAAGATGTTTAGTGTGAATGTATATGGTGTCTTGATGAAAAATTTCTCGGTAATTTGTGGATTAGCGAAGCGATCGTCGTCTAAGAATTGATCTTGGTTAGCTCTGATGATGTTGTGATCATAGTATTCGAGTGTATATTCGTTAGCTCTAGGTGCAGTGTGTGTTTTTAGTGATTTTTTATATCCAACGTAAGTAAATTGTCTAGGTGTTAGTGGTGTAGTGAGTCGATATAGCATGTCCGTATTTCGTTCTATATCAATGTGAGTGTTAGATAAAGGTAAGCAAAGAGGGTTAGTGAAATGATAATATGAGGTCCAAGAGAGAGTAGGCATTAAAACGTATTCATCTACGAAGTTGCGTGTTTCGTTAGTGTCGTGGGGGGTGTTTAAGGTGTATTGTGGGAATGAGGGTAAGGTGATGGCTAAAAATTCTTTTGTGTTAGTATGCTTGGGGTGGTTGATGTATTCACGGGCTGTTCCTGGTTTTGCTGGGAAAGGATGGTTGGGGAACTTTCTTTTAAAAGTGCGGTAAGCTCTATTAGTGTTGAGTGAAGATTCAGTTGATGTGGATGATGGTGCTAATGATTCAGTATAAGTTGAAGAGGGTGTAGGGGTAGGGGGGTTGGATGAATTTATTGTGGAGGAGATTTGGTTTATGGTTGGGGTATTAAGGTGGTAGGGTTGTTGTTGAAGGGTAATAAAATTATCTAGCTCTGGGGAGATTCGGGGGGTGTCTGGAGAATGAGATGATTGGTCAGAATGGTATGAGGAGTAGGTTGGGGTAACTTGGGAAGCATAAGAGGGTGTGGGAGTAATTGGGTCAGGGTTATTGGATAATATGGGTTGAAAAGGGGGTTGAGAAAAATTAGAAGAGTTATGAAAATTATTGGATGGGGATGGTTCTGAGTCGGCGAATTCATCGGGGGTTTCAATATTCGGGTTATTTAGCTGTGAGATGGAGTATAATACTGAGATGTGTGAATTAGTGTCGGAATTCATGCCTGATGTTACATTACTAGATGGAAAAATCGGGTGGCGGAAAAGCAAAAAGTGGTATTATTGGGATTGGAGAGGTAAGATTAGTTGGGTGGGAATTTGATCGGTGTAGTGATCCAAGTTGGCGGCTCATCGTGGGCTAAAAAAATGATTATTTTGAGACTGAAAAGCGGTGGTATGGGGTTGTTCAATAATTTGTTCATAAGTATTATCATCTTGTGACTGGTGTGTCATTATATGTTGAATGGGACTTTGTGATGTGGTGAGTCGAAAATTTGGATTATGTGTGATGGCTAAATTTCGAAAATTTCGTGGGACTAGGGATAGTGGATGGTTATTTGGTAGGGCTGGTAATTGTGGTGCCGTTGGCGTTATGTCTACATTGTTATGTTCTTCGTCGTATGTATTTTGTCGTGTTGTTATTTTTGTGTTATATTCTTTTATTTGTGCGTCTAAAAGAATTTTGTTTATAGATGTAGAAAAGATTCCAAAAAATCCTGCAAATAGTATGCGTGCTACACTTGCTTGTCTGTTTACTTGTGTGTGTATAGCACATGTGTTGTAGATTCCTTTTAAAAGTGAGAAAAGAAATCCAATAAAGTTAAACATTGCGTATAAAATAGTCAATTTTTCTAAGATGTAGTAGGGCCATCCTAGAAAATCGAGGATCTCATTTTTGAGTGTAACAAAGCTAAAAATGTTAATTGGTGATATATCTTGGGGACGGTATTTTTCACCGTTTAGATATATATAATCTTTAATGTCTTTAAAATATCCGCTATAGTCTTGCGTGTAGATATCGGCAAATCCTGCGGTTTCTGCAAGTTTGCGTAAATTTTGGTCTATTGATTGTCTTTGTATAGTGTCCATTTGTGTTAATAATTCTTGGAATTGTTGTGTTCTAATGTGATGTTGAATATCTGATTTTGAATAGATTCCTATTGATTGTAAGTCTATATTTGGGTTTCGAGCAATAGCGCGAATGCTTTCTGGTGAAAATTTTTTGAGTGATTGCATTAATGTGGGATATGGTGTGAGAAGATAATATTTATTTTCATCAGGGTTTAGTTGTACTACATTGTGGCTGTTTTCTGATCCACATGGGACTGCGGTATCCCAGAAATAGGTTCTTCGTGAAAGTGTATCCACGAAATGTACTTTATTCTTATAAAAGATAGGGATTCTTTTATAACATCGTTTATCTTCAAAAACGTATAGTGGTGATACTTTTTTAGTACAAGTATAAAACCATAAGATGTTTCCTTCATAATCTAAAAAATTTGATCTATTTCCAGATAATAAGTATCCTGCATAGGGTATTTTTAATACTGCTAGTGCAAGTGATTGTAATATTTGTGTTCGTTCTAATTCGCATAATTGGTGTAGTGTTTCTAATTCGGAGAGTGACATTTCTTGAAAAATTCGGCTAATTGTATAATCTAGTTTCATATCTAAATGAATATCATAGTGGATATTACCGAAATATGTAGTATTAATTAGTGATAATTCTTGTAAGCGTGTGCTTCTGGTGTCCTGAGGTTTTAGATGTCCACCAGGTTGTCCGTTGCTTTTTTGAAAATTAACTGGTATATAGGATGTTCCTTCGTTTAAAGGATGACCTGTGGCATATGGGTCGATTTTTACTTTTCCAGTGGTCATGTCGAATCCTTTTTCGTATTCAACTAATATTTCAGAGTATTGTGTTCTGTGAAGTGGATTCCTGTATTTACATGCAAGTTCTGTTTCTTGGTATATTTGAAAACGTGTCAATTTGTTTTCTATATTGTCTATGTTTCTAAAATTAGAACTTAGTTTTCGTGATGGATGGACTTGTTCATATGGAATTGATTGTATAAAATATTTTTCGTGAAATTTTATCATACGAGCGTGTATTTTTGCTACTTGAAATGTTGTACATGTATCTTCGGGGAACCAAACAATTGTTGCTTGTGTTCTCGTTGTAGGGTCGCAATAACCTTGATCATTTTTACAAGGTAATCGGATTCCTTGATAGATCATTGTATTATCTGATAAATCTCGTGTTAGTTGTATTTTTTCGAGTTGTATTTTCCAATCGAAAAACATTATTTCTTGGTATCCTTTATTTTTTGTGTCTGCTTTGCAGTTTGATGGGTCATTTATACCAATGTGTGGTATCCAATGTTTATCGTGTAGGTCATAGGTTAATCGTCCGTGTGCGCCGTTATACGGGTATTTTTCGTCTAGTTTTATATGTCCTTGGTGTCTTTCAAGTTGTGATTGATGTACAGAGTCTGAAAAAACTTGAAAATTAACTAATTTTCTTTGGGAGTTTTTATTTTGTGTGATGTTTAGTCTAAGTAATTCATTTTTACAATCGTCGGGATTGAGATGTAAAAGACGTTCTATATTACTTTGATAGAATGATTCATGGTCAAGTCGGTTTTTGTTTCCGTTCGAGACTTGTGAACAATGTACTTTCTTTTCGGAAAATGTTGCTGTGAATTTATAACCTGTAACTGTTGTTGCTCGGGCTTTTGAATAGAGTGTTGCTATTACATCTGTGGTTTCTATAGCTTGTGGTTCTGTTTCACATTGTGATACTTGATTTATTGCATATTTGTGTAGTGTTTTTTGTTCATTTTCTTCACAATCGTAATGTGTTACTAATAAATCTTGTGGTCCTGTACGAGGAGAAGGGTTGATGTTTTGATTTGAGATTACTAGAAAAAGGAGTTGGAGAAAAATTAATAATTTTAGAATATACATGTGTATGATAATCCTGAGTATGGATTATAAAATGTAATGTAGCCAATTGTGTTTTTGGTATATCTGTCGTATTTGTATATTACTTCAGTAGTTATAAACGGTGGTGGTAGTGATTGAGCTGTTATGTTAGGTGGATTTAATGGGTAGGGATGTTGGGTAATATTATTTAACTTAACTGTGATTTCAAACTTTAATTGTAAACTGTTTTGTTGGAGTATTTGAATATTGTGATCACGGATATCGTTGTGAATATCTTGGCGATATTGTAATCTATTAAGTGCCCAGTTATGAAGGCGGTTACTTTCTTGATGTTGTCCAAATAGTGGTGGAGGTGCTGTAAATGTATTCCAATCTAGTCTTAAAGGAATATTTATTGATGATTGTTCTCGATATCTGGCGTCGAGATTATTTGGAAAGTTTAAGTTAAAGGGTGGTGGTGAAAACTGGCTTATTGATGGTGTTGATGGTAGTGATAATGTTTCTGGTAGTGATGAGGATGTTGTTGTATCCGTAGAAATATCTATGGGGTCATTGACTAAATTTGGTTCACCTTGTGTAAATGAATGTGTAGTCCAATATGGTAGTCGTGATGCCTGGTTTGGGGGGTTAAAGGGATTTTCACGTATTTGCTCAGATGTTGGTGTTGAACCTAAGTAATCTGATGGTAGGCTTGAGGTGCTACGTTGTGAAAGAAGCGTAGGGGTTTCTGGTAATATACCAATGGGGTTTTCTGGAGTGTTTTGTGATGGGGATTGAGGTATATCAAAATGAACTCGGGGAGTTTGAAGATTTCTGTTTCGTCGAGGATGTATAATTTGTCTATTTATTTCGACTGTATTTTGATTTTGACTAGAATTTCTTATTCTACTTAGTTCTTGTGGTAGTGTTGGGTATAGGTTATATGTTGGTTCGCTTAAAGGTGCTTGTCGTTGGACTGGTTCTAGTGGTTCTGATAAACGAGTATGTCGTTCTTCAAAAGTGTATGGATTGTCTTGAAAAGAAATTCGTGTAGATGTTTGAGGATTTTGAGTAATTGAAGGTGATGTTTGGTTATCTTGGGATGATGTCGGTGAAGACTGATTCTGTGACTGTTGGGTAGCAATTTTTGATGGTTTTTTAAATTATTACTTTAGTGAGAAATTTTGTGTTTATTATAATATTCTTCCAAAAAAAGAATTAGAAGGACTGTTGCTAGGGCAAATGTGAGGATTGCTTTCTTTATACATTTACAGATGGTCAAAATGAGGGATGATAAAAATGTTATGAAAATTACAAACAATAAAAAAATATCGGTTCTACTGAAAATTGTTCGTATCATTTAGACAAGTTGTTAAAATCGTACCTGTGGATATATTCAAGGGTTTTGGAAAGTTGGAGGAATAGTTCGAGTAGAGTGTAGAAAATTAAAAAAATGTTACAAAAAATGATTAGGATTATTAGAAAAGATTCAAGTATATCAAAAAGAAATATTATAAAGGCTTCAAGTATTGAAAAAAAATGTTTAAAATTTATAAGTATTTGAGCAACTGTTTGAGAGAAGAGCATTTAAGAAATGATCTCTTGGTCGAATATTTTTTGCTGTTTGAGGCGATTTTCTAGTGTGGTCGAATTATTTATTAGTTTTTTGACAAGTGGGTTGAGTTTTGTAAAAAATTGTTGGGGGCAATTTTCATGGTGACTGGGAGGTCGTCTTTTTCTTTATTTTTGTTTGTCAAATGATCCGGGGTATGGTGAGATTTTTATACTTTAGGCTAATTAAAATGTTCATTTTGTTACTTTAGGCTAAGTTAACAAATTTGCTTTGGGGGTATTCGTGGTCTGAGTTGGGGAAATATTGTTGATCTTTGGGTTATTAGATAAGGGAGGGGTACGGTATTATGGTGATATTTATTTTAGTTGTCAAGTTGGAGTGATTTGCTTATTTTTGACCTGGAGGTTGTAAAGTTATAGTTAGAGATGTGCCTGGAGTTCTAGATTATTCGTCTAATTGATCTTAGTTTGAGTTAGAGAAAGTGGCGGATTGGATGAATCCTATTGGTCTATTTTGAACTAGAATTATTGCGTACTTGTGAGCATGTTATTTTGAAAAATTGAAATGGAAAATGTTACGGAGGTTTCAAGATTGTGAAGTATGAAATCTTAAAATTACTTTTTAAATTCTACTTTCTTTAATATTTTAGATTGGGGGATGAACATTTTGTAGTTTTTACGTGGTTGATTTCGGAGTCTTGTTGTTTTTCTATGTTCAGATTTGTCTATTTCTTCTTGGGGTATTATTTGTTCTGTCATTTTTCTATTTTTTCTTTGTTTTGGAGATTCTTTATGGTTTTGTGTATTGTTTTTGGTGGCGGTTGGTTTTGTGTTTTGATTTTCGGTGGGGTTATCATTTTGTTCTGTGTTTTTCAGATGTGGTTCATTTTGAATGATTTTTAATCCTGTGAAAGAATATAATTGAGTTAATTCGCGGAGTGCGTATTCTTTTGGGTAATAAGGTAATAGGTTGTTTCGATGTTGAACGATTTCTTTTGTGTTTGAGTCGGTAATTTTATATGTGACATCAGTGGGTTTTGCAATTATTTGGTATGGTCCTTTTCGAAGGGGTTGTAATTTTTTAGAAATTCCTTTTTGAGTATTAAAATTAGGTATTAAAACAAATGTTCCAATTTTTAAATCGGAGGCTGGTGTAAAACGTGAATTGATTTGTTCATTGATGTTTTGTCTTTGTAATAACTTTTTTGTTATTTTTTGATAAATTTCATTGTGTTTTTTATCTCTATTTAGAATCCATTCGGTGTGTGTACCGGAGGCTAGTTTAAGAATTTGTGGGTGATGAAAATGATCTTCATCGTGTGTATGTAAAGGTAGGTTATAACAAATTGAGTCTTTATTTGGTTGACAATAACCTTGTGCGTTTTTATGAGAATTTGCTGTAAACATTATTGGTTTGCGTGGCTTTTGGTTAAAAACCATTTCGTATGGTGACATTCCTAAAGTTGTCGTTATTTGTGAATTATATGCTAAGGGAAATAATTTTACATCTGCTGACCATTCGGTATATTTTGTATCATTTCCGTTGATGATACATCTAAGATATTCTTGTAATGAACGGTTCATACCTTCGACTAAGCCGTTTGTCCAAGGTGCATGAGATGTACGTGGTTTGTGTTTAATGTTATATAAATGACATAGTGTGATAATTTCATTATTTATGAATTCTGTACCGTTGTCTGTAACTAAAATTTCTGGTAGTCCGAATTTTGCTATCCAGTGTTCATAGAGTGTTGTGTAAGCGTAATAAGCGTTACAATGTGGTACTGGGTTAAGTGCTACATAATGTGTAAATGCGTCAACAATTACCATAATGTAGGAGTTTCCTTCTGATGAGGGTGAAATTGGTCCCTTAGTATCAAATGAGATACGATGGTTAAAGTACAAACTTTGTCCTTTAAAATCTTGTTTTTGTGCTATTTGTTTTTGATTTGGGTAAGGTTTATTTAGTTGACATACTATACAATCATTGCATAGTACTTTTATCCAAATTGGTGCATTTGGGAAGTAAAAATTTTGTATAAAATTTGAATATGTTTTTTCTGATCCAGAGTGTCCTTTAATATTTTGTGTATGTGAAATATTAAAAGCTATAAGAATCATACTTAAAGGGAGACATGGAACTGTAGATTCATTCAGGTTATACTCTAAAAGGTCTGTATTTTCGTTAATTGTTGTATTATTGAATTTTCGAAAATATCGGAGGAGTGTTTTGTTTCCTAGAATGGTTGAATCTGCTTTGATAGGTTTAGTTTTATATTTGTGCCATGATTTCAGTTGTCGAATTACTGGGTCAAGGTTTTGATATTGTTTCAGTGTTGAAATTGTAATTGTTTCTGTTGGGGGGAGAAAAATGTTTTCGATTTCTAATTTAGATAAGGGTATTGTGTCAAGTGGGTCGTGAAGGTCAAAAACTTGATTTATTTTGTATTTTGAATCATTTGTTTGTGGTCCTGATAAATTTATTTTATCAGTTAAATCTTCTTTTTCAATTAGTGGAAAATGGTCTTTTTTAGGCGGGTGTTGTTTTGTTCGTTTTTGTTGGGTGTTATTTTTTATCCATTGAGAATATGGGATTGGTTTGAAAGTTGATGTTCCAAGTAAATCAACTTCATAATGATTATTTTGACAATCTAAATAAAGTGGGAAATGTTGTAAATTATTTATTTGTGATTGTTCAATATCAGTTTTTACTGCATATTTGCATTCCAATCGGGGTGATGTTTCGTTTTCTGCAAGGTAGAATTTTATGTTTTTGGGTATTTCAACTGTTGTTTTTCGTGTAAGTAATTCAGGTGGTGTATTTCGACTTAAGGTGTCTGGTAATGCAAGATTTTTTCCTGCAGTCCAAACTATATGTAAGTTTGGAAATTTCATTAGAATTAGTTGAAATCTATAAACTCGGTGGTTTGGGTTAGATTTTTGTGTAAAGAGAAAGATGATTGGTTTATGGTCTGTGAATAGAACTGTTGGATGTTTTGATCCAAGTATCAGAAATTCATATTCTGTCAGTGTATATATTATGGCTGTACATTCTCTCATTAGAGTTGAGAGTCGTAGCTCTGCTTGAGTGAATAATCGAGAATTTGCTGATATGAGGTTCATTTTATTTGTACCATTATGTGATTGTAATAGTGCTGCACCGATGCCAAAGTTCGAAGCATCGCACATTGCATAAAATGGTTGATTTGAGTCTGGAATTGTGTTTGAAATTTGTTCAGTTAAAAGTTTTTTTATTTCTTCAAATCGTGTTTGATGTTCTGTGTTCCATTCAAAATTATTTTGTTGTCTAAGGATGTTATAAAATGGTCGTAGATATAATTGCATTTTATAAACATATTTACTTAAAAAGTTTAACATTCCAAGAAATTCTTGGATTTTCTTTTTATTTGTTGGTGGTTGAAGTTTTTGAATAGCGTCAATGCGTGATTTCAATGGAGTGATTGTTTTTCTTTCTATATTATGTCCTAAGAATTTAACTCTTGTCAAAAAGAAGTGTGATTTATCGGGGGCGGCCTTCAGATTTTCGTTCTGAAGTATTTGGTGATATTTTTCTAAAACATTGAACATTTCGTCTTTTGTTTGTGATTGCATAAAAACATCGTCTAAATAGGTGATTGCGTTTTTCTTGAGTATTAGTGGTCTAAAAATTTTGCTCATAAAAGCTGAAAATGCTGCTGGTCCTATGGATATTCCATAGAATAAGCGGTTGAATTCATATTGTTGGTTTCCGATAACAAATTGTGTTAAACGTCGTGATTGTTCATCTAGTGGCATTTGATTGTATGCACTATTCATATCGGCGGTTGTAAAGTATTTGCCGTTTATTTTTGTTAAAATAACTTGTATTGGTTCAATGGGCCAATTACATTTTGATTCATCTATAAGTGAATTGAGGTATCTAGCATCGAGAACGATTTTCAATGATTCTCCTTTAGCTAGTATGATAACGGGGTTGATGAATGTGTTCCCTTTTGGTTGTTCTTCTTTATTAACTGGTGATATAATGTTGTATTGTTCTAAAATATCGAGTAATCTGTTCACTTTATCATGTAAGTGAATTGGTACTTTACTTGCTCTCTGTTTTTTGAAAACTGCGTCTGGTTTTAACGGGAGATGTAGTGATGAGCTGATTTTGCCAACATCGAATTTTGATGTTGCATAGACTGATGAATATTTTATTAGCTGTTTGGCTAATTTTTCGAATTCGTCTTGTGTTATTTGTGAATGTTGGAAATTAAACATTGTTAAAAATTTCTGTTGGTCCTCTGTGTAGTTACTTATGTTGAATGTAGGTTTGAAATATGGAGTTTTTGTGAAATAATCCGTATTTCTGTTTTCGTTACTTATTATATTATTTATAGATAATTCTTCATTAAGAATTGTAGATTGGCAAATATCTAGTAATTGGAGTATATTATTTACGCGATAGGCTTTTTCGTGTATTGGTGATATTGTAGCGTTGGTTTCACAATATCCTAAAAGTCCTAAAGGTAATGTTACTTGGTAAGGTGTGTTGTTATAGACATGTAAGGAAATGATATCTGAATTCGAATTTTTCAAATATTTTATGGATGAGATTGTGATTTTGAAAAATTTGTGAATAGGTTTGAATTCAAATTCTGACATATAAAATTTTTGTTTGTTTTGTTCTTTATCATATTGGTGAACTTGTTTGATTGAAAAATTATAGATATTTCCTGATAGTGGTTTTAGGTGTTTTCTTTGTTTGTTAAATATCGGGTAGAATTTTGAAAAGAATGGTGGTTGTTTATTTAATCTTTGAAAAAATGTTAAGGATGTTTCTTTTGTTTTTGTATATTTATCTTTGATTAATATTTTACTATTTAGTATGTTAATTGTTGGTATATACTTCGAAATAAATGGTATTCCAATGATATTATATTTAATGTCAGTGATATGGAATATTTGTTTAAATGGCTTATTTAAAATTTTGCTTTGTTCCATTGTTCTGGTGGGGAGGAGAAATAATTGGATTTTTCCGTAGTTTATCAATGTTGATCCTTGTGCTGTTGCTAACTTACTGGAGGTTTCAAGAGGTATTAACTTTGGGTGTAAAGTTTTTATTTCATTCCATGTGGGGATGTTTATTATGTTTGATTCTGCTCCTGAATCAATTAAAAAATCTATTTCAAGGTCTGGTGGTTGAAATTCTTTATTTCTTGGGCTTTCTAAGAGAAATGGTATTGTCCAAATTTTTTCTTTGGGTTATTCTTTTTGTATATTTTGATAAATGTGGTTTGTATTCAAGCATTTTGTTTTGGTATTTTTATTGGTTTGATCTGTAGTGTTAATCTCGTTTGTTTCTTGCGTCGTTGGTGTGGAATTTATGGGTGTAGTGTAATAATTTTGAAGAAATTCTGATTGATTTTCATATATATGTGATGAAAAGGGTTGTTCATATATGACAGATTCATAGTCATTTTCGACTTTTATCATATTGATAGAAAGAGTGTTTTCAGTATCACTTTCTGAATCTGATGATGTACAGTTTATTTGATTGAGTTGTAACGTATCAGTTACTGTGTCATCAATACCTGGAGGGTCTGATGTTGTTTCTGGATTTGACTGTACTTGATTGATTTGTCTTTGATGTTTAGGTGTACTACTTCTGTGGCGATTATTAGAATTATTATAGTTATTATTATTCCGGTGTGGTGATTGGGAATAATTTCTATAACGATTATTATAACTTGAGTGTCGATTTTGTGAATTATTTCGCGATCTATTTTGGTAATTATTGTTTGGTCTGTTATAGTTCGATCTATTATATGAGTTATTCCTTGATCGATTGTTCGGGTAATTCTGGTTTCGGTTGTTTGAATAACTTCTATTTCGATTATAGGAGTAGTTTCTATTCCTATTGTATGATGAATTTCGTGATTGGTTGTTTGGATAGTAGTTATTTCTTGATTGGGAATTAGATCTAGAAACAAATCGTTGTGTGTTTGAATTTGATCTGGAGTAGTTATTTCGACTATTTGGTCTATTGTAGTGATTTTGTGATGAATTATACGTGTTTCTTCGTTCTGGTGATCTTCCTCTATAACTTGAGTTATATGGTGATTGATTTCTTGTATAATTTGTATTGTTCGGGAGTGGTTTTCCTGAACTGTTGTTGCTGTGGACTGTTTTGTTCGGTAGATTTTGATCTTTTTTCATGTATTGATAGAATGATTTATTTGGTTCTTTATATTTTTGAGGTTTATTTTGATTGTCTTGCTGTTTTTGTCTACATTCGGAAATACTGTGTCCGTATCGTCGGCAATAATTACACCATTTTTTGAAAGATGGTTTGCCTTTAAAGTTTGGGTTCTTTTCGTAGATATTGAGTATTTCAGTGATTTTTTCAACGAGGTCTGTCTCTGATTCCTGTATATTATTAATATTAGTGGGAGTCGTTTCAATTCTGTTAACGTATTGTAATTTCAGATTTTCCGTTTCTTCTAGTTTCATCGTGATTTCTGCTTGTTCTAATTTGTCTACTAGTTTTCGAAAATCTAAATCGGGTTCTCGAATTGAAGAAGGATGTGATGCTCTCTTTTTTATTGCTATTTTCCTTAATTGTGGTGTTAAGGTCATCATTAAGATTTCTGTCATCTTTGTGTTTTTATAGTCATGTGTATTTAATGAATATGCTTTTCGAACTAGTGTTTCGATTCGTACTGCTATTTGCTTGATGGTTTCGTTTGGTAATCTGCGAATTTCATTACATAAAACTCTTTGTTGTTGTTTGTTTCTTTCGGAGTCAAACATTTTTGAAAATTCTTGTGTAAATCTTTTCCAGTTTGATTTTATTTCTAGAGGTAGTACTGAAAACCATTTTTGGGCTGCGCCATCTAAGGTTGTTTGTATTAACGCTGTGCGTCGATGTATCCAATTTTGATGTAGTGGCGTATTTATTGGTTCAGGTCCAATATTTAAAATCAGGTTTGCTGTTACTGCATTTAAATAATCTTCTACAGAGTATTCAGGGTCTGTTCCTGTGAAAACCATTAAAGGTTTGTTTGATGTTATTGATGATCCACCCATAAGGTATGGATTCATTGTCATTTGTAATGATTCTGCTGCATTTGGCATTTGAGAAAAATTTGAAAGTTGGTTTCTTGTTATCTCATGTTGTTGGAGATAATATGGGAGTGGTATTTCATTTTGCATTTGTGATGGTTGATACGAGTGTGCAGTCATTGGATTTTGTTGTTGAATTGGTTGAAAAGATTGTGTATTAATTGGATTTTGTTGTTGAATTGGTTGTTGATTTTGTGCATCTATTGGTTGTGGAGAAAAATTTCTATGATTTGTACGTGTTCTCTGTATTCCTTGTCTACGATATTCTTGAGTATTTTGTGCAAATATATCTGGTTGTAAGAAATCATCATCTGAGGATAAATAATCCATTTGATAAGATGTCTGTTTTTTATTTTTATTTTGTTGAAAAAATGGGTAATTTTCACTGTGATCCCGTGGAGGATTTGTTTGGAAATTTGTTGAATTAGGTTGGGCCATTGGGTTATCCCAATTTCGAGATCTTGTATATTGGTTAAAATTTCTTTGTGGTTGATTATATGTTTTTGATGGATGTGTATAATTATAATTATGGTCTGCAAAGTTGTTTCTAGTGAATGTTTTGCGTGTTTTTGGTGGTATTGTCATGGGTCTGTATGTTTGGTAATCCATATGTGAATATTTAGGGGCAACCGAAGGTTTAACGGTTGATTGTAAGGTTACCTGTGTTTGTGAAGGATTTGTATTTCTTGGTGTTGTTAAATTTGGGCGTATTGGTGAAATACTTTGTTGTGTAGTTGTTGTGTGTACAATTTCTTCATTTATGAAGTGTGATGGTGTCTGGATATCTTGTTGAGTAAGATTCCTAGTTCCATTGAGGTTTTCATTGTGTATAACTGTAGAGTTTAAACTATTATTTTGTGTATCGGGTAAAAATGTATTATAGTTTAATGGTGTTGCATCAATTGTTAATGGTATTACTCTTACATAATCTCTTATGTAAGATATTGTACCTATTGCTTGACTTGAGATTGATTGTGGAAAGCTTATAAATGCTGGATGAGACCATTCGGGGTCCCAAACATAATCTGATTGTTCTGTGATAGCGGTATCATCGTTCGAATTTTGGGGTCTAAAATTTTTTCTTGCTTGTGCAATTAAATCAATATTGTGTGTGAAATAATCTATTATGAACCATGCCAAAATTTTTTGTAGATCGTGTTTTGTATGTTGTGAAACGTCGTCTTTCGTGAAATTTTCTTTAATGATGTTTAAATAACTAGAGAGTAGTGTGATTTCATGTCGTACTCTTAAATGTTTAGATGTTTCTGTCGGTGAGACATTTGTTATTGGGATTTCGTTTTCTAATATCGAAATATAACTATATATTATTGCGAAAACTTCATTGGTGAATATGGAGTTTGCTCTTTGTGAGTTATGATATTGGATGCTTTTTATATATTCTGAAAAAACTTTTGAAAATTCTAAATCAAGATCGTCTGTTTGAATTGTATATTTTCTATTATTATGGTTTGGTGAGGTGAATTCTATGGAGTAGATTCCATACTGTTGTGTTATGTTGCATATATCTTTTAGATAGTGATCTATGATTTGTCTTTTGATTTTTACATCGGGGAACTCTGTTTTACATGGACTGATTCCGGGTTCAAATAAATTTACGAGTAAATTTTGACAAAATATGTGTTGTCCTCTATCAGTATCTGCGTCTACTATAAAAGGAAAGATTTCATCATCATCTGGAGTTTCTTCACCTGGGGTGTGCGTTGAACTCATTTTTTCGTTCGATTACTGTTAATATGTAATTATTAATGTGTCGAATTGGTTGATTCCAATTGTATAAATGTACTGGTTTGTGTTTGTACTGCTTTTTTATTCTTCTTTTTCCTCTTTGTGATGAATTTGAAGTTGTTTCTGAGTCAGAGAAATATAATTGATCGTGAATTGGGCAATTTTTATCTATTGATTCTTTTAGTTTGTAAAGTTCGTCTAAACTGTTGGTTTCTGATTCTGAAAATGCGTTTCGATTTTTTGAAAATCTTTTTCGTGTTATTTGTCTTTGTTTCGTTATTATTTTTCTTTTTAGTGTTTGTCGTTTTGTTCGAATGTATCCAACTGTTTGTGTATGAGGTGTGATTACAAGGTCGTATTTTTTGTTATCTATTTCACAATTGTGTAAAACGATTGTTTGTTTATTTCCTAGGTTTTTAAATGACATAAGGTTTAGAATGACGGATGCAAAAGGTTGTTAAATGATTTCTATTTTCCTAAACTGTTAGTTCTTACGATTTTTTTGGTTAGCTTAGCCTGGGTCTATTTGTTCAGGGTTGGAGAGAAAAGTATATCGATTCCGAAGAATGATTTTTTACTTTCTCGTGGCTAGTATAAGTTAAGGTGTTAACTTACTTAATCTTACTTAGGGGTAGTGATTGTGTTCAAGGGTTGGAGAATAGTAAATCGATCCACAAGGTTCAGGTATAATTAGAACGCGAGTAGTTCGTTAGATACTATTTTAAACTTACTAAGTCTAAGATTTATCCTGGGTCTGGTAAGAGGGGGGGTCAAGTGAAGGATGAATAACCGAAGTTCTTCACTGTTTATCCTAATTTGAATGATTAGTTTTGTTTAAAAATTTCTATTAGTCTTGGGTCTTTAGAAAGGGTTGGGTAGTGAATCGACGTTTGAGGTCGTTAGACACTAATTAAGTGGGTGGGGGAGAACAAAGTTGTTCTGTTTGATCCAAGGATAAGCCTTGATGATCAAATTTGAAATTTAATTAAGTAGAAAATGATTTAAGATCCAAGGATAAGCCTTGATGATCTGGGTTTAAAATTAAGTGAATTTAAGTTTTAATAAAATTTTAAATGTGTGTAAAGGAAAGATTTAGTGTTTTGATGATATTAGTGGGTTTATGATTGCTGTTATGTTTTAGGTGATGGAGCTGGAACAACAGGATGATTTATGATTACTAACCATTTATTGTCATGCTACTAATTTTTATTTTTATTTTTCAATAAATATTTTTCAAACATGTTTTGTATAATACTGCAGAGTTTTAGGAAAACGATCTTAGATCTTTTTATCAATCGTTATTGTATATTAATAAATTTGTTTAGCGCCTGAAATGATTTTGAAGAGTAACTTCAAGGTTTTATGTTTGCAAATGGAAATCTAAATTCATTGCAAGTAGTATTCGAAATATAAAAGTTTGTTCTGGCTTTTGCCGAACTATCATATAACTATACGGCAAGTTTCTACTTTGTCGTATGTCGTCTTTGGTTCGAGGTCTTCTTCCAATTCCGGGTAGTTCTGTTATGGTTCGGAATATTGGCTCTGATCTATTGAGTCGTAGAGACATTTCAATTAAATTATTGTCGTATAACATTTTTGTAAATGTTTTTGTCTAATTTCTAATCTATTTTGGTTAATTCTAATCTATTAAGGTCTTGTTCGAGACTTATGGTCGCACCAGATGAGTTAGGACCGAAGTGTAACTCATAGAGTAATTTCGGATAGGGTACACCGTCTGCTCGTCACGCTATCTTATTTTCGGCCGGATAGATTCGTGCAACTTCTTAGTCTAATACCGATCCTAATCTTACTCTTATACTATCTAGTCTCAGGTTGTTTAACTAGTCTCTGCTAGGCTCAATAGATCTAGGGTATACTGGTTTACTGCGGCTGCTGAAGTGCTCGGGAGAGTCCAACTAATTTCTAAGTTAAATTCAAATCTCTCTGGTGCTGAAATTACAAGTAACTTCAGCACTTACAAATAAGTGGGTTGTTAGTTAGATGGATCATGATTGGTTAATATTAAATACTTTACATTGGTAAAACATTTAATTTATCCAATCATAAAATGTAGTTTAGATCAGGTTCCAAAAAGGTGCCAAGTGCGCTTTCAACATAATTCATTAATCGTGATATCAACCGCACAATTGTAAGTAAAATCAGTCCAAGTTTCTAATAAAAACTTTTATTTTTTTTATCATTTAGGGGGTATAACCGGAAAGACCCCAAGATTTAACATAAAACTGTTAAAAATATACGTTTGGCAAGTTTTTGTAAAATTTAATGGTCGAATTTTGCTATAAATTTTTTTATTTTCATTTTTTTTATCATTTAGGAGAGTGATGGTGGGGGAGTGTGTTACTGGAAAGGGTGCTCAAACTAAATTGAAGCTATTTGTTGGTTGTTAACTGATATATTTTTATCATAAACATCCGATAATTAAATCCGACATTAGGGATCAGTTTAATGCAGTGGATATCAAGTTTTTAGTTCCAGTTGCTTTTCTATTTTCTATTTTTTATACTATCACTGCATGATTTGAAGTTTTACCACCATATTTGGCACACGATTGGAGCCTTTCGAACTATTTTATGAATTGAAATATATTTGAAAAATCAAAATTTTCACTATATATCCATTTTCAGTTACTTTTTGTTTTTTTGAGACATTTTTTCAAGCATGAGTTGAATTTGATTATTAATAGTTACTTTCAATCATGTCAATTCCTGTTTTTTGAGAAATTCAGAATTTTCTAGAATTTTGTTTGTTGTTTAAAAAAATATATATTTCTTCCACAAAAATTAAGTTTTAAACGTTTGTTGTTGCGATTAATTCATTTTGTCTCAGATATTTTGAGAGTGGAGTTTCTAACACTAAGGTTTGTTTTTCTAATAAAAACTAAGTGTTGTGAAGTATTTTTGGGCTTTGTTGGTCACATCAGATGAGTAGACCCAATGGTTATCACGTAAAAATAGTTTCCTTCTTTACTCACCATCTGTTTGCTACGCTACCTCTTTTCGGCCAGAGATGCTCGCAAAACACTTTTACCTAATATTAATTTAAATTCCAGTTTTCCGTAGGCTCAATAGATCCAGAGAATCATTAGTAAAAGCAAAGTTAGTTTGAAATCAGTTTTATTTCAATCAATTTTTGCAGCGGTTTGATCCGTTAAACTGATCAGAGTGCAATATTTACATAGATTTAGTTATGGATCATGGTTGAATAGTATAACATTATTTATATTCAAAAAAATCCAACCTAGTATTGAACATATAAAAGGTTTGAAGTTGAATTAATATGGATCAGGTTGCAATTACGCCTGGCTTAGCTCGTTGTCAAATTTTCATTGTGTAGCGAGTAGCTTATTAACTACAGATGAAACTTGAACGATGGTGTTTGTAGGGTAGCTTAAGACAATAAGCATTGAAGAACGACAAATAAAAGGTTCAAGGCCACAACTTATTGTATCCAGTTTAAGGAAGTGACTGATTGAGTGATCAAATTAAGAGACGAGCTTTGATCATACCAACAATAATGAAGATCTGCCTTTTTGCAGTTCAAGTTTTCAGTCTGTTTCTCTGGAGTTTTCTAAAGATAAACTGCGACCAACCAACTGATGACAACTGGCAGTCGCTAACATTTGCAATAGCGGTTTTTAACTTCCCATACGACACTGATGATTTTTTCAACCGTCTCTGTGTCGAGAAAAGCAACTATTACTGTCTTCAAGGATACTTGGCCGATGAACAGAATGATCTGGAATACTTCGACCACATAGACAATGAGGACTCACAACTGCCATTGCAGCTAGCAGAGCAATTTGAAAGTCTGATCGCGCCAATATACAATTTGTACAATTTTTATGGCATCGTCAGACGGGGGGCGGAATGTTGTGGCAGCCAGATATTCCATTTTTGGCACTATGGTTATAAAATTTTAGGAATGACTCCCTCAAACTACTTGCATAAGCTGACTGATTACTCAAACGAGAGTGTTCCTCTTAACTACGTGCAGTACTACTACAGTCCGAGTTGCTGTGCCAACATCATAACTGCAGTCGGGTTCGGCCCTGGAAGGTTGAGACGAAAACGAATCTACACTCATTCTATCTCACCTGATAGCTTCCAGCCTTTTATATTTAACTTGGACTTGGGACCCACAAGCACTTCATTTTCAAGTGAGAACCTACAATCAGAACTGACATTTGACTGGTTCAAGTGGAATGTCATGTGTCAAGATAGACCCTGGATCTGCTCGATAGCAGCCGAAGACGCCGAACAGATGCTGCCGCCTTCGCCCTTAGTTGTTTATCCGAGCGACAGCAGCAATAGCCAAGGGCGAAAACTGTTGTCAAATCATAAAAAGGACAACTACAATTCCCCAAATTATAGACCACCTCGATATTTTTGCTGACTTTTAAATTTCATCAGTTTTAGTTAGTTTATATTTTTTGTTGACGTGGTCTTCAAATTTAGTGACTTCGTTTGACATTTTGGAAGAAGTTTATAGACGCTCTCTGGCAAAAAATACACCCGTTTTTTGCCAAAACTGGAAAAATTGTCCTTATTTTCGTTTTGGAATCTAATTTAGCATTGTAATTAATTTAGCATTGCTTTAATGAAGTATTTAAGGATAACGGACTATCTGTACTGCAAAGTCAAATTGTGAACACGCTAGCTGGTCGAAAGTGACAATTCGAACTTTTGAGCGAGTCATCACAATTGTTGCTTTTAAAAACATATACCACTTTTCCCATTCTACCATTTGTCGCTTTTGACAAACTGTTGTCTTGCCAGATCAAGTATGCACCATACCATCAGAACGTAGTGATGAATTCTTCAAGTATCTACAAAAGGCTTTTGTTCTCCTTCAAGTTTAGCTAACTTTTCTTTATTTTGGTATGTGGCGACGATGCATCATAAAGGGTTTACTAAACGTTCATTGCTGGTTGAATGCTTAGTAATTTTATCCTAAATTATAAGTCTCACCTTAGATCGTCAAATTGTCTTGACAAAAAGTAGAGTAAAAACAATAGTTAGAAAGGGTATGAATTAATTAGTTGGTTAGATACAGAGCACTGGGTTATTAGATTATATAAATGAATCGAACAGCTTAAAGAAATATACCTATGAGGGGAGGTTGAGCTAATCTTATTTTGTTCATCAATATTTTATCTTCTTACTAAGGTCGGTGGCTGATTAGTATGTATGGTTGCCCTTGATGTTTGTCCAAGTCAGAACTTCTGGTCGGGTCGTATGAATCGTCTTGCCGTTGTCCTTTGAGTACTTGTAGTCCAGACTTCCTCGGGGGTGCGTATCTCGAGTATCTCGATTTATAATTTTTCAAATCAAACTTAAACTGAGAATTTATTCTCTTTTTATAAATGAAAAGGGCTAGATTAATTTTAGTGTTAGGGCAGAAAAGAAAAATTATTTATTTTTAAAAGATTTGACTGAAGAGAAATGACTTGCTGCTGACTGAGCAAAATGAAACACTGAAGATTTCAGGCCAGTCCTTTTGCTCATAAGCATAAACCGGCGGCTGATTCAATCTTTAATTATTCAGGTTTCACCTGCTCCTTTGTTCTCCCTTTTTAATAAGGGAATTTTCAACTAGTTTTTTATTTGATTTTTTCAAATCAAATATCTTCAACTTATTAGTCCCCTTTGATAAACACCGCAGCCTTCAGTTTGTCTTATTAAAAATTCATATTACTCTCTCTGATGCATCATATTGCAGGTGCACCTCTGCTTAATCAAAGCAAGGAGAATTTCAGTGCAGCCGGCAAGACTGCTAAATATTTATCCAGTTTGTTTCAAGTTAAGTTAAAAGGGACGTATTAATAATCGCCGCCCTTTTAAAATATTGAGCATGAAAAAATGAGAAAAATTGGACAAGTATTTAAAAAGGAGTGGATTTTCAAAACAAGATTTTATAGTCCTAATAAGAGTAAATCAGTCAATATCTGATTTAGTGAAAAGAGGCTTTAATTTAAATGGCACGCTCCAATTTAGAATTGGGTCGTTAAATAAACAATTAAGACAATGGTCTTTTGTGTATGTGTAGTATTTCGCAATACTACAACTCACCCCTTTTTTAAGAAAATTAAGCTGTTCGATTCTTACAGTTACCATGGTGAAAATTTAAACACTTAAATGGTTAAATACTATAGTTATAAAATTTAAAGAGAACATCAAACGAAAAAGTTATAAAGACAAGTTAGGTTTTATCTAGAGCTTCCTTCCGGATTCAAGCTCTACGTTGTATGATCTGAGGATCGCTATCTTCCTCTGTGAAGCCTCTAGTTTTTGTTGCAACTTCACGATTTTCTTCTTTTTAATCTTGTTTTTGATTCGTAGTCTGCTCATTCCGTCCGTAAGTTGTTGGATGTCGTCCTGTTCTTCCTGTCTGCTTTCTTTTACATGGTTCGGAAAAGCAGTTATTCCTTCGAACGGGATGGTGACTTGCGTGCCTCCTGCCTTGAGGATGTATCCGTGTTCCTCCCTCTTCTTTAACTTCCAGAAGTTGTTTTCGTTCTTTATAACCCCTTCTGGCTGGGTTATGAAGTCGATAGGCATCATTGCCTTTTCCAGTGTCGTTGAGTTAACGACTTCTATGAACGATGGCAGTTTCCATCTGTTAAAATTTTCCTTTATCGAGTACTTCAAACTCGTTATATATTTTGGATTTTCCGTATCCAATTTGGTTTCTCTGCACTTCTGCAGCTCCAATCTTTGGGTTAAACTGGGAAAGTGACGAGGGTTCTTATTTAACCCGTCGTCCATTGAAAAAGATTGAACTGCTACCGGTTTCCGTTGTTTCTTCCTGAGAGGCAGCTTTCTTTTAAATTCCTCTGGTGCAGGGTCTGCATTTCTGCAGTTCCAGTTTAAAATTGGGTCGTATTCCATTTTGCTAAACATCAATATAAAATGACCAAATATTCAAAATCCCGAATTACATTCGGATATTAAGGCTAATTATCAAATGTTTGAACAATGAAGGCCAAAGTGTAAAATTGTATATATATAAAAGGTGGAAAATATAATCTTGTGGTTTCTCACAAACCCACCACGGAAAACAAATGAAGAAAGACGATCATGGTGTTTATTAACCGCAGAAATACAAATCAAGAAAGACGATCATGGTGTTTAATAACCACAGAAATACAAATCAAGAAAGACGATCATGGTGTTTAATAACCACAGGAATAAAGCACTTTACAACACTGAGTTAAGCTCAGATATTAAACTTATGAAGTTAAAGCAAAAAATGGAAATTTGGGCATTAATTAACCCCTAATCTTAAATGTATGTCCACCTGGGGTCATCCACAGGCTTACCATGGGGTCCCCTTTTATAGGTAAAAGGGACTAGAAAAAACCGGGGGGTAAATAGTATATAATATAGTATGTGTAAAAGAGATTTTTGTGTTAAATGTTATTTAAAAAGGTTTATAAATTGTGAGCTGATTACTGAAGTCTATAGATCTTACCAAATGTAGGAAGGTAGAGGAATCGTATATGGACATCGTAAAGTGTTGAGGATTAATTCTAGGGGTCGGAAAAATCACAAGGGATGTGGCATAAGGGACAACATTGTGCCGTATTAGGGAGGCATCTTGTACAAATAATGATACCTTGATGGCAATCAGTAATATGTTGATAGCTTGCCATACATTGGGTTTGGGTATTTCCCCAATTTGCGCTTTTAATCATTTTTTCGCATAAACAACAAGGGGAGTAATATGAAAGTGATTGGGTATAATTTGGGACTTGGCAAATGGGGCATAAAATCTGTCCATATTTGGAAAAATGGGCTACAATTTGGTCATGACAGTCTATACAGATGAAGTGTGGTGGATGATGTGGCTCGTTATGATGTTGTTTCTTGAATTTGGATTTTGGTAAGTAGCAAATTGGGCATTCAAGAGTGGGTTGTTCAATGGTTTTTCGGAAGTACTGTAAAATGGGTTGAGAAACATAAAGAAAACTTTGGAAATAAAAATAACAAGCTTGAAAAATTTTACATATAAAAGCTGGTAAAGTTATCTGAATCATTCTTTTAAAGAAGGAAAAATTAAAAAATAACTCGATTGGAGGTTTGGAAGTTTATGTCGATGACATCTTCGTCATTGTTGAATGCATTTAAGATAATATTAAAAAATCTACTGCTGCTTTTGACTGTAAATTTTTCTTCATCGTGGAAGCCAGGACTATAACGTTGGCAAAAAATATCCAACTGCTGTTGATCGGGATGAATATAAATACGGTTTGTGCGCGCTTGGTAACCGTCAACTTCGACGAGGAGATTATAATCAAGGACAAAATCAATGTCCATTACCAAGCAGAACATTTTGCGACTTCCTAAACAAACAGCATAATTGTTTATTCCTTGTTTTATTGCCTTTATAGGTCAGACATTTGTTAATTTGTTCGAAATTTTAATACGTGAACATCCTGGTGGCATATTTGGCATAAGAATTTGTCAAAAATTAAGTTAGTTTTGGATTTGAGAGTCCATGTAGCATTCATCACAAATAAAATAAAATGGTTGTGGATTCTTTCTTTTGTGAAGTTTCCTTAATTGAAGGGTTGTTTTCAATTCTTGACAAACAGGGCATTCCTTTGACATTGTATAAAAGTAAATTATGCCCAAAACTCATCAAAGGCAATTTTGGAAAAACAGATAGGGCAGATGTTTTTGCATTTCTCAATGCAGTTATTGCACACAGTAATATATGGGTGCTTAACTATCATATGTTCACCCTTCCGTTTGTTTCTGGATAACACTAATTGGTTGCAGATATTACAGACATCGTATTCTGTCATATTAATTACATGAATAATCTGCCTGCAAATGGGGCAAGGAATTTTTGCGAATGGTGTACTAGCTCTTAGCTTGAGTTTATTATAACAATTAACGCAAACTAAATGTGGTGGTTGTGGAGGTAAATTTTTGTGTAATTTTTTCATTTGATCGCAAATTTCCAAACATATAGGACATTCAGTTGTCATTCTCGCTGCTCATTCAATCTGGTCTAGATCGCAGGGAATGGGAAATGTTAAGCTATTTGCAAGACATAGTATTAAATGCCAGTATTTATTGCTTGGTTTAATAATGGTGCTGTGTAGTTCGCCATTATAAAGCGTTTCGAAATGAATTATAAAAATTGGGATTATTTTGAAATTTTCTGCTAGAATGAAGGAGCGTTGGAAACCTTTAATTTGGACAAAGGTTCCTTCGTAAAAAATTATCATTCTAGTCTAATGTACAATGTTCACATTCAATATTGGTAGGACAAGACTCTGGGTGATCAGATACAAAAAGAAAGAATGGCCAATATCGGGAAGTGGGGTAAATACTAAGTTCCTCAAAAGTACCTGTTTCGATGTATCGAACATTAACTATCATGTAAACTTGTAAATGTGGTTGTAATTCAAATGTTTTCTTTATATGAATAACTGAAACTGGTTGGTCGTTGATATTAAACATCATTGTTTCTAATTAGAGAAAATAGGTGGATTTAGAAAAAATTCTGCATTTGTGTCAAAAGCAAGAAAATGACTTAGTTCAAGGAAATTAGGGTGATTTCCTGGAACTGTGATTGTAGTTAATATACTGGAGTTAACCTTACTCACATGTAAAAGATAAAAGTTTTCAGAGTGTTTCTCTACTCCAATAAGTGAGTAACGTAGGTTTGGTAACCGGATAAATAGATTACGAGAGGTTAGTGAGATCATTTGAATGGAAATCGCTTATGTCTTTGGCAGATGACTTAAGCAAGTATTCGACAAAACTAGAAAAAAATTCCAATATGGCGAGTTGTGAAAGACTTCAATTGTTCCGTCTTCCCACGTGTTACAATAATCGAAATATAAGATAAGTTTTGGACAATATGAACCGTTACAGGCGTCGAAGGATTTTTCTATTTGGTAAAGGAGTACGTGACGATTGTTGTGTTTAAATAACATGGGTTTATATTTAATTATTTTTCTCACAAAAAATAATTTCTTCACAAGCAGTTTCGATTATGGCTGAGTTTTTATACTTTAAGATGTGAAGAATATCTTTGTATCTAGGATTGGTTTCCTTCACGATAATATCGTAATTTTGATTATGGTGAAAGTCGTTGATAATTAAGTGTAAATTGTTATCAATTGCTACGGATGGTAAAATTGCTGTTGTGACCCGGGAATAGAATTTCTTTGGGAAATGAGGACAAGATAAGATTAAGCAGAAATTTTGATTTAGTGTGTCAAGGAACATTTATTTTTCTCCAAATTTTATATTTGGAAAGTATCCATTCAATTTTGTTGTTTCTGGTTTAATAATTATACACAGAAGTGAATTCCTTCGAAATCGGTAATGACGACTGCTGAGCTATTTCCTTCCAGTAAAGAACAAATATAATCATATGTTTTGTTTGAAGAGTCAATTTCAATTTCTTGAACAGTTTCCTCAGGATAAGTTATTATCATAAGGTGAATGCAATCATTTGGTTTGGTTTTTGGTAATCTTGCTGATGCTATTAATGCTGGTAGTTTGTTTGCATAACCTGGGAGTTGAATTAATAAACGAATGTCTCGATCCAAAATTCCTACCAACATTTGAATGTTTGTTTTCAAGTTAATAGTTGGACTAGATGTTTTCAAATAGATGTTTATTTATTATAATCGTAACCTCCGAAAGTAATTTGATATAGTCTGTAAATTCATACAATATTATAACCATAACTTGATATGTACATTTCAATAAATTGACATTAGAACCTCAAATTTGAAACCAGAGCTGGTTTTAACACCTGCCGAATCGTTTCTTCAGTATATCATCTTCATTTTTTTCAGAGAGTCAAAATACCCCATCCGGAAAAAGTATTTCACCATTTTGATGCAATTACTGTTATATTGAAACAAAACTAATTACACAATTGTGAACGTTCACAGTTTTTGCACTGGTTTCTTAAACTTCACTGAAATAAAACTTGTGATTTCGTTTGCGGTTCAATTTGTTTGTGATTTTGAGCTAGACAAATTTTCTCACGTTGGATTTTTTTAATTTCACCTCTTTCTATTTCGACCCGCATCATCTGAGTTTTTTTTTTCAGAATTTGACTCGATTTTATCGCAGTTCCAAAAAAAATTAATATCTAGGAGACGAGAGCAGATTACTTTCTGGATACTTATAAATGCAATGCGTGATTTTTTCCAAATTATTTTTATTAATCTGGGCATAGTCATCATCTTCACTGATGATATTCAATGCTTTGAGTTGTCCAATAGCTTTGAGGCCAAACATTTCCCCCCAATTTACAGTGATTAATCCCAGTGGTCCCAGTTTACAGGGGTCCAAGAGCATGACCGATCCACTTCAGCCTTTAGAGTTGTTCAGTAAAAACTGTACATTTGTCCAGTTTTGCTTTTGGACTTAAGTCTGATGTAAATAGGTTGCTTCCGTTGTGGAGAATCTTTTGTGAGCACCTGCTTTTGAAGGCATCGGTTCGTTTGATATCAGATTTTTTAAGGGCCAAGTTTCGGCTCCATAAAGCAGAACGCTTCTGACGCAGGCTTTAATGATTCCAAATCTGCTTCAGCTTTTAAAATTTCTGGCTATTTTTCCTATCCAGGTTTTGACCTCTTTTAATATCGCCTCTCAGTTGGATTTTACTATCCAAATACGTAATGTCTTCTACTTTTTCTTTTCTTGGTTGTTGACAGTAAATTTCTGGACAATACTGTGAGAGCAGAATTTAGTCCTACCAACGTTTAATTCGAGTCCAACGTACCCTGAGTTTTCGGCCACTCGCTAAACGAGCTTTTGTGCGTCTTCCGGTTTACCGTCGAGCAGACAGAAATCATCTTCAAAATCCAGATCCGCAACAACCAATATCGTCTAGTGCAATTCCAAGATTTTCTCCTTTGAGGGTTCAGATTAAAAACAAAGGTGCCAAGATTGAGCCTTGCCTGACACCACTGATAAAACTTAAAATCATTGAAATGCTATTATAGAGTCACTTGACTGTAAGTTTCAGTGTTCATAGACTTCAAAAGATTTCTTCGTCCACCTTCGCACTCTTCGACAATTGTTTCTAAATGATTCTCTGTTGTTTTGGTGCCTTTTAACAGTATTATGTTGTAAGTTATTGTTGTTGTTTTGATTATTGCAGTTTTTATTAAAAAGCGAGTCTAGTGACACAACAAAAATTTTGGATTTTTTAAAATTAAAAAAAAATTCAACAAAAACATTAAAAAGTTATATGATACTGCTTACGTTAAACTTCTATTTAGGTTAGTAGCTGTTTTTGGTACAATTACTGCACTTAATTAACCAACCAGTTTTTTTGTATCAACATTACGAGGCCAAACTGTGCACTGGATAGGAGCACAATTTTGTGTCTGTATGTTCCTGGATTCCAGAGACAAGTCTTTAAACATGTTAAAATTTTGTCGGAACGATCAAAGGAAAGTAAAGAACAAAAAAAGAACAAAGGGAGCGTCCTTGTTGCGGAATCCGCTTAATGCACAAAATGCACAGTTTGGCCTCGTAATGAAAATAAAATTAAATGCTGTTCTGTTGATTTCTTAAAGTTTTAACCTTACACCAGTCCTTTTGAGCATAATTATGTCACCCTTTTCAATTAAAAATTCTCGTTTCATTAGGTGGAGGAATGGCTGTTAAAGTCACACTCCTCTGAAGAACCGAATAACCTTCATGCTCACAACCGAGATAAAGACAATCAACTAGTAGCACCTCGCATACCTCGAAGACCCAAATGGCCCTCAGTGTTCACCCAGAGTCATCTGGATGGTGAGGTCAAAGAACAAGTTATAACTGACGGGAATCAATGGCGACAAGGAAGTGTAGTTGACAACACTGTTCTCGATTCATTCGAAAAGTGGAAGCAGAATGTGGCTAGGAAGAAGGACTTCGCCAGGCAGATTGACCAGAGTAGTCGACAACTGGCAGAACAACAAGTGAAGCTCGAATCAGATATTGTATCGTATGAGTTGAGACCTAACGCGCATCAGGTTCACATTTCAATAATATTCAGAAAGAAGCTGGGAAAAAAGCTCTTCTTTTTCTTTTGACATTTTTGGAAACTTTTTAAATGCAACTAGTGGTTTTGTAAGTTCCAGCCATCATTTCCTCCTGTTGTGTAGCCACATTCTTGTACCTGCTATATCAAATGCACATCAGGCTCAGCATTTATTCAAGTTCAGAAGACGCAGGGAAAAGTTCTCAGAATCTTTTCCTTTAGAAATTAGCCGTATTAATAATTATGAACAGGTTTGGAAATTCGAAGGCAAATAAGAAAATCATTGGGACGGGCAGCTAAACATAGATGCCGTACAATAATTCAAAACTTTGGGTGGTGAGGTGTCGAATATATGAGGGAGGGGGAGCGGGGGGATGGTTGTCCGATCACACAATAATAATTTTCTTTTAAGATTCTCCAAGTTTTTTTCAAAACCTTGCGCTTTTTTCTTGCGTAAGACATATAAAATGAAAATTGATAATTCTTGTAAGAATTTTCGGAGAAATGCAGAACACTGGCGAGTTTTTAGTTAAATCATTTTCAAAATGAGTTTTTAGAAACCATTTGGTTTTAGGAGGGGAGTGCTAACGATTTTGAAAAATGGCAAGATGCAGTGAAGCACGCAAAGAAACCATCGTTGAAGTCATTCCAAGAAGTGAATTCACAAGAAACTCTTCCGAGAATCGAAACAGCGCACATTTTGACACATAACCTCGACGAGGTCAAGAACAATTTGAAACCAGCTCCTGAGTTTTTGTCTCAGAGAAGTCGAAAATTTAAAACTACGAAAGATGATGATAATGAACAGAAATATTACGACTGGATTTTTCAAACTAACCGAGCTCGCAAAGTTCTTTTTCGACAAGCCGACATCGTCAACGAAATGCCAAAACGGACAATTGAAACAGCAAATCAAAAGGTAGAAGCAGCAGTATTTGAGCGTGAGTACGTTGACAACTCTGATGATGTAATAGACTTCGGCTTGCCCGAAAGACGAAAACATTCGCCGGTTCCCGGTTTAGAAGTTGCCCATGGTTTAACATCACTCGAGCAGCAGTCAATTTATGAGAGTTTTGTCCGAATGAAAATTGTGGAAGAAAGGTCAAAACGGGCGAAGATTATGCGACTAGGAGCTAAGTATGAAACGAAAACTTCAAACGAACTAACGGCGGAGGAGTTAAAGCCGAGAAACCGGACAATTACTTTTGGGGGAGAAACTGACGGCTCTAATAGAATTCCACGAGCCATTGGAAGTAAAAAACTTGAAGGAATACAAAACCTACGAGAAATTCAAATATTAGATCCATTTCTTGTTGAAAGTTACGATCAACCAACGATGCAAAGAGCCTCTAAAAATGTCAGCCAGTTTCCAGTAGCCTCCGAAAATTTGAACGATCCAAACTTTTCGCGACCAAAAAGGAGAAATTATCGTGATGATTCAAGTCGTAGCGAATTCGCCATCTTTTCAGATGGCGTTTTGCTGCCTGAAGATTTGAAGCTGAACTTAACACCCTGATCAAATGTTTATTGAACAAAAAAAAGAAATTTAGTTTTTATAAAATATTAGTTTTTACGGTACGATTAAAAAATAGTTTTCCTTAATTTATGTTCGTTTGAGTGCAAACGAAGTCGTTGGTAGAATTGTAGGCCAGTTTACAAAAAAAATGGTCCGAGAGTAGAACAAGACTGCTCGTATCAGGGCAAAGCCCTGAATGTTCCGACTACCTTTTCAGGTTTATCGAGCAGTAGTAACATTAAAAAATTAAAAATAATTTTAAAAAAAAATAAATTTTTTTTTTCTAAAATTTAAAAAAAGTTTTCATGAAATCATCACCCCACACGCCATATAAAGTTTAAAAGAATAGATTTTGCTCATTGTAACAAAACAATTATGGCAAATTAGCGTCTTTCAACCAATTTGGAACGATTTCTAAGACGGATTGACTCTCCGCTTACGCGTTACTAGCGCGAAATATATCGCGCGTTAATTGTCCCAAATTGACCAAAATGGCGATCTTTAAACCCTCATTACTTTACGACAAATGATCACAGGTGAAATATCTTTTCAATTTTGAGCTCAGCACAACAATACCTTTTGAATGATAAAAAAATTCTGTCAAAAATGGCTAGTTAAGAAGTCGAAATTTGTCTGAAGAAAAAAAAACCCACCCCGAGCACAAATATTCCGTCACTTTCATATCGAAAGTCGGAACAAAAAGCAAAAGAGGAGAGAAAATAAAATCTGATTGTTCAATACGAAAAGAGTTTGCTACTGTAACTGAAGCTTAAACAGTTCGAACAAATCATCGCTGCTAATTGTGTGCAGTGGTTGCAACAGAAGATTCGTTATTTTAAAATAAAATTTGAATTGAGGCAATGATATGTAAAATATTGTAACGCCCTAAGCTCAAATCTAAAAAGCTTTTCACTTGTAATTAGAAACTACTAATTTATCCTAATGCGCGACATATTTCATGCTTTTAACGCGTGGGCAGCTCCACAAACCGGTTCAGAAAATGTTCCAAGTAGATTTCACTATTTGGTTTCATTGTATTCGTTACTTTGTTCTTTCTATCAGTTATGTGGGAAAATCGAGCATCATTTTCTTTTGCATTTATTGTTCCGGCTTTTGTATAGAAAGTAACGGAGTATTTGTGCTCGGGGTGGGTTTTTCTTAGACAAATTTCGACTATTTAACTGGCCATTTTTGAACGAAGGTTTTTATATCATTCGACAGGTATTGTTGTCTTGAGCTTAAATTTGAAAAAAAATATTTCACTTGTGATTTTTTTTTCGTAAAGTTATGGGGATTTAAAAATTGCTATTTTAGCCAATTTGTTGACAGGAACTTCTTCGCCATAACTGGTTTGTATATAGGAGCAAAATGTATCACGTTGTACTTTATATGGCATGTGGGGGGATGGTTTTCACAAAAAAATCTCAAATAAAATGAAAAATTCATTATTTTTTTATATTTAATTTTCTCATGTAATTACTGCTCTATAGACCTTAAAAAGCATTCGGAACATTCAGGACTTCGCCCTGATACGAGCAGCCTTGTTTCTTTTGAAAAGTATCATCCTTTTTTAATAACAAAATTTTTTTTCATGATTGTTATAGGGAAGTTGGACCTTAAGAGCTGTGCCTTGATACAAGTAGTCTTTTTTTACAGAGGTGGAAATGACTTCAAATTTAAAGAAAAACTTTCAACCCAAAATCAGGCACCATAAAAACAATCAAAAAGACAGAGTGATTGGTAAAACAAGAAGCATGTTAGTCATGATTTGAACGATATTATAAATTTTTTTTTGTAAAAATAGTTGAAAACCTTTTCCTTTTTGTCTAGTTACTAGCGTGAAAAGCAAACTAGCAGTTGTTACAACAGGAAAGACATCAGCCATATGAATTTTAGTTTTACTCTGGAAATCAGTTTTTAAAGGTTAATTTTAGCTTATTGATAGTGAATGACGACCATTTTCAATGCATTTTTGATTTACTTTTTTTTTTGCTTACCATCAATCACAAAAACGACGCATTTAAAAAAATGAGTTCAGAAAACTTTCCTTTCGTTTTTTTATGAATATTTTTGTAACTTTTGCACATCAAACAAATCAATTTTTTTTTGTCGATGGTACCAGCGAAGTGATACAATATGAAAAATTTGTTTTGTTCTATATTCCGGAGGAGCAGTAGAATTTTCTCATTTTCCATAAATTAGTATTTTTATAAATTAGTATGCTTCACTGTGGGATTTATAGCGAGGAATGAACAATGACTGTTTGTAAACTGAGACTGGCCAATACTTGTATAAGTTCTCAACTTTGTCATGGCTGCAGTGCACCAGTCATTATTATTGCAATAACTTTTCCAGAGAAAACACTTTTTTGGATAATGACTTATAGTTTTTGGTTTTTTCACAATTCTCAGTCCATTTTTGAAAATTTTGTCGACAATTCATTAGCATGCTGCAAAATTTTACTTCATTTTCGGTTTCGAACTAGTAATATAGAGTTTGTCTTCCATTCGTGACAATTTTTACTTTGATGGAAACATCTTCTCTTGGGAATGGAAAAATTTAATTGAACATATATTTAGATTTAGCTTATTAAAAAAGGCAACCTAGAAAATGGAGCAAAATGCGTTTCGAATTGTGTATCATCGTGAATAGCTGCGGGTTTGTGTTTTTGCGTGCTAATTTTATAGTTTTAATTTCATTGTTAAATCAGTGTTGTTTGAATTTGAGCGGTTTTTTTCTTGGGCGGTTTCTCGTGAAGAGCGTTAAGCGGTTTCTCATGAGGAGCGTCAGAAAAATTGAGTTTTTTAGTTTCAAATTTTTAATGTGAAAATTTTGAAAAAATACGCATTCTGAATAAGTGTTCCGACTACTCGCACCGAGTGCCCATTGATCATAATCAATTATATTGTCATTTTTTGGTCAGCGTCTATAAAATTACAGTTTGTAATCCATTAAAAATGTACTATCATGATAATATTTTTATGTCAATCTAGTCCATTGTAATCGGTTACAATCCATAAAAATTGTCACGTCAATATAATCCATTATAACCTATTATAATCGATTAATAATAGATAAAAACATGAACTATTTGGTTTCTAAAATTTAAATTTTTTTTTTATGAAATCATCCCCCCACACGCCATATAAGGTTTAAAAGAATAAACTGGAGCAGCGTGATTGGTAAAACAAGAAGCCTGTTAGTCGTGATTTGAACGATATTATAAATTGTTTTTGTAAAAATAGTTGAAAACCTTTTGTTTTTTGTCTAGTTACTTGCGTGAAAAGCAAACTAGCAGTTGTTACAACAGGAAAAGCATCAGCTATATGAATTTTAGTTTTACTCTGGAAATCAGTTTTTTAAGGTTAATTTTAGCTTGTTGATAGTCAATGACGACCATTTTCAATGCATTTTTGGTTTTTTTTTGCATACCATCAAGCACAAAAACGACGCATTTAAAAAAAAGATTTCAGAAAACTTTCCTTTTGTTTTTTCTATGATTATTTTTGCATCGTTTTGTGCTATTTGCACTTCAAACAAATCAAATTTTTTTTGTCGATGGTACCTGCGAAGTGATACAATATGAAAAATTTGTTTTGTTCTATATTCCGGAGGAGCAGTAGAATTTTCTCAATTTCCATAAATTAGTATTTTTCAGCGAAATTAGTGCTTCACTGTGGGATTTATAGCAAGGAATGAACAATGACTGTTTGTAAACTGAGACTGGCCAATACTTGTATAAGTTCTCAACTTTGTCATGGCTGCAGTGCACCAGTCATTATTATTGCGATAACTCTTCCAGAGAAAACACTTTTTTTGGATAATGACTTATAGTTTTTGATTTTTTCACAATTCTCAGTCCATTTTTGAAAAATTTTTCGCCAATTCTTTAGCATGCTGCAAAAATTTTCTTCTTTTTTGGTTTCGAACTAGTAATATAGAGTTTGTCTTCCATTCGTGACAACTTTTACTTTGATGGAAACATCTTCTCTTGGGAATGGAAAAATTTAATTGAACATATATTTAGATTTAGCTTATTAAAAAAGGCAACCTAGAAAATGGAGCAAAATGCGTTTCGAATTGTGTATCATCGTGAATAGCTGCGGGTTTGTGTTTTTGCGTGCTAATTTTATAGTTTTAATTTCATTGTTAAATCAGTGTTGTTTGAATTTGAGCGGTTTTTTTCTTAGTTGGTTTCTCGTGAAGAGCGTTATGCGGTTTCTCATAAGGAGCGTTAGAAAAATTGGGTTTTTTTAGTTTCGAATTTTTAATGCAAAAATTTTGAAAAAATACGCATTCTGAACAAGTGTTCCGACTACTCGCACCGAGCGCCCATTGATCATAATCAATTATATTGTCATTTTTTGGTCAGCGTCTATAAAATTACAGTTTTGTAATCCATTAAAAATGTACTATCATCATAATATTTTTTATGTCAATCTAGTCCATTGTAATCGGTTACAATCCATATAAATTGACAGGTCAATATAATCCATTATAACCTATTATAATCGATTATACTGGATTTTTTTTAGAGGTTATCATAAAAATTACTTTTTTTCCAAAGTTTCTTCAGTTCCTGTTAAATGAATTTCAGAAATTCTTAAATTTCACATTAGAATTTAATGATACAGGGAGAAGGAGGCTGTGGGCAAGCGTTCATCCCCATAAGGGATGCGATCCCCACAGCAGCCAAAGGAACATATTTGCTATTATTTTTGGGCCTCCATTTTCGGCGACCAATCCTTAAAGTTTTCATGAGGCGCCCTCGGCAGTAATATATACTAATATTGAAGGCGTGCGCGCGCCAAAAATTTGGAATTTTTCACTCAAAATTTTCCAGAAAGTGCCCAAAACGGCTTTTTGACTTTTATTTCAAAACACTGCTTGGGGTGCTGAAAGTTGTGCCGAAATTGCGTTTTTACGGTGCTCTGGGAACGCTCGGAAAAAAAATTGCTCAGTTGACCTAAAAAAGTCGTTAAACGTTTTTTGAAAAACCGTCACCCCTCGAAAAAATCTTAGACTACTACTACTACTACTACTACTACTACTACTACTACTACTACTACTACTACTACTACTACTACTACTACTACTACTACTACTACTACTACTAAAATTCAACTGCAAAACTAATCATTACTATTTTTGTAAGCTAAAATAATGTTTTTGAAATTTTCCGAAACAAAAAGAGGGACCTACTTAACAACCCCCCCCCCTTTTCAAGAAAATTAATTTGAAAAACTTCTGCATTACTGAGCGAAACAAAAACAAAGTAGCAAAAAAATATCAATATCAGTTTTAAATTTGAGAAAAAATGAGTTTTAATTCGTTTTTTGGTTGAGAGAAAAATGTTAATCCATTATCTCAATAAACTCATAGCACAAAAACTCACTACCATTTTTTGTTAACTTTACGTGCCTGCGGGTGCCCCTCTCCTTCTCCAGTGCATGCACAATAAAGGTAATAAAAACGCTGTGCTACATGCTGAAACAACTGCAGCGCTGCATTTTGAATTCTGAATACTTTGGGTGATGTTACTTGCTAGTGTGCTGGGGATGAGGTTTTTCCTCTCAAAAGAAACGTTCTTCTTCTCTATCTATATAGTCCAATCGGTGCTTTTCTCAGCACCTGCTAATCATCATCATTGATATGAAATGATACACTTTCTTGTGTTTTTGGTGTAGGAGCTCTTACATTGGTTGATTATTTTGCCACTGATCCAAGCGTCCGTTGCCAATTTCAAATAAGTTAAGCGCCGAGTTTCTATCCAATTTAATAAGTGGCAGAATTTTTGCTCGTAATAAATTGCTTCCAATTTTGCAGTAGTTTCACTAGCGACATTGAATAATTGGCTAAAATCTTTTAAAATTCTTCCCCGTATCTGATGTATCCACGGATGAAGAAATGTAGCATTAGTGTTTCTTTTTGGGTTTATAGGGATTGCGTCTTTTTGTTTGTTCATTAAAATTGATCATGATGATTCATTAGAAATTATTCTTTTCTCCGATTGGGGGTGTTTTTCTTGCATTTTCAAAGATTTTAAGTATTTTTTCAGATTCTTCAAAAAGGCATTGTTCCGCTTCTCCCGCTATAGTCGATTTTTGGTTGTAACTTTTTTGAACTACTGTTGTTTGAAATTTATAGAATTCAAGTTTTTCATGCAAGGATGATTGTTTAATTTGTTCTTTTCATCCAGATGGGTTGCTTGTTTTGTATCTCTGTTTGTTTCTGCATTGAGCAGGGCTATGTTCACGCGTTCTGCAATAAAACTACTCATTCTCAAAGGAAGTTTTCTCCTTGAGTCTCTGACTATTTGTATCTTTAAGGGAAAGGACCAGCATACGAGCTGTTCAGCTCATCACGGGGAACCGCTGTTGTGCCCTTGCGTAAGAACTACATGCTATTCTTTTGGGTTGTTTCTGGGCTGCGTAATAATGCCTCCCATCATACAACAAGCGCGGATCATAGTGGACTTCGAATATCCTACCTTTTACCTGAGAAGTGGAAACGTAACCAGTCCCAAACATAAATTCCGCTCAAACATAATAATTAAACTGAAATATTGATGAACAAAGTTTATACTGTAGTCTCGTGTTTTTTGTTTCTTTTATTTCCGTTTTGAATTAGCTTGTTTTATGTTATCTGCTAGTGTTCTGAAATCTTTATCTGGTTTCCCCAAAGAAGATGGGTGGTATTCTCATGTTAAAGTATAGATACCCTGGAGTGTAGATTTGAAGTCATCGCCAGACTGTTAGTCATTTTCGTTCCGACTGTCGAAGAAAACGGAATATTTATGCTTGGTGTGGCTTTTTTTGTTCAGTCACATTTTGGCGATCGAAGAAATTGATTTTAACAATACCAAATTATTCTCCATTGAAAATATCCACCACCTGCATCAAAAAATTAAAAAAAAAATTACCTCCTAAAGAACCTAAAAACCTAAAGAAAATTGATTTTTTCTACTGCTCCCATTTTTGAAGACAGTGCGGAATATTTATGCCTGGAATGTTTTTGTTCAGTTGTTTTTCGGCTTTTTAACTAAGCATTTTGAGAGAATTTTTCAAAACCATTTGAAAAATATTGTTTGTCTGAGCTCAAATTAAAAAAAAAACATTTCACCTGTGTTTCTTTTCTAAGAAGTTATGGGGGTTTGAAGTTTGCTAATATGGTCAGTTTGAGATTATTAATTTAAGACAGTAAAGTAGTTGAAAATGCAAACAAATTTTGTAATTCATTTGAACTGTCAACAGAGCAAACCAAAATGATTGCTCTCTTTCAGAGGTCACTTTTTTAAAAAGAACTTTGAGCCCTTAACTTCAAAACAATTTAGCATTGATCTGAGATAGGGACCAGTTTTAAGTTTATGTAAATGCCATCAATTGTTTTCTTTCTGTCTAGAGACCTGCTCCTTTGACCTTGTGATTTCTAACGTCTGTTCCGATCTGAAATACAACAGTGCAGTAAGATTTCGATTTAATGCTTTACAGTTGGACTAAAATAATACAACTTATTTATTATCTTTTCATACTACAAACATCTGACTTTAACATGGCGCAGTCAGCAGAGAAAAAAGGAGGGGGGAAAATCCATTGAACATTGTAGCCTTTTGGGAAGTACGAACACCAGAACCTCCGGTCTATTGGGAAGAGTGGATAGTCAAGTTTCACTGGGGGATGATCGCAAAGTACGATATTGATCCCGATGACTTCTATTTTGCGGACACTCTAAATGCGGCGGCCGTCGGTGCGTTGCCTGAAGAAGTAAATGGGAAAAACCGTCTCGATTCAGAAAAGAAGTTAAAGTCTAATCTATATCTATGTATCGGGGACGAGGCGCAAAGAATATTCAAAGCTCGGAAACCGACGGTTAACATCAAAACTGCACGGTACCCACGGGTTCTAGATGAGATGCAAAACGTGTTTCAAAGAGAGAGGAATGTAACACATGAACGGGGTCTTTTCTACGGAAGGAAACAGCGTGAGAACGAAACGTTCGAAAAGTTCCATGCGGAACTAAGCGCCCTAGCAGGTAGATGTGACTTTGCAAATGCGGCCGAAAATGTTCGTGACATTTTCATTATGAACATGCGGGAGTCTGATTGCCAACGAGAGTTATCACGATCAACAAAATTACCTGAAGAAGTCTACAGGATCGCATTGTCATACGAACGCGGGGAGCGCGCATACAAATCGTATACGGGACGACCAGCTTCAACAGCTCCGGCTATCACAATAAAACAAGAACCGGTGAGTAACATAAGGAGGGGACAAGGATTTTTTCGAAGTCGCGGACGCGGGGGACGTGGAGGATACACCCAAGGACCGAGTAGTAGTGGAGGAAGCGGAAATAATCGTAGGTGTTACAATTGCGACGCACCAAATTTTACCCTGGAGCATATTGCGAGCTGTCCTGCAAGAGGAGCAACATGTAATTCATGCCGAAAATTAGGTCACTTTGAACGAACATGCCGAGGAGTTAGAAGAGGTACTAACCATTGGAGGGGACGAGGACGAGTCGGACTGGTTAGGGAGGAGAGTGAGCATCACCAAAGTACACAAAACGTAACTGATTTGAACGAAGATCCAGTGTCGTGGGTCAATCAGCAGGGGTGCGGGGAAAACGAATCCATGACGTCGGGATCGGACGATTACATGGTAATGTCAATACACAGGAAGAGGAATGAATCCGAACTGAAGCTCCCTGGGGCCCGCGTGCAAGTTGAAGTAGCAGGGAAGAAAATGTGGTTGTGGATCGATAGTGGATCCCCAGTAACCATTTTTAGCATTAACGACCTAAAAGCAACGTTGGGTAAGGCAAATATCCAACTAAAACCGTCACAAGACGAATTCCTGGATTATAACAACAATCGAATAAACATACTGGGGAAGATAACAGTGATGATGTCATTAAACGGCTGGGCGGCACCAGCACAAGTGTCGGTTATATCCGGGAACCATCAGTCCATCCTGGGGCGGGATCTTATGGGCACCCTGGGTCTCGAGTTAGTTCAACGGAAGAAAGTGATGGGAATCACAGGGGAAGGGATCAGTCAAGAGGAGGAGAAATATGACGAATTGCATACATACTTCTGTAAGTTGTACCCAAATTTGTTTACTAGGATAGGGAAAATCCGGAATGCAAAAGTAAGAGCCGAATTTTTTGACAATTTGAGACCCATACAGCAAAAAGGACGCAGGGTGCCGATTAGTCTGCAAGATAAGGTGGATAAAGAAATCCATCGGCTAATAAATGAAGGGCATATCGTAAAATTGCAAGAATGCTCAGATAAGTATTTCGTCTCTCCCATCGTAATTACAGTAAAAAAAGATGGAAGTATAAAAATAGCACTGGAGTCAAGAGAGTTAAACAAGCAGGTACATAAAAATAAGTACCAAATGCCAAATATTGACGAATTAATAGACGGAGTAAGCCAGATAATTGCGGAGAAAAAGGCGGGGAATGTATATTTTACAACATTGGATTTCACATATGCGTATGGACAAGTCGCTTTAGAACAAAAAACGAGCGAACAATGCAATTTCTCGCTTGTTGGGGGGAAATCCACAGGAACTTATCGTTTTAAAAATGGATTTTACGGGTTGACATCAATGCCGGCGGAATTCCAAAAAGTAATTGATAATTTGCTTAAAGAGTTCCCTCAAGCTAACGCGTTCATCGATGATATTTTAATTTCTTCGAAAGGAACGAAGATCGAACACATCGCATTGGTCGAGAAGATATTGAAAAAGCTGGATATTTCTAATGTTGCTTTAAAGTTGCAGAAATGCGAATTTGCGAAAACAGAGTGCGAGTGGCTCGGATTTCGAATTGGGGAAAGTGGTATTACACCCTTAGTAAAGAAAACACAAGCAATTGAAGACCTGAAAACCCCCAAATCACGAAAGCAGTTGAAATCACTGATGGGTTCACTTCACAGTTTACACAAATTTTTACCCAAACTCGCAGAATTAAGTGCACCGCTAAGACCACTACTAAGCCAAAACAACGATTTTGTTTGGACTAATGTTTGCGAAAATGCATTCCAACATTTAAAATCGCTAGTGAAAAACATCGTCGAGTTACGACATTTCGACATTCACCGGGAGACTAGAATTATTTGTGACGCTAGTCACGATGGTTTGGGGGCCGTATTAGAACAGTATGGGGCCTCAGGGTGGCATCCCATTTCGTTTGCATCGCGTTACCTAAACCCTGCGGAGAAAAAATACTCCACGAACGAATTAGAATTACTTGCGGTAGTGTGGGCTACGGAGCATTTTCGAAATTACATATATGGCCGTTATTTCACAGTTATTTCGGACCATAAGGCTCTGCTAACGTTATTGAATTCATCTCCGAAAGGAAATAAAACGTTTTTCAGCCGACTAACGCGGTGGTACGATCGTTAAGTGCCGTACGATTTTAAAGTTGAACACAGACAGGGGTCAAAAATGGGAATGGCAGATTACTTGTCCCGATTTCCATCTGCAGCGGCACCCGAGACCAGTCGTTACGATGAACGCTTTGTAGTAGCGAAAATAAAAATGATAAATGAAGCACTAAATCCTAAGGCTCAAATGAAGCCTAGGGGTCAAAACGTGAAATATCTAAAGCCAATACCGGCGGTAGAGGGCGATCAGTCATGCCTTGACATAACGACATTTGTAGCATCCAATGAGAATTCAAGAACAAGTGATTATGCAAATACTCACAGTGAGAGTACACGCTCACTAGAGGGCGTGTTTTCATGCAACCGACGGTTGACCAATCAGATTGAAGAGATTTGCATACCGGCGGAAATATGCAAATATCAAAGAAGAAAATTCAGACATCGTTCTCGCTACGCAATTTCAAGTCGCAAATTACAAGATATGAATAACATGAATAGTAAAAACTCAGTAAATTCACCTGACAAACAAGATCAAATTACTTCTGCTATTGTAAATACCTCGACAAACTCTGGAGACGTTAATCTTAACCTTGTACTTAATCGTTTAAATCAGCCCCCCAGTCTCAGTTCTGTCAGTTCGGACTCGGATATTGAGATAATACCGCCCGAAATTATCGATAGAAAACAAGTTAATTCGAAGAAAACCAACACAATTATCTCATTCCCTCATCAATTCCCAGGGTTATCCTACCCAGTAGTCCAGAACGACAAATGGGTGTACTCCATAATACCGTCGGACAGTAAAGTTGTCCGAAAATTGGAACACCCGGAAATCTTGAGTCTAAAGTTAGTTTTTCTCGAATGAAATTCAAAGTTTCTGTAACTATGAAGGCATTGAACTAATAAAATCTCCGGTTAAGGACCATCGCGCAACGGGAATGGTCGAAAGAACAATTGGGTCGATAAAAAATTACGTGCTCACTTATCTTCAGGAAAATAAAAGTTACAAATTTGGGGAAATGATATCTCGAGCGCTCAGCGCTTTACGTTTTGTGCCACATTCTAAGACTAAATTAACACCCTTTGAAGCATATCATGGAAGAGAAGCAAATACGGCGTTTCGAAACTTAACAAAGACACCATCTTTGAAAAATCTAAATTGGAATAAGGTTGTTAATCAGAAGCTATCTTGTTTAGACAAGGCAAACAATCTCCCTGAGGTGGAGCTGACCCTGGATTGGGAAAAGAGAAGCGACCTAGTATATGCACCTGAGCAAAGAAAAACCCCAAGGATTTTGGATGATAATGAGATAACTGACAGGGATCCCAAGGCCACTGAGATGGCTGATAAAGTTTCAAAACATTCAGGAGGGAAAAAATGGCCCAAGGCTAGCTCAACAACAGTCTACCAGAAAACGGGGAAAACAGACCCCAAGGATCCAAGAAGGTATAAACGTTTACCATTGAAAATCGATAAGTTAACTGACCATACGGTGAAAATGGAAAAAGGGGCGTTATTAAGACGAAGTGGTGTTTTTTTTAGAACAGCGGCTGAGGAAAGCCAAATCAAGGAGTTCTACGAAGCGTGCACCCCGGGTCCGAGCAAGTACCGGAAATACACCCCGAGTTTACGTGATATCGAAAAGAGCACCCCGGGTCCAAGTGAATCCGCTGGAAGCATCCCGGGTCCAAGTGTACCGACGAAACTCAAACGGAAAGCGGAAAAGGATCAACTTGCAATGGGACAGGCGAAAAAGGCGGCAAACCCGAGGATTGTAGAATATAGCGAGGACGAGAGTGAAGAGAATGACATGAGCGATTGGACAGTCGAGGAGGACGATGCGGACAAAACGGCGGCGAGTAAAAACGTAATCGAACCGTCGGATACAGTTGAACCGTCGGATACAGTGGCTACGCGAACGCCAAAGACCGTCGAAGGAAGTCGGAAGAAAAACGCAGAGGGGACAAGAAAATCAACGCGACAGCGACGTGGTGTTGATAAGATGGGGGGTGTTATGATTCATCGTATCCAAAACAAGTAACATAACGCAGACCGAAAAGAAAAGAAAACCTAAACGAGAGGTTTGGCAAGTGGGCCTAAAAACTCTAGTTAAACTGTTTGCCGAAAAACTCAAAGAAAACTGACATTGATCTGTAACATGAATTGGCAAGGATAACATTACAAGTTGATAAATTTTATACAAGTTAAAATTTATTTGTGGTTGCCCGAATGAGATAGGGACCAGTTTTAAGTTTATGTAAATGCCATCAATTGTTTTCTTTCTGTCTAGAGACCTGCTCCTTTGACCTTGTGATTTCTAACGTCTGTTCCGATCTGAAATACAACAGTGCAGTAAGATTTCGATTTAATGCTTTACAGTTGGACTAAAATAATACAACTTATTTATTATCTTTTCATACTACAAACATCTGACTTTAACAGATCGAACATGCAACTTTTCATTAGAAAAGAACACATAAAACGCCAACAAAAAAAGCAAACGCTTAACTTCAAGAACTGTTTCTAATAAGTATCAGCTTGAAGTTCATTTTTATTTCCGAAATGTCAGATGTTGACCGATCAATCTGTTAAAAGTTATAACATGCGTGAGTGGCGAATCATTGCGAATCAAATTGAGGCAAGTCACTTCGTCGTATTATTGGAATACAAGACGCTTAATACATTCCTTTATCTCAAAATTTGCGTGCGGGGGATAAAAAACTTTGTACATTTTTTTCACGGCCATTATGTCAATCTTTCAACCAAAGAACTTTTAAATAGTCCTCAAAGTGCAGCAGTCTCGATCTACGAGCAGTCTGGATGATTTTCCTAAAGACTTTCATGTTGTGTTACATAGTTTTTGTTATCATTTACACAAAATTTGATAACAATGTTTGTTTATCTTTGTCGTTTTTCAATGGTAAAACTGAAAACTATGAAACTGTATGTACACCTTATAGGATCTTGACCCTCATGCGATTATAAAGTTGCTGTGTCTCATGAGTGCTTTTTGGTGGTGCTGTTCTTGGTTGTCATGTTAATTGTCTACTGGAGGTTGATGAGCTTGTGATAGTGGATCATTTCTAAAATCATGCCCAGAAGGTCACAAAGTCTTTTCATTTTTGTCTGTTTAGTGTTATAATATGTCACTCTGTTCATATAAAAAATTGCATTCTAGGTGCAAATTTTTCACAGAAATTATAGTTCGGTTTTTTTTTTCTGTAACAAACCTTTTCGTACATTTTTTTTATCATTGATTATATTGTTGCCTATTTGATTTTACGCGATTGGTTTTGGTTTCACTATTTACTTTAAAATTAACTTTTTTGTAAAGTGGTTCATACTGGTCTTATACATGTGAAGTATGGGATTTTTCAATCACGTTTCATCAAATGCGTTCTTATGGGCGGTTTGCATGGTTGTGTTAGATTCTTTTCTGGCAAAAAAAACGCTCCTGGTATTCCATTTTTTTATTTGAAATTATTTCTGCTGCTCACATTTTGTAGCATTTTTGATTATGAAGGCACTTTTTTTCATCGACGCTAAATAGTTTGTTTTATGATTCTTAAAATCTTGAGTTAGTGGTCTTTTTCGTTTTTAATTGTTAGTAAATTTTTTGTTTCGACTGCTGCGCTCTAAACATTGTTTGAAAAATCGATAAAAAAATATATCAGATTCAAAGCGTGATCTGAGTCAGGTTAAACTCTTATGCTACATGACAGTTTTTCTAGGTAGTAGTCATGGTTGATAGATCAACTGCATATTATGATAAAATGTATGATTAACCCTGTTAATATTTGTTGCAGATAATCCTTAGGACCGACGTTTTATTCGGAGTCCAAAACTACTTCTTGGATGTTTTCTTTTTTGTGCAAGGATTCATTTTTCCATGGGTGAATCATTTTCAATGTCTTCATCGCAGGAGGTTTTGTACGCAGTTTTTTGGTGATATGAATACATAGTTTTTAAGTTTTGAAGTTGCTCGTAATGCGCCTTGACTTTTTTCATGATTCATTGATTAAAAATTGTAACAAAAACCATGTTTATGGATGTTGTAATTTCTGAATCTGTCTCAAATATCTATAGAAACGGAAAATGTTTCTAAAAGAGGCTTACAATTCTCCCAGTGCAAAAAATGACTGTTTCTTTTCAAATTTTTAAACAGATATGTTTGAATTAAAAATTGACGCTAAAACATTTATATAGTAATTGGCGACTTAAACATGCATGTATCAGTTGCGACGCAGGATAGCAGGGAATTCCTTCAAAAATTGGAACTGTTCTATTTGAATCTGATATCTGAGCGAAATGAAATCATTCGTGTTGCACAGAACGCTCGAACAACCCTAGTTTGGACCTTTTAGAGCAAACTTTCCATGCACCACCAAGATTTTGGAACACGCAATCACTGATCACTTGTTGTTACAACCGATTCATACATTGGTTTTATCGAAAAACTGAATAAGAAAAAAAATTGCCGTAGAAAATGAAAAACTGCAGAAGCAAGAAATTCAAAATAAATTCAATTTGTGTTAACATCACAAACTAGTCGAAACTGAATTCGAAGGTACTGAAAATGGTTCCGATGAAAACTAAAATTCCACAGCAGGAAGTACAAAGCACTCTGCAGGCATTGTTATCGTTGCCATACAAAAAAAAAAAAAAAAACTTGAAATCGAAAATGCTTGTGCTAAAAAACTTTTTTTTTAGTGCTGATATCTTATAAAAATGAGAGTTTAAGAGGCAAAGCAGAAGCTGAAACTGCAGACTGTCTAACCTAAAAATACGGGTATGGGGAAACCATAATAATTTCATAACTGCTGATTCTTTGAAGCAAATGGAAATTTTTATCATTCTTTAGGAAATGTTGAAATCGTTAATAAAAAAATTCAAAAACTGATAAAAATACTACAACTAAAATTAAGCAAATGATTTGTTGCAATCTGTCCAGAGTTGTCATATGGATTTTAAAAAAACGAGATTTTTCTAATTTTGTTATGAATAGTTTTTTTCCTTCTTTTCCAAAATTGATGAACAGGACACAATAAAGCAATTGTCTAACAAAAATCCGAAGATGAAATGGGTTTGCAAATTGAATTGATAAGATATTAAATTCTAGAGCTGTTTATCTGACCAGATGATTAACGAAACAGTTTAGTCCCGCATGTTTTTTCAAGCAGATGTATACCTCTTTTTTTAAAATTCCTTTTAAAGGAAAAAAGTTTGAGACAAACTAATTGAGAAAAGAATCCCCTTGCTGAATAGGTTGGAAGTCGTAAGCAATAAAAAGTTTGATTTTTTCTCTACAATTACAGCTTTTTTGTAAAGTTCAGTAGGGTTTATGGAAAGCAAAAAAAAAACGATAAAAAGACGCACTGCACGCTCTTAGATCTATCTAAAGCTTTCGATGTTGTTAAGCAAACCATTCTTATTCAAACAAGTCACCTTTATGGGATGCGATGCGTTCCTCTTAATTAAGTAAATTCATAATTTGACACAAGAAAAGAAAAATGTTTTTCATTCAAATGAATGTTCAACAACAGGCAAGTTTTTTGTGGGCTAACTCAAGATTTTGTTTCATGTCCCCAGGTTTTTTTTATACAAAAGATTTGCCCAAGATATCCCAGCTAAGTAAAAAATATCTTATTACCGACGACAGTATAATTTTGGTAGAATTAACGAAAGCACAGAATTTAAAACAAAATTCGAATCATAATCAGAATAAATGAAAGATAATAAATTCAAAACAAACATATAAAAAAAAACACAACTTTTAACTTTTTTATACTTTGACAGTTCCACCTGGAACTAAATTGCGATGGCACTATAAAGTGCAGTTACATACGTGGGACTAATTTTGGATTAAAATTTTAGCTTTAACCAATCTAAAGAAACAGTGAGAAAAAAAATGCAATCTATTTTATTTCTTTTTTTTTTATCAAACAAGACAGTTTTTCAGCTCATCTGTTCTCATTAAAATTTACAAGCAGTAAAAGAGTAGTTTTTGTCCTAATAGACAGTCTGTTCATAGAATATTTGTTTTCGGGTGTATGTATTGGCGCCCTTCGAATACTTCTAGGGACAGGCAGCAAGATTGGAAAACGTTTTTTTGTTCATAAAACTGGTTTGGCGACCAAAATCAGAACTAAAAATTTAAGCAATATTGAAATTTTTATAGAAAAAAAAGCTGGTCATACAAATATAATTGAAATTTGTATGACAAGCATTTTTTTGTCCAGAAAAAAAAATTTTTTGATTACCAAAATGTTTTTATTTCAACTGAGACCCAAGGTAAGTGAATTTAAACTTGCCTAAGTTCCTTTTTGAAAAATTTTTGGAAACAATCTAAAGTCAAAAATGCTTTTTATACAATTTTCATAAATGTATTTTGTATGATAAGCCTTTTTCCAAGGCATGGATTCGTATGATAAGTATGTTTTTTTTGTATGGAGGTCGAACCTGGTATATTTCAACGCTCGATAATTGACCACATACATTTAGACCTACTAAAATTCAGATCTTTTTTTTATGTTTTCTTGCCGACCCGTTGTTAGTCCGAAGGAATCCATTGTGGGACCAAAATCTCACAAGACTTCAGGTGGGTGTGCAGTCCAAAAAAATGTCTGAACTTTGACTCAAAAGTCTGATTGTAGTCCCGAACAAAGACGGAAAATGTGTGCATAGGTGTAACTGAGACCCAAGGTAAGTGAATTTAAACTTGCCTAAGTTCCTTTTTGAAAAATTTTTGGAAACAATCTAAAGTCAAAAATGCTTTTTATACAATTTTCATAAATGTATTTTGTATGATAAGCCTTTTTCCAAGGCATGGATTCGTATGATAAGTATGTTTTTTTTGTATGGAGGTCGAACCTGGTATATTTCAACGCTCGATAATTGACCACATACATTTAGACCTACTAAAATTCAGATCTTTTTTTTTATGTTTTCTTGCCGACCCGTTGTTAGTCCGAACGAATCCATTGTGGGACCAAAATCTCACAAGACTTCAGGTGGGTGTGCAGTCCAAAAAAAATGTCTGAACTTTGACTCAAAAGTCTGATTGTAGTCCCGAACAAAGACTGAAAATGTGTGCATAGACGTCATTTCCATGATCGTAAATCAGTGTAGTAACACATTTGACTTCATACAAAAACCGAGACGAGCGCAACTTTACAAGCAGTAATATAAAAGATAAATATTTATAACTTAACGATTCGAACTACCTCATTTGGAAGTCTGCTTATTTGTAATAAATTTTTTTAATCTAAAATTTCAAACACTAAAACTTATGAGATAACTAAAACCGAGTCGCCCCCCTTCAGAGATTCGACTCACAGGGTCTTTTATTTGGTTGTAATTGGAACCTGATCTAAACTATATTTTATGATTGGATGAATTAGATATTTTACCACTGTAAAGTATTTAATATTAACCAATCATGATCCATCTAACTAACAACCCACTCATTTGTAAGTGCTGAAATTACTTGTAATTTCAGCACCAGAGAGATTTGAATTTAACTTAGAAATTAGTTGTCTCTCCAAGAGAACTTCAGCAGCCGCAACAAACCAGTATACCCTAGATCTATTGAGCCTAGCAGAGACTAGTTAAACACCCTGAGACTAGAAAGTATAAGAGTAAGATTAGGATCGGTATTAGACTAAGAAGTTGCACGAATCTATCCGGCCGAAAATAAGATAGCGTGACGAGCAGACGGTGTACCCTATCCGAAATTACTCTATGAGTTAACCAAAAAGGACATAACTCATAATTTCAATAAATCTATTTTTGGCTGACCGACCATAAAATTATCAGGGGGAGCACTCGCCAAAAAACGCTCTTTTTGGGTCAAAGTTTTCCAAAAATTGCCTAACAACGCCTCTTGTGGCCTGTTTTTGATGATTTGAGAGAGCTCAGAGAATCAATTTGGTCGATCTAAAAAAATAAGAAAACTTTCAAAAATTTGTTGAAAATACGCCCCCTTCTTTGAGAAAAATCTAAATCAGCCCCCGAGCTGAATATAGTCCGTTCGGTCGACTGGTCTGAAGATATTACATCTCTAACATTTTTTCAAAGATTAAATAAACAACTACCTGAATTACTTAAACGAAAAACTACAGTTGAAATACACAAAAATATAAAAGTTTACCTTGCAAAAGACGAAACATCACCCCGACTAGAATGCAAATATGCAGTAAAAACTGACATTGAACAATCACAAATAAATAACCTACAACATTTCCCACTTTACTTAGATTGCCAAAATAATCACTACGAAGTTGATCTACTAGGAACATCAACTTTCAAACCAATTCCATACTCACAATGGATAAAAAATAACACCCAACAAAAACGAGTAAAACACCACTCGCATAAAAAAGACCTTTTTCCGTTAATTGAAAAAGAAAATTTAACTGATAAAATAAATTTATCAGGACCACAAACAAATGATTCAAAATACACAATAAATCAAGTCTTTGACCTCCATGACCCACTTGACACAATTCCCCTATCTAAATTAGAAATTGAAAATATTTTTCTCCCTCCAACAGATAAAATTATAATTGAAATCTTGAAACAATATCAAAATCTTGACCCAGTAATTAGACAACTAAATCATGGCACAAATACAAAACTAAGCCCGTAAAGGCAGATACCACAATTTTAGGAAATAAAACACTCCTCCGATATTTCCGAAAATTTAATAGTACAACAATTAATGAAAACACAGACCTTCTAGAATATCAATTAAATGATTCTACAGTTCCTTGTCTCCCTTTAAGTATGATTCTAATAGCTTTTAACATTTCACATACACAAAACACTAAAGGACACTCTGGATCAGAGAAAGCATGTTCAAATTTTACACAAAATTTTTATTTCCCAAATGCACCAATTTGGATAATTATTATACCACAAGAACAAGTCGAGAAATCAGAACATAGAGAGTCATCACGACTTAGAAATCAACCACGTTAAAACTACAAAACATTCATCCCACAATCTAAAATATTAAAGAAAGTTGAATTTCAAAAACAGCTTTAATTTTAAAATTAATAATCTTTGCACTTCTGAATCATTTTGAACTTTCATTTTTCAAAATAACATGCTGACAAACACGCAACGATTCTAGTTCAAAATTAGCCAATAGGATTCATTCAATCCGTCACCTTCTATAACTATAACACAAACCAATTAGACGAAAGATATCAAACTCCAGGCATATCTATAACTATAACTTTACAACCTCCAGGTCAAAAAAAAGCAAACCACTCAAACTTGACAACTAAAATAAATACCACCATAGTATTATAACCCTCCCTTATCTAATAACGCAAAGATCAACAATATTTTCCCAACTTAGACCTCAAAAACCAAAAATGATAACCAAAAATGATGACAACCAAAAATGATAAATTAGCCAAAAGTAAAAATACGACCATATTAATTTAGCCTAAAGTACAAAAACCTCAAAAATACCCCAGATCACCTGACAAATAAAAATAAAGCAAAGAAGACCTCTCGAACACCATAAAATTCGCCCCCAACAATTTTTCACAAAACTCAACCCACTTGTCAAAAAATCAATAAATAATTCGACCAAACTTGAAAATCGCCCCAAACAACAAAAAATATTCGACCAAGAAGCCATTTCTTAAATGCTCTTCTCTCGATCAGTCAATACAATTTTTAACATTTTCATAAACTTTTTAACAATACTTAAACTTTTATTCATATTTCTCTTTGATACTTTTGAATCTTTTATAATAATTTTAATCATTTTTTTGCAATATTTTCAAAATTTTTTACTCCCTATTTGAATTATATCTCCAACTTTCCCAAATCATTGACCATATTCACAGGTACGATAACCCAAAGTTTATTTAAATGATACGAACCATTTTTAGTAGAACAGATATTTTTTTACTATTTGTAATTTTTATAACATTTTTATCATCCCTAATATTGACAATATGCAAATGTATAAAGAAGGCAGTCATAACATTTGCCTTAGCAACAATCCTTTTAATTCTTTTCCTTGAAGAATACTACAATAAACATAAATTTTTTCATTAAGAAAAATCAATCAGACAACCTTCAAAAATTGCTAACCAACAATCACACAGTCAGTCTTCACCGACATCATCCCAAAAAACACGACAATACCTACAACTACCCAAAACCCCCAAACATCCACACGAATTTCTTTCCAAGATAACCCATACACTTTTGAAGAACGACACGCTCGCTTATCTGAACCATTAGAAACAGTTCAGCGACAGGCACCCCTAAGTGAACCAACATATAACTTGTACCCAACATTACCACAAGAATTAAGTAGAATAAGAAATATTAGTCAAAACCAAAATACAGTTGAAATAAATAGACAAATTATACATCCACGACGAAATAGAAATTTTCAAACCCCCCGAGTTCATTTTGATATACCCCAATCCCCATCACCAAGTACTCCAGAAAACCCAATTAGCATACTAACGGAAACCCCTACACTTCTTTCACAATGTAGCCCCTCAAGTATACCCTCAGATTACTTAGGTTCAACACCAACATCTGAACAAATACGTGACAATCCCTTTAACCCCCCCAACCAAACATCACGACTACCATATTGGACAACACACTCATTCACACAAGGTGAACCAAATTTAATAAATGACCCAATAGATATTTCTACGGATACAACAACATCATCATCACTACCAGAAACATTATCACTACCGTCAACACCATCAATAAGCCAGATTTTACCAACGCCTTTCCCCTCAAACTTTCCAAATAACCTCGACGCTAGATATCGAGAACAATCATCAACAAATATCCCTTTAAGATTAGATTGGAACACGTTCACAGCACCCCCACCATTATTTGGACAACATCCAGAAAGTAACCGACTCCACAATTGGGCACTCCATAGACTACAAAATAGACAAGACATCCACGAAGACATTCGTGACCATAACATCCAAATACTCCAACAAAATAGTCTACAATTAAAATTTGAAATCACGGTTAAACTTAACAACATTGCTCAACATCCTTACCCATTAAACCCACCCAATATAACAGCTCAATTGCTACCACCACCATTTATAACAACTGAAGTAATATATAAATACGACAGATATACCAAAAAGACAATTGGTTACATCACATTTTATAACCCATACTCAGGATTATCATACACATGTATATTCTAAAAATATTGATACTTCACCAAATGCTTTTTCTAACATTTTCCGATCAGAACACAAATCCTTCTCCCCGCACAGGACCCCAGGACTTATTAGTAACACACTACGATTGTGAAGAAAATGAACAAAAAACACTACACAAATATGCAATAAATCAAGTATCACAATGCGAAACGGAACCACAAGCTATAGAAACTACAAATGTAATAGCGACACTGTATTCAAAAGCCCGAGCAACAACAGTCGCAGGATATAAATTTACAGCAACATTTTCCGAAAAGGAGGTACATTGTTCACAAGTTTCAAACGGAAACAAAAACCGACTTGACCACGAATCATTCTACCAAAGTAATATAAAACGACTTCTACATCTAAATCCCGATGATTGTAAAAACGAGCTACTCAGATTAAATATCACAAGAAATAAAAACACCGACAGAAAACTAGTATATTTTCAAGTCTTTGCCGATTCTGTACATCAAGCAGAACTTGAAAGATATCAAGGACATATAAAACTAGATGAAAAATACCCATACAACGGCGCACACGGAAGATTAACTTATGACATACACGATAAGCACTGGATATCACACATTGGTATAAATAATCCATCAAACTGCAAAGCAGACACAAAAAATAAAGGATATCAAGAAATAATGTTTTTCGATTGAAAAATACAACTCACACGAGATTTATCCGACAACACAATGATCTATCAAGGAATTAGATTACCTTGTAAAAACGATCAAGGTTATTGTGATCCTACAACACGGACACAAGCAACAATTGTTTGGTTGCCCGAAGATACATGCACAAGTAGCAAAAATACACGCTCGAATGATAAAATTACACGAAAAACATTTTATACAATCAATTCTATATGAACAAGTCCATCCATCACGAAAACAAAGTACTGATTTTCGAATTCTCCATAATATAGAAAATAAGTTAACACGTTTCCAAATATATCAAGAAACAGAAATTGCATGCAAATACAAAAACCCACTTCACAAAACACAATATTCTGAAATATTAGTTGAATACGAAAAAGGTTTCGACATGAACACTGGAAAAATAAAAATTGACCCTTATGCCACAGGTCACCCTCTACACGAAGGAACATCATATATACCAGTTAACTTTCAAAAAAGTTATGGTCAACCTGGTGGAAAACTAAAGCCACATGACACTAGAAGCACACGTTTACAAGTACTATCACTAATGAATAATACTTATTTTGGTAATATCCACTATGATATCCACTTAAATATGAAGTTAGACTACACGATTAGTCGAATTTTTCAAGAAATGTCAGTCTCCGAATTAGAAACACTTCACCAACTATGCGAATTAGAAAGGACACAAATCCTACAATCACTCGCACTAGCAGTGTTAAAAATACCCTACGCAGGATATTTATTATCAGGAAATAGATCAATTTTTCTAGGCTACGAAGGAAACATTTTATGGTTTTATACTTGTACCAAAAAAGTATCACCACTATATGTTTTTGAAGATAAACGCTGCTATAAAAGAATCCCTATCTTTTATAAAAAATAAGGTACATTTTGTTGACACACTTTCAAGACGAACATATTTTTGGGATACCGCAGTCCCATGTGAATCAGAAAATAGCCACAATGTAGTACAATTGAACCCTGATGAAGATAAATATTATCTTCTTACTCCATACCCCACGTTAATGCAATCACTCAAAAAATTTTCACCAGAAAGCATCAAAGCTATTGCTCGTAATCCAAATATTGATTTACAATCAATTGGAATATATTCAAAATCAAATATCCAACACCACATTAGAACACAACAATTCCAAGAATTATTAACAAAAATGGACACTATACAAAGACAATCAATTGACCAAAAGTTACGCAAACTTGCCGAAACCGCAGATATTTATACACAAGATTATAGCGGATATTTTAAAGACATTAAAGACTATATATATCTAAACGGTGAAAAATACAGACCACAAGATATTTCACCTATAAATATTTTTAGCTTTGTTACACTAAAAATTGAAATTCTCGATTTTCTAGGATGGCCCTATTACATCTTAGAAAAATTAACTATCCTATACGCAATGTTTAACTTTATAGGATTTCTTTTTTCACTTTTAAAAGGAATCTATAACACATGCGCTATACACAAACAAGTAAATAGACAAGCAAGTGTAGCACGCATACTATTTGCAGGATTTTTTGGAAATTTTTCATCATCAATTAACAAAATTCTTCTAGACGCACAAATAAAAGAATATAATACAAAAATAGCGACAAGACAGAACACATACGACGAAGAACATAATAACATAGAAGTTACACCTACCGCACCACAGTGGCCACCCCTACCACATAACCATCCATTATCCTTAGTCCCACGTAATTTCCCAAACCTAGCAATAACACATAACCCAAATTTTAGACAAAACATATCGCAAAGTCCCATACAACATATAATGACACATCATTCACAAGATGATAGATGATGAACAAATTATAGAACAACCCCATACCACCGCTTTTCAGTCTCAAAATAATCATTTTTGTAGCCCACGATGAGCCGACAACTTGGATCCCTACACCGCTCAAATTGCCATCCAACCAACCTCCACACTCCAATCCCAATAATCCCACTTTTTGCTTTCCCGCCACCCGATTTTCCAACTATTAATATATCATCAAGCATGAATTCGGATACTAATTCAGATATTTCAGTTTTATACTCCATTTCACAACTTAATAACCCTAATATAGAAACCCCTGACGAATTTGCAGACTCCGAATCATCTCCATCCAATAGTTTTCAAACCAACTCCTCAGTTTTTTCAAAACCCCCTTTTCAACCGATGCCACCAAATAACCCACTCCCATCCGTTTCTACTCCTTCTTATGCTTCACAAGTAACCCCAACCTATTCTCCATTTCATTCCGACCGATCATCTAATAATTCTCCAGATACCCCCCAAATCTACCAGGAACTCGATAATTTTATCACCCTACAACAACAGCTAACCCACCCTAACATCCTCAATATAAATCAAATTTCATCCACAATAGAATCCTCAAACCCACCTACTCCTACACCCTCCTCAGCTTACACTGCATCATTAGCAAAATCATCCACATCCACCGAATCATCAAATAGCACTCACCGAGCTTATCGCACTTTTAAAAGAAAATTCCCGAACCATCCATTCCCGACCAAACCAGGAACAGCCTGCGAATATATTAATCATCCACACCACACCAACTTGAAAGATTTTCTAGCAATCACCTTACCCTCATTCCCACAATATACGTTAAACACACCTAACGACACTAACGATACATGTAGTTTTGTAGATGAACATGTTTTAATGCCGGCAATTCACTGGACAGCATATTACCATTTTACTAATCCCCTTTGCCTGCCACTATCTAGTACTCATAACGATATAGAAAAGAATAAAGATATGCTATATAGACTCACCGCAACACTAACACCTAGACAATTTACTTATATAGGATATAAAATATCACTAAAAACATTCACTGCACCCGAGCTAACGAATTTACAATAGAATATTACGACCATAATATCATCCGAACTAATCAAGACCAATTTCTAGATGACGACCGCTTCGCTAACCCACAACTAACAGAAAAATTCTTCATCAAAACGTCATATGTATTCACACTTAATATTTCTGATAGAAAATATGATCACATCATTTCTGAAGCACTAACTGATATTCAAGCTTACGAAAGTTTTAAAGAAAAATTTCAGTTATTTTCACTAACCTTTCACTTCCTTGCACCACATGAACGCGATTTGCACTGTTCACACGACATTACGTTACGCACTAAACAGACTCATACATATACATACTATCGCTTTATACAAAATTATTTTGTTTTACATACTCCATTAAGACAACCACACCATCGTTTTCAGTTTCTTAACTCGAAGTAAACTTCACCATTTTTTCTTAATTTCACCTATTGCATCAAGGATACTAACCTCCACGGCATCCTCCGCAAGAACCAGTAACACAAATGTATATATTTTGTCCCATCACGAAGACCTTTAATGCCGAAGAATCCAGGCCCTTCCTTATCCCACATGAATTTATCCAACCTATAGAAATCCCAATATTAGAATTTATTCACAATACTAAATATAATCACAAAATATATATCCTCATTCAAAACACAATTTATGAGTTTGCAGAAGGCACCGAAGAACTAAAAACCATTAAAGCACTTCGATTGCTTTGGCCACTGCTCCAAACTAAAAACATCATTCGCATACTAGCAAAATTACTAACAATTCGGACATAATACACGACATCTTTCCCACTTTTTCCCAGACGATTAACAGGTAAGTATAATTTTAAAATATTCTTAACTAATAAATTTAAAATTAGTTCTAACCATTCTTTACTCATATTTCTTTTACATTTTTAGTCTTCATACCACGATGATCTGCAAAAAACAGAAAAGAAAAAAATATTAAACTTGTTAAAATTCTTCTAAACTTCATTAATATTTTACACAAGATAATCTGATAAAATTCATACCAAGTGTAGTAAATTAACTTATAAATTATTCCCCCATAAAGCAGTAAATTTAATTATGATGAAAGTTTATAACTTTAAATTTCCCCCAAAACTAGCAGTAAAATTGAAATTCTATGTAATAAATTGATAAAATGAAAATGCAGTACTACCCTTTTGATATTTTCATTCACTCGCACAGGAATTCTATCCAAACTCGCACAGCTCGCCCACGAAGAATTGTTTAAATAATGATTTTAATCTTCAAGTTTTCACACTCAACAACTCTAACGCACGATAACAAGTTTCAAACTTTCCTTTAACCCGGTTGGAAAGGAATTATATACTAAACCAAACTAACCAACGCAGCTTACTAAACACCACAAATCATAAAATAACAGCATGACTAAGAAAAGAAAACCAACGGTACCCAAACCGGATTAACCCTGTTTAAAACTGGATAATTTATTCTTTTGAAGACTATTATAAAGTCTAAGAAAGACATAATAAAACACAAAAAAGTCGAAAGACAAACCCATAACAAAAACAATTTGATTTTTGAAAAAAGGACACAACCAAAGAAACATAAGAAAGACCAACATAAACCCAACATGAGAGAAATTGTGCATTGTGATCAGCTGAGAAGCTACAATAATTTTGACACAGGCTAGTTGAGTGTAACGGCTAATTATGAATAAATGAAAGTTTTTAATTGTTAAAAAAAACTGTCGAATTAGGCAAATGAGAGAAGATTTCTAGCATAATCAACTAGTTTTATCACATTGTATGAAAATAATTGGGATTATTAGACTAGCTTCATTTTAGACGTAGCAGTGAAATATACAACTACATAATGAAATATTTCCAAAAGTATGCGATAAAAGATTAGGCTTAAACATTGGACAGAGCCGATTTTTGATAAAAAGTATAAAAACTCAACGTCTTTGAAGATATGTTTAACTAGTGGAACCTGATCTAAACTATATTTTATGATTGGATAAATTAGATATTTTACAACTGTAAATTATTTAATATTAACCAATCATGATCCATCTAACTAACAACCCACTTATTTGTAAGTGCTGAAATTACTTGTAATTTCAGCACCAGAGAGATTTGAATTTAACTTAGAAATTAGTTGCCTCTCCAAGAATAAACCGCAATAAACCAGTATACCCTAGATCTATTGAGCCTAGCAGAGACTAGTTAAACAACCTGAGACTAGATAGTATAAGAGTAAGATTAGGATCGGTATTAGACTAAGAAGTTGCACGAATCTATCCGGCCGAAAATAAGATAGCGTGACGAGCAGACGGTGTACCCTATCCGAAATTACTCTATGAGTTAACCAAAAAGGACATTACTCATAATTTCAATAAATCTATTTTTGGCTGACCGACCATAAAATTATCAGGGGGAGCACTCGCCAAAAAAACGCTCTTTTTGGGTCAAAATTTTCCAAAAACTGCCTAAGAACGCCTCTTGTGGCCTGTTTTTGATGATTTGAGAGAGCTCAGAGAATCAATGTGGTCGATCTAAAAAAATAAGAAAACTTTCAAAAATTTGTTGAAAATACGCCCCCCTCTTTGAGAAAAATATAAATCAGCCCCCGAGCTGAATATAGTCCGTTCGGTCGACTGGTCTGAAGATATTACATAAGTTTTCCACGGAACGTTTTAATCCAATTGTTCTATCGGATGTTTTCAATCCCCGTGGTCTCAACGGATAAAAATTTTCTCAGTTTCAAGCTAATAAAATTGTTTTTTTTTGTTCCTCACAAAAATGAGCCGTGAAATATCACGCTTTGTTCTCTACCGCTCAAAAAAACCGGCATGCGGCCACCCAAATCTAAACGAAATTTTTACGGGAATCGACTAGAGGGGGTGATGGATCGACTAGAGGGGGTGATGGATGGGTGGATGGGTCGACAAAGAAAAATTTGTGGACCTTTTTTTAGTTCGATCAAAATGATTTTTCGAGCACTCCTAGAACTCTATAAAAACCAGGGGCGGATTCAGGAGGGGGGCGGGGTTTGCGGACGCCCCCTCCTCAGGGTTTCGACCCCCTGCCGACCCAAAGGGTACCCCCTTTGATACTTTTTCAGAAATCCATTTTTGGCCGAATGACCCTAAAATTTTTCTAAAGGCGCCTTGGGCGCCAATATATACTAAGTTTGAGGGGGAGCGCGCGCCAAAAAAAACGCGATTTTTTTTGTCAAAATTTTTCAAAAAGTGCTCAAAAACGGCTTTTTTGACTGTTTTTTCAAAAGTTTGCCTGCGGCGCCAAAATAGGGGCAAAACAGTGCTTTGGGAGAGCCCGAAAAATCAATTTGGTCGACCTAAAAAAAAAGGTCGTCAAAATTTTGGAAAATTTTTTGAAAATCCGCCCCCCTCGAAAAAATCCTAGATCCGCCCCTGATAAAAACCCTATTTTGACCAAAAATATTTAAACCGCAGGTACACTGTTGAAAGCACTGCTTCCCTTCAAAGTTTGTATATATTGGCGACAAAGACGCTTTAAAAAATTTTTTAGGGCTGCTCGGCCTAAAAGAGATGTCAATTAATAATTTCAAATGGGGGACCCTTTGGTTGTTGAGGGGGTCCGCCCCCTAAATCAGCCCTTGTACTAATTTAATTGTTACCAAATAGGTTGTAAATCCATCGATAAGAACAGAAAGGCAAACGGATAAAACAGCACTTAACTGAAGCCCCTATATTGGCGTAGATTAGGTTTTGTTTAATAAATTATAATTTTTGGTAAAAAAACTGTAAATAGTAGACAATATAAAACATCCGAAAGCTTGAGTAGGTGCAGCCGTGGTCGGGTTAAGGCAAGCATCTCTCATCACGAGGGTCAAGCGTTCGAATATATCTTGAGTCACGATTGGAGGGGTTAATGTGCCATCTGCCTCCTCAGAGTGGGACCGGATACGGCGAAATGGATGACATCCCCTTAACAACGTTTGATCCTGCATTGAGCAGGATCGAAAGAAATTTTTTTTTAAAGTCTGCGGAATTTATTAGAAAGTAATAGCTTGCCTCAATTCAATTTCAAACAAGTCCCTGGTGCGGGATAAATCGCCATTTTTTCCAATTTTTTCTTCCTTCTACTACATCCCGGAAAAGTCCAGAGCTCAAACTTCAAAAGATAGTTACTTTGTGAAACTTTTATGGTGTTCTAAATTTCATCAACTTGCCTAATAATTCACGTTAGCTTTTCAGCATTTGAAGCAAAATTTTGATAGTGCGCGTTATTTGGTCAAGAGCATTGCCAAGTTGGCAAAATTCAGAATTTGAGAAAAAATGGAGTTAAACTGTTTTATGACTTCTGTTACATTTCAAAATTAACATTAATCTCTAATTAAATTTGAACTCAAGGAGTTAATATCTTCAATACGGTCTTTCATTGGCCGAAAATTGACTGAACAAGAAAAACCCTCCCAAGCATAAACTTCTTCAAAAGCTGGGACAACAAGAGTGCTCATATGTTAGGGCGAAACCCTGAAGAATCCGTAGAATAATAGGAAAACATTTTTATTCCAATTTTTTTCTTCTTTCTATTACATCCACGGAAAATTCCAGAGCTCAAACTTCAAAAGATAGTCTCTTTGTGAAACTTTTATTGTGTTCTAAATTTCATCAACTTGCCTAATAATTCACGTTAGCTTTTCAGCATTTGAAGCAAAATTTTGATAGTGCGCGTTATTTGGTCAAGAGCATTGCCAAGTTGGCAAAATTCAGAATTTGAGAAAAAATGGAGCTAAACTGTTTTTATGACTTCTGTTACATTTCAAAATTAACATTAATCTCTAATTAAATTTGAACTCAAGGAGTTAATATCTTCAATACGGTCTTTCATTGGCCGAAAATTGACTGAACAAGCAAAACCCTCCCAAGCATAAACTTCTTCGAAAGCTGGGACAACAAGAGTGCTCATATGTTAGGGCGAAACCCTGAAGAATCCGTAGAATAATAAGAAAACGTTTTTATTCCAATTTTTTTCTTCTTTCTACTCTATCCCCGGAAAATAAAGTACTAGAGGATATACATAGCGTCTCGCGTCCTAACTATAAAATTTAGCGTTTTGCCCCCTCAGTTTATCATAATTTAAGAATGCAATAAATCACGCGAGAACTGTCCCAAATTGACACAACAAGCATATTTCAAAATCCCGTATTTTATGAAAAACGCTTCCTGATTACAATTTTTATTTTTTCAAGTAAGCTCCTGACACCAATATTTTTGATGCTACAAAAAATCTTGTCAAAAATGTTTTGTTCAAAATACCAGCACGATTCAATTGATTAAATGAAAAAACAAAACGTGACTCAATCGGCATTATTGAAAAACACAAATTTTACAAAAAAACGCTGTTGAATTTTTTTTCAGTTTCAACGCGGGGAGAAAATAATTTTGTTTAGGTTATGAAACCAAATTTGTTAAAAACTATTATCTATCTCCTACTTTCGAAGAAAAAAATTGTGCTCGGTGTGGTTCTTTTTTCTTCAGGGAAAAACTTGTTTATCCATTTTTGAAAGGATTTTGTCTACCATATGAAACCTAATGAAGTCCAGAGCTCAAACTTCAAAAGATAATTACTTTGTTAAATTTTTATGGTGTTTTAGATTTCATCAACCTGGCTAATATGAGCGTGTGAGACAGTTGATGCGTGAAAAATAACGTTCTTTTAAAGCGTATGCGGTGATGTCAACCGGCACGGAGATTATTCAATTTGATCTGAAGCATTAGTTGGAACTTTTAAAACACTGCTGACGCGAGGTATACAATTTTGCATTTCACAGTGTGGTTGGGAGAGGGGGAAGTAATCTTGTTTTCATCATCGAAAATATCTAATGAAAACCTCCGTTATACATATTCGCATATAAAGAAGCCGAAGATTGCTCATATCAGAGCAAGGCCCTGGTTGATCAAATTCGGCTGTCCTTTTGGTTGATTAAATTCAGACGAAGTTCGACTAAATTCAAACTCAGGTGCGAATTTTTTAATCTTCGACGCGAATTACCAATTTAATTTGAAAAATTGGTAAATACGGGCCAACAATTTGTTCAAATCATGAAGCTTGACAACTAAGGTGATTGAGAAAAGCTATATACAAACAAGACTGCTCGTATCAGGGTAAAACCCTGAATAATCCGATTGCCGTTTTACTGGTCTTAGGCTGATAATATCAAATTTGAAGTGTTAAAATTTGAACCGTATACAAAAAAATAGGAACATTTCGCTTGCGTTGATTAATTTTGTACCGATATAATTTTTCTTCAAACTTTTCGTTTCTTCTGCAAAGGGGCGCAGGTTCTAATATGACAAAAAAGTGCCAGTATCTGTCTTTTTCCGTTACCCCTCAAATAGTAGCTTTTTTAGGACAACAAGCCGACGCGACTTCAAGCCGAAGGGACTTAAGGCCGAAAATTAAACTTAACAAGCACCTCAAATTATTATTTTTTCATCTGTAAAACGTTGCTTGTCAAAATCGTAGGCTATTTTACTCCATAATAAGCGTTATTTATGACAATGAATCACTTGGGATTGGCATCCGTTAATAATATCAGCCGGTTTTTGAAATGCATAAATTATAAACAAGAAAAATACCTTCAACCGTGTTTTATTTTTCAACTTTCCTAAGCATCACTTGGAGGCTTAAATTTTATGAAAACGCTAATAATTACCAAATAAAAATCATGAAATTGAAAAATTTTTCAAGAAAACTTTCAAATTAATCATATTTTATGACTTAGAGAGAAAGTTTTCGGCTTGAAGTCCCTAATTTTACGATTCGGCTTGAAGTCCCGTCGGCTTGATGTCCGGCACCCGTATGTATTGGCGCCCTTCTAGGGACGGGCAACAGATTACTTCTAGAGATGGGCAACAGATTGGAAAACTTTTTTTGTGTTCATAAAACTGGTTTGGCGACCAAAATCAGAACTAAATATTTAAGCAATATTGAATCTTTTATACAAAAAAAAGCTTGTCATACAAATATTATTATTGAAAATTGTTTGACAAGCATTTTTTTGTCCAAAAAGAATAAAAATTTTTGATGACGAAAATGTTTTTATTTCAACTGAGACCCAATGTAACTTGCCTAAATTCCTTTTTGAAAAACTTTTGGAAACAATCTTAAGTCAAAAATGCTTATTATACAATTTGCTTTTGTCTTGATTTTGATTTTATTTGATTTTATACAATGCTTATTATCATTCATCCCTGCAAACAACAACAGCTCGGATTCACACGGCATATCCGATTTCATCGCTACGACCAATATCAACATCTGGTTGAGCTCCGCCCCTGGCAGCAGGTACACAAGAGTTTCGTGCCAGAACAGCTTTGGCGATGTTCCCGCAAAATCCGATCTCGCTATGATCACCATTCTAGCAGCTCCGGGGTCCGATCGATCATAGGCAGCCAGTTCCTTGGCCAGCTGAGAAGTTCCGTATGCCTCTCCGTATCTCGGGTTCTCAGCCAACTTTGTGCTCGCATAGGCCGTGTCGGGAAGTCCCATACTCTTTTGATCGAGAAGTTTTTCCACGGCTCTCAGTTTTGCGTGTATCACTACTCTGATTCTAGCTATAACCGTGCGGTGTTTCGGTGGTTCTGCAATCAGGCCTTGGTTCCCCAGCTCCATAAGGGTTCGATAGCTGACCGGGCCAAAGATCGATCTCCTCGGAATTCCTGTCAAATCCGCCGTCTCCAAGGTTTCCTCTCGAGAAAAATACGCTTCGTGTGCCTTCAACCAGTCCACACAAAAGTGACTGCTCAGGTCCTCATGAGACATATTCGTGAGCTCCAGGATCTCCATCAACTCTCGCCTGCAAGCTCACTCTTCTAAATCCAGGTTTTTCACCCTCTCCAGATACCTGGCCTTACTAGCTTCTCCCGGGCCTTCAGCCAAAGTTTTGCTCCCATTACCCTTCTCCACTATCACTACCGATACTACCGAGCTCTGCGGCGTCGAACATTTCGTCACGTCCTTCTCCAGGGATGTTGAATCCGGATGGCTGCTCCTGCCGCTCTTCGAACTGTCTCTAGAATCGATCCTCTCTCCCAGTATGTCTTCCAAAGGCCTGGCTGTGAAGAAAAGAGGCCTCGGGGCTGGACCAAAAGTGAATTGGCCAGCCTCCAGACTATTGATGAGCTTCTGGAAGACATTGTTCAACCGCTCTTCACCAAAGTGTATCATTCACTCTTTAGGCCGATCAAAGTGGATGCCATCAGAGGAGCAGCCACCTGGTAAGGAATTCTCCATCATCCACGCAACATCAAGCAACCTCAAGGATAAGATACTCTTCTCCCGGGCCTCTCGTTTTACATCATTATTAGGGCGCACTCTTTCGTTCATCATCATGGCATTCTCATCCTGCATCAAGTTATATGGAACCGTGCAGACCCTGAGTATCGTAGTGTCCAAGTATATTTTCACCTCCTGCAGGAGACAGCTCATCTTCTCGGGCAATCTCATCATCTTCGTTGACTCGCCTCTAGAGACGTTGTTAGTTCGCATCATCATGATGACTGTGTGAATCTTCCTCACCTCCAGCACCACTAGCGACGCTAGCTTCTGAGGCACTGCTGCGCCTGAAAAACTCAAGATTCCCACCTTCTAATGAGCTTGGATCCTCGTCAGAACCCTGATAAGACTGTCCCCTAATTTCAAGAGCATTGTGCCCTCGGGTATTTTGGGCTGCGGTAAATATACCGCCCAGACTGCATCGTGGAAAGTCTCCCTCCTCTCACACTGGGCACTCGTCCAATCTTCTTTGCGGTGTCAGTGGTACCTCCCTTCGGTCCTCTTCTTATAGTTTGAAATCAAGACGCTCCTCACCGGGTGCTTTCTCCAGGTACGCGGCTCCGCTTCCGATGCGGGACTCTCAAGAGTTTTCGACTGCAACCTCTCTTGCAGTTGCTTGAGACGCGACGTTCCTGCACTGACCTGGCTAGCTCCAACTGAACTGGGCGTCGGGCCAGGTAGTGCCACATCCACCATCCGTGGCCTGATCCGGCCCGACTCAAGATCTCTCAAGGAAGGAGTAGGTTCCAGGGGAGTCCACGTCTCCAGGTCCTCGTCCATCTATTCTTGAGCTACTCAATCGAGATTAAGACGGCCGCTTGCCCTGGGGGGCTCGTCCCTCTCCATTTTCGACTCCGGTCTAGATCTCGCCATCAGGGGTTCAAGTGGTGTCTTCTTTGCCGGTCCCCATTTCCTACTGTCTTCTCTGCAGTCGCTCAAGGTCCGATTTCAGTTGGTTGCGGTTTCCTGTGGTCTCATGCACCATCCGGGTTTGTCCCAACTCGGCTTTCAACAAGTCCCTTTCAAGTACGGCTTTGTACTTTTCAAGACCAGCCTGATACGTTCCTTTCGGGCCTTGTCCGACTCTCCTATTAGTTTACTGATGTGTGGATTTGCCTCCTCCGTCTGTTGAGATCGTATGATTGACGAGGGTTTGCTAGTGGACTGAGCACTGGTCCATGTGGCTTGCCTGGTCGAAAGGGGAAGCTCCCCAGCACCATACTCAGTAGTGTTGCTCGAGCCAGGATTTCTTGCCAAGTCGAATCCAGTCAAGCCTCCATCGGTACTCCATGACAGCCACATTGTCTGCTCCTGGTTTGTTATTCGGTCTGACGTATAGCCTACCATCAGCACTGCTTCTGTCGCTGACTCCCTGCCTTCTTGTGAGATTCCAACTGCAAGTTGGCAATCAGCATCACTGCCACCCTCTCGTCCACCTGAGAGTGGTCCAGATCCCTGAGGCGCCTGTACTACTCGTCAAATGTGGGCTTTCTCAGCGCCGCTGGCATCGACTTCCAGAAACGATTAGCCATTATTTGAGATTGTTGAATACTCAAGAAAAAACCTTACCAGATGAAAACTCAAGAAAATACCTTCCCAGGTTACTACTCAAGAAATACCGTACTGCAGCGTGAATTACTGGATGCACACTGATACTCTTGCTTTTGAACTCTATCGTCTTTGTTTGGTCCTTGTTGATTATCAATCAAAATCAATCTGAAAACAACATCGAGTTTTGAACCTGTCCATTTCTTACCACCAATATAATCCCCCTCAACAAGTTTCTAAAGTTTCCTTTAAAGAGTTTTGATAAACTGATTTTTTTCCGATAGTCAGCCCATTCTTGGTCCCAGCGAGCTAAACATCATACTTGCGTGTGTGATTCAAAAATGTTCATATTAGGTATAAAATCATGCAGATCCGTTTACATTTCAGCACCATCAATATAGATTAGTATTCTGATTTTCAAGCTATTTAGGTTAAAACCTAATCTTAAGCCGTTTAACGTCCCCCTTGTAACTCAAGACCCTCGTGTGCACTCAAGACACAAGCTTAACGCGGAAATTTTGTAACCACTCGAGACTCAAGCAATGCTCAGGTAAAACTTCTTGTGTAGATGTACCGCTATTTCCGTTCCACAAAGACCCTAGACGTCCCTTAGTCGCATCAGGCCAGTACCACATCGTCCGGGTTCACCACGTTCCTCTCATTGACCCTCGTCACCAAAAAGCACAATTACTTGCCTGGCACTTGCGAAACTGAGGGTGACAAGGCAGCCAGGCCTCCCAATCCTGGTCTCTGTCTGAACAGGAACTTCACATTCTGGTATTCTCTTAGGAAATCTGCTTCTATTCAGATGTTGAAGCTCGTATCTGCTGTTTGATCACGATTTCCTCCGAGTATTCAGTTGGTATCTCAAATTTGGTCTTGAAATTTCTTCCCGTAGTGGGTGCGACTTCATTCTGCTCCAATTCCAGTCCACAGGTTTCTCTCGTTTCCCTGAGTTTCTTTATCATTTAAGTTTTGGCGTGGGTAAGTCCTAACCCACTCCCCGGCAAAAAAAATATTTATCGACATCCTCGTCGATGGTGCCGAGCTCAGGTTACCTGCTGGTATATCTAATAGTCGTTCCGTCGCTGTCCAGCTAAATAATGGGCTTTTTTCTTTCACGTGTTTGGCTGCTGATAAGTCGACTTGTTGAATGCTTTGTTTCTCAGCTCCGTCTGCTGGCAGGCTATGTATCCATTTTAGAATCCTCAAGTTTGTGTGCTGCCTTTTTTCTGTTTTGTTCTGTTCTAGATCAATTTCTCGTTCTGGCACAATGTGGCCCTCCTGCCAGAAGTGTTTTTTATTGTTAATGATTTGCCATTGTTTGTCCGAGACTATGTCAACCATGCTCACCAAGTCTGCCTTTATCTCGTCTGGCTTTATCTTGTCAATCAAGAAGTCATCGCCTTATATTTTGTATTTCATGCTGGTCTTTTTGCGCCATTTTCTTCTTGTCTCGATGGTCAGGGGCTTGTCCGGTTGAATTCACTCTGCCACATTGTTCTGATCAGGTTCATTCCAATCCTCTTCTCCGAAAGATCCTTTATCCGAGTGGTTTTCTATCTTTTCTTTTTTCCCCATGCTCTCGTTCTCCTTGCCATCGTTCTCCTCCCGGGTACCCTTTTCGTTCACCTCGTATGCCGATTCCACTATCAGGTATTCTATCCCCTCCACGTTTTGAGGTACGCACCAACCCTCCGGTGATGGAACATGAGGCTTCAGATTTTCATAGTGAGCAGCGTGCCCTGTGCTCAAGCGGTGGAACCGACACAGCTGGTGTACTTCTGTTATCATGAATGTGAATAATTTCTTTGTTCTCTTTGGAGAGATGACATTTTGAAACACGCAGACATATTGTCCCACAGCATACGTACGTTTCGCTTGTAGTATTTTCTTGTCGTACTTTTTCCGTTTGGGCTGTGTTCCCTCTACACAGTTCATTCAACCCTTGTAGTTTTTTGATTGCCTCTCATACGTAGGCTTGGCGTGAAAAATTTTGCCCCTCGTATTCTGGAAAGAAATTTTTCAATGGCGTTCCTCTTTCTCAGCCTGTAGGCATCTTGAATGGACTGATCCCTATTGTCGAGTGCTTGTTGCTGTTGTATGCTACCAAGACTTGCGGCAAGTACTTATCCCAATCTGTCATGTATCTCGAGCAGTACACTCTAAGCATATTCACGAATGTCATATTTTGCTTTTCCACCAGTCCATTCGTCTGTGGGTGGTAAGTCGTCGAGTGTTCTTGGGCAAAGTGAGATCTTTTCATCATTTCCTTCCTTCGTCAGATCCCCAACGAAGGCCTTCCCGTTGTCAGATTGAAAGGTCATGGGACAACCGTATCTTTAAATCCAATGTGTGATTAAGTGATCGCAACTTTCTTCTGCAGAGGCCGTTTGTCACGGTACTGCTTCTTGAAGTTGTCTATGATGACTTTTTGGTGGTCTATCTGCCCGACCTCATTGAGTTCTAGACTTTTCACCGACCTGAGTGGAAACTTCATCATCCACGAGTATTTCACCTGCAGACATGACAAACAAACCTTGAACCATCTTTCGCAAGCTTTCCTCATTCCAGGCTAATCAAACCGGTTGTTGCACTTTGTCTATTCTTTGATGTCCCATTTGATCATGCGACCCGACTAGCGCCACCGTGTGATACAGCTGCGTTAGTATGATGAGATTATGTATGAGAAGTATTTTTTCTTAATTTTTTCTCTTGCATGCCACCACGCCATCCGCCGTGTGATAGAGTAGTCCCAATTGTTCTTTGTAGAACTGGCTCAAGATCATTTAGCTATCATCCTCCAGATTCCCTTTCTCTTTTACCTCGGATTCATTCGGAGAAATGGCTAGTCATCTTGTCATTCTTCTGTACCGGAAACAAGTCTGATAGCCTGTACCTCGCCTTCACATGCTTCTTCATTGCCATCATTTGCTCTGTCATTTCTCTTGGATTGTGGATACCATCTCTTAATTTGACACATTAAATCCTGCTCAAAATTTCTCTGTCATTCTCGGGCTCTAGATTCGTCCTGATTCATGGACTGCAAGACAACTCCGTGAAAAGTTTCCTTGATACCGCTATCATCTCTAACTTTTTTCCCTCCGTTTGTATCATCACACTCTAGATTGTTTCAGATGAGGGGTCTGTCTGCATTTCTCTATCTTGATTCCTCCTCTTTGCTTCTGCTAGTATCATGTACAAATTGTCTTGCTTGTCTTCATTTTTCCTAGAATTTTCGTCCGATTCTTCCGAATCCCCGGACAAGTTTCTTGCTTCACCTTCTTCTTCATTCAACAACCATTCCCCGGACTGTTGATCTGTTTCGAGCTCTTCAGCCTCCTCCTTGGATGAAATTTTTTTCCTCCTTAATTTTGTCTCCATGCGTACCTCCTCTGGGATACTCTCGTTCTATTATCGTGCCACCTTTTTATTCTCTGGATCTCTGCCCTCCAAATGATTATCGTCGCACACTTTGGTTCTCTTCATTATCGTGACATCCGCTTCATTATCTTTGTCACATGTGGCCACGGGTCTGTCATCGGCTAGTTTTTAAGCAAACTCACTAGATCTTGCCCCACTACTGCTCTCCCTTTCTCAACTTCATCTAGGTCATAACCTGTCGCGTTCAACGTTTCCCTAACTAGTTTTGATTTGAGCAAGAATACCACTGGTATTCTTGTTCGTCTCCCTAGGATCTTTGTCTCCCGGTGTTCTCTAGGCATTTCAGGGTGATCCTCGATCAATTTACCCGACTTGTCGAGCCATCTCGTAAGTGGTAAGCTGTCATAGGTCTCCTTGTCTGTTAGAGAAAATTCACCTTTTATATCAGGCCTATCGGCTTCCTTTTGCTCTTGCTTCTCGTAAAATTCCGTTTTCTTACTTAAACTGTTTTCATTTTGGTGCTTATACCTTGTCTTGTGCTCAATCATTATGTTTTAACCATCTAGTCGTACTATCTATCTCCCGATGTAGCTTTGATCCATTGAGTAGTTTTTCAGCCAAGCAAGTGCTCTGTTGTCAACCCGTAGCTTGAAAGGCTGACTGCTCAGGTATGCTGCGTAATTTGCCACGAAAGTGACCACCGCAAACATCTCCGCCTTGGCCGCTCCATATTTCATTTCCGTGTCGCTCAAAACTTTGCTCCTGTATGCTATTGGTCTCATGACGGTCTTGCCATTCCATTCTTGCTCTTGATGGAGAGTGCCAGAAATCACCACCACTAAATCGTCTGTTTCTAGAACAAATATGCCACTCTCTGTAGGCATTATCAAAACCGGAGCCTCACGCAACTCTCGTTTTATCCTTTTAAAGGACTCCTCTGCTGCATTATTCCAAGTAAACTTCTTGCCCTTAAGCGTCATGAGTTGTTGCATCGGGTATACCTTATCCGCGTAACTTTTGATAAACTCTCAACAGTAATTCGCGAAATCAAGAAAGCTCATCAACTGATGTTCAGTCTTTGGCGACTTCCAAATCAGGACTGCCTCTACAGCATCTGGATCTGGTCGGATGCCATGCTTTTCTACCCTCCCCGAGATATTTTATCGAGTCTTTTAGTGATTTCACAATTCGAGGGCTTGCATTTCAATCCTGTTCTTTTCATGCATGTAAGTACTTCGTCCAATCGCTCAATATGATCCTCCAGGGTTGGCGTTGCAATCACCACGTCATCCACAGAACACATTACCAATTTACCATATTTCTTTGTTACTCTTGAGCCGCTGAAATGTAGCTGTCGCATTGCATAGGCCAAATGGCATCCTCTTCCAATGAAACAATCCCAGCTCGCAAGCAAACCCCGTTTTGTCTCTATCTTGTTTTCTTAGTGGTGCCTGCCAAAAGGCTGGCCTCAGATCAAGAAGAAATTTTGAAAGGCTCTCGTCTGTTCTCGGGATGGGATAAGCATCCTTCACCGTGACGGAGTTCAGATATCGAAAGTCACAACAAAAACTCAATTCATCCTATTTCTTTCTGGCACGAACTACTGCACACGCCCACGGTTGTTTGGATGGTTCTATTATGTCATAATCTAGCAAAGTTTCAATTTTTTTCTACATGCATCCAATTTGTGTAGGGTCCTGCGCCTCGCCCCTTTTCTGTGCAGTACCGCCGACTCCTCTAATTCTATTTCATGCTCAATATAGTTACAGCAACCGATATCTGCTTTGTGTCTCAAAAAAATGTCCTGGTTCCTATCTAAGACATCCTTGATGGGACCGAGCTGTTCGTCCGTTATTTTTGCACTTAAGTGTTCAATTTCTGGTAATCCTGTCTTGTTCATTTCCAATTCCTTGGGTGTGGGTTTTTCTGGAAATTTCGAACAGCTTGACAGTCCATCTTCTGTTTTTGACTTAAGTGAAACGATAAGACCTGATGAAGTTTTTTATCTCTTCAATCTACTCAAGATGCAAATCTAGTCCTTATGATTCGGACAACCAAGAACGTCATACTTTTTTAAACATTTTCAGTCATTTCATATCTAATTTCCACAGGCAATGCGTATCACAGTTTCCTTCCTCTCTGGATTGTGATCGATATATCAATAGTACAATAGTATTCAACAAGACACTGACACAGAGGCCTTTCTTGGTGATCGAGAATGTTCTTTCTAAAATAGCAGCACTTTAGTTATTTGGATTTGGTACTATACAAACTTGCTTATTATCACTGTACTTCTTCACTTGTTATCACTGAATTCAATGTAGTTCATCATTGTCAAAGTTACTATTGTAGCCTCATTAGCTTTCAACCTCAACCTCCTACTCAAGAAAACCGGAGCTTTGCTCTCCTTTGTTTTTATCAAAATTACTGTTTTTATTACAAGCTTCTTTTCCGGATTTCGAATCCTGAACATCGCATTGTTAAGATCAATCGTTACATCAAAATTTCTGATGAAATTCTGCCTAAAATCAATTGATCCGACTCGTCTACATTTTCCACTGCAAGAAAATTGATCCACAAACTGCGTTCCCCGGATTCAATGCTATTATCCGTGTTCTGCCAAGGGCCCTCAGCGCCCCCTTGTTGGCCGCTGACAGCCAGATGATGGAGTTTATTAGGTCTTCTTCGTCAGATCACATCCGTCTCCTTATTTCTTTTGGTATCAGGCTCAAGACAGCTCCCGTATCCAGTAGTCCCTTTAATGGCGTCTTTTGTCCTTTTATATCTAGTACAAGTGCGGACACGTCGGCTTCTGTTCCCAAGTGCATGGCATCTTCCTCTAGCATGGCGCAATGCCCGATCCAACTCTTTTTGAATTCCAATCGACCGACATAGATTTGGCTCACCAGATCTTCGTCGGATGTTATCATCGTTTTGTATAGGTACTGATTCCATCTATATTTAGCATGACCTCGTGTGGGTCATACGCATCAGTGTCTACTTTAATCGGTTTTCCGCCTCCTCTCGTCAGCAATGCTCTGCTTGCTCTCGAAGGAGTCTGCGCGCTAGCGGTACGCAAATCGTCTGCATATACACATATATGCATCAGTGTTTGGCCATTTGGTTTGCTCAGATTCCTGGTTACTTCGTGGCCACCTACGGTGATTATTGACATTATTCTCGCCCCCATTTTGGTGATCACGGAAACTTTTCCTGTTCCTATTTCAAAGTGTTACAGTTGCCTTTAATCTTCAGATTGTCGCTTGTCTCAGGTTCCGCTCTTGCTGCTGAAAGTATATCGTTTCTCTGCTGTTTTTCTATTTCCTGTTTTAGCTTTTGCTCGATGTCCTATGTTGCCAAATCTTGTTTCACTTTGTTTATTGCGTCTGCTGCCGCCTTCTGATAGTTTATCTCCAGCTCACCTTTTGTTGTTGTCCCCTTGGTGACTTTTTCTTCGGTTATCGCCTTCACATTTTTTGTCGACAACTCAACATTTATCACGTCCTTGTTCTGCAAGTCACTCTTAGCCTGTCTATTCCTGTTATTTTGCAAAGCCGCCAGCGTTAACTTGTGTTTCGGGTGATTTTGATTCTTCACCGCTTCCCAAAACAGAGAACAGTCCATTCTGAAGTGACCTTCTTGATTACAGAAGAAGCATCTCGCTCCACTATAGAACTCATGTTCCTCCATCTGATTCAGGTCGCCCTATCTGGTGTACATCCCAGGCTTTTCATCTCTTGTTTGTAAGAGTTGCAATTCGCAACGTGATTCTATGCCGATCCACAATCCGCACATGACCTTCGCTTTTCCATAGCGTCTCTAGGCTTGTACCACCTCTACTTTTGTTGTTGGCTTCCCCCTTGCAGATTTCGTTTGTTTGGAAATGAATACTTCTTCGATTTCATTAACATGTAATATCTAGATTTCTGTCTCATCTCTTCTGGGGTCGTTGCGTTACCTTTCGATAGCTTATAAGATGTTGCCAACATTATGTTGCCAACGTTCTTAAGTCGTCACTTTTCACCCCGTTGATGAGTTTTGAACCATTGCTAAAGTTCCTCCTGTTGGTCGATTTCTCCGGATCACTTCTTCTTCTCAATCTCTCTAGACAATCCAGAAATCGATCAATCGATTCGTCATCCTTCTGTCTCTCCTTTTCTCAAACCTCATCATAGCTTGATGCCCCTTCATTCCGGATCCGAAGGGGTTCTACAGAATCTCGAAGATCTTGTTTGCAGTATCACGTTCTTCATCCTCCTTGGCTACCACGCACTTCAGTGCCGTGCCCTCCAGGTTGCTCGAAATCGCCGTGGAGGCTTTTTTTTCTTCATTTAAGTTTCCTTGCTCAAGATGTAGTCTCATGCCCTCAACCCAGCTGTCTACGCAACCATCAGAATCGTCTTCAATCTCTTTTGGTTTCTGGAAGGTCTTTCTAGACTTGCCTCATCCTCTCTCGCGGGAGTCCGTACTTCTTGTGGCAAAAGCTTCTAGTGTCGTGTTCAACATTTTCCAAATGTTTGCCCACATCATGGCATCTGATGTTACACTCGCGTGTGCGTTTGACTCCCTCGGTGCTCTTATTGAAGTTGATGTGCTTCCATTGGTTGATGATTTTACAGTTTCAGATCCAAAGATGTTGTGTACCTATGGAGTAGATTCTTGCTTCTTGCGGCGGTTTTTTTCGGCGAAATCCACCCTTAGTCAGGTTGATTCGCCATTTACTCTGGTACTGTTCTGTCCTGAGTGATGGAGTTTCTTAAGAGCGCATCCAATTTAGACTGTATAGCACAGGAACTCTCTGCTTGGTCTCTGCTCATCGTGTCCATTCTCGTTTCGAGACTCCGAGTTTTCATTTACGGTCTCATCTCGCTTTTTCATTTCTTCCATATCCCTCTCGATGAACTTCTTCTGTTCCTTGTCTGCGGTCTCCACTCTTTCAGCCATCTGTAGCAGCTTCTCTTCAGTTGATCTTGCTAAGGTGAAGTTTGTACCAAGTTTTTCAATTTTATCATGTCGGACTTCTCTCCTCATTTACTGGTGGTCTTCCTCGCTACTTTTGAGTTTTTTGTCCATATATTCCACTTTTAGCAGCAAGTCTCCCAACTCAACTGGTGGTTCTTTCGTTTCTGTTCTAGGCCTTGCTGCGTGACCCGCCGTTCTCTCTGTGTTTCCCTCCTTTACCAGCCTCCGTTGTTATCGCGGAAACCTCTTAATTTTCCATCAGTCTCATCCCACCATAGCTGCAAATCTCTCCGTGAACGATGTAATCTTCTTTTGTGAATCATCATTTATTGTTTCCGGTGTGTTGCCAGTGACTTCGTTTCCATTGCCTATTGATGAGAACTGATTTGTTTTTGTTTCTTGCTCTTCTGCTTACAATATTGGCGTCGATTCTGATGTTTTCCCTTCGACTTCATCTACACTTTGTTCAGGTGTGTCAAGTTCAACTTCCGTGATAGGCGCACTCTTTTGTCTTGTGAGCTTTTCTTCAATTGTCTGTTCTTTGTTGCTTCGGGTGTGGACCATGCTAACTGAAACAATTTTCTTCCTTAATCTCGGTTTCGTTGTTGCTAGTGTCTGCTCTTTATTCACAATTTCTTTCTATGTACAATTCTGTGTGTCTGCAGGTGTTGAAGTTAAAAAGTCATTGACAATAAAAGAAAACCTCCAACTCTCTTAATGTTCTTGACCTTTTAAAACGATTCCAACTGAATATATTTAACAGTCCGATTGAAATCTTAGTTTTTCTAGTGTTTTATCTGGTTTTTCCTGTTCGAAGTATTCAACTCTGAACAAATTCAAGGTACAAAACCCCAATGTTTAAGAGAACCCGAAGAAGCTACCTATGACTCTCGATTCTTGTTCCACTAAGTGATGCCCTTTTATTTACCTTACCAAGTGTTGAGGCACTCATTTTACGCTCCCAGAACTCAAGTGTTGGGACCCTTAATTTACTATCCCAGGTCCAAGTGTTGAGAATTTTAATTTACTATCCCAGGACTCAAGTGTTGGCACACTTAATTTACTATCCCAGGACCAAGTGTAGGGATCCATATTTTACGATCCCAGGACTCAAGTGTTCGGACCCTTAATTTACTATCCCAGGACCAAGTGCTGGGACATTTAGTTTACTATCCCAGGACTCAAGTGACGGCAATTTAATTTACTATTCCAGGAAAAGTGTTGGGACACTTAATTTTTTTATCCCAGGACCAAATGTTGGGACACTTAAATTACTATCCGAGGACCAAGTGCAAGTGTTGGGACACATTTCTTGCTATCCCAGGACCAAGTGTTGGGATCCATAATTTACCATCCCAGGACTCAAGTGTTCGGACCCTTAATTTTTTATCACAGGATCGGGACACTTCATTTACTATCCCAGGACTCAACTGTTGGGACACTTAAACTACTATCTCATGACCAAGTGTTGGGACACTTAATTTACTATCCCAGGACTCAAGTGTTGGCACACTTTATTTCTATCCCAGGACCAAGTGTAGGGATCCATAGTTTACGATCTCAGGACTCAAGTGTTCGGAACCTTAATTTACTATCCGAGGACCAAGTGCTGGGACACTGAATTTACTAACCCAGGACTCAAGTATTGGGACACTTAATTTTTTATCACAGGACCAAGTGCTGGGAAACCTAATTAACTATCCCAGGAATCAAGTGTTAGGACATTTAATTTACAGACCCAGGACTCAAGTGTTGGGACACTTAATTTTTATCCCAGGGCCAAGTGCTGGGACACCTAATTATCTATCCCAGGAATCAAGTGTTAGGACACTTAAGTTACTATCCCAGGACCAAGTGTTGGGACAATTAATTTATTATTGCAGGACCAAGTGTTGGTATACTTTTTTTAATTATCCCAGGACCAAATTTTTGGATCCAAAATTTACTGTCCCACGTGTTCGGACCTTAATTGTTTATCCCGGGTTCAAGGATTGGGACACTTAATTTACTATCCCAGGACTCAAATGTTTGGAAACTTAATTTGCTATCCGAGGACCAAGTGTTGGGACACCTATTTTACTATCCCAGGTACATGTGCTGGGACACCTAATCAACTATCTAAGGAATCAAAAGTTAGGACAAATAATTCACTATCCCAGGACCAAGTGTTGGGACACTTAATTTAGTATCGCAGGACCAAATGTTGGGACACTTTTTTTTACTATCCGAGGACCAAGTTTTGGGATCCAATATTTACTGTCCCAAGACTTGGGAAACTTAATTTGCTATCCGAGGACAAGTGTTGGGACACTTAATTTACTATCCCAGGACTCAAATGTTGGGACACTTAAACTACTAACCCAGGACCAAGTGTTGGGACACTTATTTTACTATCCCAGGACTCATGAGTTGGCACACTTATTTTACTACCCCACGACCAAGTGTTAGGACACTCAATTTTTTATCCCAAGACTCAAGTGTTGGGACACTTAATTTACAATCCCCGGAACAAGTGTTGCGACACCTAATTTACCTTCGTCGGACTCAAGTGCTCGGACAATTAATTTACTATCCCAGGACTCAAGTGTCGGCACACTTATTTTACTACCCCAGGACCAAGTGTTAGGACACTCAATTTTTTATCCCAAGACTCAAGTGTTGGGACACTTAATTTACCATCCCCGGACCAAGTGTTGCCACACTTAATTTACTATCCCAGGACTCAAGTGCTGGGACACTTAATTAACTATCACAGGACTCAAGTGTTGGGACACTTATTTTACTATCCCAGGTACAAGTGCTGGGACAATTAATTTACTATCCCAGGAATCAAGTGTTGGCACACTTATTTTACTACCCCAGGACCAAGTGTTAGGACAATTAATTTACTATCCCAGGAATCAAGTGTTGGGACACTCAATTTACTATCCCAGGACCAAGTGTTGGGACATTAATTTACTATATCAGGACTCGAGTGCTGGGACACTTATTTTACTATCCCAGGTACAAGTGCTGGGACAATTAATTTACTATTCCAGGACTCAAGTGCTGGGACACTTAATTAACTATCACAGGACTCAAGTGTTGGGACACTTATTTTACTATCCCAGGTACAAGTGCTGGGACAATTAATTTACTATTCCAGGACTCAAGTGCTGGGACACTTAATTAACTATCACAGGACCAAGTGTTGGGACATTAATTTACTATATCAGGACTCGAGTGCTGGGACACTTAATTAACCATCACAGGACTCAAGTGTTGGGACACTTATTTTACTATCCCAGGTACAAGTGCTGGGACAATTAATTTACTATCCCAAGAATCAAGTGCTGGGACACTTAATTAACTATCACAGGACTCAAGTGTTGGGACACTTATTTTACTATCCCAGGTACAAGTGCTGGGACACTTATTTTACTATCCCAGGAATCAAGTGTTGGGACACTCAATTTACTATCCCAGGACCAAGTGTTGGGACATTAATTTACTAAATCAGGACTCGAGTGCTGGGACACTTAATTAACCATCACAGGACTCAAGTGTTGGGACACTTATTTTACTATCCCAGGTACAAGTGCTGGGACAATTAATTTACTATCCCAAGAATCAAGTGTTGGGACACTCAATTTACTATCCCAGGACCAAGTGTTGGGACATTAATTTACTATATCAGGACTCGAGTGCTGGGACACTTAATTAACCATCACAGGACTCAAGTGTTGGGACACTTATTTTACTATCCCAGGTACAAGTGCTGGGACAATTAATTTACTATTCCAGGAAAAGTATTGGGACACTCAATTTTTTTTTATCCCAGTACACAAGTGATGGGACACTTAATTTAATATCCCAGGACCAAATGTTGGTACACTTAAATTACTATCCGAGGACCAAGTGCAAGTGTTGGGACACATTTCTTGCTATCCCAGGACCAAGTGTTGGGATCCATAATTTACCATCCCAGGACTCAAGTGTTCGGACACTTAAAATTTTATCACAGGATCGGGACACTTAATTTACTATCCCAGGACTCAAATGTTGGGACACTTAAACTACTATCTCATGACCAAGTGTTGGGACACTTAATTTACTATCCCAGGACTCAAGTGTTGGCACACTTTATTTCTATCCCAGAACCAAGTGTAGGGATCCATAATTTACGATCTCAGGACTCAAGTGTTCGGACCCTTAATTTACTATCCCAGGACCAAGTGCTGGGACACTGAATTTACTAACCCAGGACTCAAGTGTTGGGACACTTAATTTTTTATCCCAGGACCAAGTGCTGGGCACCTAAATAACTATCCCAGGAATCAAGTGTTAGGACATTTAATTTACAGACCCAGGACTCAAGTGTTGCGACACTTAATTTTTTATCCCCGGACCAAGTGCTGGGACACCTAATTATCTATCCCAGGAATCAAGTGTTAGGACACTTAAGTTACTATCCCAGGACCAAGCGTTGGGACAATTAATTTATTATTGCAGGACCAAGTGTTGGTATACTTTTTTTTATTATCCCAGGACCAAATGTTTGGATCCAAAATTTACTGTCCCAGGACTCAAGTGTTCGGACCTTAATTTTTTATCCCGGGTTCAAGGATTGGGACACTTAATTTACTATCCCAGGACTCAAATGTTTGGAACTTAATTTGCTATCCGAGGACCAAGTGTTGGGACACCTATTTTACTATCCCAGGTACATGTGCTGGGACACCTAATCAACTATCTAAGGAATCAAAAAATAGGACAAATAATTCACTATCCCAGGACCAAGTGTTGGGACACTTAATTTATTATCGCAGGACCAAATGTTGGGACACTTTTTTTTACTATCCGAGGACCAAGTTTTGGGATCCAAAATTTACTGTCCCAGGACTTGGGAAACTTAATTTGCTATCCGAGGACCAAGTATTGGGACACTTAATTTACTATCCCAGGACTCAAATGTTGGGACACTTAAACTACTAACCCAGGACCAAGTGTTGGGACACTTATTTTACTACCCCAGGACCAAGTGTTAGGACACTCAATTTTTTATCCCAAGACTCAAGTGTTGGGACACTTAATTTACCATTCCCGGAACAAGTGTTGCGACACCTAATTTACCTTCGTCGGACTCAAGTGCTGGGACAATTAATTTACTATCCCAGGACTCAAGTGTGGGCACACTTAATTTACCATCCCCGGACCAAGTGTTGCGACACTTAATTTACTATCCCAGGACTCAAGTGCTGGAACACTTAATTAACTATCACAGGACCAAGTGTTGGGACACTTATTTTACTACCCCAGGACCAAGTGTTAGGACACTCAATTTTTTATCCCAGGACCAAGTGTTGGGAAACTTAAATTACTATTCCAGGACTCAAGAGTTGGCACACTTAATTTCTATCCCAGATTTATGTGCTGGGACACTTGATTTACTATCCCAGGACTCAAGTGTTGGGACAATTAATTTACTATCCCAGGAATCAAGTGTTGGGACACTCAATTTACTATCCCAGGACCAAGTGTTGGGACATTAATTTACTATATCAGGACTCGAGTGCTGGGACACTTAATTAACCATCACAGGACTCAAGTGTTGGGACACTTATTTTACTATCCCAGGTACAAGTGCTGGGACAATTAATTTACTATTCCAGGACTCAAGTGCTGGGACACTTAATTAACTATCACAGGACTCAAGTGTTGGGACACTTATTTTACTATCCCAGGAATCAAGTGTTGGGACACTCAATTTACTATCCCAGGACCAAGTGTTGGGACATTAATTTACTATATCAGGACTCGAGTGCTGGGACACTTAATTAACCATCACAGGACTCAAGTGTTGGGACACTTGTTTTACTATCCCAGGTACAAGTGCTGGGACAATTAATTTACTATTCCAGGAAAAGTATTGGGACACTCAATTTTTTTATCCCAGGACACAAGTGTTGGGACACTTAATTTAATATCCCAGGACCAAATGTTGGTACACTTAAATTACTATCCGAGGACCAAGTGCAAGTGTTGGGACACATTTCTTGCTATCCCAGGACCAAGTGTTGAGATCCATAATTTACCATCCCAGGACTCAAATGTTGGGACACTTAAACTACTATCTCATGGCCAAGTGTTGGGACACATAATTTACTATCCCAGGACTCAAGTGTTGGCACACTTTATTTCTATCCCAGAACCAAGTGTAGGGATCCATAATTTACGATCTCAGGACTCAAGTGTTCGGACCCTTAATTTACTATCCCAGGACCAAGTGCTGGGACACTGAATTTACTAACCCAGGACTCAAGTGTTGGGACACTTAATTTTTTATCCCAGGACCAAGTGCTGGGACACCTAATTAACTATCCCAGGAATCAAGTGTTAGGACATTTAATTTACAGACCCAGGACTCAAGTATTGGGACACTTAATTTTTTATCCCAGGACCAAGTGCTGGGACACCTAATTATCTATCCCAGGAATCAAGTGTTAGGACACTTAAGTTACTATCCCAGGACCAAGTGTTGGGACAATTAATTTATTATTGCAGGACCAAGTGTTGGTATGATTTTTTTTATTATCCCAGGACCAAATTTTTGGATCCAAAATTTACTGTCCCAGGACTCAAGTGTTTGGACCTTAATTTTTTATCCCGGGTTCAAGGATTGGGACACTTAATTTACTATCCCAGGACTCAAATGTTTGGAAACTTAATTTGCTATCCGAGGACCAAGTGTTGGGACACCTATTTTACTATCCCAGGTACATGTGCTGGGACACCTAATCAACTATCTAAGGAATCAAAAGTTAGGACAAATAATTCACTATCCCAGGACCAAGTGTTGGACACTTAATTTATTATCGCAGGACCAAATGTTGGGACACTTTTTTTTACTATCCGAGGACCAAGTTTTGGGATCCAAAATTTACTGTCCCAGGACTTGGGAAACTTAATTTGCTATCCTAGGACCAAGTAATAGGACACTGAATTTACTATCCCAGGACTCAAATGTTGGGACACTTAAAATACTAACCAAGGGGCAAGTGTTGGGACACTTATTTTACTATCCCAGGACTCATGAGTTGGCACACTTATTTTACTACCACAGGACCAAGTGTTAGGACACTCAATTTTTATCCCAAGACTCAAGTGTTGGGACACTTAATTTACCATCCCCGGAACAAGTGTTGCGACACCTAATTTACCTTCGTCGGACTCAAGTGCTGGGACAATTAATTTACTATCCCAGGACTCAAGTGTGGGCACACTTATTTTACTACCCCAGGACCAAGTGTTAGGACACTCAATTTTTTATCCCAAGACTCAAGTGTTGGGACACTTAATTTACCATCCCCGGACCAAGTGTTGCGACACTTAATTTACTATCCCAGGACTCAAGTGCTGGAACACTTAATTAACTATCACAGGACTCAAGTGTTGGGACACATATTTTACTATCCCAGGTACATGTGCTGGGACAATTAATTTACTATCCCAGGAATAAAGTGTTGGGACACTCAATTTACTATCCCAGGACCAAGTGTTGGGACACTTATATTATTATCCCATGACCAATGGTTGGGTCACTTTTTTTAATAATCCAGGATCATGTGTTGGGATCCATAATTTACTATCCCAGGACTCAAATGATGCGACACTTAACTTAATATCCCAGGACAAGTGTTGGGACAGATAATTTACTATCCCAGGACTCAAGTGTTTTCACACTTAATTTTTATCCCAGGACTCAAATGTTGGGACACTTAATTTACTATCCCAGGACCAAGTGTTGGGACACTTAAATTACTATCCCAGGACTCAAGAGTTGGCACACTTAATTTCTATCCCAGATTTATGTGCTGGGACACTTGATTTACTATCCCAGGACTCAAGTGTTGGGACACTTAAATTACTATCCCAGGAAAAGGTGTTGCGACACCTAATTTATCTTCGTCGGGTTAAAATTGCTGGGAAAGTTAATTTACTATCCCAGGACTTATGTGTCGGCACACTTATTTTACTACCCCAGGACCAAGTGTTAGGACACTCAATTTTTTATCCCAAGACTCAAGTGTTGGGACACTTAATTTACCATCCCCGGACCAAGTGTTCCGACACTTAATTTACTATCCCAGGACTCAAGTGCTGGGACACTTAATTGACTATCACAGGACTCAAGTGTTGGGACACTTATTTTACTATCCCAGGTACAAGTGCTGGGACAATTAAATTACTAGCCCAGGAATCAAGTGTTGGGACACTCAATTTACTATCCCAGGACCAAGTGTTGGGACACTTATATTATTATCCCATGACAAATGGTTGGGTCACTTTTTTTAATATCCCAGGATCATTGTGTTGGGACACTTAATTGACTATCACAGGACTCAAGTGTTGGGACACTTATTTTACTATCCCAGGTACAAGTGCTGGGACAATTAAATTACTAGCCCAGGACTCAAATGTTGGGACACTTAAACTACTATCTCATGGCCAAGTGTTGGGACACATAATTTACTATCCCAGGACTCAAGTGTTGGCACACTTTATTTCTATCCCAGAACCAAGTGTAGGGATCCATAATTTACGATCTCAGGACTCAAGTGTTCGGACCCTTAATTTACTATCCCAGGACCAAGTGCTGGGACACTGAATTTACTAACCCAGGACTCAAGTGTTGGGACACTTAATTTTTTATCCCAGGACCAAGTGCTGGGACACCTAATTAACTATCCCAGGAATCAAGTGTTAGGACATTTAATTTACAGACCCAGGACTCAAGTATTGGGACACTTAATTTTTTATCCCAGGACCAAGTGCTGGGACACCTAATTATCTATCCCAGGAATCAAGTGTTAGGACACTTAAGTTACTATCCCAGGACCAAGTGTTGGGACAATTAATTTATTATTGCAGGACCAAGTGTTGGTATGATTTTTTTTATTATCCCAGGACCAAATTTTTGGATCCAAAATTTACTGTCCCAGGACTCAAGTGTTTGGACCTTAATTTTTTATCCCGGGTTCAAGGATTGGGACACTTAATTTACTATCCCAGGACTCAAATGTTTGGAAACTTAATTTGCTATCCGAGGACCAAGTGTTGGGACACCTATTTTACTATCCCAGGTACATGTGCTGGGACACCTAATCAACTATCTAAGGAATCAAAAGTTAGGACAAATAATTCACTATCCTAGGACCAAGTGTTGGACACTTAATTTATTATCGCAGGACCAAATGTTGGGACACTTTTTTTTACTATCCGAGGACCAAGTTTTGGGATCCAAAATTTACTGTCCCAGGACTTGGGAAACTTAATTTGCTATCCTAGGACCAAGTAATAGGACACTGAATTTACTATCCCAGGACTCAAATGTTGGGACACTTAAAATACTAACCAAGGGGCAAGTGTTGGGACACTTATTTTACTATCCCAGGACTCATGAGTTGGCACACTTATTTTACTACCACAGGACCAAGTGTTAGGACACTCAATTTTTATCCCAAGACTCAAGTGTTGGGACACTTAATTTACCATCCCCGGAACAAGTGTTGCGACACCTAATTTACCTTCGTCGGACTCAAGTGCTGGGACAATTAATTTACTATCCCAGGACTCAAGTGTGGGCACACTTATTTTACTACCCCAGGACCAAGTGTTAGGACACTCAATTTTTTATCCCAAGACTCAAGTGTTGGGACACTTAATTTACCATCCCCGGACCAAGTGTTGCGACACTTAATTTACTATCCCAGGACTCAAGTGCTGGAACACTTAATTAACTATCACAGGACTCAAGTGTTGGGACACATATTTTACTATCCCAGGTACATGTGCTGGGACAATTAATTTACTATCCCAGGAATAAAGTGTTGGGACACTCAATTTACTATCCCAGGACCAAGTGTTGGGACACTTATATTATTATCCCATGACCAATGGTTGGGTCACTTTTTTTAATAATCCAGGATCATGTGTTGGGATCCATAATTTACTATCCCAGGACTCAAATGATGCGACACTTAACTTAATATCCCAGGACAAGTGTTGGGACAGATAATTTACTATCCCAGGACTCAAGTGTTTTCACACTTAATTTTTATCCCAGGACTCAAATGTTGGGACACTTAATTTACTATCCCAGGACCAAGTGTTGGGACACTTAAATTACTATCCCAGGACTCAAGAGTTGGCACACTTAATTTCTATCCCAGATTTATGTGCTGGGACACTTGATTTACTATCCCAGGACTCAAGTGTTGGGACACTTAAATTACTATCCCAGGAAAAGGTGTTGCGACACCTAATTTATCTTCGTCGGGTTAAAATTGCTGGGAAAGTTAATTTACTATCCCAGGACTTATGTGTCGGCACACTTATTTTACTACCCCAGGACCAAGTGTTAGGACACTCAATTTTTTATCCCAAGACTCAAGTGTTGGGACACTTAATTTACCATCCCCGGACCAAGTGTTCCGACACTTAATTTACTATCCCAGGACTCAAGTGCTGGGACACTTAATTGACTATCACAGGACTCAAGTGTTGGGACACTTATTTTACTATCCCAGGTACAAGTGCTGGGACAATTAAATTACTAGCCCAGGAATCAAGTGTTGGGACACTCAATTTACTATCCCAGGACCAAGTGTTGGGACACTTATATTATTATCCCATGACAAATGGTTGGGTCACTTTTTTTTAATATCCCAGGATCATTGTGTTGGGATCCATAATTTACTATCCCAGGACTCAAATGGTGGGACACTTAAATTAATATCCCAGGACCAAGTGTTGGGACACTTAATTTACTATCCCAGGACTCAAAGGTTGGGACACTTAACTTACTATCCCAGGACCAAGTGTTGGGAAACTTAAATTACTATTCCAGGACTCAAGAGTTGGCACACTTAATTTCTATCCCAGATTTATGTGCTGGGACACTTGATTTACTATCCCAGGACTCAAGTGTTGGGACACTTAAATTACTATCCCAGGACCAAGTGCTGGGACACTTAATTAACTATCACAGGAACCAAGTGTTGGGACAATTAATTGACTATCACAGGACTCAAGTGTTGGGACACTTATTTTACTATCCCAGGTACAAGTGCTGGGACAATTAAATTACTAGCCCAGGAATCAAGTGTTGGGACACTCAATTTACTATCCCAGGACCAAGTGTTGGGACATTTATATTATTATCCCATGACCAATGGTTGGGTCACTTTTTTTTAATATCCCAGGATCATTGTGTTGGGATCCATAAATTACTATCCCAGGACTCAAATGATGGGACACTTAAATTAATATCCCAGGACCAAGTGTTGGGACACTTATTTTACTATCCCAGGACTCAAGAATTTTCACACTTAATTTCGATCCCAGGACTCAAATGTTGGGACACTTAACTTACTATCCCAGGACCAAGTGTTGGGAAACTTAAATGACTATCCCAGGACTCAAGAGTTGGCACACTTAATTTCTATCCCCGATTTATGTGCTGGGACACTTGATTTACTATCCCAGGACTCAAGTGTTGGGACACTTAAATTACTATCCGAGGACCAAGTGCTGGGACACTTGATTTGCTATCCCAGGACAAAGTGTTGGGACACTTATTTTACAATCTCAGGACCAAGTCTTGGGATCCATAATTTACTATCCCAGGACTCAAGTGTCCGGACCCTTAATTTTTTATCCCAGGACGAAAGATTGGGGTACTTAACTTACTATCCCAGTACTCAAAATTTGGGACACTTAATTCACCATCCCAGGACCAACTGTTGGGTTTTTAATTTCATATCCCAGGACTCAAGTGTTGGCATACTTAATTTCTATCCCAGGATTCAAGTGTTGGGACAAGTAATTTACTATCACAGGATTCAGGTGTTGGGACACTTAGTTTACTATCCCAGGACAAGTGTTGCGAAATTTAGTTTACTGTCCAGGACTCAAGTGTTGATAACCCTTATTTAGTATCCCATGACCAAGTGTTGGGACACTTATTTTACTATCCCAGGACCAAGTGTTGGGAACACTAATTTACTATCACTGGACTCAGGTGTTGGGTCCTTTAATTTACTATCCGAGGACCTAGTGCTGGGACACTTAGTTTACTAAACAAGGACTAAGTGTTGGAACTTTTAATTTACCATCCGAGGACTCAAATAGTTCGAGTGATTGCCAGTTGATTTGCCTTCCGAAAACTGCCTCAGGAACTTGTGTAAAATGCCCCCACTTTCAAAATTCTCATTAAATTTAACTAAATTTCTCTTAAAAATTACTTTACCTCAATTCTTTTTTTTCAAACTCTGAGTAAAAATTCAAAAGCTGTTATAAAATTTTGAAAAAAAAACTTATGAATCACTTTTGACGAAACTGTGCTCCAAAAAATTATCTGGTACCTGGTTGTCACGCGTTGTTCCCCCCACTTTTGTTTTTCTAAGATTTTTTCTTATGGGTTACTTATTAAAATCTCCAAAGGTGAATCCCCCCAATTGAGAAAAGTAATATCGAACCAGATCACCTACCCTAACTCGAGTATACTTTAGGGTATCTTCGCGTTCCAACTCTTGTTTTGAGTCTTAATGGTGATCAATCTAGACTCTGGCTTGTCTAATGTAACTGATCCGACGATGCCGATTGTGTAGTTACAGTAACAAGGCTCACCTTTTTGTAATTTCCAGCCACCATCCTTTATCCTAACCAAACTCCTGTCTAACCTCCTCCCTATCTAGCCCCCAATTAAGCCGAAAAACACCTTAAGCGCGATGCGTGCTAAACCACTCAAGAGAAAACCCGTAGAACCTGTTTCCAGGCTCTGCTCAAGGACAAACGTTTCCTCAAAATTCCGCTTATTCACATTTATAACTATCTCGTATAGTATAAAATGGATTTCAACGATACCCGTTTGCCCGAACAGCACAGCCCAATGAACCCCTCTAGATGTCACACTGCTCTGGTCACACTACTGCTAGTCTCTTCCCGGTAGTGTCCTCTCTTGATTCCCAGATCTCAGTCTTACAAACCACTTTGCTATTCGTCTGTTTACCTCTTCCAGTGAAGTCTCCCAGTGGTTCACCAAGATTGCTAGGCTATCAATTTTGATTCGAGTCTTCTAATCAAATTAACTTCTGATTTTCAGTTGTCGCGAGAAACTTGAGCATGACATGGTCGATTCGAATATTTCAAAAATTACCTTTTTCCTCAAAATCAAATTAAAACTTCCAAATATGACCGACTGACACCTTCAGGCGCTTTGGTCTGTAAAGCGAAACTGTTTCAAACAGATCATGAAGCGTTGCGCCGCGGTAGGAGTGAATTGTTCATTTTAATAGATTGGTTTGATATATGTGGTCCTTTAAGTCAGGATATCTAGTTTCTGTCAAAACTCATGGATGCGTCTTGCCTGGAAGCGTGGCATCTACCTGAAACACATACTGCTAGTATCTTCCCGGTAGTGTCCTCTCCTGATTCCCAGATCTCAGTCCTACAAAACACTTTGCTATCCGTCTGGTCACCTCTTCCAGTGAAGTCTCCCAGTGGTTCTCCAAGAATGCTAGGCTTTCTGAAAACCCTCTCAAAGCCCCGATTTCGGGCCATAATTGTGTACTTGCTGTTTTGATCAAAACGATGATTTTGATCGACTTTCCAGTAATTTTGAAACGAGTCTTCTCATCAAATTAACATCTGATTTTGAGTTGTCGCGAGAAACTTGAGCATGACATTATCGATTCGAATTTTTCAAAACAACTTTTTCCCCAAAATTAAATTAAAACTTCCAAATATGACCGACTGGCACCTTCAGGCGCTTAGGAAGCAGATTTCGAATACACAAGACTTTGAAATAAAAACGATCAAAAAGATTTGCTACTAACCTACTGCTGGTTTTGTTTTGCATATGCTCTCCTTCGGCTCTTGGATGATTTGAATTTAATTGGTCGCTGCCGAAGAATGGGGATGAGTCTCGGGTTTTATTGCTGCTCTAAAGTGGATGGAGTTTTCGATCAATTGATTGATTTAGCTTCTTGTAAAAAGCTTTGATGGTGTCTTCCAACTGCTCCGTTTTTATGAAATTGTGTTTTGTATTGTCAATGATGATGTTCAAGTCTCGGAGATTTTCGTAGAAGTTTTGTGCTTGACTTATTCATACTCAATTTACTATCCCAGGACCAAGTGTTGGGACACCTAATTTATTCTCCCAGGAACATTGTTGGGACATTTTTTTACTATCCCAGGACCAAGTGTTGGGATCCATAATTTTTTCCCAGGACCAAAGATTGGGGCAGTTAATTTACTATACCAGTACTCAAAAGTTGGGACACTTAATTCACCATCCCAGGACCAAGTGTTGGGAAACTTAATTTCCTGTTCTGGGATTCAAGTGTTGGGACAATTAATTCACTATCCCAGGACTCAAGTGTTGGGACACTTAGTTTACTATCCCAGGAAAAATGTTGCGACACTTAATTTTTGGCTAGACGAGACGATTGACGATCTCACTTTACTTCCAGGTGGCTCTTTTGTGGTTATCTGTCGTTCAGACCACTCACAGGGTCAACATGGGGGCCAACTTAGTGGTACCAGTTATACCATGTTTAAAGTAGCTACTTTTACTGATGTCACATTTTAGACTATAATTTCGGTACGGGGTGTCTTGTCCAGCTTTATTCTTTCATTCTTCTTGTGGTGGTGATATATTTTCCTCCAACTGGTAGTCGGTATCGACCTCACATAGACCTTCTAGTTAATTGTGTCCAGATGTAACTATCACTTCTAAAAAATTTTATTGAAAGTCATACCACGTTGGAAAAAAACGATATTTTTATTTTTGGTAACTTCAATATGCCGCATGTAAACTGGAGTTCCAGAGTGTCTCTGAGCGCATATAACAACAGTCTCCTGTCAACGACAACTGAGAACTCTTTATTTCAACTTGTGAAATCTTCTACACAAAAACAGGGTAAAATTCTCGATTTATGCTTTGTCACTAACGACTGTCTTTACAGCGTTGAAGTTGACTAAACTGCCCTACTTTCTGAACATTTTCCGGTACATATTACACTCGATGTCCCAATGGTCTACAAGGATGATGATCATGTGGCACAAAACCATATATTTCTATAGCGAACATTCCATTACTCTACTATTTATTACCTTCAATACAGCAATTGTCGGTACTGGCCGAAAAATCTGTATGCATTGTACTTCTAGGAATACTGGTATGCGGATGCTAGTATGGCCATTGCTTCTATCTTGAGAAGAAAATGTCTAAATTGATCTTTTTATCCGTCTTACTACTCATCACATACAATAAATTGTCTTAACAAGCTAAATACCCTCAAGCGTCGAGCAAATTCGGATCCCACTTCAACCTTTTCTGGAAGCATTTTACAGAAGTAAGGTGACGCTAAAAAGTCAATCGAACTGGACAAATTACTATCTATATCCGCGATGAAATTTACGACAAGTACTGAGGCGTACAATAAAATGGTCCCGAAATCTATAAGCGGCTACAAACCTTTTTCCGTCCTTATTATCATGGAATGCTAAAATGACTACTTCTGGTGCATCGAAAGCTGAACTGTTCAATCATTATTTTTGCTCTGCTTACCAGCAAAAAGAACCTTTCGACGCCCCCATTTGTGTTTAAGAACCATATGTTGTACTTGTAAGTTGTACGCGAGCTTTGATGGTGAGGACATCGAACTAGATCTATCACAGGTACCAGATACCAGTTCACAATCCTCTGATAATATCACAATCAAATTTCTTCATTATGGCTCCAAGTATTTAGCACCTATCGCTTACATGCTTTTTTTGACCCTATTGACGTCATGCGAACAGCTTAAAGTGTGCTTTGGTGTTGGAAGTGTGCTTTGGTCACCCCTGTTCATAAGTCAGGATCTAATTATGGGTCAGTCGTAATTACAGACCTATTAGTATTTTAACAAGTTTATCATTGGTTCTGGAGAGAAATCTGTTTAACCACATTTACTTCAAAATCAGACACAAGCTTGTAGACTGTCAACACGGATTTCGCCGCTGAAGATCTACGATTACCCAGTTACTTGCGTTCTAGGACCAGCTTTACGGTATGAAGGACATAAATCAGGATGCTGCATGTGTTTTCTTTGATTTTTCGAAGGCATTCGATAGAGTGCATCATCATCTCCGCATTAAAAAGTTATCTGCGTGCAATTTTTGCCAATTTTCATCCAATTACTCCTATCTTACTTATATGATAGAACCCAGTGCGTTAAAATCAATGATAAAATCTCAAGTCTATGTTTGTCACCAGCGGCGTACCACAGGGCAGTATTCTGGGAACTTTATTGTTTGCCATTTACATAAACGATTAACCTGATGATATAGTTTTCAGTGATTGCTTTTTGTTTGCAGACGATAGTAAACTTTTGTGTGCCTCATTGCAACTGAATTGAGACCCTCAAGCTGATGCAACCACTTTCAAAAATTGGGCAGGTCAAAACCTCATGAATTTCAACACCGCAAAACGTCAGGTGATAAGGTTTTTTAGAAAGCCAACATCGACACTGCACCTAACACTGAATTCTGAACGTATCACAGAAAGCAATTATATGAGATATTTGGGCGTGTTCATAGAAAAATCCTTAAACAGGAACATACATTTTGATTAAAAATCTTGAGAAAGCGTACAGAGCATTCTTCATGATCAAACGGACCTTCCATTCCCGTGTCCTGTTTTTACAAATTTTGGTCTCTATCGAGCCTGCTTGCTGTCCGTTATCACCTACGCGTCACAAGTGTGGTCCATAGGTATTAGTTCCATCAGAAGAATCGAGCAAATCTAGAAAAAGGCGCTAAAATGGATCATGAGCACGCATGGCACAACATAGCGAGAAACCCTTATAAAACTGCGTGTTATTCCAGTTGTTTATATCTTCATTCATTATGATTTATGTTTTCTCTTCTGGGAAGTATGATCTGGACCCATTTAAATATGTCGGTCTGTCCCTGCCGACAAGATCTGGTTTGCGATCTGAGAATAAGGTTGCATTAGTCTACACATCAAGTTATTGCAAAAAGGCATCAGTAAGCTCATATTTTGCCCGCGCCGTCAAGTCATACAAAAACATATCAGCGAAGTCGGATTTGGAAGTCTTCTCAAACTGTTTTACATTCAAAACTAAACTGAAGCAGTTTTTCCTCTAAGAAACCCGAGACACTTACTCCGATGATGCTAGCACAGGGCTCAAAAACAAGAGAATACCTAAACTAAAATACTGTATTCATTGTTGATTTATTCCCTAACAGGGTAATTGAAGTCTTTTGTTGTTGTTGGAACCGCTCAAATTCACTTACCTTCAATAATCTTGCAAAGTATTTGAGGTTCTACAAAAAAGCGCAGGTTCTTATATGCCAAAAAAGTTCCGGTATCTGTTTCTTTGTTATTGCTCAATTGTGATCTGTTTTGGTTAGTCCTCGTTTTGATTATAGTGCAGAAAGTTTAAAGTAGCATTATCATCTTATTTTTTTGCCAACTGCAAGTTTAGATGCAATTTTTGAGTAACCTTGAGGTCTATCCATGGCAGTCTCAATCCATGGTCATCGTCTTTAAAAAACATCGGTTTTGGTACTGTTTTTGTAGCTTCTACGAATCGTTGCATTAGAACTGTACCTTACAGCCAAGCTTGTAATTTTTCCGTAGTTTTGTGAGACTGTTCAAGAAGATTGTCCTTAAGGATAAGTCACTACTTTGTCTTTTGAAGTATAATTCAACTCTATATCACCAAACAATTTTTTTCAAACGGTTGATGCTGCGAGTTTTCCTTTTTGGATTTCGACTGTGTCAAGCCGATATATGATAAAAAAGAGTACCAGTTACATTTCCAAGTGCCAAGGCATTTTGTTCAACCCTACGACTAGCAAAGGTATAGCAACTGGAGCTTTGTCCGTTCGCAATTTTTTTTACAAAATACATCATCTATTAATTATTTAAATGCGGGCTCACTATTTCGCCATCTTTTCGCTTTTTCAACGTATATTTTTGCATGTTTAACAAAATCATTTTTGCACGCTTCAATTTGATTTTTTGAGTTTCTCAACCTAAAGTTGATGCTGTCAGGGTACTCTCAGGGGTTGCGAATATTGTCTCCGAATCTCACTTCTCAAATCTTTGAAGTTTTCGAGATATGACATTTTTTATGATTTTTTCACAAAATTTTTAAAAAAAACAGATTTAAAAAAACTCCGAAACTTTGAAGATCTGAATCTTGTAGTTGGAAACTGTGAGGGTACTCTTAGGGGTTGTGAATCTTGCCTCTGAATATGACTGTCCAGATCTCTGTAGTATTCCAGACACAACGTTTTTTGGGATTTTTTTCAAAAAAAACTTCAGAAAAAATATTTTTAATAACAGTTTGAAGTTCCCAAATCTGTAGTGGGGGCTGTCAGGGTAATCTCAGGGTTTGTGCATTCGTCCTCCAATTAAAAACGCCTAAGTTTTTATGAACTTACAAAATACGGCGATTTTTGTGAAATTTAGAAATTTTGAAAACCCAAATTACAAAATAGTTCACAAAATTGAATTTCTCGACCCTGTAGTTGTGTCATAGTACAGTCAAGCATTGCGAATATTACCTTCAAATAAGACTGCTCGATTTTTTATAGTTTTCGAGTTGTGACATTTTATCTGGTTTTCAAAAAACTCTTTTTTTAGAAAACTTAACTTTGAAGTTTCTCAAAATGTGAATGTCCCAACGTTGTAGTTATCTACTGTAAGAGTACTCTCAGGAGTTGAAAGTCTTGCGTCCAAATGCGACTGTTCAATTGCTTTAAGTTTCCTAGATGTGACGTTTCTTGGCTCATTTTAAATTTTTTCAACGAACTTTATAAAACTTCACAAAATTTTATGATTTTTCAATTTTTGTGATTACGAACCCTGTAATTGGGTGCTGTCAGAGTACACTCAAAGGTTGCGGATCTTATTTCCAATATATGCGGTTTCTTATGAGTTTTTAAGATTTGAAGCACTGGGGTGTTAAAAGGACATCAAGTGTTGTGTATTTGATTTTGACTGAGTGATAAGATTCTTTTAAACTCAGTTGTCAGACAATCGCATGTCCGCGTATCAGGGTTGGGAATGTTTTAAAATTGGGAATGTTAAATTCGGAATGTCTTGCTTTAAGTTTCCTAGATGTGACGTTTCTTGGCTCATTTTAAATTTTTTCACCGTACTTTAAAAAACATCACAAAATTTTATGGTTTTTCAATTTTTGTGATTACGAACCCTGTAATTGGGTGCTGTCAGAGTACACTCAAAGGTTGCGGATCTTATTTCCAATATATGCGGTTTTTTATGAGTTTTTGAGATTTGAAGCACTGGGGTGTTAAAAGGACATCAAGTGTTGTGTGTTTGATTTTGACTGAGTAAAAAGATTCTTTTAAACTCAGTTGTCAGACAATCGCATGTCCACTTATCGGGGTTGGGAATGTTTTAAAACATGTTTTAAGACAAGGTAAAAAACATTTTTTAAAACAGAAATTAAAAAACGGTTTTTTTCTTTTTAAAACAATTATCGCAAAAAACTAGCATTCTCTGGGAGTCGAACCGCTGCGATAGGGGTGTGAGCCACCTTCCCTTATTGAGTAGGCTCAATCTTTCAATGCGGCAACGGATCATCTTGAACATTTTGTAGCAAAAATAGAGATTATTATCTGACTTATGTTTTGCTTGCCGCATATCTATTAATTCATCGGAATGAGGGCAGAAAAATGGAACTGAACAAACTGTAAGAAAAAACAATAAAACATGTTTTTTTTTACAAAACAAACGCTGTTTAATTGATTTTTTTTCGTTATATAACGTTTTTCCCCAATCCTGCTGCCTATTTATTGTCGGTTAATTTCCAAAGCAAGGAGTTTTTTATTTAAGCAGTGTCCCGTATTACTGAGAGCAATTAAGATTTTGTTCCTGATTTTGCAATTGACCGAGATCAGCTTTGTTTACTTCTATCGCTTGTTCGGCTGCATGGGTGTCAGGAATGATATTTCCACTCCGACCGCAAAGTGTGTAGGAACTTTGTATTCGGATGTCTTTTAGTTTTTTCTACGCAAAATCAGGTTCCAAGAAAAACAATCGGAATAAGTTGAAAGATATAGTATAACGAAGCCTTGTAGGCTTGTAGTGTTGATTCCAACCCCATCCAAAAATTTTCAAAAAAAACTGCTCATTGTTGTTTTTTTTTCTAAATGTTTTATGAATGAACAACTTTTCAATTCTCCAATTGAGATATTACATTTTGTATAATTTTTTAAAGTTTTCAAAAAACCTAGATCAAAAGACATTTAATGGTTGCAAACTTGGCGTCTATTCGTTTTTCTTAACAAAATTGTGTTCTTGAGATCTAGAAAAGAGTGAATTGGCTACTAAAAATTAGAAAGAAGGGGATTGCAAGTTCTAAAAATCGGTTATGAGAAAAATACAATGTTGAAAAAGTGTTGAAAAAATTGAAAGAAAGGTTGATATGTTGAACTGAAGAAAGGTTGATTTTACTTGTTGAACTGAGTTTAAAAGGAGCATTCAAGAATTAATTTGCTTTGTCGAAGTATTTTATTTCGGTGTTGTAGCCAAGTGTGGTCGAATTGTTTATTGATTTGTGACAAGTGGGTTGGGTATGAAGAGTTTTTGAAGAAAGAAAATCTGGGTGTTTAGGTAAGTTTTGTTTTTCTTTGTGGGATGATTAGGGTTTTTTGGGAGGTAGAACGGCTTTAGTCTAAGTGATCATGTTGAATAACATCTTTTGGCTTATTCATTATATTTCTTTTGGAGGAATGCGGGGTATAATTTGAGACAATATTGTTGATTTTTGTGTTGACTGATAGAAGAGTGTTGCAGCTTTAAAATGATATTTTTTTTAAGTTGTCAAATAAAAAAGTAGTGCTTTTTTTTTACCTGGAGGTGTTTGAGTTATGGTTTTGGATCTAATTCAAGCTTGAGATATATCGGCTATTAATAGTGGTGGTGTTTAGAGAGAAATGAGATGATATCAAACCATTTTGGTTAATTGATTTTGAAATAATTAATTCTTGAGAGAAAATGATTGCTTGTAATTAATAGCTTCTTTAAGTTTTGACTAAAATTGTTATTAATAATGTCAAATTAATCAGAGGGTTTCTGAAATTCTACTTTCTTTTATATTTTAGACTGTGAAATAAACTTTTTAGATATATTTGTTTATATATTATTAGTTTAGATTGTGGAATGAATTTCTTCCTGGTTGATTTCTAGGGCGAGATAATTAGCATTGTTGCGACTTTTCTTTGATTTGGGTTATCAGAGTTTTTCTTGCAGTTTATGATTAAACTTTTGTTTTTGAGCTATTTGTTTTTGAGGCTTTTCTTATGTGTCTTTTTGAAATATATCTGATGATTTGGGTAGATGATCGGAGTTTGTTGTTTTCTGTTGTAAATTTTTTTCTGAGATTTTGTCAACGATGTGTAATTCTGTGAAAGAGTATGATTGTGTTAATTCGCGAAGGGCGTATTCCTTCGGATAGTTTGGTAAAAGATTATTTTTATGTTTTTTTGTGATCTATAAGTTTATATGTGGCGTCTGTAGGTTTTTCTATAATTTGAAATGGTCGTTTTTGGATAAATTGTAGCTTTTCTGAGATTCCTTTTCGAATAATAAAATTTTGCATTAGGAAAAATGCTCCTACTTTTAGGTTTGATGCTGGTGTAAAACATAATTTTTTTTGAGAATGAATATTTTGTCTTTGTAACAATTTCTCTGCAGTTTTTTGATAAATTTCATCACGTTTTACATCTCGGTAGAATATCCATTCTGTCTGTGTTCCAGAAGCTAATTTTATGGGAACGCTTTTTTTGACCTGGAGGTCTTTGAGTAATAGTTTTAGATCTAGTTCAAGCTGGAGATATATCGGCTAATAATAGTGGTGGTGTTTAGAGAGAATTGAGATGATATCAAACCATATTGGCTGGCTAATTTTGAAATAGTTGTTTCTAGAGAGAAAATGATTGTTTGTAATTAACAGCTTCTTTAAGTTTTTACTAAAATTGTTATGAATGTTGTCTAATTAATCAGAGGGTTTCTGAAATTCTACTTTCTTTTATATTTTAGATTGTGGAATGAATGTTTGGTAATCTTTTCTTGGTTGATTTCTAAGGCGAGATAATAGAGATTATTGTGATTTTTCTTTGATTTGGGTTATCAGAGTTTTTTCTTGCAGTTTATGATTAAATTTTTGTTTTTGAGCTATTTGTTTTTGAGGCTTTTCTAATGTGTCTTTTTGAAATATATCTGATGATTTGGGTAGATGATCGGAGTTTGTTGTTTTCTGTTGTAAGTGTTTTTTTCTGAGGTTTTGTCAACGATGTGTAATTCTGTGAAGAAGTATGATTGTGTTAACATGCGAAGGGCGTATTCCTTCGGATATTATGGTAAAAGATTATTTCTATGTTGTTTCAATGTTTTGTGATCTATAAGTTTATATGAGACGTCTGTAGGTTTTTTTTAAAGTTTGAAATGGTCCTTTTTGGATAGGTTGTAGCTTTTTTGAGATTCCTTTTCGAGTAATAAAATTTGATATTAAGACAAATTTTCCTATTTTTAGGTTTGATGCAGGTGTAAAACATGAATTTTTTTGAGATTGAATATTTTGTCTTTGTAACAATTTCTCTGCAATTTTTTTGATAAATTTCATCATGTTTTACATCTCGGTAGAATATTCATTCTTTCTGGGTTCCAGAAGCTAATTTTAGTATTTGTGGATGGTGGAAATGATCTTCGTAATGAGTGTGAAGTGGTAGTTTATAACAAATTGAGTCTTTATTGGGTTGACATTAATTTTGTGCATTTTTGTGGAGTGTGCTGTAAACATTATCGGTTTACGTGGTTTTTGGCTAAAAACCAGTTGATATGGTGATAGTTTAAGTGTTGTTGTGATTTGAGATTTATATGCTAATGGGAATAATCTCACGTCTGCTAACCATTCGGTGGATTTTTTATCGTCTCCGTTTATTATACATCGGAGGTATTCTTGTAGTGAACGGTTCATGCCTTCAACTAATCCATTTGTCATGGGGCATGGGATGTTCTAGGTTTATGCTTGATTTTAAAGAGGTGACACAGTGTAAGAATTTCGTTATTTATAAATTCTGTTCCATTGCCTGTGACAAGGATTTCAGGTAATCCAACTTTTGGTATCCAGTGTTCGCAAATTGTTGTATAAGCATAATAAGCGTTGCAGTGAGGTACAGGGCTGAGTGCTATATAGTGTATAAAATGATTTTCCTTGTGAGGAGGGTGATATAGGGCCTTTGTTATCAAATGATTGAAATTGTTTGAGATTGAAGGAAAATTTGTGATTAAAAAAAAAAGACTTTATCCTTTAAAGTCTTGCTTTTCCGCTATTTTCTTTTGACGTGGGAGAGGTTTTGTTGAAATAACATGTTCTGCAATGATTGCAAAGTAGTTTTATCCATGTTGGTGCATTTGGAAAATCAACGTTTTGAGTGAAATTTGAATCTGTTTTTTTTCTGATCCTGCATGTCCTTTTGTATGCAGGGAATGTGAAATGCATTTCAATTTAAATTTTGTTGAAGACAGTTTGATTTTGTTTCAAGAGAGTGATATTCACTATAATATTTGCTAGTGTAATTTAATATTTAAGATGTTTATAGTTGGGACATATTTAGTAATAAATGGGATTCGAACTAGATTGTGTTAATTGTCTGTCATGTGGAATATTTGTTTGAAGGGATTATGTAAAAGTTTGTTTTGTTCTGTCGTCCGAGTTTGGATAAGGAACAATTGAATTTTTTCATGGTTTTGTGTGCAGTGGCTTTGTGCAGTGGCTAGTTTACTTGATGTTTTTGAAGGGGAAAGTTCTGGATGAAGATTTTGAATTTCATTCCATGTAGGGATGTTAATAATGTTTGATTCTGCGCCAAAGTCAAATAAAATATCTATTTCAAGGTCTGGTGATTGGAAATGTTTGTTTTTTCAGGCTTTCTAAAAGAAGTGGTATTGTCCAATTTTTTTCCTAAATTGGTAGTTTTTTCTCTGTTGTATTCTGGTATATATTGTTCATGTTTGAATTAGTTTCAATTATATGTGGAGTGTAGTTTGTTGTTTCTTGATTTTTATCTAGTTCTAGAGGATTGAAATTAGGAATATCATTTTGGTAATAATTCATATCAATTGGTGTTTCATATTCAAGTTATATTTTTAGCATGTTAATAATAAGTGTGTTTTCTGTCATTTTCGTCATCTTTGCTTTCATCAGTTTTTGTGGTTTAATTGTAGTTTTGAAGTTTCCGTGTTGCCGATACCTGGAGGGTCTGAGATTGTTTCATTTGTAGATTGTACTTGATTAATTTGTCTTTCATGCTGCGATGTATACTTCTGTAGTTTGGATTTTGTTTGTTTGAATTTTGTGAGTTATTTCAATATGGTGATTGAGAATAGTTAATCGATTTGTTTTGATAATTGTTATTTCTATTTCTGTAGTTATCACGGGATCTGCTATTATAATTTTTATTATATGGTCTATTGTTATTATAGTTATTATAGTGATCTGTTATTTGAGTGATTTCTAGGTCAATTATTTGAAAAATTTTGATATCGGTTATTGGAAAAAACTTGTGAGCGGTCATTAGAATAATATCTATTTCGAGAATTTGAATCTGAGCGGTTCATGTTAAGATTTGAATAATTACTTCTATTAGAGTAATTTATTGGTTCTGGACCTAGGTTTAAAACTAAATTTGCTGTAACTGCTTTTAGGTTGTCTTCCTCTGAACATTCAGGGTCTGTTCCTGTGTTACCATGAGTTTTATTTGATGAAATAAATGATTCACCCATAAATCATGGATTTATTGTCATTAGAAGTCATTCTGCTTTGTTTGGTATTTGGTTATAATTTTTAGGTTGAGTTTTTGTAATTTCATGTTGTTGTAAGTAAAATGGCAATTTTATTTTGCATTGGGTTAAATTGGTAACCTTGGTTATTTATATGGTTTTGTGATTGTTTTTACTTGGTTGTACCAATTTTTGTCTCGTTGAGGAAGGTGTTGTGTTTGTTCTGAGTTCATGTAGGGTTCAAAATTATCTGGTTGATGAATGTCATCTGGTTGTTCATTTTTGTACCACTATTCTTTTTTGTGGGTTTTTATTGTAATTTTGTTGGTTTTGTTTGCAATAGTCTTCATCTTCCGAATAGTGTGGTTGACATCTTGTAAATTGCCTGTCTGTTGGATTTTAATCTATGCTATAATTAAATGCGAGTGACAGATAGCTCCCATGTCTAAGCATAATAATTTTGCACGTTTAACATATATTGCAATGCTTTAGAAAAATTTTCAGTTAGTTTTCCGCAAGGTCATTGAATTCTCAGTATTTTCTTTGAGGCCAAATTAAGTCTGTCTGTCTTTATACCTGCTTTTTTAATTAGTTCAATTATTGCCTGCCTACCCGACTTCTAATTTTTCTAACTTAAAACTATTATCTATTATATACTAAAATGCGAGCTTCACTATCTCGCCATTTTAAAATTTTTTCAACTTAGTATTTTTTCATGTTTAACAAAATAATTTTTCCATGTTTAAGCCATATCGTACATTGCAATGGTTACGCTTTTTTCCGCTTTTCCCGTTCAAGTTTAGTGCTTATTTCATCAAGTTTGAAATCAGCAACCCAAAAAGAGGATATTGTCAGAGCTTTCCCATCTTTTGCGACTCTGGCCTCCATAAATGAATAACCAAATCCTTTCAGTTTACGAGATAGGCAATTTTCGAGATTTTTCAAAAATTTCTAGAAAATTTAAATTAGAAAAGTTTGTCAATTACTGAAATTCTTAACCTGTAGTTGGGTGCTGTCAGGGTACTCTCAGGGGTTGCGGATGTTATTCCAATTCTCATTTCTCAAATCTTTGTAGTTTTCGAGATATGACCTTTTTTTTATTTTTTTTAACAAAGTTTTCAAAAAGTTAGATTGTAAAAATTTCGAAAACGTTGTAAATCTCAATCCTGTTGATGGTTATTGTGAGGTAATCTCAAGGATGGCGAATCTTGCCTCTGATTATGGCTGTTCAAATCCTTGTAGTTTTTGAGATATGACATTTTTTTGGATTTTTTTCAAAATTTTTCAGAAAACTTAGATACGAAAAATTATTTCACAAAACTTGAAATTACCATCTGTCTAGTGAGACTTTTTCAGGGTACTCTCTAGAGTTGCGAGTTTTGCTTCCCAATTTGACTGCTCAAATCCTTGTAGTTTTCCAGATATGACGTTTTTTGAGATTTTTTCAAAAAAAGTTACATGAAAATTGAATTAGTTTTTTTTTCTCAAAGTTTGAATTTCCTAACCTCTAGTTAGGGGGCTGTCAGAGTAATCTCAGGGATTGCAAATATGATCTTCAATTAAGAATGCCCAAATCATTTTTGTTTCGGAGATACGACGCTTTTTTTGTAATTTTCTTGGAAATTTTCAGAAAACTCAAACTACAAAGTAATTCGTTGAAGTGAAATTCCCAGCCCTGTAATTGTGTACTTTCAAAGATTGCAGATATTGCCATCAAAACATACTGTTCAAAATTTGGTAGTTTTCGAGATGTGAATACCTTTTTTTTTAGAAAACTCAAGGTGAAGTTTCTCAAATTTTGAATTTCCCAACGTTGTAGTTGGGTACTGTAGGAGTACTCTCAGGAAATGCAAATCTTGCGTCCAAATGCGATTGCCTAATTACTTTCAAATTCCCAGATGTGACGTTTTTAACTTCATTTCAAATTTTTCGAAGAACTTATTTACAAATCACAAAGTTTTATGGTTTTTCGAAACTTGTTATCGCGAACCCTGTAATTGAATGCTGTCAGAGTACACTCAAAGAATGTTTTTTTTGAATTGTGGAAAATTCGAAGCACCAGAGATGCGTTACACGCAGGTTTTGTTTAAAAAACTGGGTATTTTTGGGGCGTTTTGTTTATGTTTTTCATTTTTCAGAAAAAAAATACTGATTGAGATACTGGTTTTGGTATCTGTTGGGTGTAATTATGTTCCTGAGATTCATTTTGCGTTATGTAAAGGGTTTTTGCTATTGGGTTGCTAACGTTACTGTTTGCAAAAAAATCATAGTTATGATTTGCAAAGTTTTTTCTGTGTATTTATTTTTGTTTGTTAGATTGTCTTATTTTAGTTATTGGTCTATTTGTTTGATAATCCATCTGAGAGTATTTTGAAATAACAGATGGTTTAACTGTTGATTGTGGTGTTGTGAGTGTTGGATGCATTGGGGAAAAACCTTTTTGTGTTGTTTTAGGTTTTGTTTCTACAACTTCTTCGTTTACAAAGTTTGATGGGGTTTGAATATATTGTTGTGTCTGAGTTCTAGTTCCAGTAAAATTTTTCTATTACAATTTAAAAATGTTTGAATTTTAACTATTATTACTTGTCCTATCATTAAAAAATATGTTATAATTTAAGGATGTGGTGTCATTGGTTAGTGGAGTTACTCTTACATAATCTTTTTGAACAGAAACAGTGGCAATTGCTGCACTTGAACTGTCGCTAGGGATTTTGAAAAATTAAATATGAGAACACTCAGGGTCCCATTTTTTTATAGGTCATCTTTTAGTATCTGTGATATTTCATCATCATTGAGTGTTTCAAGAATTGAAGCTAAATATTGCGTGAAAAGGTTTCTTGTCTTAGTATTGCTTGTCGAGATGTTTGCGGTGTTGATGCATGTAATTTTTTGTTTTTGTTTTTTCTAGTATAGAAATATAGCTATAAATGATAGAGAAAACATCTTTTGTGAAACATTTTGTGAATTTTATCAATTTGGTGGTCTGCTTCAAAAAATATTTGGATAAAGCAATTGTGATCTGGTATTTCTATAGCTATTTGGGATTGGTTTTTCTGAGCTAATGTTTTTTTTAACATTTTTGTTTGGAAGATTTGGATATATTTTTTTCTGTATTGATAAAAAGATTTGCTTGGTTCTCTTGGTTTTGGTGGTTTATTGCAATTGTCTTGCTTTGCTGTTTTGTCTGTATGTCCATATCTGCGGCAAAATTTATATCATTTTTAAATGAAGGTTTGCGTTTGAAATTTGGATTCTTTTCATAGATGTTTAAGATTTGAGTAGTTATTTCTGCGAGTTCATTATCAAAATCTCGGATATTATTAATATATGAAGTTGTTTGAACGTTGTTTACATATTGTAGTTCAAATTTTCTGTTTCTGCCAGTTTCATTGTGATTTCAGCTTGTTCTAGTTTATCTACTCAATTTCGAACTTCTATATCGGGTCTGCGGATTGATGATGGATGTGATGCTCTCTTTGTTTGCATTTTGCGTAATTGTGCTGTGAGAATCATTAAAAAATTTTCGGTGACATTCGTGTTTTTCTGATCATGGTTAATCAGAGATTAAGCTTATCGTACTAGGGTTTCAATTTTACTGCGAGTTATTTTGTTTGGAAGTCTGCGAACTTCGCTGCATAAAACTCTTTGATTTTGTTTCTTTCTTTCAGAGTCGAACGTTTTTGAAAACTCTTGTTGAATCGTTTCCAGTCAGATTTAGTTTCTATAGGTAAAACTGAAAACCATTTTTGAGCCGCGCCGTCAAGTTTGGTTTGAATTAATGTTGTACGCCTATGTATCCAATTTTGATGATGTGGTGTTTTGATTGGTTCTAGTTCTGGTGGATTCATTGTGATTTGAAGTGATTCTGCTGTGTTTGGTATTTGTGTATAATTTTTAAAGTGGTTTTTGTAAATTCATATTATTGTAAGTAATATGGTAATGGAATTTCGTTTAGCATTGGCTTACGTTGGTAACCTTGGGTAATTATATGGATTGGTGATTGCACGTTATAACTTGGTTGTGCCATATTTTGTCGTTCTGAGTTCATATAGGGTTCAAAATTATATGGTTGATAAATCTGTTTGGTTGAATTTGTACCAATTATTTTTTTGTTGGTTAGTGTTGTATTGTTGTTTTTGGATTTGGTTGAAGTAGTCTTCATCTTCAGAATAGTGTGGTTGTCTTCTTTTGGATTTTTAGTTTGTTGTAGAAATGGGTAATTCGGTGCGGTCTGGAGTTTTTAGTTTTTCAGTTAAAAAAATACTGATTGAGATACTGGTTTTGGTATCTTTTGTGTGTAATTATGTTCTTGAGATTGATTTCACGTTGTGTAAAGAGGTTTGACTTTTGAGTTGCTAGTGTTATTGTTTGCGAAAAAGTCATAGTTTGATTTGCAAAGTTATTTCTGTTTGTGTTTTGTTTGTTATGTTGTCAAGTTTTAGTTATTGGTCTATTTATCTTATATTTCATATTGGTGTATTTTGGAACAACGGATGGTTTAACTGATGATTGTAGTGTTGTTTGTGGGAAAGGATTATTTTCATGTGGTGTTGTGAGTGTTGAGTAAATTGCGGAAGGACTCTGTTGGGTTGTTGTAGGTATTGTTTCTACTACTTCTTCGTTTACAAAGTGTGATGGAGTTTGAATATCTTGTTGTGTCAGGTTTCTAGTTGCATTAAAGTTTTCATGTGTATTTAAAAATGTTGAAATTAAACTCAATACTTGTTCTATCATTAAATTTTGTGATGTAATTTAAGGGTGTGGTATCAGTGATGAGTGGAGTTACTCTTACATAGTCTTTTCGTACAGAGACAGTGACACTTGCTGCACTTGAACTATTGCTAAGGATTTTGAAAAACTACACCTGAGACTATTCCGGGTCCCATACATAATCTGTTTTGTCTGCTAATTTTGTTTCGTCATCTGAAGTTTGTGGTCAACATTTTCTTCTTGCTGTTGAGATTGAATTTAAATTGTGTTGAAAAGAATCTATTATGAACCATGCTAGGATTCTTTTTAGGTCAACTTATACTATCGGTGATATTTCATTGTCATTTTATCAGTGTGATTCACAAACTGAAACCAAACGTTGCGAGAAAAGGTTGGTTTCTCGTCTTATTATTTCATGGCGAAATAGTCGCGTTGGTAAAACATATAATATTTTGTTTGATTCTAATATAAAAATTTAGCTATAAAAGATAGAGAAAACATCAATTGTGAAAATTGAGTTTGCTCTCTGTGAATTTTTTGAGAATTGTAAATTCAAACAAACGTTTTCGCACATTTTTGTGCATATTCAGGTTTTAAAAATCTAAAATATCGTTACAAAATGATCAAATATTATAAAAAGTGTCATACATAACATTATTTCAAAGTTTAAAAAATTCAACCAATCAAAACTTTACATAAATTACTGAAAGGTTGTAACAAATTTTATGCAACAATTTCAAACATTTTGTCACAAATTTCTGAGAGTTATCAGCTTTTTGTTTTTAACTAGGCTATAGTTCCAGATTCTGGAACTATAGCCTTAGTGTCAGCTTCCTACTTCTAAACTCGTCGCGCATGTTAATTACCTTACCTGTCTCTCTTTCCTAATTTGCAGCGCCTCTAGTTTGAGTAACTTAAAGCTGCTCTACGCTTGGTCGATTATCATCCATTTAAACTCCGACTTAGCACTCTTACTACCACACTTCCTTATATGCTGTCCGACTGGGCTATCTTCTTTTCGGTGTTCCTCAATCCTTGTGGTGAGATGTCGGATGTCGGACCGTCTGGCCAACATAGATGGATTTGCACCCACATCATTCAAGTAATGTCTGTAAACCACTTGGGATTTCAGTTCCCTGGAAAAGGAGGATTTCAGAGAGTGCATGCAAGTTTTCATTTTCCTCGTCGTAAATATTATCTGCGCATTGATGATATCGCGCACTTTTTTTGCTGATGTCCAATTGTGATTCCCCCTATATTGAACCATCAAGATGGGTGGTGAATCACTGCTTTAATTAGAGGGCTTCTTTTTCTCAGCCATTTTATTTTTGTATGAGCCCTCCCTGATGATCTTCTCAAGGGTAGGCGATTGAACCCGCGACCATCTACTTTCCGGATATTGGTTATCCAACCACTGTTTACGGTTGATTTTTATCGCTTTATCATATTCTTCCCATGTTGACGTACTGCGGAAAACACGGTGAACAGTTCCTTCAATCACACGTCTCTTCTACTGAAGGGGGCTCAGCTTCTAAAATTTAGTATGGTACCTGTATCTGTTGGTTTTTGATACCACCTACAGTTAACTTTCTTGCTTTTGTCAATACTTATTTGTAAATCCAAAAACGCCAATTTCCCGTTTGTGTTTGGTGTCTTTATTGTGAACTGTAAATTTGGATGTAGTAAGTTTGCAGCCCGTAGCACCTTTACAGGATCACCCTTCACTGTTCTCACTACATCGTCAACGTAACGGAGAAATAGTTTAGCTTGGTGCACTGACGTAATTTTCTCTTTTTTCGCGACGCATTTTTCTTGATGAATTGAAATTGGAGCCAATTTTTGACAGAGAAAATGCAGACTTGATTTTACGACTCGAACAAACGGACATAAAAAGATTCAACGCGTTCCAAGATAGATTTGGCTCCCAATGGTTGAACGCCATCCCGTGCAAAAATTTATGGTTAAAACTGTCGAACCAACAACTCAGAAATGCAATAGGACTTCGATTAGGCTCAAAAATATGCGAACGGCATAAACGCGTGTGCGGAAAAGACGTTACCGAGGATGGTTGGCATGGTCTTCGTTGCCTCAAAAGTGCAGGGATATTCTCTCGGCATTCAAACCTGAATGCTCTTAAAAAGCAGAGTTTATCTTCTACTCACCTTCCGTCTGTTTTAGAACCTCGACACCTCCACAGGACCAATCAGAAGCGCAGACGTTTTTACGCTCGTTCCATGGGCTGTTGGTAAGCAGTTCTTGTGGGATGTAACGGTAGTAGACTCCTTAGCTCCTTGTAGGATTAATGACCGGTCTGTTTGTAACCCTGGTACGGCTGCCGCTGAAGCGAATGAGCGAAAAAATGACAAGTATAAAGATCTTGTAGATGATGGATATCTTTTTCAACCACTAGCTTTGAAATTCAGGGCGCGGCCGGTCCCAGCATTAATTTTTTTGGAGCAAGCTTTGTAAGAACCTAAGCATATGCACTGAGGAACCCAGAGCAGGCAGCTTTTTAAAACAGAGAATCTCCCTGGCAATACAGATTGCGAACGCCGCTTAAGTACTCGGAACAATAAATGACAAAATAACTTTCGACGAAATTTTTTTATTTGTAACACTTGTATATTATAGTTTCTCGTGTCGAGTTGCGTGTTCCTATTGAATAAACATAACCCGTATCGACTTTAATTGAAAAGGACTTAAACACTTGTCATTTTTTTTATCATTATCAATTCCATATCTAAAAAATTCCGAGGATTTGACTGGAATACGTGATGAAGGGACTCCTGACTGTAACGTCGGTTACTATGATACTTTTGACATTCTGATAACCCATAATAAATTTAAAAAAAAACAATAAAAAAAGAGCTACCAGGCAATGAGAGGACCTGTTTTAATGGGGTTTTTTCTGTATGCACCTTCGCCAACCCATAAAGCCTGGTGGGCTGCCTCCCAGTAGACCTCACCCATGATCGGATGGCAGCTTGATGTTAAGTCCACCCCTTTTAAGGGGTAAGGAAGATATCTCATGGAACTGGGGGTTTAAAGTGTCTTTACCGACTAGGTTAGGTAATAATTGTTCTTTGATAATATTTTCACATATTTCTAAGATTTCCATAGTGTTAGGCGTTGTCCTGGCAAGAAATGAAAGCTTTTCTTGAACTCCTTTAGTATAGCAGGCATAAACGTTTTGAGGGGAGGTTTTAGCGATTTTCGTTAGTTTTTTCAAAACTTTGATTTGCTCATTCTGTTGAAATTCGTGGAACTTTTTACCTTCAGATTCTGTTCCTATAACTGAACCAAGCACTCGGGCTCCTACCTTCATAGTGATTCCTGTATTTTCGAAGATTTTCTGAGCTTCACCGAGTTTTTCATCCTTGACAATGAGTTGGCGTTTGGATGCTTTCACGTGTTAGCCGAAAAATTTACCCAGTGATGCGATTTTATCGAGGACAGTTCGTAGATTGCTTAATTTACCGACTGCGTTTCCCACGTCTGCGTACCATTTCTGATTTACATCGTCTACTGATAAAAGTTTTTTGAGGGGTATTATGGCTAGACCGTACATGTCCATTGCTAGTGGATCCCCCTGGGTTGTCCCTTCTTGAAAGTAGATTGTTTTTTTGTTAACGAATAATTTAGATGGATTTGAGTAGGAGTTCTTAATCGCTGTTAAAAGGGAAGTAACCCGTATCGACTTTAATTGAAAAGGACTTAAACACTTGTCATCTTTTTTTATCATTATCACTTCCATATCTAGAAAATTCCAAGGATTTGACTGGAATACGTGATGAAGGGACTCCTGACTGTAACCTCGGTTACTATGATACTTTTTACATTCTGATTACTCATAATAAATAAAAAAAAACAATAAAAAAATAGCTACCAGGCAATGAGAGGACCGGTTTTTATGGGGTTTTTTCTGTATGCACCTTCGCCAACCCATAAAGCCTGGCGGGCTGCCTCCCAGTAGACCTCATCCTTGTTTAGAGATTCTGTGAATTTTTTAAAATATATTAACATATAATGAAAAAAACTAAATTACAAAAAGGGCCCTTCCGTTTAGTTACGGTAAGTGCACAAGCTGGATAGGGCCATACCAGTGATATAAAAATGCATATATATCAGCAATGAAGTCATAAATCAGCATTAAATGCATCATCGTAACGTTAATTTATCTTAGCCGTCCTTCCTCTACAATAGCGCTAATGGAGTTGTCGATAAATTGAAAATTGCGTAGCGATCTGCACCCCCTTATACAAAGTATAGAGCTCCTCAGGATTGCGAAGCTGATTTTAGTTCTTATGTAGTTTATAGATTCTGGTTATCTTTCTTGTCTTTTTTCACTTAATTGTTCGGCCAATCGCTGCATCGTCCGCGTGGCTGTTGGAGCAGCGCTTCCGGTGCATCCAAAAATTCTTCCAAAACGTTTAAAATTCTTTGCTGATATTTGGAGTTCTTCAGCGTTTCGTGGTATTTGTATGCATCCTTATGCAGTTTTTGCGATGTTTTGGCATGGGCGTTGAAAATTTGCACATCAAAGAAAGCGCGGCTGAATTGTGAATCCCAGAGTCCGTTTACCCCAATGTCAATTCGTGCCTCATCTTCAGTTGTAGTTGAATTGTTGACAAAGCTTTCGCCTTGAAACGGCTGAAGTTTCGGCTCAATCTCGACATCATGGCAAACCTCGTTCATGAGGTTGGCGAACGTGTCTCTAATTTCATTGTGTCTTATGTGTGTGTAACCACCCTTTGCACAGTGAAGCGCATGTGTCAAGTTAAAATCAGCATCACATGCACATGTGAGTGGGGTTTTGGTTGGTTCCCATCCGTATTTTAAGTAAATATCATCTCTGAACTCTGATTTATTCAGGTTGAAATTGTATCTGCTCAGTGATAGAGCATTGAGCCAGTTAGAGACTCCTTTTTCAGAGACCAGGTCGATTGCGTATTTATCTGTTTCATTTGAGGAGTTAATGAGGTTTGTTTTTTTTCGATTTGTTCTATCAGTTTTCAATTTTTTGATATGCGTACATATTTTTTCTTGGTGTGTTACTGCTGTAATAGGATCCTGAGATTCCTGTACTAGTGATGTTTCCTTAGACCATTCTAGGTAGTTTTCATGATCGGATGGCAGCTTGATGTTAAGTCCGCCCATTTTAAGGGGTAAGGAAGATATCTCACGGAACTGGGGGTTTAAAGTGTCTTTACCGACTAGGTTAGGTAATAATTGTTCTTTGATAATATTTTCACAAATTTCTAAGTTTTCCATAGTGTTAGGGGTTGTCCTGGCAAGAAATGAAAACTTTTCTTGAACTCCTTTAGTATAGCAGGCATAAACGTTTTGAGGGGAGGTTTTAACGATTTTCGTTAGTTTTTTTTCAAATTTTTGATTTGCTCATTCTGTTGAAATTCGTGGAACTTTTTATTATTATTATTATAATGAATTTACAGTAAAACAAGGGTGTATAAGACCCCGAAACGAAAATCAAACGCTTAAAGTTAGTTTGGCGACAATTTGCACAAAGGCAAAGAACGCGCCAAGTACAAGAAGAAGAAGAGTTGTAGACATCATTGAAATAGCACCAGTAAGTTTTCAACAGTCTTGCTTTGAGGCCGTTAGAATTGAGGAAATCTATTCTGTTATTCAATAGGTTTGCGAGTCTCTGTGTGCGATACCAGAAATTTCCTTTCAGCTGTTCTTTGCTGACGTAAGGCAGGTCAAAAAGATTGTTTCTCCGGGAGGAAAAGTTCACAAAGGGATGCCAGTTGAAGTCGAAACGATTGTTTATGACTTTGGATAACGTCAAAATGTCGATCAGCTCGATGTACAAAGAAAGAGGCAAGAGATTCAACGTAGAGAATTTGTCAGTATAGCAATTCTCCGAATAATTTGTTGCCCAGTTCGCAGCTTTCTTCTGAATGTTATCGAGTTTAGTGAGTTCCGTTTTCGAAAAATACCAAACTGAGCTCCCGTAGCATATGATAGGTAAAACCATCGACTGGTAGAGATTAACTTTTTACCTTCAGATTCTGTTCCTATAACTGAACCAAGCACTCGGGCTCCTGCCTTCATAGTGATTCCTGTATTTTCGAAGATTTTCTGAGCTTCACCGAGTTTTTCATCCTTGACAATGAGTTGGCGTTTGGATGCTTTCACGTGTTAGCCGAAAAATTTACCCAGTGATACGATTTTATCGAGGACGGTTCGTAGATTGCTTAATTTACCGACTGCGTTTCCGTCGTCTGCGTACCCTTTCTGGGTTACATCGTCTACTGATAAAAGTTTTATGAGGGGTATTATGGCTAGACCGTACATGGCCATTGCTAGTGGATCCCCCTGGGTTGTCCCTTCTTGAGAGTAGATTGTTTTTTGTTAACAAATAGTTTAGATGGATTGGAGTAGGAGTTCTTAATCGCTGTTAAAAGGGAAGGACAGGTATTTTCGGTGTTTTTTAATGCCAGCTTTCGGTTCAGCGAGTTGAAAGCGTTTTCGGCATCTATCAGTACAACTGCATCAGCGGAAGTTTTGCTGTATTGATCTCTTAGCGTGTGGATCGCATTTTCAATGCCACATTTTTGTCCTAGGCAGAGTTGGTAGTTTGAACCGAGCGACATGAGTTCGTTTTTTAGGAATTTAGTTATTGTTCGCCCTATTATCCTACGCATAACTTCTCCTATGCCTATGGGTCTTACCCCTGGATTCTTATCTAAGGGTATTAATCTGCATGCGTTATATGGTTCCATTAGTTCTGGATTTAGTTCTTCTGTGGCCAATTTTTTGGCAATTTTAGCAATTGTTTTTGAAATTTCAACTGATTGAGAAACATATAATGAACTATGTTAATTTTTGGCCTTCTGATAATGATTGTCGACGGATCGACTCTCTTATATTTCCTCCTGTTCGTTATACGTCTCTTCACAGTTCCCTTATTTATGATGTGCCAAGAGTTTTTTTACTTGGTGAAACATTGAAGGACCATTTTAGTAACTTAAGTTGCTATGGTGATTTCCGACCTTCTGATTATCGGAGTATAAGCATAAATAAGCTGGATTAAGTTTCTATGAACATGATATTAAGCTAGATAAATGGATATAACAATGGCCAATTTTGAGAAAATGTGATGTATTTGCTGGATCTAAACCATTTTTTTTGGCCGTTTTTCAGTCTCAAATGAGCGGTGGAATTTACGGAGGCGATGAGATAGGCGCTGTGGTGTTTGATTTTGGGTCGAACAGCATACGCGCTGGCTTTGCTGGTGAGGACACCCCGAAAGCTGATCTTCCAGCTAGCATTGGCGTACTGCATGAAGCATCAGCCGTGGATACCGATGATTCAGTAAAGAAAATCTCGAAAACAAAATATTACATCGGGACAAACAAAGTGAAGCTTCCAATTGCGGATATGACAGTTACAAATCTGATAAAAGACGGTATGATTGAGAATTGGGAACTTTTTGAAAAAGCGTTGGATCATCTCTACACCTTTTCGATCCAATCTCAAAGTGCGTATCATCCCGTTGTGATGTCTGAGGCTGCCTGGAATACACGGTCGAATCGGGAGAAACTAACTGAACTATTGTTTGAAAAGTATTCTATACCTGCCTTCTTTTTAGTCAAAGGTCCAGTTTTAGCTGCTTTTGCCCATGGGCGAACTTCTGGCGTTGTTTTGGATAGCGGCGCAGAGCTGACATCAGCTGTACCAGTTCACGATGGGTATGTATTAAAGAATGCGATAATTCGGAGTCCTCTTGCCGGAGACTTTATCTCGAGGCAATGTAAAGATTATTTCACTAATTCCGGAATCGATTTAGTTCCATTATACTCCGTTGCATCGAAAGAAGCAGTTTCAGAAGGTTCCGAGCCAATCTGGAAGAAAAAATCCAACGTCGATAGAGTAACGCCCTCTTATCACGAATTCATGTTGAAAGATTTGATACAAGATTTCACAGCCAGTGTTTTGCAAGTAAATACTGAATCAACATATGACAAAGACTCCATTTCGCAAATGCCGCGAGTTTCTTATGATTTTCCTAATGGGTGCAATGCCTCATTTGGAGAAGAACGGTTCCGAATATCAGAAGGTCTTTTCGATTCAAACATGATCATTTCGTCAGAATGCATCAAATCTTTAACTTCAGCGAACGTGAATGTAACAAGCAGTACATTGACTATGTGCGAAGCTGTTCAAAAAGCAGTGTCGCTCTGTGACATTGATATTCGAGCTTCTTTGTTTGGAAACGTAATCGTGACTGGCGGTAATTCTCTGATTTTGGGATTCACGGAGCGATTGAATAAAGATCTCGGCAGCCGAGTTGCATCAAATGTCAAACTAAAAGTTGTGTCAAACAGTGGAACCGCTGAGAGGCGTTTTAGCACCTGGGTCGGCGGATCCATTCTGGGAAGTCTTGGAAGTTTTCACCAGCTGTGGATTTCAAAACAAGAGTTTGAAGAAACTGGTAAATCCATAGTTGAAAAGAAATGCCCTTAAACTGAATGTTTTTCTTTCACTGTTTATCGTTGCGTTTGTAAGGAATAGTAATTGTTGTAGTAATGTCTAGATTTTTTGAGGATAAGTCACTACTTTGTCTTTTGAAGTATAATTTAAATCTTTATCACTAAACAATTTTGTTCAACGGTCGATGCTGCGAGTTTTAACTGTTGGACTTTCGACTGTGTCAAGCCGATATATGACAAAAAAGAGTACCAGGCAGATTTCCAAGTGCCAGTGCACTTTGTTCAACCCTACGACTAGCAAAGGTATAACAACCGGAGCTTTTTTCGTTCGCAACTTGTTTTACAAAATACATCATCTATTAAGTATTTAAATGCGGGCTCACTATTTCGCCATCTTTAAAAGCTTTTTCAACGTATATTTTTGCATGTTTAACAAAATCATTTTTGCACGCTTCAATTTGATTTTTTGAGTTTCTCAACCTGTAGTTGATGCTGTCAGGGTACTCTCAGGGGTTGCGAATATTGTCTCCGAATCTCACTTCTCAAATCTTTGAAGTTTTCGAGATATGACGTTTTTTATGATTTTTTCACAAAATTTAAAAAAAAACAGATTTAAAAAAATTCCGAAACTTTGAAGATTTGAATCCTGTAGTTGGAAACTGTGAGGGTACTCTTAGGGGTTGTGAATCTTGCCTCTGAATATGACTGTCCAGATCTTTGTAGTATTCCAGATACAACGTTTTTTGTGATTTTTTTCAAAAAAATTTTCAGAAAACTTTTTGTAAATGAAAGTTTGAAGTTCCCAACTCTGTAGTAGGGGCTGTCAGAGTAATCTCAGGGTTTGTGCATTCGGCCTCCAATTAAAAATGTCTAAATTTTTTTGAACTCACGAAATACGACGATTTTTGTGATTTTTAGAAATTTTTAAAACCCAAATTACAAAATAATTCACCAAGTTGAAATTCTCAACCCTGTAGTTGTGTCATAGTACAGTCAAGGTTTGCGAATATTGCCTTCAAATAAGACTGCTCGAATTTTTATAGTTTTCGAGATGTGACCTTCTATCTATACTATTTTTAAATGCGAGTGACAGCTATCTCCCATGTTTAAGCATAATAATTTTGCATGTTTAACGAAAGAATTTTTTTCAATTAGTTTTCCGCATGGTTATTAATTTTTCATTATTTTTTTCGAGGCCAAATTAAATGTGTCTGTCTGTATACCTGTTTTTAAATTAATTTGAGTATGTCTGTCTACCGTCGCTTAATTTTTCTTAAATTTCATCGATTATCTATGTATTATCTAATATTATATATATAGATGTGGTCTTCAATATCTCGCCATGTTTAAGCTTTTTCAACCTATTATTTTTGCATGTTTAACAAATGAATTTTTTCACGTTTAAGCTATATCGTATGTTGCAATGGTTGAGGTTTTTTTTCGATGTTCCAGTTTAAATTCGGTGTTTTTTTACATCAAGTTCGAAATTAGCAACCCAATAGTAGGATGCTGTCAGTTTTCCCAGGTTTTGCGATTCTGGCCTCCATATATGAATAACCAAATTCTTTTAGTTTACGAGATAAGCAATTTTAAAATTTTAGAAATTTTTATTTCAATAAATTTCTCCTTTTTTGAAATTCTCACCCTGTAGTTGGGTGCTGTCAGGGTACTCTCAGGGGTTGCGAATCTTGCCTCCAGTTCTCACTTCTGAAATCCTTGCAGTTTTCGAGATATGACGTTTTTTGACTTTTTCAAAAAAATTTTAAAAAATTCCGCAACGTTGAAGATCTCAATCCAGTTGTTGCGTTTTGTGAGGGTACTCTCAGGGGTTGCAAATCTTTCCTTTGATTATGGCTGCTCAAATCCTTGTAGTTTTCGAGATATGACGTTTTTTTGGATTTTTTTAAAATTTTTCAGAAAACTTAGATTAAAAAATATTCATAAAATTTGAAACTACCATCTCTGTAGTCAGGCTCTTTCAGGGTACTCTCAGGAGTTGCGAATTTCGCAGCCGAATATGACTGCTCAAATCCTTGTAGTTTTTGAGATCTGACATTTTTTATGATTTTATCCGAAATTTTCAAAAAACTTGAATGTTAAATAATTCCAGAATTTTGAAGATCTCAATCCTGTTATTGGAATCTGTGAGGGTAATCTCAGGGGTTTGCAAATCTTGCATCTGAATATGGCTGCTCAAATTCTTGTTGTTTTCGAGATATGACGTTTTTTCTAGGATTTTTTTCAAAATTTTTCAGAAAACTTATTTAAACAAAATTTCACAAAACTTGAATTTATTATCTCTGTAGTGAGGCTCTGTCAGGGTACTCTCCGGAGTTGCGATTTTTGGCCTCCAAATAGGACTGCGAATTTTGCATCCAAATAGGGCTGCTCAAAGTCTTGCAGTTTTCCAGATATGACGTTTTTTGTGATTTTTTCAAAAAAATTTTCATGAAAATTAAATTATTTTTTTTTCAAAGTTTGAAATTCCTAACCTGTAGTTGGGGGGCTGTCAGAGTAAGTTCAGGCGTTGCAATTTTGGCCTCCAATTAAGAGTGCCAAAATCATTTTTGTTTAAGAGATACGACGATTTTTTTTTTGGAATTTTTCAGAAAACACAAATTACAAAATAATTCGTTAAAATGAAATTCCCAACCCTGTAGTTGTGTACTTTCAAAGATTGCGAATTTTGCCATACAAAAAGACTGCTCAAATTTTGGTATTTTTCGAAAAATGAATTTTTTCTGGCTTTCAAAAAAATACCCGTTTAAGAAAACTTAAGGTGAAGTTTCTCATAATTTGAATTTCCCAACGTTGTAGTTGGGTACTGTAAGAGTACTCTCAGGATTTGCAAATATTGCGTCCTATTGCGACTGCTCAATTGCTTTCAGTTGCCCAGATGTGACGTTTCTGAATTCATTATAAACTTAGATATAAAAAAATGTCACAAATTTTTATGGTTTTTTTCAAAGTTTGAATTAAAAAATCGAATCAAAAATTTTACAACATTTGATGTTACTCTCAGGAGTTGCAAATCTTGCGTCCAAATGCGACTGCTCAATTGCTTTCAGTTTCCCAGATGTGACGTTTTTTAAGTTCATTTTAAGTTTTTCGAAGAACTTATACAAAATTTCAAAAAATTCTATGATTCTTCAAAGTTTGTATAAAAAAAGTGAATCAATTTTTTTAATTACGAACCCTTTAACTGGGTGATGTCAGAGTACACTCAAAGAATAGTTTTTTTTGAGTTGTTGAAAATTCGAAGCAACGGAGGTGCGGTACACGCTAGTCTGGTTTTCAAAAAAAAATCTTTTTTTTAGAAAACTTAAGTTTGAAGTTTCTCAAAATGTGAATGTTCCAACGTTGTAGTTATCCACTGTAAGAGTACTCCCAGGAGTTGCAAGTCTTGCGTCCAAATGCGAATGCTCAATTGCTTTAAGTTTCCTAGATGTGACGTTTCTTAGCTCATTTTAAATTTTTTCAACGAACTTAATAAAACATCACAAAATTTTAAGGTTTTTCAAAATTTGTGATTACGATTCCTGTAATTGGGTGCTGTCAGAGTACACTCAGAGCATGCGGATCTTATTTCCAATATATGCGGTTTCTCATGAATTTTTAAAAATTTGAAGCACCGGGGGGTTAAAAGGCCATCAAATGTTGTGGGTTTGAATTTGACTGAGTGCTGTACTTCTTTTAAACTCAGTTGTCGGACAATCGCATGTCTGCTTATCAGGGTTGGGGATGTTTTAAAACATGTTTTAAAACAAGGTAAAAAACATGTTTTAAAACAGAAATTTAAAAACAGTGTTTTTTATTTTAAAACGTTTATCGCAAAAAACTAGCATTCTCGGGGAGTCGAACCGCTGCGATAGGGGTGTGAGCCACCTTCCCTTATTGAGTAGGCTCAATCTTTCAATGCGGCAACGGATCATCTTGAACATTTTGTAGCGAAAGAAGAGATTATTATCTGACTTATGTTTTTCTTGCCGCATATCTATTAATTCATCGGAATGAGGGCAGAAAAATGGAACTGAACAAACTGTAAGAAAAAACAATAAAACATGTTTTTTTTTACAAAACAAACGCTGTTTAATTGATTTTTTTCGTTATTTAACGTTTTTTCCCCAACCCTGCTGCCTATTTATTGTCGGTTAATTTCCAAAGCAAGGAGTTTTTTATTTAAGCAGTGTCCCGTATTACTGAGAGCAACTAAGATTTTGTTCCTGATTTTGCAATTAACCGAGATCAGCTTCGTTTACTTCTATCGCTTGTTCGGCTGCATGGGTGTCAGGAATGATATTTCTGTTCCGACCACAATGTGGGTAGGAACTTTGTATTCGGGTGTGTTTTAGTTTTTTCTTCGCAAAATCAGGTACCACGAATAATCGTCGGAATGGGTTGACTGATATAGCATAACGAAGGCTTGTAGTGGTGATTCGAACCCCTTCCAAAAGTTTTTCCAAAAAAAACTGCTCATTATAGAGAAAACAAGCAATTAAGCAAGTAAAGAGCTAGCAGGCCTGTAATACGGAATTAGTTAATTTTTTTTTAAAGTTTTACTCGGGGAATATCAGTTTTTTAGGTTTGATTTAGCGCTTTTTTGACTACAGGAAAGATATCACATAACTCAAAAACAAAGTATGCAAAATATAACGAATTTTTCTGATTTTGAATTTTTTTTCGATGAGCATTTCATAATTAAGTTTTTTGAATTAATTTTTTTGAGTAAATTTGCTTTCAAAGATGCGCATTTCACTCTTAATATCGAAAGTACTATTTTTTCAGGGATTTACTTAGATCCATTCATAGGAGAACGGACAAAAAGCATCACAATCATCTGCAAAAAAAACTAACTTTTTTTTCGGAATTTTCTGTGCTACTTGCACATCAACCTGCCATCCTTGTTTTTATTGGAAAACATGAGGCGCTGATGAAAATAGAACCATACAAATACACCATTTAATCGAAATGTAACCATTTTTAGTCGTAGTTTGTTTAGGGTTCTCAGAGGGAAAGCAAATCTGGCCTCCAAATATGACTGCTCAAATCCTTACGATTTCTGAGATGTGGCTTTCTTTTTATTTTTCAAAAAACTAAATTTGGAAATATATAGTACAACCTGAAAGTATCAATCCTGTGGCAGGGTTTTGTCATTGTACAGCCAAATATGAAGGCTCAATTTTTTCCCGCGATTTGACGCTTCTTACGATTTTCCAGAAAATTTACTTAGGTTAAAAAGAGTGTCTTTCAAAAATTGATGTTTATGAAGCTATAGTGCGTTGATGCTAGGTTTTTGCGGATATCGACTGACTTCATTATGACTGCTCAGAGAGTTTCAATTTTTGAAAAAAAAATTGTTGTTTTTTTTTCTAAATGTTTTATGAAACAACAATTTTTCAATTCTCCAATTGAGATATTACATTTTGTATAATTTTTTAAAGTTTTCAAAAAACCTAGATAAAAAGACATTTAGTGGTTGCAAATTTGGCGTCTATTCGTTTTTCTTAACAAAATTGTGTTCTTGAGATCTTTCATTACTTAATTATCTTTTTCAAAAACTTAGTAAACTCCTTAAGCTTGTTGGATGTCTCAGTTTACTTTTACGGTTGCGTTAAATGTCCTTATTTTTTTGTTTTGTCTATTTTTTAGGCAGCTTTTTTCTACATTAAACAATAGTCTACATTAAATTTTTTTCTACATTAAACTTTAGGTGCGATTCATGCGCTAGTTGAAAAATATTCTGCATTATTACCTCCCTAGCTTTGTAGAATGATTTTCGTTTGATTCATGAACTCTTGATGAATAAAAAAACGGTAACATTTTATGATAAAGTCATTCCTATCATCATTTTCAGTTTTGGTTAATTTGTTTGAATACCTTCAGAAAAATTTTTGGAATTTTAATTTATGTCTCAAAAAAGTACTCCTCAAAAACTTGTTGCTAATGCAAAGGGAATTGCCGCCTTTTTTATGCATTTAAGAACTGTTTAAACAAGAGAAACGAGAAAAGCTCGAAAAATTACGAAAAGATTAAAAATATCTTTTCTACTTAGTAAACTTCGTGTCATGTATAAAATATTAAGTTTCGTACCTGTTTAGGTACTAAACGGTTTTGGAGAGAGAAAGGTAGGTTTGTTTGATGGAATAGAAAAGAATGAATTGGAAACAAAAAATTAGAAAAAAGAGGATTGCAAGTTCTAAAAAGTCGGTTATGAGAAAAATACAATATTGAAAAATTGTTGAAAGAATTGAAAGAAAGGGTGATACAAACAATTTTATTTGTTGAACTGAGTTTAAAAGGAGCATTCGAGAATTAATGTGCTTTGTCGAAGTATTTTTTTCGGAGTTGTAGCCAAATGTGATCGAATTGCTTATTGATTTTTGACTAGTGGGTTGGGTATGAAGAGTTTTTGGTTAAAGAAAGTCTGGGTGTTTAGGTAAGTCTTGTTTTTCTTTGTGGGATGATTAGGGGTTTTTGGGAGGTAGAACGGCTTTAGGCTAAGTGATCATGTTGAATTTTATCTTTTGGCTTATTCATTATCTTTTTTGGAGGAAAGCGGGGTATAATTTGAGGCAATATTGTTGATTTTTGTGTTGACTGATAGAAGAGGGTGGCAAATTTAATATGATATTTATTTAAGTTGTCAAATAGAAGGGAAGTGCTTTTTTGACCTGGAGGTCTTTGAGTTGTAGTTTTAGATCTAGTTCAAGCTGGAGATATATCGGCTAATAATAGTGGTGGTGTTTATAGAGAAATGAGATGATATCAAACCATTTTGGCTGGCTGATTTTAAAATAGTTATTTCTAAAGAGAAAATGATTGTTTGTAATTAACAGCTTCTTTAAGTTTTTACTAAAATTGTTATGATTGTTGTCTAATTAATCAGACGGTTTCTGAAATTCTACTTTATTTCATATTTTAGATTGTGGAATAAAAGTTTGGTAATCTTTTCTTGGTTGATTTCAAAGGCGACATAATGGGGTTTATTGTGATTTTTCTTTGATTTGGGTTACCAGAGTTTTTTCTTGCAGTTTATGATTAAATTTTTGTTTTTGAGCTATTTGTTTTTAAGGCTTTTCTAATGTGTCTTTTTGAAATATATCTGATGATTTGGGTAGATGATCGGAGTTTGTTGTTTTCTGTTGTAAGTTTTGTCTGAGCTTTTGTCAACGATGTGTAATTCTGTGAAGGAGTATAATTGTGTTAACTCGCGAAGGGCGTATTCCTTCGGATAGTATGGTAAAAGATTATTTCTATGTTGTTTCTTTTTTTTTTGTGATCTATAAGTTTATATGTGACGTCTGTAGGTTTTTCTATAATTTGAAATGGTCATTTTTGGATAGGTTGTAGCTATTTGAGATTCCTTTTCGATTAATAAAATTAGATATTAAGACAAATGTTCCTATTTTTAGGTTTGATGGTGGTGTAAAACAAATTTTTTTGAGATTGAATATTTTGTCTTTGTAACAATTTCTCTGCAATTTTTTGATAAATTTCATCACGTTTTACATCTCGGTAGAATATCCATTCTGTCTGGGCTCTAGAAGCTAATTTTAAAATTTGTGGATGGTGGAAATGATCTTCGTCATGAGTGTGAAGTGGTAGTTTATAACAAATTGAGTCTTTATTGGGTTGACATTAACTTTGTGCGTTTTTTGTGGAGTGTGATATAAACATTATCGGTTTACGTGGTTTTTGGTTAAAAACCAGTTGAAATGTTGATAGTTTAAGTGTTGTTGTGATTTGAGAATTATATGCTAATGTGAATAATCTTACGTCTGCTGACCATTAGGTGGATTTTTATCGTCTCCGTTTATTATACATCGGAGGTATTCTTGTAGTGAACGGTTCATGCTTTCAACTAGTCCATTTGTCATGGGGCATGGGATGTTCTAAATTTATGCTTGATTTTAAAGAGGTGATAGAGTGTAATGATTTCGTTATTTATAAATTCTGTTCCATTGCCTGTGACAAGGATTTCAGGTAATCCAACTTTTGGTATCCAGTGTTCGCAAATTGTTGTATAAGTATAATAAGCGTTGCAGTGAGGTACAGGGTTGAGTGCTATATAGTGTATAAATGCGTTAACTATTAACATTATAAATGATTTTCCTTCTGAGGAGGGTGATATAGGGCCTTTGTTATCAAAGGATTGAAATTGATTGAGATTGAATGAAATTTGTGATTGAAATAAAGACTTAGTCCTTTAAAGTCTTGTTTTTCCGCTATTTTCTATTGATGTGGGAGAGGTTTGTTTAAATGACATTTTCTGCAATGAAGTACTTTTATCCATATTGGTGCATTTGGAAAATAAAAGTTTTGAGCGAAATTTGAATATGTTTTTTTTCTGATCCTGCATGTCCTTTGTATGCAGGGAATGTGAAATGCAATTAACTTTGAGCTTTGTTGAAGACAGGGTACTTTTGTTTCAAGAGAATGATTTTCTAAGAGGTCAGTTTTTTTGTTTATCGTCGTACTATAAAGTATTCGGAAATATCGAAGTAAGGTTTTATTTCCTAGAATTGTGATATAGCCTTTTACTGGTTTTGGTTTTATATTTGTGCCAAGATTGAACTTGTCGGATGACAGGGTCAAGGTTTTGGTATTTTTGTAATAACTGAAGTGTCATTGCTTCTGTGTTTGGGAGAAAAATGTTTTGAATTTCATTTTTTGAGATATGCATATTATCCGAGGGGTCTTATAAAATAAGATATTATTGATTGTATATTTTTCGTTTGAATGGGGTGGCAATTTGTGGTTTCTGTTAGGTTTTCCTTTTCTATCAATTGGATTGAGTTGTTTTGTTGTGATTTTGCTTAGATTTCTTTTGTTGTGTAATATTTTTCATTCATGATGAGTATGGTTTTGGTTTAAATGTTTTCTTTCCTAATGAATCTACTTCATAGTGGTTGTTTTGGCAATCGAGATATAATGGAAAAGGTTCTAAGGTGTTTATTTTTTCAGCATCAGAGTCAATTTTTACTGCATAGTTGCATTCTAATCGTGGTGATGTTTCGTCTTCAGCAAGGAAGAGTTTAATGTTTTTTGGTATTTCTTCCGTTTTTTTTTTCGTCTTATCAGTTCAGGTAGTGTGTTTCGGCTAAGTGTATCCGGTAAGGCAAGGTTTTTGTCTGCTGTCCATACGATGTGTAAGTTTGGAAATTTCATTAAGATTAATTGAAATCTATAAACTCTATGGTTTGGATTAGGTTTTTGTGTAAATAAAAAAATCATAGGTCTATGATCTGTGAATAAAACTGTTGGACGTTTTATTGTATATAAAACTTATATACAACTTATTTTATTTACAACTTCTGTTATTGTATATAAAATGGCTGTACAATCTCTCATAAGTATAGAGAATCTAAGTTCTGCTTGTGTAAAAAGTCTTGAAATTGCTGATATGAGGTTCCTTTTTTATTGTATCTTTATGTGATTATAGAAGTGCTGAGCCTATTCTAAAGTTGGAAGCATCGCTCATAGCTTAAAATGGTTAGTTTGGATCTGGGATTGTTTTTATTAGTGGTTTTAGATGTTTTCTCTTTTAATTGTATATAGGGTAAAATTTTAGGAAAAATGGGGGTTGCTTATTTAATCTTTGGAAGAATGTTAGAGATGTATTACTTAGTTTTATATATTTGTCTTTGATTTGTAATTTACTATTTAAGATGTTTATAGTTGGGACATATTTAGTAATAAATGGGATTCGAACTATATGGTGTTAAATGTCTGTTATGTGAAATATTTGTTTGAAGGGATTATGTAAAAGTTTGTTTTGTTCCATCGTCCGAGTTTGGATAAGGAACAATTGAATTTTTGCATGGTTTGTTAGCCTTGTGCAGTGGCTAGTTTACTTGATGTTTTTGAAGGGGAAAGTTCTGGATGTAGATTTTGAATTTCCATGTAGGGATGTTAATAATGGTTGATTCTGCGCCAAAGTCAAATAAATTACCATCAGGGTACTCTGAGGAGTTGCAAGTTTTGCCTCCCAATTTGACTGCTCAAATCTTTGTAGTTTTCCAGATATGACGTATTTTGTGATTTTTTCAAAGTTTTCATGAAAACTAAATTAGTTCTTTTTTCTCAAAGTTTTGATTTTCCTAACCTGTAGTTGGGTGGCTGTCAGAGTAATCTCAGGGATTGAAAATTTGGCCTCCAATTAAGAATGCCCAAATCATTTTTGTTTCGGAAATAAGACGATTTTTGTGATTTTTTTGGAAATTTTCAGAAAACTCAAATTACGAAATGCCTCGTTGAAGTGAAATTCCTAACCCTGTAGTTGTGTTCATTCAAAGATTGCAAATATTGCCATGAAAAAAGACTGTTCAAATTTTCGTAGTTTTCGCGATGTGAATACCTTTTTTTTAGAGAACTTAAGGTGAAATTTCTCAAAATTAGAATTTCCCAACGTTGTAGTTGGGTACTGTAGAAGAACTCTCAGGAAATGGAAATCTTGCGTCCAAATGCGACTGCTCTATTGCTTTCAGTTTCCCAGATGTGACGTTTCTTACTTCATATTAAATTTTTCGAAGAATTTATATAAAACTTCACAAAATTTTATGGTTCTTCAAAATTTGTATAAAAAACTTGAATAAAAAACTTTGCAAAAATTGTAATTACGAACCTCGTAATAAAATGCTGTCAGAGTACACTCAAAGAATAGTTTTTTGAGTTGTTGAAAATTCGAAGCAGCTGAGATGCGTTGCAACCTAGTTTTGTTGAAAAACTGGGTAATTTTCGGTGCGTTCTGTTGGTGTTTTTCGTTTTTCAGTTAAAAAAATACTGATTGAGATACTGGTTTTGGTATCTGTTGGATGTAATTATGTTCGTGAGATTGATTTCGCGTTTTGTAAAGAGGTTTTGCTATTGGGTTGCTAATGTTACTGTTTGCGAAAAAATCATAGTTATGATTTGCAAAGTTTTTTCTGTGTATGTTTTTGTTTGTTAGATTGTCTTATTTTACTTATTGGTCTATTTGTTTGATAATCGATATGAGAGTATTTTGGAACAACGGTTGGTTTAACTGTTGATTGTGGTGTTGTTTGTGGGAAGGGAGTTTTTTGATGTGGTGTTGTGAGTGTTGGATAAATTGGGGAAGTACTCTGCTGTGTTGTTTAAAGTATTGTTTCTACTACTTCTTCGTTTACAAAGTGTGATGGGGTTTAAATAATTTGTGATGTCAGGTTTCTAGTTGCATTAAAGGTTTCCTGTGTTTTTAAAAATGTTGAATTTAATCTTATTACTTGTCCTATCATTAAATTTTGTATTGTAATTTAAGGGTGTGGTATCAGTGGTGAGTGGAGTTACTCTTATATAATCTTTTTGTACAGAGACAGAAGCAATTGCTGCACTTGAACTATCGCTAGGGATTTTGAAAAATTAAATATGAGACCATTCAGGGTCCCATACATAATCTGTTTCGTCTGCTACTTTTGTTTCGTCGTCTGAAGTTTGTGGTCGAATTTTTTTTCTTTCTGTTGAGATTGAATCTAAATTGTGTTGAAAATAATCTATTATGAACCATGCTAGGATTCTTCGTAGGTCAACTTAGTTTATCGGTGGTATTTCATTGTGATTTTATCAGTGTGTTTCACGAATTGAATCCAAAAGTTGCGAGAAAAGGTTGATTTCTTGTCTTATTGTATGTCGAAATGTTCGCGTTGGTGATACATATAGTATTTTGTTTGATTTCAATATAGAAATATAGCTATAAATGATAGAGAAAACATCAATTGTGAAAATTGAGTTTGCTCTCTGTGAATTTTGATGTTGAATTTTTTTGATATATTTTGTGGAAAATTTTGAGAAATCTAATTCTCTATCATCTGTTCATATTCGGTGTGGTGTTTGATGTGTCTGTGATGGTAGAATTTCAATAGTAGATATTCCGTAATGTGAAGTGATACCACTGATGCCTGTTGGATAGTGAGCGAGTCTTCTCATTTTACGGTTAATGTATAACTTTCAATATGTCTTATTGGTTGATTCCAATTATAGAGTCTTACCGGTTTGCGAAGGTATGAAGTTTCTATTCTGCGTTTACCTTTTATAGATGGTGTTGTGGATTCTAAATCTGAAAAATACTTTGATCGTTTATTAGCTTTTTTTGTCGTCGATTAATTCTCGAAGGTCTTGAAGTTCTTAAATTGTAATTGTGGCAGATTCCGAAACTGCGTTTCGTGTATGGAAAATTTTTAATTATTTGTATTTGTTTTGTGAGTATTGCCTTTTTTCTTGTTTGTTTTTTCGATCTGATGCTTTTTGTTTGTGTGGTGTAATTACAAGATCGTTTCTCTCGTTTCTATTTAAACAATTGTGGAATACTATTGTTTGTTTGTTTCCTAGATTATCTCTTGACATAAGTGTTAAAGTGATGGTTGCAATATCCAGGGGTTAGATTTTTGTTTACTTAGTTTTTAGTTCGTACGATTTTTGTGGGGTTATCCTAATCTTGGGGCATATGTTGTCGAGTATAAACGGGTTGGAGAGAGAGTTTACCAATTCGTTAGAATGATTTTGCACTTTCTCCGTGGCTAAGTTTTATTCAAAGTAAAACTTACTTAATCTTACTTAGGGTTGTGATTTGTGATCAAGGGTTCGAGAATAGTAAATCAATCAACAAAGTTCAGGTGTAATTAGCACACAAGTAAAATGTTAGATACTATTTTAGATCCCACTAAGTTTATGATGTATTTAAGCCTGGGTCAACTAAAAGCAGGGGCTTAAGTGAAGGATGAGTAACCGAAGTTCTTCACTGTTTATCCTAATTAGAAAGGTTAGTTGTTCAAAAATTATTCTTGGGTCGTTGATAAGGGCTGGAGAGTGAAGCGATGTTTGAGGTCGTTAGACATTTTTTACTAGGAGGTGGGGAGAACAAAATTGTTCTGATTAATCCAAGGAAAAGCCTTGATGATCAAATAATCTTCAAATGAATTCAAATTTAGGATGAAGTTTAAAATTGAAGATCCAAGGATAGCCTTGATGATCTGTTTAAAATTTTTTTAAGATTATTACAAAACAAGGACAGGCCTTGACAATATTTAACTTTAATGTTTATGTTGAGTCAAAGCTTATAATTTTGAAAAGGGTTGGTTTAAAAATTATAAATGATATTAGTTTTTAAGCGATTATGGTTCTGTTTTAGATGGAAGAACAAGGAAGTTGGATTGTGCGAGACTGAGGATGTAAATTCTTGAGAAGCGAAGAACCTTTTATAAACTTTAATTTAATTTTAAATTAATTAACTATTTAATTTTTGTATTTTTTTATTCAATAAATTTTAATTTTACAAAAGTTTTTCAGTTACTGCAGATTAAATGAAAAGAACACTTGGATCTTTTTATCAGTCGTTATCATGTTATATATTATAGTTATACATCATTGAGAGGTATTTCGCTTGGGAATGAATCCTACTGCTCCAAGTAATTTTTACTTACTAGTGAATGAAAATCTACTGCATTGAGAACTTTGTAGAGAAATAATCGTTGCAGTCTGCGTCATTTCACGATATAGGGACTCAGTCTGTTGTTCGGGTTTCGACCTGGTGTTAGCCGTATCGTTTGAAGTAATAGGTTAGATTTATTTAGATGTAGAGACATACTGAATAAATTTTCTTTACTATCGAATACCTTGTGATGTGTTTTTGATATTATTTCTGTTGAATTTGTTAAATCTAATTTTGTTGAGGTCTTGTTCGAGACTCTTGGTCGCACCAGATGAGTTTGTGTCCGGGGTGGCTCACTCATAGAGTAATTTCAGTTAAGGTACACCGTCTGTTCATCACGCGTACTTATTTTCTGCCGGATAGATTCGTGCAACTTCTTAGTCGAATACCGATCTTAATCTTACTCTTATATCTCCTAATCTCAAAAGATCTAGTGTATACTGGTGTTTGCGAGTTATGTTTCTGGAACTTTTCTGAAGGAGAACAACTGTCTTCTAAGTTTTGTTTGTTTTGTTCTGTTGCTGAAACTATGAATAGTTTCCTTGTTACAAATATTTATACTGTTAGTTATGGATCGTGATTGGTTATATGATGGCGACACAAAAAATTTCTAAAATTTGGCCCAAAAATTTTGTTGTTTTTTTTAACCGCAAATCGAATTTCGTACGCAAACAAACATTTTTCGAAATTTTTTTTTTCGCATGCAAAATTCAATATTTTGTGTGCATAACGTAGTCCTGGATACGATAAAATTGGCTTTTATTTTCTTTTCACTTAAATTTTTTTCAAAAACGCTGAAAATTGCTATTTCTTTTGTATGGGGTGTTAATGTATGCCTTGATCAATATCTGATATTTTGAAAATTCAAAAATTTAAAATAATCATTATTAAAAAATTTTGCCAAAAAATAAAAGTTTGTTACTTTTGTTATATGAATTGTGAACCAAATTCAGGTCGTTTTCTATGCATTGTAAATGCAAGACCGTCCAACCTTTGGTGTTTTGAGTAACCAAGGTCTTTGTCAGTTGTGTTCGGTTGCAAACACAACCGAAAATTTTTCAGAAACTAAATTTAGAAAGAAAAAATCAAAATTTTTGGTTTATGGAAAAACACCTATCATACAATTTTCATATATGGAAAAATGCTAATCATAGAGTTTTCATACAATTTTCTGTACGTATGCAATTGTATGAAATTGTATGACAAGAAGTTTCTCATATATGGAAATTGAATGATAGGAAGTTTTGGTCAACCCGGGTAGTTAGAAATATTTTCAAGAGATAGTTTTATCAATAATATAATTGAATGTAATTACTAGTCTTAAACTGGTTCCACTTTGTTCAAAACTTAATACTTGAAGGATAACGCTTCTTAAAATATTTCAAAACAAATTCATTTGTTTGATATTTGCGCGAATCGTACTGCAAACTTTGGCTGTCCTCCTAAAAATCATTCTGTTGTTTTGTGCAAAAACCATTGAGCGAGTGGGAAAATCTAACTTTTTTGAATGGTGGAAACTTTTTTTAATTCGGTTCATCTGTCATGAGAAGACCCTTTCAAAGTTTTTCCTTTCAATGCTTTTTAATGACCGTTCGGTGATATAACAACAAATTTAAAGTTACCTGAACCAACTACATTAAAACGCATATTTTGTTTAATTTGTAATTTATGGATGGCATTTGTCATTCCCGGTTTTTTCCAATGAGTTTCATTTCAGAAAAAATCATGATATGATGATTTTGGTTCATTTTTTGAATTTAGTGAATTTTGCCTGTTTTTGTCAAAGAGTTTTCCATTCTGTAATAGTGATGTGTCTTTGAAAAAGCTCAGACGCTCTTTTCTAGAGCCTTAAACGCTCTATCTGTCAATTTTTACTTCGGCTGATTTTATATTTCGCCGACGACCCATTTCTATTTACATTTGTGTTTGGCGTATGTTAGCGTTTTAAATACCCGTCATGTTCGAAAGTTTTTTTTTTACGTCAGATGCAACTCAGTTTGTTAATAATTTCGTTTTTGTTTCTTTTTTTCCGGCCTAATAGGTTTCGGCTTTTACGATATCGGCTTAGTAGCCTCATATTGCGTCGTCATTTGGTGAGCGAAAAAAGTTGTTAAAACCGTGGGCTTTTTTGGAGGGGGGATGAACTTTAATATAACGCTGATAAGTTTTTGTTTTTTGTTCCGATTCTAATTTTACATTCTATTGTCTTGACATGTTATTTTCAAAATTAGCTTCATTAATTTTGATAGATACAGTGTTTTCGTTATTTCGGATATTTTTTAGTTGTGTTTCAAGGTACTGGTTTCTTGGATTGTATCGGAAGTGGTACGAGCCCCGATTAGCCTGTGTAAGGATTTGGGTTTGTTTTCAAGGGCTGATTTCGGGTAGGGGGTGGACGTCCCCCTCCTCAGAGATTCGACCCCCTCACCAACCAAAGGGTCCCACCTTTGGTATTGTTTTATGACATTCTTTTTCGGCTGACCAACCCTAAAATTTTCTGAAGGGGTGCGCGCGCCGAGAAAACCCAATTTTTTGGTGAAGTTAACAAAAGTGCCCAAAAACGGCTTTTTTACCAGATTTTTTTTCAAAAATTTGCCTGGGGTGCATCATTTTTGGTCAAAATAGGGTTTTGATAGTTTTCTGAGAGTGCTCAGAAAATCAATTTGGTTTATCTGATAAAGAAGGTCGACCAAATGTTCGAAATTTTTTTGAAAATCCTCCCCATCGAGAAAATCCTAGATCCGCCCCTGTTCGTTTCGATTTTGGTGCTCCAGTGGTCATATTTTGGTATCTTTTCTTTTTTATATCGCGATATACTGGACATTTCCCATTGATTATTCCGGCCACTTTAATCATGATTAGAGCTGTCACCTTATTGAATCAGCTTTTTTTAATGAATCAATGCGGAGTTTTTGATTTGTTCATTATATGTTAAAAGTCTGGAAACAACCATTGATCCCGTCAAATAAATTATAATAAATAACAAAATAAGCAATGATATGTCTTAATTTACAGGCGACCAATCAATCGAAAATAATAAAAAACAAAATAAGCAATGATATTTTTAAAATTATAGGTGACCAATCAATCGATAATTTCCAATAGTTGATCACCAAACAAAATAGTTAAATACGAAATCAGAGGCATTGTAAAATTTTTATGAACAAATTATTTGCCTTCAATCAAAGTGTATGCGCTTTTGTGGTTCGTTCAATAATGGTTTTAAAGAATCTTATTGACAAATGTATTTTGTTCACGAAAGAATTCGCGGTCGTTTCTGTATTTTTTGGCGGTTTCTCAGGGAAGGAAGGAAATTTATGATCCACATTAGTTTAAAAATTAGAGGAAAAGAATCGTAAAATTTCTATTTGTTCTATTTTTTAATAAAAAACTTAGGTTCTTAACTTGACTAAGTTAAGAGTTCTATAGCAATAATGAATTGTATATAATGTATATCGAATTTGTTACAATAAGTTTCTATAAATATTAATATCAATCGTATTCTTTCAACGGTTAATGCAAATATCAATCGTAATCTTTCAACGGTTAATGCAAAGCGAGATGTGAGAGCGTCAAACTAAATCGTGAAATAATCACTTTAACTGGCAGGTGTCAATTAGCAGTGGTAACTTAGACTGCAAGAATGTTTAGCACCTTGATCTCTTCGGATACTACGCCGTATGTATGACACTTCCCCCTTCAAGAAATTTTCTTATCGGAACATTTTCAATAAACAAAAACAAGTTTCAATCAAAGTTTATTTTATCTCCTCTTCACTTGTCCCCAGGTGACACAGGAATAAGGCTACCTCTCCGCCCCGGCGAATTGTCTTCTGGTTGGGTCATATCTCCCGGCGACACTGGTACTGTGTCCATGTCAACCAATTTGACTGCAAGGCGTAAAGGGCTTCCGAAAAATTTCGTTTGTCTCTTTTCCGACTCGACGCTCTTGTAGACATTTGTGCTTGCGGTTCTTCAGTTATAATGTCAGCTCTATCCTCCTCCTGATCTTTGATTTCCTCCACTTAGCTGTTCGTTTTTGGCTTTTGGCTGTTCTTTGATTTCTGGTGTAACTAGACCCTCTGCTTCTGATGTCTTCTGCTCGAGCTGAGACTCCGTTAAATCAGGATCGGACTTTTTTTGGGTCATTTCTGTTAGTATCGATTTCGGAATGGTTTGGATTTCCTGTGTAGTACCTTCTGGTCCACTCTGGGAATCATCTGAGGTCGCTGTCTTGCTTATTTTCTGGGGTACTGGTGAGCTGTCCGCACCTTGTTTCTCCCTTAGTAGTTCATCGATTCCTCTGTCTGAGGAACTTTCCGAGGAAAGTTTGAGGTCCACTATCATGTTTTTTTTCTGCTCCTCTGTCCCCTCTATCGATCAGCCTACTCTTGGGTTTTTCTTTCAGCCTCCTGGTTTCGTCCTGTATGTTTCCGCCTGAATCTTTGGGCTTTTGTTTGATGGTCTTGCCTCTATGTCTTCCGACGATGTTGAGACCAATGATAAATCATCTCTGGGCAATATGTACACATTTTGTTAGATTTCCCGTGCGCTGGACTGGAAGTTAAAATTGGTTGACTTGCTGCTGGTGACAACGGGCTTCCTTTCTTGATATGATCTTAATCAGACATTTAATCTCTAACCTTGTTCGGTGTCAATGCGGTATGATTTTTGGCTTATCACTTTGCCCTTATCACTGATGTAAGTGTGTTCTAATACTTTGACAATTTTTCCCTTGAATATGTTGAATATTGGTTTTCCCGATTTAAGATCAAATACTTTGCGGAATACATTCACTCTATGGGGATGAATGATGAGATTAAATTCTTGACTATGTAGATTCTTACGACTCATGCCTTTCTCTGTCCTGAATCTGAGAGTTCCTTGGTTTAGGTCATTTCGCAGGCTGGCTGCAAGGAGTGGTACTCGCTCTGTTAATCTCCTCAAAGTCTCTGAGCCTTCTGCGTGTGATAGTTTCTGTTTCAGATTTCTTCAATCACTGGCCGCTTTGGCCAGACTCTCGAGAACTGCCATCTTCTTGTCTTCTGAACGTTTGTTTCCGAACTTGAGTGGTGCATCTGTTTCCCTCTTTGGTATCGCCTTGAGTCTACTTCTGGATTCCGATTGTTCTCTCATTTTCTCCGGAGTTAGCATATCTCTTGCTAAATGTTCTCTATCTAATCGTTATAATTTATCTTTGACTAAAGAAAAATAAGTATTGAGATTCCGTCCAAAGTGAATTTCGAAGGGGGATTTTTTGACAATAGCATGTTTCGTACATCTAATATCTTCCAAAATTATCCCGACTAATGATTGAATATCCGAGAATTTTGGATCTAATTGCATACTCTAGTTTCATTCTGATCGTTTGAATGCTGCGTTCAATTAGCCCACAACCTCGGTGATCTCCTACTGGACAGAATATGTGATCTATACCTTTTTCTCTACAGAGTTCATAACTTTGTTATTTTAAAAACCGGAATACTGATCGGTCCTAATCGATTACCTGGTACCATGATTTTGTGTATACTCACTAAGGACTTTTTTTTGTTTTGTCTGCTTCTGTCGATCTAGTTATCAATGGTGAAGGATGTTTGGGGTGCCGCTAAAATGTAGATTTTCTTTCTTTCTTTATCCAACATGGGTCCGCCAAAACCAAGTCGTAATTCTTCATTCGGACCCATAAGAGTGGGTAACTGTTTGGACGAATTAAAAGGTTTGGCAGACTTAACATTCTTACCATACAATGAACACCATCGGCAATTCTGGCACTGGTCGATTATTTCACGATGAATTCTTGGCCAACACAAATAAGCTGAAGCATCTATCATGGATTCCTGTCCCGGCTGAGTTCGATGTAGTCTGCTCATGGCCGCCTTCCTAAGCACATCGGGATCGCTACTCGTTTGTCGATGATAACACAGTCGTTAACGACTGTCGCGTCGTCTCAGAATCCAAATAAGTAAATTCCCAAGCGAAGAAATCCCTCTTTTTTTTGGCTAGGATGCACTTCCTAAGTGGTGTCAATTGACTGTCTTCTGATTTTAATTCCCCCAACAGATCTGCATCTAGAAGGTCTGCTTATCCTGTTGTGAATGTCTTCCGGTCCTTGGTAACTATTGGCACGTTTTCTGCTGTAATCTTATTGGTTTTACGAATCATCGAGTTGAGTTTAGCCACCTTCTGTAATCTGTTCATTCTGAGTTTCGCAAGACTTTTGGCATAGTTGTTTCTCAACTTCCTTTTCGGGGACTCTTTTACTGGTCTTTTCCTGTTCCTAGCAATTGAGATCTCTGACGGTCTCTTCACTGCTCTTTCCCTGACGTTTGATGTAATTGCTAACCTGATGATCCTTTCCGAAATAGAAGGTAGATTAATTTTGTTATATGTCTTTGTCTGAGAAAAAAAATTGTTGTTGGAATTGATTTGTGAGGTATGATATAACTTTGATAAATTCAGATTGGAGTTTATTGGTAAAATTGGATTGAAATTGGGTAGGGTTGAATTATAATTATCATAAATTTTTTTATTTGATGAGAAATTACGGTGATTTAGAGAACATGAATTTGGCTGTAATGTGGCGATTTTCCCAACTTTCGGGATGTTATAGCTGTACTGCTTCCTGATTGTTTGTTTTTTGTGCAAAAATTGGCATGAATTAGCGTTCTCTTCACTGACTGGTCAGAGTTTTTCAGCTCATGAGTGCCGCATTCATGCGGAAATTTACAAACTTGGCGGAACGTTTCTGATTGGATGAAGATATTATCCACGTATTTGACGCCCTCTTCCGGTTTGAATTCTGGCTAAAGGATAGCTTTGACGTCCTCGATTTCTGTGTCTCTAATGGCCTCTTGACCCTTTCCAGCTGGACTTTTCTACTGCTAAATTGAAGTTTTTTATGGATTTGATTACAAATTGTTCATCAAATTGTGATGTTGATGGTGCTGGTAACTTTGGATCACGAGGTAGATTATCCGCTATTCCAATCTTCGCCCCCGCAGTATGTGGTATGGTGCATTGAAATGGAAGCATCATGTCTGCCCACCTTGTTAGTCTCGACTGGTATGTTCGATTCCCTCAATTTTCAGTCAATGCAGAAACTATTGTTTTATAGTCCGTCAGAATATGAAATCGATTTCTTAATAAGTAATTACAGAGAAATTTGCACGACCATACTACTGCTAATTGTTCGAGGTATTTCTGTTCTGCGGTGTTGAGAAATCTTGAAGTAAATGCTTTTGGTGCCTAAACTCTAGGTTTAACTTCCTGTTGTAAGGCGGCACCTAGGCCTTTGTGGCTAGCGTCTTATTTTTTCCGCGAGTTTCTTGATTGGTTTTAGTGATATGTTTTGGTTATGCCTGTTACTAACTGGAGTAACGATTAAATGCTAGTTCTTGCGGTTCCCCTCACACAATATTTGTTTTGTTGCTTAATTTCAGTGATGGTCTGAGGGCTTCTGTGGTCATCTGGAGATTTGGGACGAATCTAGATAGGTGATTCAATACTCCCATAATTGATCTTAATTGTTTCAACGTTTTGGGAGGTGATAGGTTCAGGACTACTTCTAGTTTTGAATGTCTTGGTCTGATGCCATTTAAGTCAATCTCGAATCCTAATCATGTTAGAGATTCTTTGGAGAACTCACACTGACGCGAAAACTTCTGCACCTGTCCTCCTCATAACTTCCTCGACAGTTTTGTTTCGATCTTTCATGTCTCCTTTCGAAATGATTAAAATATCATCTAAAAACCAGAATACTCCAGGAATGCCGCCGAATGTATTATCCATCGCCTTTTGAAAATCTTTTGGCATGTCTGTCAATCCGTAGAAGCCTGTTTTGATTCTATATGTGCCGGTGTGTTCTCCGCATACAATACTGATGTTACAGTGTTTACTTATCGATTCTTCTGGTCTTAATTGACTGAATGCATACTTTAGATCTAGAAATGTAAACCACAGTTTTCCACTTGTAATTGATGTTATAATTTGGGCTGCTGAGTCTAAGAGCTCCAGTAGATTTATCATTTGTAATTTGTTTTTGAAAATTTGATCGTTCATCGGTTTGGCGTCCATCGCAAGTTTTGCTGTACCGTCCTTCGCCGTTATTACCGCCGGGGCTACGAAATGGTCACTCGTGCAGTTATGTAATTTTATAATGATGGGACGTTCGTTTTCTGAGTTTTATTGCCGACTTTTTTTTTGAATCGGGACTCCTCTTCCCGTTCCTTGTTTTTTTTTAAAGGTGATTTGAAAAGTGTATATACTTTGTGGTTTTTTGACCTGCCCAATCTGGTGAACACGTCTTCGTATCTTTTGACGAAATGTTCTTACCGTTTTTTTGATATTATTGATTCTATTTCTTCTTCTGATTCTGCTATCGCGGTTACTGTATTTGGTATTTTTAGTAATTTTTGTCACATTACCTAGATCAGGTTGTAAGTCTAGACCTAGTAGGCAGCGTGCTCTATTTGCACAGATTAGAATTTTTGCGTTCTTCACCCAGCCGTTTGAATTGATATCTTTTAACAGTGTTCCGAATTGGAAGATGGGTCCGTGGCTGTAATCATCGTATGAAAAGTGGTGTTTGGTCTCTCTTGAATTGTTAATACTTTTATTTTTGGGTCCTTGGATAATAACATATCAGCTGTCTTTTTGTTGACAAAAGATGCCGGACTTCCTGTGTCAATAGTCGCGCTGAATAGTGCTCCTTTCGCTCTAATTAAGGCTCTTAAACGTTTTATTTTTCCAATTGCAGCCTTGATAACTTCTTAACTTTTGACCGAGTTTCCGATGTTGTCTACCTCCTTGACTCTTGGAAGAGAATATTCTGGTTCGCTGTCGGAGTCGACAAAAGTCGTCGTTTCTTCGTCTTGCTCATCTGATATGACATTATCTACCTGTAGTTTGGCTGAGTTGCAGCATCTTGCGAAGTGACCTCTGATACCACATGGGTTATAATTGACGTTTCGAGCCTCACACATGTCTTTATGTTCGGGTGTAATTTTGTTGCCGCAAAAACAACAAGGGTTTAAAGAGCTTTCTTTTTCTGACTTCTGATTTGGGTTTGAGTTAATGTTTCTACAGTTCTAGTTTCTATTGTTTTCCAGTGCCCGGTTCATCTTACTTTGGACGTTGTTCCTTGCTTGGATCGACATTGTGGGTTCTTGTTTCACCTTAAAATGATTGTAGTTCGAGTTATCGCCTGCTAATGTGTTTTGCTTTTGTAATACCTTTACCGTCGCAATCCCCTTCGTGTTGAAGGGCTGCTTTTAATGTGTCATCTTCGTTGTGGCGCGGTCGATTGCAGAGCTCTCTTTGAATTTCGGAGAAATTCATTTTTGCAATGAAAATATCGCGTATTATTTTTTTCAATGTCTTGTGTCCAATCGCATTTTGCCGCTTGCCCGGATAGCCGAAGATAAAAAGCTTCAAGGCCTTCTTTGTCACCGTGCTGCGCGTTGTAAAATTGCGTTCTTTCTTTTATATTGTTTTTCTCTTTCCTGAAGAGTAACTCGCACAGGTTATGGAAATTTTTGAAGCTCATTGTGTTTAAGTTTGAGAGTGGATTTTGTTGCAGAAGAGTAACTCGCACAGGTTATGAAAATGTTTGCAGCTCATTGTGTTTAAGTTTGAGAGTGGATTTTGTTGAGAGTGGATTTTTTCTTTCCTTCGTTCCCGAGGGCAAAGAAAAGTCTTGATTTACCCGGTTGTCCGCTTCGTGATAATAAGTGTTTGGGCCGATTTTGGGTCCTTTTTTTCTCCTTTCCGAATTGTCTCGGTTATTTTCCGGATAGCTACCGCGTCTGGTGCTGTTCCATTTTTCGTTTCATCCGGTGTTTCTGAGGTTGGTATTGCTTCTGGGTTTGTTGGTGGATCGTCGAATACTGGATTTGGAGCTGATAGTAGTTTGTTAGGGTCACAACCTTCCATGAGTGTTATTGCCTGGAAGAATTGTCTTACCCATGTTTCCCACGGAAACGGGGGTTCTGCAGATACTTTTCCCCAGTATTTTGGTACACTTAACAAATCTGTTCTGTCATGCGATTGTACGACTGAGGGCTGCGCCATGAGAAAAATTAAAAACTATAAGATTAATTTACTTTCTTCTTTGTAACGCAAGTTTTTGTCGTTTTTATTTCAATTTGCGGGCTGTACCATATGGCTATTTTGTTGAAAAGAAGTATAAATTTTGTGATAATGGCTCAGTTTTGTTTTACTTCAATTCATGAGTTTGATGTTTTTAGTTGTGTTATTTACATAGCTGACTTATGTCTCCAAGAAATTTTGTTGAAAATTTTTAATTTGGTTCTGATTGACTTCTCGGGATTTAATCTTCCTCCCGGTATTTCGAATAGAGAATATAGACTATGAAGATAATGCTTTTTCAGTATTCAGTAATTTGAATTCTCTTTAAATTCGAAATTATACAATTTGCGGAATGCATGCCCTCTATTCGGATGACTGATGAGGTCAAATTCTAGACTATTTAGATTCCTACGACACTTCTTTTTCTCTCTCCGGAATCTGAGAGTTGATTTAGGTCATTTAGGTTGACTAGGATGCACTTCTTAAGTGGTGCCAATTGACTGTCTTCTGATGCTTGTTCCCCCACAAGATCTGCATCTAGAAGATTTGCTAATCCTGTTGTGAAATTCTTCCGGTCCTTGGTAACTTTTGCCACGTTTCCTGCTGTAATCTTGCTGGTTCTAGTAATCATCGAGTTGAGTTTAGCCGCCTTATGTAATCTGTTCAATCTGAGTTTCGCAAGAGTTTTGGCATAGTTGTTTCTCAACTTCAACTTCTTTTTCGGGGTCTCTGTTACTGGTCTTTAGATGTTCCTAGCAATTGAAATCTCTGATGGTCTCTTCACCGCTCTTCCCCTGACGATTGATGTAATTGTTAAGCTGATGATCCTTTCCGAAATAGAAAGTAGTTTAAATTTGTTATCTGTCTTTGTCTGAGAATAAATTTGTTAATGGAATTGATTTGTGAGTTATGATAGTGTTTTGATAATTTCAGATTAGAGTTATTTGATCAGAAATTATGGTGATTTTGAAAACATGAATTTGGCTTTAAGGTCGGAAAAATGATTTTACCAACTGTCGGGACCATATAGCCGTACTGCTTCCTGATTGTTTGGATTTGTTGCATAAATCCGCATAATTTAGCTTTCGTGAGCTCATGAGTGCCGCCCTCATGCGGAAATTTTCAAAGTTGGCGGAACGTCTCTGATTGGATGAAGATATTATCTTCGTATTCGACGCCCTCTTCCGGTTGGAATTCTGCCTCAAAGATAACTTTTACGTCCTCGATTTCTGAGCCCTCTAACGGCCTCTTGACCTTTTCCAGCTGGATATTTCTACAGGCTATATCGAAGTTTTTTATGGATTTGATTACAAATTGTTCATCAAATAGTGATGTTGATGGTGCCGGTAACTTTGGATCACGAGGTAGATAATCCGCTACTCCAATCTTCTCTCACGCGGTATGTAAAATGGTGTATTCAAATGTTAGTCTTGACTAACAAGCCCACCTTGTTAGTCTTGACTGGTATGTTCGATTTCCTCGATTTTCTGTCAATGCAGAAATTATTGCTTTATAGTCCCTCAGAATATGAAATTGATTTCCCAATAAGTAATGACGAAAAAACTCACACGACCATACTACTGCTAGTTGCTCAAGCTCGTTTGTGCTGTATTTATGTTCTGCGGTGTTGAGTAGTTTTAAGTGCATGGGATTGGTGCCCATACTCCAGGTTCAACTTTCTGTTTTAAGGCGGCACCTAGGCCTTTGTGGCTAGCGTCACATTTTATCCAATAGTTTTTGATTGGTTGTAGTGATATGTTTTAATTATGTCTGCTACTAACTGCAGTAACGACTTAAATGCTAGTTCATGCGGTTTCCCCCACACAAATTTTGTTTTGTTGCTTAATTTCAGTGATGGTCTGAGCGCTTCTGTGGTCATCTGGAGATTTGGGACGAATCTAGGTAGGTGGTTCAGTACTCCCAAAAATGATCTTAATTTTTTTAGCGTTTGAGGAGGTGATAGGTTCAGGGCTGCTTCTAGTTTCGAAAGTCTTGGTCTGATGCCTATTAAGTCAATCTCGAATCCTTATCAAGTTAGAGATTCTTTGGAGAAATTACACTTACAAACTTTTAACGCGAAATCTTTTGCATCTGTCCTCATGACTTCATCGACAATTTTGTTTTTATCTAAGATGTCTCTTTCGAAACGATTAAAACATCATCTAAAAAGCAGAATAATTCAGGAATGCCACCAAATGTATAATTCATCCGTGTGTTATTATCGTTGAATCTCTTTTGGCATGTCTGTCAACCCGTAGAAGCCTGTTTTGAAGCTATGTGCCCGTGTGTTCTCTACGTACAGTACTTAATTTTCTGTGTTTTCATCGATTTATCTAGTCTTAAATGACTGAATGCATACTTTAGATCTAGAGATGTAAACCAAACTTTTTCACTTTTATGTGATGTTTTAGTTTGGGCTGCGGAATCGATGAGCTCTAGCAAGTTTGGCATCTGGAATTTGTTTTTGAAATTTTGATCGTTCATCGGCTTGGCTCGGCGTTATTACAACCGGGGCTACGAAATGGTCTTTCGTGCATTTATCTTATTTTTTTATGTGTCACTCCTTGATCAGCTTCTGAATTTGATTGCTGAATTTTTGTTGTATGTGAACCGGGACTCGTCTTCCCTTTTCTTGTATAGGTATTAATAGCGATTTAAAAAGTGTATATACTTAGTGGTTTTTTGACCTGCCCAATCTGGTGAATACGTCTTCGTATCTTTTGACGAAATGTTCTTTCCACGGTTTTTTTGATATTGTCGATTCTATCTCTTCTTTTGATTCTGCTATCGCGTTTTCGGTGTTTGGTGTTTTCAGTTGTTTTGTCACGATACCTAGATCAGGTTGTAAGTCTAGACCTAGTAGGTAGCGTGTTCTATTTTCAGATTAGAAATTTTGCGTGCTTCTTCACGCAGCCATTTGAATTGATAGCTATTAACAGTGTTCCAAATAGGGATATGGGTCTGTGGTTGCAAACAAGTAATGATGTGGTGTTTGGTCTCTCTTGAATTGATAATTTTTTTGCTTTTGGGTCCTTGGATAATAACATATGAGCTGTCTTTAAGTTGACAACAGATGCCGGACTTCCCGTGTCAATAGACGCGCTGAACAGTACTCCTTTCGCTCCAATTGTGGCTCTCAAACATTTTGTTTTTCCAGTTCCAGCCTTGATAACTTCTTAACTTTTGACCGAGTTTCCGATGTTGTCTACCTCCTTGACCCTTAGAACAGAATATTCTGGTTCGCTATCGGAGTCGATAAAATTTGTCCTTTCTTCATCTGATATGACATTATCTACCTGTGGTTCGGCTGTGTTGCAGCATTTTGCGAAGTGACCTCTGCTACCACATAGGTTACAATTGACGTTTCGAGCTGCACACTTGTCTATATGTTCGGGTGTAATTTTGTTGCCGCAAAAGTAACAAGGTTTTCAGGAGCTTTGGTTTACCGACTTCTGATTTTGGTTTGAGTTAATGTTTCTACGATTTTGGTTTCTATTGTTGTTCAGTGACCGGTTCATCCTACTTTGGACGTTGTTCCTTGAACGGATCGGCATTGTGGGTTCTTGTTTCACCTTAAAAGGTTTGTAGTTCGAGTAACCGCCTCATGTATTTCGCTGTAGTAATGTATTTGCCGTTGCATATCCCTTTTCGTGCTAAAGGGCTGCTTTTATTGTGTCTTCTACGGTGTTGCCGGGTCAAATGCAGAGTTCTCTTTGAGTTTCCGAGAAATTCATTTTTGCAAAGAAAATATCGCGTATTACTTTTCTTTCAATGACTTGTTTCCAACCGCATTTTTCCGCTTGTTCGGAATGCGGAAGATAAAAAACTTTAAGGCCTTCTTTGTCACCCTGCTGCACGTTGTATGTTTGCATTCTTTCTACAATATAGTTTTTCTCTCTCCTGAAGAGTAACTCGCAGAGGTTATTTGAAGCTTCTTGTGTTTAAGTTTGAGTGTGGATTTTGTTGGAGAAATATTTTCTTTCCTTCAATTCCGAGGGCAAAGAAAAGTCTTGATTTTACCCGGTTGTCCGCTTCGTGATAATACGTGTTTGGGCCGATTTTGGGTCCTTTTTTCTCCTTTGCGAATTGCTTTCGGTTACTATCCGGATAGCTGCCGCGTCTCGCGCTGTTCTAATATTCGTTTGATCTGGTGTTTCTGAGGTTGGTATTGCTTCTGTATTTGGTGGTGGATCGTCGAAAACCGGATCTTGAATTGATAGTAGTACGTTAGGGTCACAACCTTCCTTGATAGATATTGCCAGGAAGAATTGTCTTACCCATGTTTCCCACGGAAACGGGGGTTCTGCAGATACTGTTTCCCAGTATACTGGTACTCCTAACAGATCCGTTCTGTCATCCGATTGTACGACTGCTGGCTGCGCCATCAGAAAAAAAAATAAAAACTATAAGATAATTTACTTTCTTCTTTGTAACGCAAGTTTTTTCGTTTTCATTTCATTATGGGGGCTTTCCCGTTTGGCTATTTTGTTGAATTGATGTATAAATTTTGTGATAATGACTCAATTTTGTTTTACTTCAATTCATGAGTTTGATGTTTTTAGTTGTGTTTTTTACATAGCTGACTTATGTCTTCAAGAAATTTTTGTTGAATATCTTTAATTTGGTTGTGATTGACTTCTCAGGATTTAATCTGCCTCCCGGTATTTGAAATAGAGAATATGGATTATAAAGATATAGTTTTTTCAGTATTCAGTAATTTGAATAATCTGTAAATTGGAAATAATTTCAGATGAGTGTTGATTTGGAAAAGTTTTGCGACTATTGCTCGGAGAAAAAGTCTGATCTTGTCGCTCAATTCATTAAAGATAATCAAGATGTTGTTAAAAAAGCCTCCAAGAGTGGACGACCAGCTATAATGTGGGCTTGTGTGGGAGGTTCAGTTGCAACTTTGAAGCAACTTCTACAAGCTGGCTTTGATCCACTTGTTCCAGATGATGCTAAATGGACCTGTGCTCATATTTGCGCCTCGATTGGCAACGTTGAAATTCTTCAAATCCTCAAACCTTTTAACATTGACTTAGATGCCCAAAATGCAACTGGGCAAACTCCGTTGCATTACGCGTGCTCTAAAAACAGACTAGAAGTGGTTCAGTTTTTGATCACAGCTGGTGCAAAGTTAGACATTCAAGACAACCACGGAGCCACTCCTTTGCACAGATGCAGCTCTCTTGGTCATTGGAAAGTAGTTGAATTAATGCTTCAAGGCGCTGGAGTTGCGAAACTGGTGAATATTTCCGATTCAGAAGGAAACACCCCACTACATTTGGCATGCGAAGGTGGACACTCGAGTGTGTGCAGTGCCTTGTTGAAAGCCGGCGCAGATAAAACTAAGTTAAACAAAGAGGAAAAATCACCAGAATTGCTGAGTACTGATCCCGAAACTATTCAATTGGTTAAAAACTATGGGAGATATAAAGAACTATGCACTCCGTTGATATAAAGAAGTGATGATTTTATTCGTTTGATCAGTTACTAGAGTATAATTGGAAAGTTTTACCCTTGCAAGTGCAATCGGGAACCAGACTTTTTTCCCGCAAAGAAAATCTGTTAAAAACTGATTTTGCTTGAATATTGAAAACTTCCAGAATATTGGAGGAACCTTAAAAACTTCCAGATTCCTTACAATTTAGCTGAGAGTCAACGCTGTTGCCTTTACACCCTAAGGTAAGGGGTTTGACTCCCGGTCAGACTTTTTTTTTCACTACGGATTGAGTTGAAAAAATTTTCTCCGGGAAAAGTTGAGTTGACTGACTTTCGTTTGTCTGTTTATGTTTTGTTGCCACATCACAGCTTTTTTATGAGCTATAAGCAATTTTCAATGTAGTTGCAAGTGTGGTTGATTTACTTTTACATGTTTTATTCTTACCAACCCTGATTTTGTATTATTTCCTTCTTTTTTTTTCGGTTAAAAGCTTTTTTTTCGGCCTGAATGATTTTGGCGTAGTTTTTATCGGCTAAGCCAACTTATTTTGTCTACTTTGACGAACAAAATTTGATTGTTTTTCTTCATACATCAGGTCAGTTGTGGTGAACAAATTAAAATTTAAAAACTTAATAGCTGAAATGCTTTTATGGTAACAATTTATTGTTTCCGGCCCAATGAGCGTCTATCCTCGTTTTGTCGACTTAGTGAGTCGCCGCCTGGTTAATTCTAAAAGCTTATTCATTAGTGTTAGTGTTTCCCAACTGTTTTTTTTTTTTAATTTGAACTTTTCAAAAAAAAAAATATTTTTTTTTCGACTTAGTTATTCTGTGCTATTTTCTATTAGCTACCTGTAGTACTATGCTTGCTTTGTACCGCAAGCGCTGCAAGGCTCCTCTTTGCGTTCAAAGCAAGCGATGAAATCAGTCAGCTTTGACAGTTTAGTGGGAATTGAATAGCTGAAAATTTTCGTCATTTCATCCTTTTCGCATCATTGCAAGGTAACGAGTTCCGCTGATTTCACTCAAATAACTCTTATTTTTTTTTGGTCTCAAAGTTTCATCATACAAAATTTGAATAACCCAAAAAAAGTGGAAAAAAAATGTTATCGCATTTCAACTGTTACCTCAATCGCAGCTAAATATTTATATACAAACAGTTTCAGATAGGTCCTTTAGGACGTAGGCTATAAACCTTTATCTGTTAAGATTGAAAAAAAAGCTAGATAATTCAATTCATTGAAATATTTGTTATTAAAACAGTGTTAACTCTAAAACAACCGCAAAGCTTGTTCTGTCACATGAGACAATTTACGTGCAAGCACAGACGCAAAAATCGCTAAAGGTATTTTTATGCAAATTTAGCGTAAAAATGCGTCATCGGATCTGAAAGAGAAATGTCTTATTTTGCGCAAAATTTAATGATTATCCAAAACTATTCCCTAAAATTGCCACCACCACACTAATAGTACATAAGTAAATCAGTTAACAAAAACTCAAACGTGGCACTATATGTCTCAATTCCCGATGCAAGTGTCTAAAATGCTTAGGGGAATGGGTTGGTCTGATTTATCCTAATGTCTTTAAACTCTGCGTGCAAATATAAGCTACTGACTAACAGAATGAGCAATGGAAACAGTTGTCTTTGAGTGTATCTTCTATAATTTGATGATCTCAGAAAAATTTTGAATATTTGTTTAAGAATTTTTGTTTAAAAATTCATTACTTCCACAGAAAGTTACACAGCTCAAGAAAAAATTTCACTTTTGTCGGCATCAACAAAAATTACGTATCCAACAATTTATTCTAAGGGACTTTATTCTTTAAAACTTTGTTATCATTATGTTGAAAATTCTGGACACCAAAGTTACTGATAGTTATCATTTTTTGGAGGTAAGCTTTGATATCAACTTGAATTGCAAATTTTTGTAAGCAGCCGAGTAAACAAAAAAGTCAAGTCACTTGAGGATGAAAGAAAGAATTAAGATAGTAAGATGAAACATAATGACTACCAAATCCCTTTTTACAGTAGGTATTACTGCCTCTAGAATGAATTTTTGCTCAATGTTCAAAAACTAATTCTGCACTTAAAATTTTGCAAGTAAAAATTCAGACCTTTCTCGTTTATCGCTTTCAGTATTAAATCATAAGAACAGTTTTTCATTCTTATTGAAATGTAGCAAGACTGCTCGTATCAGGGCGAAGCCCTGAATGTTCCGACTGCCCTTTAAAGTTTATGGAGCAGTAATAACTTTAAAAAATTCAATGAAATAAAATAAATGAAAAATTTTTTCTAAAATTTAATTTTTTTAAATAAAAATCATCCCCCCACACGCCATATTAAGTACAAAAGGATAGTTTTCGCTCCTTGTAACAAACCAATTATGGCAAATAAGCTTCTTTTAACCAATTTGGAACGATTTCTAAGACGGATTAACTCTCCGCTTACGCGATAATAGCGCGAAATATATCGCGCGTTAATTGTCCCAAATTGACCAAAATGGCAATATTTAATCCCCCGTAACTTTATGAAAAATGATCACAGGTGAAATATCTTTTCAAATTTGAGCTCAAGACAAGAATAACTTTTCAATGATATAAAAAAATTCCGTCAAAAATGGCTAGTTAAAAAGTCGAAATTTGTCTGAAGAAAAAAAAACCCACCCCCGAGCACAAACATTCCGTTACTTTCGTATCGAAAGTCGGAACAACAACACTGCTCGTATCAGGGCGAAGCCCTGAATGTTCCGACTGCCTTTTAAGGTTTATGGAGCAGTAATAACATTTAAAAATTCAATGAAACAAGACTGCTCGTATCAGGGCGAAGCCCTGAATGTTCCGACTGCCTTTTAAGGTTTATGGAGCAGTAATAACATAAAAAAATTTAATGTAAGAAAAAATAAAATGAAATTTTTTTTTCTCAAACTTGAAATTTTTTATGAAAATCATCACCCCACACGCCATACAAAGTACAAAAGGATAGATTTTGCTCCTTGTAGCAAACCAATTATGGCGAATAAGCTTCTTTTAACCAATTTGGAACGATTTCTAAGACGGATTAAATATCCGCTTACGCGTTAATAGCGCCAAATATATCGCGCGTTAATTGTCCCAAATTGGCCAAAATGGCAATCTTTAAACCCCCATAACTTTACGAAAAATGATCACAGGTGAAATATCTTTTCAAATTTGAGCTCAGGACAACAATAGCTTTTCAATGATATAAAAAAATTCCGTCAAAAATGGCTAGTTAAAAAGTCGAAATTTGTCTGAAGAAAAAAAAAACCCACCCCGAGCACAAATATTCCGTTACTTTCATATCGAAAGTCGGAACAACAAGACTGCTCGTATCAGGGCGAAGCCCTGAATGTTCCGACTGCCTTTTAAGGTTTATGGAGCAGTAATAACATTTAAAAATTCAATGAAACAAGACTGCTCGTATCAGGGCGAAGCCCTGAATGTTCCGACTGCCTTTTAAGGTTTATGGAGCAGTAATAACATTAAAAAATTTAATGTAAGAAAAAATAAAATAAAATTTTTTTTTTTCTAAAATTTGAAATTTTTTATGAAAATCATCACCCCACACGCCATACAAAGTACAAAAGGATAGATTTTGCTCCTTGTAGCAAACCAATTACGGCGAATAAGCTTCTTTTAACCAATTTGGAACGATTTCTAAGACGGATTAAATCTCCGCTTACGCGTTAATAGCGCGAAATATGTCGCGCGTTAATTGTCCCAAATTAGCCAAAATGGTAATTTTTAAACCCCCGTATATTTACGAAAAATGATCACAGGTGAAATATCTTTTCAAATTTGAACTTAATACAGCAATACCTTTCGAATGATATAGAAAAATCCCGTCAAAACTGGCTAGTTAAAAAGTCGAAATTTCTCTGAAGAAAAAAAACCCACCCCGAGCACAAATGTTCCGTTACTTTCGTATCGAAAGTTGGAACAAAAAAACAAAATGAAGAAAAAAATTCTAAAATTTGAAATTGTTAATGATAATTATCCCCCCACACGACCTATAAAGTACAAAAGGATAAATTTAGCTCTTTGTAACAAACCAATTATGGCAAATAAGCTTCTTTAGACCAATTTGGAACGATTTCTATAATGGATTAACTCTCCGTTTACGCGTTAATAGCGCGAAATATATCGCGCTTTAATTGTCCCAAATTGGCCAAAATGGCAATCTTTAAACCCCCATAACTTTACGAAAAACGATTACAGGTGAAATATCTTTTCAAATTTGAGCTCAGGACAACAATACCTTTCGAATGATATAAAAATCTTCCGTCAAAAATGGCTAGTTAAAAAGTCGAATTTTGTCTGAAGAAAAAAAAACCACCCGAGCCCAAATATTCCGTTACTTTCGTATCGAAAGTCGGAACAACAATTCAAAGTAACAAATGGCATCGAGAGTAACCTGTCAAATTGGTCTTGGCATTTCAATTAAGTTCATCGAATATCATAAATTGTAGTAGTTCAATAGATGGAGCCAACCAGATATTACGACTAATTACTGGATCGCATGTGTTTAGCTGCGTTATCCGTCTTATGAGGTTCTATGTTTTTTAACCTGTATGTAATTTTGAATATCTGTGTTTTTGAACGTGTATGTAATTTCGAACATATGTGGTTTTTTACATGTATGAACCAAAAAATTATGGTTTTCACAATTTTGCATAAAAAACGTTGATAAGGTGATTCACTTTTTCAAATAAGTAATAAATATTAGTGTTTTGTTCAGTTGTAACGGCATTGCAAATAAAAAAATAAAAAGTCATTGAATGAGTTCTAGCCAATTATTAAAAACTGGATCGGCTTGTCCAAATTGAGTTCAAAAAGCCTAAAACCTAAACTTGGAACCTAACAGGATAACATTTTTTTTGTTTTTTATTGATGCAGGTAGTTCTCTGCAGAAAAATTGTGTTGATTTTTGTTGTAAAAGTACCAGTTTATTGAAAAATTCGTCTTTCACCAACAAACTGGCAAAATCAATTTGCATTTTACGAGCTGATGACATGCTCAAAGTTATGAAATTTTCGATTTTAACTACAGGCTATTAACACTAGGGAGGCGGAGCAATAAGCAGAATGGTCTAAGAGCAGAATAAGTCTAAGAGCAGAAATACTTAAATACACAAAAATGTCGAATTATACGTTGAAATCAATACGCAAGTATTAGAAAAATGAATATTGCCAGTAAAATGAATAAAATATATTTAAGTTAAAGTGCGTCTATTGAGTTTTTTTTTTCAAATATATCGGCAAACTTCGGCGATTCCATTCCAATAAGTCTTTAGCAAAATATGGCCGTTCAAATAAGAGTTTTTAAGTTAAATAATTTTCGTATCCAGTTCAGGAAACGCTCGTTTTTTTCGGCGGAGCCGCACCACGGCAAATTCGTCGAATTTTTACTCTTGACTCCAATTCTTGAACTGATAATTTTTTTAGGACAGTCCAAAAAATTCGTTTTTGGACTCCAATTGGATCGTTTCAGTCTCTGTTCCAGTTTTCACACTTATTGGTCGTTCGAATTTTCACAGGGCGGTCAAACACGTTCCATAAATCTATTGGAATTGAACCCAAAATCCAAAAATTTCAAACAATCGAAAATTGTTTTGCAAGAATTGTTTTTTTCTTGTATCTTCTACATGATAATAAGCTAAAAGCATGCTTATCTCTTTAACAGTTAAATATGCGCGACTGAAAAATTTTCTGCCAACTCATCAAAATTTTTTTCGTTTTGTAATCGCAACAGTCCAAATTCTTGAATTTTTCGGTAGATGCATTGCGAAAAATGAATCCAGCATCCAAAGCATGGAAAACTTCTCGAATTGCTGGTATTACCCCGGTTTCATAATCGGTTACTATGGTGTCGGGCAACAAGGGAAAGCCGACTATTTCGTTGCATTTTTCGGTCAAAATTTTAAAAATTTTTTCCGAGTTTCTGGTCAAAAATCCCCAAACTGCAGAAATTTTCCAAGAGTTAAGCCGACCCGAAGATGATGTAGATTTGAAGAAAAGGAGGTGAGGCAGTTTTGGAAGGTCCTTTCTAAAAAATTTTTAGCTTCACCAAAAAACCAAGACCCTGTTTGGTACCAAAAATCAACATACCTTGACCCTGATAAAGTAGAAAATCTTGACGATTCAGTGTCACTGTCCACAATCCTTCAAGTCTAAAATCGTCGGAAAATTTTGGCAGCTTAGGTAAATTTTTGGTTTGTTTTCGTTGCATACTTCGTCGAATAGCATCGTAGTTTGGGGCCAAAAATTGCTGATCTGATTGGTGTAATTCTTCGACTTATAATTTTGCAGCCGTAACGTAAAATTTTTGCGATTCTTTCATTATTTTTTTAATCGAAATTTCATTTCAGACAATTACTGTTCTGGCTCAAAACGATTGTGACTAGAGGACGACTTGTTTTTAATTGAATTATTAATAATATTTAAGGAAAGTTTGGACGAGCAACTTGGGTTCACACATTTGTAATATTGAATGTTTTTTTTTTTTTTTGAAAATAAAATTTTCACAAATCAGATTTTTGCCCTTTTTCGACTTCACAATTAAAAATTCCATCATTTAGTAAAAATGACCAGGTAAAATTATAAATTACCTGTTGAAATGACCACTTTAGTTTTAGTTGCAGTTACAGTTCTACTCTTAGACCCATTCTGCTTTTAGACCATTCTTCCTAATGACTGGCCACCTAACACTAGTTCCTACTGAAAAATACACAATTTGGTTGTCTAAACTGCGATAAGTAATCGTTATCAAATTTGGATTTTTTTTGTATTCAGAACTTGTTTTATTAAACTAATTCGCTTTAGACTGTATCGGCTTAGTCACTTTACATTGCATATCTTTGAAGGCCGAAAAAGTCCTGTTCGAAAAAATCTGGAATGTTGAAAATGTATGGAATTCGGTTTTTTAAATAATTGTCTTAAAACGCTTTCGAATTTTTTTCATTTCTTGCAAAACTTTCAGCTCGGTAAAAATCTAGTTTTTCTGTTTTGAAGAGAAGAACTGCTCATATATCTGCCTGCTTAATCTTGTAATCTCTTTTTACTTTACCCTACTCTCCACAGCCAGAAAAAGTCTTCGGGGAAATATTTGACACAAATTTTGAATTTTTTTGTTTACTCAAAAACTGCTCTATCAAGTATAAAGTTTTGGTTTCATGGAGGTTTTGGTACAAGTTATGGCCCTCGGAAAAGTCAAAGTTTTGCTTTTTGACCGTTGTTTAAAATTTTCTTTTCTCGAAACTACCGTCCCAAGACTGAAATTTTTAGTTCAATCGAATCAAAGGATTGTGAGAAACTGCCCTAAAAAATTGGTCATGCCAAATTTCTTAAACTCAAAAGTTATGGTCATCGAAAAAGTTAATACTTAGTTTTTTACCGTTTTTTGAAACTATTTGATTGTTCTCAAAAACTGCACAGTTAATTTTTAGATTATGCCTTCAACCGAGAAACGCGATGCGATTTTCAAAATAGTCTCTGCTTAAGCAGCCGCGTCTTTCTTTGGCAGTAAAAAGTTTGTGGATTTCGAAAAGTCAAGTTTTTTATGTTCGTGCTGTATCGCAATTGGTGCAAAATTGCGCTTCGCCTCTGTGTTTAATTATCTTTTTTGGGTAAACTGTGCATTGTGATCAGCTGGGAAGCTACAATAATTTTGATACAGGCTAGTTGAGTGCAACGGCTAATTATGAATAAATGAAAGTTTTTAATTGTTCAAAAAAAACTGTCGAATTAGGCAAATGAGAGAAGATTTCTAGCATAATCAACTAGTTTTATCGCATTGCATGAAAATAATTGGGATTCTTAGACTAGCTTCATTTTAGCCGTAGCAGTGAAATATACAACTACTTGATGAAATATTTCCAAAATTATGCGATAAAAGATTAGGCTTAAACATTGGACAGAGCCGACTTTTGATTAAAAGTATAAAAACTCAACGTCTTTGAAGATATGTTTAACTAGTGTTGCAAGCTAATCCGAAAAAAAATCTGATATTTTCATACACTGTTTGATTGTCCACCTTGAGGTAAATCAAATTTGAGAAAAGATTAATTGTCTGGGCAGAAAATATGACCAAAATGAAAGACATTAACTTATTGTCTAAAAAGAACAGAGAGATTCTCTGGCCATTCAAATTCAACAGAGTCAGTGAAAATTCTCTTGCTCAAACTTTTTCTGTTTTGGAGGTTCAAAAACTATGGGAGAGATCAAAAGCAACCTGCCCGAATAGTTGTATGGCTGTCTATCGGTAAGCATTGTGGAAGAAGACGGTAGTATACCTCATGGCTCTTTGTAATTTTGGCACAATCTCATCAACTTTTTAACTCGGGTACTGAGCTGGTGGTCAATTAGTTGTCATTCTTTTAGATAATAACCAATCAATATAAAATGGATCAAACAAACGTTCTAAAAAACGTATTTGAAAATAGTCTTCAAAGATTTTTAGCAACGCATGCTTTTATTAGTTGCCGTGAGACCTAAATAATAGTTTAGTTTTTAATTGCTAGAATCTAGAATGTGAAGAACTCCGGTGGTATTTCTTCGGCTGTAAGATTTCCATTATTAAAAAGTGACTCATTATCTTCGAATAATTTGAGCTACACAAGTCAGGAGTTGACGACAATGGCTTGTGAGCTAATGGCTAAAGATCTTATATTCTTAATTTTGATGCCACAGAATTGAGAGCTGTATCTCTTCAGTTTTTGCATCTCATCTCAAATCAGTTTTTTAAATCTAAAAAAAATGGAGAAATCCGAGCGTCAAGATGACAACGATTCGAGCTGTCTAATTGTTGCGACAACAATTCAAGGAAAGCTTTAACCTGAATAAAGCCTGAAATTTAACCTGAATAAAGACTAAAATGCAACTATGTGCAATAAACAAATAAAGCATTTTTGTAGCGATGGCACATCATTTTGACGAGATAAAATAAGAAATAAATTGTTCCAACCAAAATGAACCAATGAAGAACTGTTAAAACTTTTAGATTTTCAAATATAAGACATCAATCTGTTTTAACAGCGTTTGTGAATAATGGTTTTCTTTAAACCAAAATCTGATCATACTTTTGCAATTGCTGGGATGTGGGGAATTCTAAAAGCAGTTCTTCAGCTTTAAGGGTTCTAAAATTCCATATCTAAGGAGCGACGTAGTAGCTTCGAATAATTTGAGCTACACTACGACGGGAGTTGGCGTCTCTGACCCTTAAGCCAATGCCTTTATATTCTACTTTTTTTATGCACAAAACTGAGAGCTGGATGACATCATGAGATATGTTCGCAGTTGTTTCCGAATGTCGTAGCAGAGGAGTTTTTAATCAGAAAATCATACTCGCACAACTGAAAAACGGACTCGAGATCAAATGTTTGCAAAAAATTACAAAAACCTGATTGCAGCAACGGCTAATTATTATGACGGAATAAGTTAAGAAATAACAAGAAGGTAAAATGAATCAAACAAAATTTTATTTAAAAAAAAAGGGATTTAGCAAGTGCTCAAAAAATCATTTTTCTGCAACGCTCACAAAAATTCATTGTCTTGAGACCTTAAATTAGTTTTTTTGCCATTGCTAGAACGTGAGGAGTTCTGGTGACATTTCTTCGCTGTAAGTATTCTAAAAATACTTGTATAAGGAGCGACGCATTACTATCGAATAGTTTCAGCTAAACAAGGAGCCAACGTATGTAGATCTTGTTTTCTTAAATTTTTGTGCGACCGAACAGAGAGCTATAACTCACTGAGAGCTTCTTAAAAAATATTAGGACTATTAGAATTTTGATTTTGTTTTTCTGATATCAACTTAGATTTTTCAGTAATTTAAGCAGCATTGGAGTCAGCTGAGAGATGATTGTAAAGGTATTTGGTAGAGAATAGTAGAGTAACATAGCTAGCTTTGGATAAGTGAATTACATAAAAGCTCACAGCAAAAGCTGTCTGTTAACTGTGGAATTGTGCTGGTCAAGACGTTAGACAAAAAAGAATTGTTATTTTTTCAGTCCAAACTTCTACAGATCGAAGCACAGCTGTCTTCAACATTGTAAGAACTCAAGAACCGATTTGAAATTACCACAATGTAAGAATTGTAAAAAAAATTCGGCTAACCCAGAAGAGAATACTTCAATTAATAATGGTTAGAAAATGTCTACAAAACTTGACCAGCCGAAATTCGGCCTGCTCTTCCAACGGATTAAAATAAATTTTATCTTATGAGAGCATAACATCTTCAAGTTTGAGTTCGCAAGAAAAATCATAGATATTTTTGTTCCGAATTTCGATACGAAAGTAACGGAATATTTGTGCTCGGGGTGGGTTTTTTTTCTTCAGACAAATTTCGACTTTTCAACTAGCCATTTTTGACGGAGTTTTTTATATCATTCGAAAGGTATTGCTGTATTAAGTTCAAATTTGAAAAGATAATTCACCTGTGATCATTTTTCGTAAAGTTACGGGGGTTTAAAAATTACCATTTTGGCTAATTTGGGACAATTAACGCGCGACATATTTCTCGCTATTAACGCGTTAGCGGAGAGTTAATCCGTCTTAGAAATTGTTACAAATTGGATGAAAGAAGCTTATTTGCCATAATTGATTTGTTACAAGGAGCAAAATCTATCGTTTTGTACTTTATATGGCGTGGGGGGGGGATGATTTTCATAAAAACTTTCAAATTTTAGAAAAAAAAATTTCATTTTGTTTTATTTCGTTTAATTTTTTAAAGTTTTTACTGCTCCATAAACCTTAAAAGGCAGTCGGATGATTCAGGGCTTCGCCCTGATACGAGCAGTCTTGTTTGCATTTGTATTTAAAAGTTAGCCTGAACTACGTTATAGAAAAAAATATGATTTTTTTTAAAAGGTTTCTTCAACCTAACAAAGCCAAACACTACACTGGATAGGCGCACTTCACTGAACTTGGTCTGTCTGTAGGTCTCTAAAATACATAGACAAGTCTTAAGCCATGTTAAAATTTTGTAGGAACGATCATAGAAAACGAAAGAACAAAGAGCGCTTCCTTGTTGCGGAATATGCGTACTATTCACGAAATACACAATTTTGCCTCGTAATCAAGCATAAAGATGATACAAGACTGCTCGTAAGAGGCCGAGGCCTTGAATGTTCCGACTGCTTTTTAAGGTTTATGGAGCAGTAGTAACATGAAAAAATTAAATGTAATAAAATAAAATGAAAATTATAAAATTTGAAGGTTTTTCATGAAATCACCTCCCCACACGCCTGATAAAGTACTAAAGAATAGATATCGCTGATTGTAGCAAATCAATTATGGCAAATAAGCTTCTTTCAATCAATTTGAAATAATTTCAAAGACGGATTAAATATCCGCTTACGCGTTAATAGCGCGAAATATATCGCGCGGTAATTGTCCCAAATTGGCCAAAATGGCAGCCTTTAAACCCCCATAACTTTACAAAAAATTATTCTTAGATGAAATATCTTTTCAAATTTAAGCTCAGGACAGCAATACCTTTTGAATGATGCAAAAAAATTCCATCAAAAATGGCTAGTTAAAAAGTCGAAATTTGTCTTAAGAAAAAAAAACCCAACCCGAGCACAAATATTCCGTTACTTTCGTATCGAAATTCGGAACAAAAACGAATAAAAAATTAAGAAAATTTATTTTTGTTGTTTCATGCCCTTTCTGTTGGGAATTGTATAAAAAGTTTTTGGGGGCGGATTTTAAAAATTTGAAAATTTTGTCGACTTTTTTTTGGTCGTCTCCCAAACTACTATAAATATACTAATTTGACCAAATTTTGACCAAATTTGTGCCAAAAAAAAGCCAAAAAAGGCGTTTTTGGGCGCTTTTTGGGAAAATTTCGACCAATTTATCGCGTTTTTTCGGCGTGCGCTCCCCCCTCAAAATTAGTATTGTTTGGCGCCAAAGGCGCCTTTAGAAAATTTTTAGGGTCCGTCAGCAAATATGGATATCTCAAAATAGTACAAAGGGGGACTCTTTGGATCGGTAGGGGTCGAATCCCCGAGATGGGGGGGGGGGGGCGTACCTCCCCCCCCCCCCTAAATCCGCTACTGTTTGGAATTGTATGATTGACAATTTTCGTGTATTGAGGTCAAAAAAGGCCCTACTAAGTTACTCTATTTCTCAGAATTATTAAATTAATTTCTGAGCCCAACATTAGTGATCTATTATACTGCTTCCTGAAAGGACTGCGCTCATGCACCAAATTGAATTATTTTTCTAATGAATGCGATCGCTAATTTTTGTAATTTACTCAAGATTACTGAAAATTAGAATTTTTTCCTTAAAGCAGCAGAATTCGTTCTATCGATCAGCAGAATTTTGTAGGACTCAGCTCGTGTTATTTTTTCTCAATTTATTTGAATGTTTTGAAGCATTGGACTACTCCAATTGCCACCCTCTCCTGTCAAGTTGCCAACACATAATCTGGATTGCTATCTGAAAGCTACTAACAGGTGTTGACTTCCAAGCCAACTAGCGAAGATCATTAAACTACATAAGCCTGAACAATAAATAATTCCTGTACAATCACAAATCTCGGATCATTTAAATCCAGAATAATCATCTCAGTCAATTTTATTTTAATTCAAAATATTTGTTTTGTTTGTTTTGATAGATTTTGCTTCCTTCCAATAGCTTTTGAGGATAACTTTATTCAGTTTTTTTTGTGCTTTTCTGGCTTTTCCGTCTATCAACTTGCATACTCAACAAAAGCTATAAGATTTTTTAATGTCCTAGATAAGGTCAGAGACATAAACTATCTTTTTTATGCCTCAATTCGTTCGAATCCAATATCTGGCCCTTGAAAGTGAAAGTTTAAAATTGTTAAAGCAGCAAACCTCTTACTTTTTCCATTGTAGAACTTTCCCAGTAATTTTGTTTCATTCAGCTAGCAAAAACTGGGGAAGGCTGTTGCAACGAGATTTTTACTTTTGTGCTGTGACCGTTTAAAAAAGGGTGAAAACTTTTATTCAGGCGTGTTTTAAGCTTTCATCTTTTCACATTTTGCAGGCAAAAATCAAGTGGCAAAAATAGCTATCGGAATAGGTCGAATAATGTATCAAATTAGAGCCATTACAGTCGTGATTTCAACTTCAATAGTTATTTTTCAAAAAATTGGCCCGTTATTGAAAAAAAAACAGGTTGAAAATTTAAGGTTTTCAAGTTGAAACAGGTTAAAAGCGATTAAAACGAGCAATTAGTTTACAAAAATATTTTAAACCGTAAAAACCAAGTTCTTCAGCGCCGTTTTAAAATCAAAAACTTCAAAAATTTGTTTTTGAATTTTTTTTTTTCATTTTCTAGTTAGTTTTATGCGAAAAGTGTTGGCGAATTTGCTCATTTTACTGTAACTGTCGATTATGCATCAGCTCTAGTTTTTCATTCAGATCCTTTTATCGTACCACGCAGAAAAAACTAAACTAATTTGAAAAAAAAATTATTTTATTAATATTATGGTTGGAACAATCTGTGCTACTTGCTCAGCAACCGGCTATCCCTGCTTTAAATTCAAAACTGTGTGTTTGATCCCTTTGATCAACATCCTTGTCTCATTGTATCTCGCCAACTTAATCAGCTTTTTTTTTACAATTATGCTATATCGATCAATTAGAAGAAGCAATTAGGTAGCAAAGTTGGGAATAAAACTGAGCCAAATAATATGTACAAATTCAGGGAAACCTCGACATAAGAAAATAAACCGTTTCAAATTTTTTTGAAAGACATTTGATAGCAATTTTACGTCTGTGACCACTGTGACACCTTTAGAACTGAAAATTTACTCTTTCGTAAGGTTTTGAAAAGTTTTGGTATAGTGGAATTTTAGTCACTACATTTTTCAAGAAAAAATTAGAAAAAAATTTTGAAACTCTAAATGGATCAAAATTGTCGCAGAAGTGGTTTTGCTATCTCATAGTTTTCAAAAAAAAAGTTCAAAAATTAAAATTTCCCAGAATTTTTTATTAAAAATCTTAATATCTTAGAGCTTTTCAAGGCAACTCATCAACGACAACTCTGCTGCCTCAGGCAATTTCAAAAATTGCTTATCAGTTGATTTGAAAATCCCAAAGGTGATCAGTTGAGCTGGGAAACAAATTTGCTATCACAAAGGTTTTCAAAAGTTTGGAAAGTGAAAATTATCATATCTATCTTTTCAAAAAAGAAAAAAAGGACAAACTTGCAACTCAAATGTTTTTGAAAACGTTGTTTAGGTGACATGAACATACCCAAACTTTGTTAAAAGTATTGAAAAGCCAAACTTTGTTGAACCAAAGACTTTCAAATAAAGTCAGCAAATTAGACTATCCCAGAAGTGAACCTAGCTTGAAGGATAAATTTTACTGTCCTTCTGATTTTCAATTTTTTTTGAAGGCGCAATTCAACTATCTCACAGGTTTCCAAATCACTTTTTTTTTGAAATTATACTGAAGGCAAGTTATTTAAGAAGGTTTTATCATCCAAGATATTTTCAAAATAGTTGTTGAGCTCGAGTTAACGTCTTAGATGCTTCCCAAATGTGTTTATCTCACAGATTTTGAACAAATGTTGACAAGGTAAAAATTCATTTTCTACATGCTTTCTGGGGAACTGCATTATCCCAAATGATTTTAAAACTGAAAATCACCTGAAGTGTGTTTTTTTTATTTACACCATTAAAAACAAACAGTTTTTTTCTAATGCCGAATTTTGATTATATTCGTTTTGCTTTGAGTAATTTTGAATCAAAAACTCAAGTTTTCAGAACAACATTACATTGAAACAAACAAAAAGGCTCAACAAAACGTACTCTATAAAAAATAGTGAAAGAATTTTGAAACCGTTTCAAGCACCTGGAAAAAACGAGAAAGGCAGTGAAACACAAGAATTAATGGACCAAAATAGAAACCATTCAGTAAAAACAGATGATATGCGGAACCAAATTAACTAATTAACTTGACTGAGATGTTTGTTCTGGATTTATTGATCCAGGATTTATGAATTTTTGGACAATTTTATACGTGATTATGTTGTTTATTCACCTTGGCTAGTTGGTGAATCTGTCAATAGCCGTCAATGGGCAGGGTCGTATGTTTGTAATGAATTTTTTTCGCACACTAGTTAAAATGCGTCCGCTCTATAAACTGAGGCATGTTAGTTGATATTTTTTTTCAAATTGTCTGGTACTGCTAATGCGTCATAATTGGCTTGCGTCACTTAGCAATTATGTAGATTAATTATTTAGGTGCGTCACTAAAAGATATTTGTAGACCCAAAGTTTTACTCATTCAGTTTTTACCAGTAGCAATATCGACCTTACTTTTGCTTGTGTGCAAAGTGTGACTTCGTCTCTGTGTAAAAACGGAAAATCCTTACCCTTCAGTTTGGGGCTGTCAGAATATTCTCAGGGGTTACTCTGACAGTAAACATCTTTTTAGTTTTCGAGACATGACATTTTTATGATTTCTTTTTCATTTTTCAGAAAATTAGGTAAATTCAAAAGATTTGATATCCCGAAGGCTGTAGTTCGGTACTGTGATGGTACTCTCATGAGTTCCACGTTGCAAATCTTGCATCCATATGCGACTGCTCAATAGCTCTTACATTCGGAGAAGTGATATTTCTTATGTCTTTTTTGATACTGTTCAAAGAACTTAGATATAAAAAAAAATTCTTAAAACTTGCAGTTGCCACCCTCATAGTGAGGCTCTGTCAGGGCACTCCCAAGGGTTGCAAACTTTGCTTCCAAATATGACTGCTCAAATCCTTTGTTTTTGTGACATTTTTTTGTGATTTTTTAAGAAAGAAATTTCGAAAAATTTAAATTTAAAAAGCTTTTCAAAATTTGATAATCCTAACCCTGTAGTTGGGAGTTACCACGGTTCTCTCAGTGCTTGCAAATCTTGCCTACAAATATGATTGTTCAAACCTCGATAGTTTTTTAGATAAAGCTGCAAATCTAGAGTCCGCAGTTTTTGAGATATGACCTTCATATATTTTTCTTGTTTTTTTTTTCATAATTTTTCTAAGGGGATGCAAATATTGCGTCCAATTGCGACTGTTCAATTAATTTTAGTTTCCGAGATGTGATTGCGTTGTAGCCTCAAAACTTTTCAAAGAATTTCAAAAAAAATCTGTAGAAAACATTACAAAACTTTACATTACCAACCCTGTAATTGGGTGCTGACAAAGTACACACAAAGGATGCGGATCATTTTTCCCAAATATGCGGTTTTTGTGAGTTGCCAATAATTTGAAGCAATCGAGGTGCGTTACACTCTAGTATTTGGTGAAAAAAAACCCATAGTTTCAAAATTTGCAATAACTTTTGTGATAGCAACTTTTTTGTGAAATTTTTGTGATAGCAAACTTGGCTTTCAATTTAGATTGGCTACCTTTATGATTTCCAATTGAAACCTTTATCAAATATTGACGTTACTGGCACGTAAGTAAACCGCCTCGATATTGAATAAAAACTTTCCATCGTTTCTCAAATTATTGGGAAACCTGGAGTTTTGAAAAAAGACTGAACATTTTAGGAAAATTAAGTCCATTATTTTGGTAACAAAATCGTTATTTTTTGCAAATCATTCTTTGGAATGATACAATCGAAGCTTAAAAAGCTTTTTTATGTAAGGTCTGAAAAGTAAAAATGAATGATGGACAAATTTTGCAAGCAGCTCTCCCGGCAGCCAGAGGTGGTTTGGGTGTATTTTTTCCGCTCGCCTACTAGCTTTACCCGCTTTTTAGACTCAGCAGTAGAAGCAAAAGATACCTTAGGTAAAACTTATGGTTTGGAGCATGAGTATGGAACATACAATGATGCTTTAAAATTTAGATTTGATTCAGAAAAACCCAACGTAGCTCCGGAAAAATGGACGGTGTCTGTTTTTGATACCAAAATTTCCCAAATGTCTTAAAAATTAGAACCTACTGATGTAAAAATAATCAGAACTTACCAGGATAAGTTCGCATCGCTACGGTTTTAGTGTCAATCCGTGTAAAAATTAAGAATAAAATCATCAAATCAGCAGCTTAGAATCGAAATTGGACTCCGCCTAGGTTCAAAAGTTTGTGAAAACATAGAATCCTTTGCGGAAAAGATGTTTTCGAAGCTATATGGCATGGCCTAACTTGTCTGAAAAGTGCAGTGAGATATTTTAGGCATTCAAATATAAATGCGCTTATAAAGGAGGTTTCGGCTCCACTCACATCCCTCTGGCTCAGAGTCACGACACCTCCACAGGACGAGGCGACCATACGGTCGGAATTTTGTCCCATGGACCGTTGGTAGTCAACTCCTGTGGGATACAACGGTACTTGACGGACGCCCTTGTTACTTGTAGAATGAGTGCAGGCTCCGTTTGCAACCCCGATTACCATCACAGCTTAGATTAAGTATTTGATAGCCAGTGTTCTCATATCAGGTCAATCTTCTTGAGTTTTTTTCAACACCAGTTTTTTTTGGCAGGTGTTTTTTTCTTAATCAAGATGGTTTGATTATCAACTGTCTCACTCTTTTTTCTTCTATCCCTCTTATCCTTTACTCTTCCATGTCAAGAAAATTCCTAAGATTTTGACTGGAATTTGTGATGAAGAGAATCCTGACTGTAACCTCGTTTACTATGATGATGCTTTTGACCTTCTGATTATTTTGTAAAAGGCTATTGGAAAAAAATTTCAGGATTGGGAAGTTTCGAATTTTTCTGGAAGTAGAAATTTGAAAACTGGTAAGGTTTGTAAGGTAATATTGGTAAAATTTTGGTATAGTGCAAGTTGCTTTTGATAAACCTGCACAAAATTTAACACCGCAGAATTTTTTTGTAAAAACCTTTGGGATAGTTCAAAAATGTATCCCGAACAATTCGAAAGGCCTCGGCATGAATAACTTATTCTTCAAACAATTTTAAGAAAAGTATGCGATGGGATTGGCAACTTTGAGATTTAAAATCAATTATTACAAAAAAAGTTTTAAAAACCTTCGTTAGAGCCAGATTTGTCTACGCAAAAATTTCGAAGTATTGTTAAAATTTGAAAAGTAATTAAATTGGTTCAATTGTAAATTTTGGCCTTGCTTAAAACCGACACCAGCAAATTCTTCATCGCTTAGGTTGTAAAAAGTTTTTTTTTTAATTAGGACGCAACCTTAAAAAAAATAAAGGTTAAAATTATGACGCAACCTTTTATCAAAGATGAGTTCCAGAAAAAGAAGGCGAGTTCTCTGCAAATTCTGTTGAGACAAGTTCTATATTATCAAAAAAATGTTGGCTTTGGCTTAAAAAAATTTTTCCTTAATTTTTAGTAAGAGCCTATTTGTTGGGATACATTTTTAAAATAGTTTCTTGTGATATAACAATAAAGCTACGCTTGTAAGACAACGTCCGGGGACGGCACTTTAGAGACAAGCTTGTCAACTCGCGATACACCCTCTGTACATGCACGGCCTCGCCGGAACCTCCATTTGTGAAACATCATGTTGTAAATAATTTCATTTCTTTTTTGTTATTGATTTTTACAATCCCTTTTTTTTCTTTTTTTTACAATCCTTTTTACTATTCTTTCTCTTATTCGCCTTTTTGTACCCTGTTTAGTGAATGTGCGTGCCGAAAGACAGATCGAAGTGGCTACTCACTTTGAACACAAAACTGGTAATAGGGACCTCAAGGACCAAGTACTGCAGTCTCAAGGATTTTGGAGCCACCGTTCACTCGTACAGAGCTGCCATTCTAGCCGCCGTTGCAGCTACTGTCTCGCGCCAATGCTCGCATAAACTGAACTGTGTTACCTTAGTAGCCCTCTTCATTGATAGCTCATCCACGGTTTCAGACTTTGTAATTAATTGGAGAATTTTAATGAATTTTATAATTCATAAGTTTAACCCAAATAGACGTGCTTATTAGCCCCAAAGCCGCCCTCTCTGCGAAAATCACTTGAATAGAAAATTGGGAGCTCTAAATAACTGTTTGTTTCGCTAAAATAAGGAAGAAGGATGTTAAATGACTTTAACCATACATCCATTAGCCTTTGCAAAACAATTGCAAAGCTATCCTTTACAAAAGCAAGTAAATTTTCATCCAAAAATTTCTAACGGTGTACATCTCGTGTCGTCTGATACATCCAGGGGTAAAGACGACGGGGGTACCTCCAGGAATAAAAATCCAGGGGAGAGCCTATTGGCATAGGCGAGGTTCTGAGACAACTAACTGCCAACTCAATCACAGAATTATAAACTAAGACCTTAAAAATCTCAAAAACCTTGACAACTCTGCTTAGGCCAGAAGTTTGGAATCGAAATTTTTACCCATAGCTTGAGGAGCAATCTTGAGAAATCGGACACGTACGTCACATTAGCTTGTGATGCAGAAATTGCCTTCAATTTGCTCAATAGAAAACTTGCTCCAAAAACATAGAAATTTTTTAACCGGTACTAAAACATGCGCTGATCAACTCAAAAAACAAACCTCATATGTCAACAACACGGCTCTGACATCTTCTGAAAGAACAACGCAGGTGATCTCCTCCCAATGACCATATACCGAGTAAGGATAATCACACTGATCGAGCTCATGCAAAAACCAAACATCATCCGAAGATGGTACGCAGGTGACGGAAGAGCTGCAGATGATCTTAATAGTCTCCTTGCAATACTCGACAACCTGGATGTGCACAGAAAGTCTTTCAGCTATAAAATGAAGGCTTCCAATTTTCAACTGAAAGAAAAGGAAAACTGTCAGAAATGCGCCATAAAGACAATCGAAGGCACAAATAATACAATGGTAGATGGTTTTCGATTCCTCGGATCAACTCATATTAAAAGAAAACTGTCGGAAATGCTACATAAAGTCACTCAAAGGCACAAATAAAATACTGTTAGATGGGTTTAGAGTCCTTGGATTGTTTATAGGAAAACCATCAGCATGCCATTATTACACGGAAAGCGAAACTGAAAAAACCACTACTTCAATACGGAAGGCTTACAAATAGGTGAAACATCAACGTAAAAAGTGTAATCTTTCTGCACAAAGCGAGTTCAAAAAGAGTTTTTCCCTCCCGAAATCAGAGTTCAAAGATGGTTGAAATCTGTGGTATGGATCATGACCACCAAACACTGCACTTATATGCCCATAAGGACAACCGTTTACACAGACCCAGTCATTCACTGCCTCAACGGTGGATACACTCAACTAAGACACTCACTTAATCATAATGAAACTCGTGACACCTTTGCAACACTACTGAACGAAGTATACCATGAAGTTCAGATAGAGCCGAAACTTCAATCGTTGGAAGGCAAAAACTTTCACAACAAACAACCACTACTGAAGATGACGCTCGACTTGACAGCAACGTAAATAGATACTGGGAGACTGTTCCAACCAAACCTTTTCGATGAAATTTTTTTTCAAACCCCATACAATATCCTGCCCTAAAACTATAAATGATGACTACAAATATCATGAGGTTGTCGAGATATTAAAAATCCAGCAAAAAATTCTAGATGTGGAACACAACAGCTTTGTTCCACCAACTTTTGCGTGTAAATGAGAAACAGCAACAGGCTCTACAAGAACACTCCAGAAACTAGCAGAGAAATCAAGCGAAAACGGAACGAATCATACTTTGACGTAATGAACTTTGAAAGATTCAACATAAATTCAACACTTCAAATAAGGAATGCAATTATCTGCCTCAAGAGATACAAAAACTAACAAATGCATTCAATGTCGACAATTCTGTCAGTGCTATAACCGAGGAGGGTAGATTTTAATTGACAATTCTCTGGATGCTTTAAAATCTGTATATTCTGTAAAATTTGACGATGTATTCATATAGCGTTTCGTATGGCCCTATCCAACCCATGCACGGTCCGTCGCATGAACGAAAAGCCCATTTTATTTGACCAACTTACTAAATTTTACAAATCTCATCATCACGACAAAAATCGAAATGTAACTTCCACGAAACTTCCTAATAATTAAGTTTTTCGATTATCAACGATTATCAATGGAAGTAGTACAAATTTAGGATAAAATCAAAGAGGGATTTCTGCCTTTCGAGTTAAGTCTAGTTCGAGCAAACTTATCAATTTCGTTTGGCGCTAATTTTTTGCTAATAGTTAAGTTTTTTCAATAATTTTTTTAGAATTATAGCCTTAGTTTCAGCTCCTTCCTTCTAAAATCGTCGCTCGTGTTTTTTGCCAGTCTCTCTGTCCTAATTTGCAGCGCCTCTAATGTAGGTAACTCAATGCTGCTGAAGGCCTGGTCAATTTTCTTCCAATTAAACTCCGACTTACCACTATCACTACTACACTGCCTTATATGCTGTCCATCCGGGGTATTCGCTTTTCGGTGTTCCCCAATTTTATGGTGAGATGTCGGACCGTCTGGCCAACATCGATAGATTTGCACCCACAATCTTCAAGTCTGTACACCACTTTTGATTTTGGTTCACTGGAAAAGAAGGATTTGAAAGAGGGGATACAAGTTTTCCTTTTCCTCGTCGTGAAAATTGTCAGCGCATTGGTGATATCAAGCATTTTTTTTGCTAAGGTCTGACTGTGATTCCCCCGATATTGAACCATTAAGATGGTTGGTGATTCGCTGTTTCAATCACATAAAATCCTTTACTTAGCCATCTTCTTTTTTGTTTTTGCCCTCACCGATGACCTTTTGAAGGGGTTGCGATGCAATCCGCGACGACCAACTTTCCGGATATTAACTATCTAACCACTTTTTACTGTTGATTTCCATCGCTTTAACATGATCTTCCAATCTGGACATACTGCGTAAAACCCGGTGAAAAGTTCCTAAATCACATTTATCTTGAACTGAAGGAGCCGCAACTTCTAAAATTTAGTGTATCTGTATCTGTTGGGTTCTGATACCCTCCACAGTTAATTTTCTATTTTCGTCAATAATAATTTGTAAATCCAAAAATGCCAATTTACCAGATGTGTTTGCTGTCTCTACTTTGAACTGAAATTTGGATGCAGTAAGTTTGCTGCCAATAGCAACTCTTCAGGATCACGCTTCACTGTTCTGACTATTTCGTCAACGTAAATAAGAAGATAACATTTAGCTTGCTGCACTGATTTATTTTTCTCTCTTATCTCGATGCATTTTATACAGTACCAGACGGTTTTACTTATAATTCTATACTCATCATCTGATATATCACCGCATTTCACGTGATACCAGTTCAAACAGCATTCACATTCCGAAATTTTTGACCTGTACATAACCTTATTATTGCATTTTACGTTTTCCATTAAGATTTTTTTTGGGAAACGTTTCGAGAATATCCCTTGCTAGTGCAGTTTTGTACTGCTTCAGCCAATGAATTGCTAAAGTAACGGCAAGAGATTGTCCCATTGCCAAACCATCTTTCTGAACGTACCATGTTTCATTGCAGTTGAAATGAACTTGACTAACTGCCATGTTCAAAAGTCTCTTAATGGTTTTCATAGTAATTGATGGTGGTTCATCTTGCTTATACAGCTTTCTCAGAGCTATGTCTGTTGCTTTTTTGAGCTGAATGTTTCTATACTAATTTTTTACATCTAAAGATTTGACCTTTTCATTGGGCTCAAGATGAATGCTCCCTAAGATTTCTTTCGCTTCTAGTAAGATGGTTTCGATATTGACGCCTTCAATTTTCTCGAAAAATTTTGCAAGAACCTTATTCAGGTTGAAAAAAGCTACCAGGCAATGAGCGTACCGGTCTCAATTGTGTAATCACTTTATGCACCTTCGCCAAACTGTAAAACCTAGCGGGCTGCACCCGTTAGACCTCATCGTTGTGTAAAGACTCTCACTTGATTCGTCTTTTTCCTCATAGCCAACAGTTCCGTAGTGATGTTTTTTTTCTATCTTTATAAAAATTGAATCACTGTACTTTTAATTTCGCTGAACTGATTTGAGTCTAACAAATCGAATAACTTGTTTTCGAAGATATCCTTCATCATTAGATAAAACCAACAGCCTTGTCATACGGTACCGCAACTAATTCATTACTCCTCAGATACTTTCGGGCTTTCCGATGCCACTGTCAGATGGTGTTTGTTTCACGCTTTTAGCATAGGTTCTTACCATTGCGTCATCTCACAAAGGGCCTCCCCATGTCCATAAATAATTTTTGAGATCCGAAAGAAAGATGTAAAAGAAAGTGTGGCGAGAAGGTGTAACTCATTAAATTTATCCCTGACTGAACGTTTCGGCCCTAATGCCAACACTTGTTGTAACCAATCTGGTAATTCGACATCATCAGAAGCTTTTACCGAACCTCCACCTTCCTTCCCCAGAAGTCGATCATGCCTTTCTGATAATTTCATTAGTTTCTTTTGATGGGTCTTTTTAATTGTTATTGTTTGTTTTTGTCCCCTGAGACTTAATTATTTCTATACCGAAATTCAAAACTTCTCATCTACAACCCTCTGTACTGCGCATCTCGACCTTTCTAGTTTGCCCTCGACGTTTTTCTCATCTGTCCTTGCCTTTTCAATCTCCGTTCTTAGAAATTTTGTCTGAAAACTGTGTACCGCTTGGTTCGAAGACACCACATTTTTTGGTACCTTGAACCTCAAACTTTCAGGTATAATGTCCTTTTGTAGATTCTTGAAAATTAATCACGTTTGTGGAAGTTGATAACATTAACATATATGAACGCATAATCACGACTAATTTCCAAATGAGTTTCTTTTTGAAGTCCAAATCAAGATTAGAGGTGGGAGTACAACTGTGCTCTTGTGCAGGCCACGAGGAATAAACCTCACGTAACAAAACCAACAAAAAAACACAAGTCTGACTCACCCTTTCCTTTGAAGCCTCCTTGTCTGTCGGCCCAACAGTTTTCTCGCCTCTGTCCACTTGTCTTCTTTTGTCCGCCCTCCATCTCGTTTCCGATTTCTTTTTCGTGTTTAAACGAAGCTTCGACAAAACAGCTGGCAGGATGTCTTGGTGTTCGAACACAATCAGCAAAGACTTTAGCTACTGCTGGACGTCCTGGTGCAGTGCTTGGTATTCGTTCACCAGCTCCGTTCTTCTCTTCCTCTTTGAAATGAAACACCCCGTAATGGGACTGACAAGAATAACCGAGCTGATCAGCTGGTTCCAGCTTTCTAGTGTACCGTTTCTCTGACAGTATACATTTGCATAGATATTTGTCAGTGTTTTCACGATTTCTGTCAATTCCTCTGCTGTGCAAGCTATGTAATTGTTGGTGCGGGCGCTGTTGATAGAGCTGTTATTGATGTCGTGCCACACCACCACTTGACGTTTTTCTGCTAGAAGTGCCCTGCAGAGTAGTCTCGCGAGGTTCTTCTGTGATTTCCTGTTGTTTGGGTTTCAGGAAAGTCCCGGAATAGCCATTATTTTGGGCAAAAATAGTTCCTTCTCCGGTTTACTAAATTGTTCCAGGCTGTGGTAGAGGTAGCTAGGCGCTACAATGTAGACCCTTTCAATTATGTTATGGTTAAATAAAACAAGATCATCAAATTGTAAAATTTTTATAGTTAAAAAAATTAAACTTATTTAGGTGAATTAGGTAATCCTTGTAGAAAAAACTGCAATTAAGATTTGGCTCACAGCCGTAAGTTTTAAAAACTTACATCTAAATAACTTGAGAAATTATGTTTTGTGCAACTTCAGGTTTTTAAAATCTAAACTATCTGTACCAAACTAATTAAAGATCATAAAAAGTGTCAAACACGTCATTTTTTCAAAACTTAAAAAATTCAACCAATCATAATTTCACAATTATTACTAAAATTATGTAAAAACTATTATGTTACAATTTTATTCATTTAATCACATTTCAAATTTCTGAAATTTTCAACTTTTTTGATTTTACAGTTTCGTTTTGTCGCTAATTTCATGCTAACGTGTAAGTTATTTCAATATTATGGTTTCAGCTGAAATTTATCGACTCTGGAACTATAGCCTTATAACAAGGGGACTATAGCGTTAGAACTATAGCAATGAGGGCAACTTTTGTCGTTATTTGAGCAAATCTTTGCCTGAAGCAGTACGACACTGCACTATCGAGTGATAATCGCGAAATGTTTATACACGAAAAAAAACTTAATGGATTATGTCCCGAGTGCAAGAAGAAGGTTACGCAGAGGTCAAAAGGCGTGAAATGTGAATGATGTTTGAACTTATATCACGTAAAATTCGATGATGTATCAGATGATGAGCATCGAAATATGAGTGCAACCTGCTTAGTAAACGCATCTCGATAAGGTTGAAAAATATTGTCAGTGCAGCAAGCTAAATTTTTTATCCGTCACGTTGATGATATAGTGAGAATAGTGAGGGGTGATCCTGAAGAGGTGTTACGGGCAGAAAACTTACTACATCCAAGTTTACAGTTCACAAAAAAGACACCAAACACATCTGGGAAATTGGCATTTTTGGGTTTACAAATTATTATTGACAAAAATAAGAAAATTAACTGTGGATGGTATAGGAAACCAACAGATACAGATACCATACTAAGTTTTAGAAGCTGCGCCCCCTTCAGTACAAGCGAAGTGTGATTGAAGGAACTGTCCACCGGGATTTCCTCACCACGTCCATATGGGAAGATTAAGATAAAACGATAGAAGTCAAAGATGAACAGTGGTTGGGTTACCAATATCAAGAAAGTTGGTCGTCGCGAAATTGTACCAATCGGTCATATCGGTAAGTTTAATAGTGATTTTGGGGGAAACAAAAATTTGGGGAAAAATCGAATCAACCATGCCATGCTCAAATTTATCGCGGCAACTGAAATAAGAAATCAATTAAAATCAGAAGATTCGGGACATAATTGGGAGAAAGTTGACCAAAAAGGGTGCTTGAGTAAGATTGCTAGTCGCAACTTTACGGAAATAATCAAATCGAGTAGTGCTGTCTTGTTTTCGACAGAGAACATCGCGAATTTCTACGAGAGTGCCATAGCTGGGCAAGAGAGAACCTTGATTGGGCAGGTAGACGAGTAGAGCTTCAAAATGGTACAAAACAATAAACTCCTTGTGTTAAAAGTAATTTTTCCCTAGAACTACTAGATTTGCTTACATATATTATTTAATTCTAGAGTCACGTCACTATGCGAGGACTTGAATTAGTTTCTTGAGTGTATTTTTACACAATCAAATTAAGATAGGGCGGGTTTTAGGTTGATCTACCTGAAATGGCTCGAAGGTCCAGTGTCCAATAAAAACTGTTCTTATTTCTAGAGTTGGCGGTCATTTGGAAGTGGCCTTCAAGCTGTAACACGATTTTGTTGTCCCGTGTCTTAAGCAAATCGAATTGGCTCAGACAGAATGAGGTACAAAAACACAAGAGATAGTGACCCTGACCCGCGAGCCAATAGTTAAAGGGCCTATTTTACTTAACCTCGTATGTGACATAACCGGACTACTGTTACATAGAGTTTTTATAGCGCTTCTTGATGTTTTACGACAGCATGACTACGGGATAGAACTCACATGACGCAGCTCTGGGCTACATGCTCATTCTAGAGTACCGGCGGTACGGTTCAACTGGAACGTGTCCACCTTCTGGTTTTACCGTAATAGCTTTTTAGGTAAACTTGTGAAAGTTTTCTTGGCGCGCTTTCGGATACGAGGTTTAGCTAATCGAGCATGGGGGGCCAGTAGAGAAATTAAAAGAAAAATCATTAAAAAAAGTAAAAAAAGACAGTTTGTTTGTTTTCCAGATAAGATGGATCAGAACATTATGTTAATTGATAGTATATTTATGCTGTCTTACAATAAGGCCGATCGTTTCAATCAAAGTAGCAAATATTTAGCAGGTGCCCAAATTCGGGGCGTTGAAAGGGTTTTCAGCTAGTCTCGCAACCTTGGAGAATCACTGGGAGATTTCAATGTAAGAGGTGACCAGTAGGATTGTGAAGGGGTTGGGAGGACAGGTCTGGGAGTCAAGAGAGGACGCTACTGGGAAGAACTTACCAATAGTATGACCAGTGCAGTGTGACCACTAGAAAAAATCACTGGAGTGTGCTGTTGGGTCAAACGGGTATCGTTAAAATCCATTTTATACTATAAGAGATAAAAGTGAATAAGCGGCTCCCCAAAATTTTTTGATCGAAGTTTTTAATAACAATTTTGAGTTTTTACTGGTAAGTTTTAAGAAAGTTTCGTACATTTTCAAGATAGGCAGAACTAATTTAAAGTAATTCCAAAACCGATCAGACGTTTCAGTTGCAATTGATTGCGGCAACGCAGGACATTCGAGATACACTCAGCTAGATTTGCGGTAAGAATTTACACAAATTCCTGAGACAGTCCGGGAAAGCTCAAACAACTGCCCAACACTGGTGGCTGGATACTTGGAAAGCTAAAACAATTGCCCAACACTACTTCTAGTTGAGTGCTGTGAAGCTAAGTCAACTGCCCAACATTACATTTTCTTGAGTCCTGGGAAGGCAAATCAACTACCCAACACTGATTTGCTGTAGTATTGGGAAAGCAAATCAACTGCCCAACACCTGAGTCTTGGGAAGGAAAATCAGCTGCCCATCACTGACACTGTTTTGCTGGAATTTTGGGAAGGCAAATCAACTGCCCAACACTTGAACCCGGGGAAAGCAAATCAACTGCCCATCACATGAGACCTGGGAAGGCAAATCAACTGCGCAACACTTCAGTCTTGGGAATGCAAATCAACTGCCCAACACTTGAGTCCTAAGAAGCTAAATCAACAGCACAACACTAGAGGGCTTGAGTCTTGCGAAGTTAAAACGAGTGCCCAACATTAAAGGAGTTAAGTCCTGGGAAGCAAAACTAAATACCCAATAGTCAAGGATTTGATTCTTGGGAAGCTAAAACAAATGCCCAACACTAACGGAGTTGAGCCTTGTGAAGCTAAAAAAAAAGTGCCCATTACTAGAGAATTTAGGTCTCGGGAAGCTACACTGAGTGCCCAACACTAGCAGAATTAGATTTTGGGAAGCTCAAAATGCTAGTCAAGACCGGCGTTTTTAAGGGTTGGGGGAAGCTAACGCAACAAACAACGACAATAGACACATCTAGGAAAATTAGGTTTTAAACCGTACTGCAAAATAGATTTTAAACTGAAGTTGTTTCGAAGGATTAGATTATTAAGAAGTTATTGATTTTTTGTGATTACCTGTATATAGACGAAAGTGTACAAAGACTAAAATTATTAAGAGAATTCAAGCAGAAAACAAGAGTGTCGATACCAGAAAAATCAGAGTCGGGCCAAGGTAAACTCGCTCAATTGGACAGACCAAACAGACACCGGTGACAATGGTACCGAGTTTAGAGAAGAAAAATAATTCAGTTAGCATGGCGAACACGCGATATAACAAAGAAGGGCAAGAGTCAAACGATGGAACTGAAGAAACACTTCAGAAACGGAAGAACGCACCCGTCGCAGATGTTGATCTAGAGACACCTGAACAAAGTAATGAAGACATCGAGAAGAAACCGACGGAATGGACACCAATGCCAAACGCTGAAGAACAAAAAGCAAAAACAATTGAGTCCTCGCCAATAGCCAATGGAAATGAGGTCACTGACAACACCCCGAAGCAAAAAAAGATGACTCACAAACAAAAAAGACTTCCTTCACGGAGAGATTTGCCAACATTATGGAGATGAGGCTGAAAGATAAAGAAGAAATAACAGCTGGGACAAGCAAAAATCAGAGTTTCGGAACGGTTTCCGCCATAACAACGGAGGCTGGCGAAAGAAGAGAACAGAGCACAGGATCCACAGAGAAAACAACATGTCACTACGCAGGACCTGTAACAGAATCGCTGCCGATGGAGTTGGGAGACCTGACGTCAAAGTTAGAGCAAATAGCTCAAGAGTGGCGAGCAAGACCGAGAGAAAATGAAAAAAGAGGTCTGATACATTAAAAATGAGAACCTTGACAACTATCTCATCTTAGCAAGAGAAACTGGAGAGAAACTAATACAAATAGCTGAAAGAGTAGACACGACTGACAAGGAACGGGTGAAATTCTTCAAGAAGGATATAGAAGAAAAGATAAAACGGTATGAAACCATTGACTACAATTTCTAGAGTCTGAAGACGAGAGTGGTATCGATGAGCACAGAACTAGCAGAGGGTTGCTGTGCCATACAAACCAAATTGGATGCGGTCTTGAGAAATTCTATTAATCAGGATAAAGCAGTAGCAGAGAAAACAGTAAATCAAGTTGGAACAAGGGTGGACTTTGCGGAACCGCATCGTAAGAAAACAGAATCCACTCCATTGCCCCAGATCCACAATATCATAGGATCGGAGACAGTAGAGACAGGAAAAAAACTAAGCGCATCAAATTCAACGATAGTCCCAAGGGAATCGAACGTACACGCGAATGTAGCACTAGATGCCATGACATTGGCAACCACTTGGAAAATGATGAGCAGGACACTCGAAGCATTTGCTACGAGTAACACGGAGTCAAGCGAAAGAAGAGGTGACAAGTCGAAAAGACCTTCAAAAAACCAAAATAGTTATAAGATGACTCGGATGGTTGCATAGATACCTGGGTTGAGGTGATGAGGCTAAATCTGAGAAAAAAAAGCCTTGGCCAGCGATAGTAAGCAATCTGGAGGGCACAGCGCTGAAGTGCGTGGTTGCCAAGAAGGAAGAAGAACGTGATACAGCTGACAAGGTTTTTTAGATACTGTTGAATCTTTTCGGATCTGGAATGAAGAGGCATCAAACTATAATGAGATTTGATAGAAGGCGACAAAGGGATGACGAATCGATTGATCGATTTATGGATAACCTAAAGAGCTTGGGAAGAAGAAGTGATCCGGAGGAGTCATTTCACAGGGGAATTTTAACATTGCTTCAAAACTCGCTGTCGAAAGATATTGCACCAGACCCAGAAGAGATGGGACAGAAATCTAGAAAATACATGTTAAGGAAATCAAAAAAGTATTCATTTTCGGGGAACCGAAGCGCTCAAGAGGGGAGCCAGCAGCAAAGGTCGACGTGGTACAAGCCAAGAGACGATTCGGACAAATGCACAAATGCAGATCATGTGCAAGTTGTGGGTCAGCAGATCATCACGTAGCGGATTTTACCTCTCACAAACTATGCATGAAAAGCTTGTGTTATGCACCAGATGAGGACGGCATGAACCAAATGGAAAAACATGAATTCTAAAGTGGCTCGATAATCAAGATTGGCGCGAGATGTTTCTTCTGTAGCCAGAAACGTCACTTCAGAATGGAACTTCTTCTATTTTGGGAAGCAGTAGAGAATCAGAATCACCTGAAACCCAAGTTAGCGCTAGCGGCTGTTCAAAATACCAGAAACAGACAGACTGAGAGTGACTTGCAGAAGAAAAAGACGAACTGTCAACGAAATCTGTGGAAGCAGTAATCGAGGAGAAAGAAACCAAGGGGGTAGAAACCAAAGGTACTCTGGAGATAAAGTTTCAGAAAGCAGCAGCAGATGCAAAAATCAAAACGAAATAAAGTTTGGCAACAAAGGAAAATGACAGAGGCTGAGACAGGAGATAGAAACACAACAAAGAGATGAGACATTGTCAGCAACAAGAGCCGAACCTGAGATAAACGACAACTTGAAGATCAGGGGCAAATGAAGTACTTTGAGAATGGAGACTGGGAAACCTTTCGGGATCAGGAAGATAGGAGCGAGGATAATGTCAATAATCACCGTAGGTTGTCACGAACAAATGAGGAATTTAAGCGAACCAAACACTGATGCACAGACGTATATGGGGACTATTTGCGAACTATTAGTCCCCAAACTTCATCGAAAGCGATCAGAGCATTACTGGCAAATGTAGACTAAAGTTGTAAAGAGAATTCACGAACACGCGGAATAACAAGGAAGTGCAAGAGTCAAACGATGGTACTGAAGAAACACTTGAGAAACGGAAGAACGCACCCTTCGCAGAGGTTGATCTAGAGACACCTGAACAAAGTAATGAAGACGTCGAGAAGAAACCGACGGAATGGACAGCAATGCCGAACGCTGAAGAACAAAAAGCAAAAAACAATTGAGTCCTCACCAATACCCAATGGAAATGAGGTCACTGGCAACAACCCGATGCAATAAAAGATGGCTCACAACAAAAAGGATTTCCTTCACGGAGAGATTTGTCAACATGATGGGGATGAGGCCGAAAGATAAAGAAGAATTAACAGCTGGCACAAGCAAAAGTCAGAGCTTCGGAACGGTTTCCGCCATAACAGCGGAGGCTGGCGAAAGAAGGGAACAGAGCACAGGTTCCACAGAGAAAACAACATGTCACTAAGCAGGACCTGTAACAGAATCGCCACCGATGGAGTTTGGAGACTTGATGTCAAAGTTAGAGCAGATAGCTCAAGAGTGGCGAGCAAGACCGAGAGAAAATGAAAAAAGAGGTCTGAAACATTAAAAATGAGAACCTTGACAACTAACCCACCTTAGCAAGAGCAACTGGAGAAAAACTACTACAAATAGCTGAAATAGTAGACACGACTGACAAGGAACGGGCGAAATTCATCAAGAAGGGTATAGAAGAAATGAAAAAACGGTATGAAACCATTGACTACGATTTTTGGAGTCTGAAGACGAGAGTGGTATCGATGAGCACAGAACTAGCAGAGGGTTGCTGTGCCATACAAACCAAATTGGATGCGGTCTTGAGAAATTCTATTAATCAGGATAAAGCAATAGCAGAGAAACCAGTAAAACAAGCTGGAACAAGGGTGGACTTTGCGGAACCGCATCGTAAGAAGATAGAATCTACTCCATTGCCCCAGATCCACAATATCATAGGATCGGAGACGGTAGAGAGAGGAACAAAACTAGGCGCATCAAGTTCAACGATAGTCCCAAGGGAATCGATTGTACACGCGAGTGTAGCACTAGATGCCATGACATTGGCAAAACTTGGAAAATGATGAGCAGAACACTCAAAGCATTTGCCACGAGAAACACGGAGTCAAGCGAAAGAAGAGGTGGCAAGTCGAGAAAGATCTTCACGAAACTAAAATAGTTTAAAGATGATTCGGATGGTTGCATAGACACCTGGGTTGAGGTGATGAGGCTGCATCTGAGAAAAAAAAGCCTGGCCGGCGATAGTAAACAATCTGGAGGGCACAGCGCTGAAGTGCGTGGTTGCCAAGAAGGAAGAAGAACGTGATACAGCTGACAAGGTTTTTGAGATAATGTTGAATCTTTTCGGATCTGGAATGAAGAGGCTTCAAGCTATAAGGAGATTTGATAGAAGGCGACAAAGGGATGACGAATCGATTGATCGATTTATGGATAACCTAATGAGCTTGGGAAGAAGAAGTGATCCAGAGGAAACATTGAACAGGGGAATTTTAACATTGCTTCAAAACTCGCTGTCGAAATATAATGCACCAGACTCAGAAGAGATGCGACAGAAATCTAGAAAATACCTGTTAAGGAAATCAAAGAAGTAATCATTTTCGGAGAACCGAAGCCCTCACGCGGGGAGCCAGCAGCAAAGGTCGACGTGGTACAAGCCAAGAGACGATATCACGCAGATCATGTGCAAATTGTGAGTCAGCAGATCATCATGTAGCGGATTTTACCTCTTACAAATGAGGTATGAAAAGCTTGGCTATGCACCAGATGAGGACGGCATGAACCAGATGGAAAAACATGAATTCTAAAGTGGCTCGATAATCAAGATTGGCGCGAGATGTTTCTTCTGTAGCCAGGAAGGTCACTTCAGATGGAACTTCTTCTTTTTTGGGAAGCAGTAGAGAATCAGAATCACCTGAAACACAAGTTAGCGCTAGCGACTGTTCAAAATACCAGAAACAGACAGACTGAGAGTGACTTGCAGAAGAAAAGATGAACTGTCAACGAAATCTGCGGAAGCGGTAATCGAGGAGAAAGAAACCACGGAGATAAAGTTTCAGAAAGCAGCAGCAGATGCAATAATCAAAACGAAACAAAAATTGGCAACAAAGGAAACTGAACAGAGGCTGAGTTAGGAGATAGAAACACAATAAAGAGATGAGACATTGAGGTGATGAGCGTGGTCAGTTCATCCGAACTGACTCCACACGCACACGCAACAAGAGCCGAAACTGAGATAAACGACAACCTGAAGATCAGGGGCAATTGAATTACTGAGAATGGAGACTGGGAAACCTTTCGGGATCAGGAAGATAGGAGCGAGGATAATGTCAATAATCACCCTAGGTGGTCACAAAGAAATGAGGAACTTAACCAAACCTAACACTGATGTACAGACGTATATGCGGACTATTTGCGAACCATTAGTCCTCAAACTTCATCGAAAGCGATCAGAGCATTACTGGCAAGAGGCGGTCGAAAATCGAAAAGAGTAGACAGCAGGTACACCGAAACGTATAGTCCACACGATGTCATGCTAAAAGTAGATGGAATCAGCATCTATACACAGACGATGATAACGTGTGATGATGACCTGGCGGGCCAAATCTTCGTGGGTCGAAAGGAGCTCAAGGTCAAATTGTTATTGCACAAAGCTTGAAGAAGACTCTATGTATTGGGGAACGGAAGCGGACGTGTCTGCTCATGTTGTGGGCATAATTGGAAAAAGACGACGTTAAAAGGGTTACTAGATAGGGGAGCTGTCCTGAGCGTGATAAGAATAGAAACACGGACAAGGATGGGATTTGACAAAGATGACCTCATAGACTCCTGAATCCGGCTGTCAGCGGCAAAAAAAGGGGCAATCTGTGGATGAGCTTTCTTTTATTGGAAAATGTAGATGAATTGGATCAATTCTTTTTGGGCAGGGATTTTATCAGGAACTTCGATGTAACGATAGATCTTAACAATGCGATGTTCAGGATCCGAAATCCGGAAAGGCAGTACATAGTAAAACCGGTAAGTTTGATATGGCCACAGGAGCGCAAAGCTCCGGTTTTCTTGAGTAGGAGGGTTAGGTTGAAAGCCAATGAGGCTGCAATTGTAAAATTGAGGATGAAAAACTACAATGAACTCAGTGATAATACTTAGGTATGCGTAGTACCAAGTGCAAATAGCCTAAGTGCTGCTATTCTAGAAAGATCATTCTCGATCACCAAGAGTTGCCTCTGTACCAGTGTCTTGTTGAATATTCTGGATATAGCAATCACAATCCAGAGAAAGAGGAAACTGGGACACGCATTGCCGGTGAAAACTAGATATGAAATGAGTGAAACCATTTAAAAAAAGTATGAAGTTCTTGATTGTCCAAATTGTAAGGACAAGATTTGTATCATGAGTAAATTGAAGCGAACGAAAGATTCATCGGGTGTCATCATTTCACTTAAGTCAGAGACACACGATGGACTGTCGGGCTGTTCGAACTTTGCAGAAAAACCCACACCAAAGGAATTGGAAATGGATGAACCGGTATTACCAGAAATTGAACATTTAAGGGGAACCATAACGGACAAACAGCTCAAAGCCATCAAAGATGTGTTAGATAGGAATCAGGATGTTTTCACGAGACACTAGGCGGATATCGGGTGTTGTAATTTTGTTGAACATGAGATAGAAGTAGAGGAGTTGGCGTTACCGCACAGGGAGGGGTCAAGGCGCGTGACGCCTCACAAATCTGACTCATGTAGAACAGAAATAGAAACATTACTAGAGTATGACATGATAGAATCATCCAAATCACCGTGGGCGTGGGGAGTAGTGATTGCCGAAAAAAGAACAATTGAGTTTTGTTATGACTTCTTTTGTCGATTTTGTTGTGTCCGTATCTGACACCCGTCACGGTGAAGGATGCTTATCCCATCCCGAGGATAGACGAGAGCCATTCAAAATTGGGGGATGCAACGTTTTTTTACAACTCTTAAAACGGGATCAGCTTTCTGGCAGGTACCACCTAGGAAACAAGATAGGGAGAAAACGGGTTTGCTTGCGAACTGGGTCTGTTACAGTGGAAAAAGATGTCGTTCGGTCTATTCAACGCGACAGCCACTTTCTAGAGATTGATGTCACAAGCACTTTCAAGAGTAACAAAGAAATACGGAAACTTGGTAATGTGTTACGTGGATGATGTGATGATAGAGACATCGACTCTTGAGGATCACATCGAGTGGCTAGATGAAATGTTTGCATGTATGAAAAGGGCAGGATTGAAATGCAACCCCTCGAAATCCGAGATTTTGAAGGACTCGATAAATCACCTCGAGAGGATGGTGGATCCAGATCCAGACGCAGTAGAGGCAGTCCCGACTTGGAAATCATCGAAGACTGAATATCAGTTAATGAGCTTTCTTGGTTGCGCGAACTACTATAGAGAGTTCATCAAAGGATATGCGGACAAGGTATCCAAGATGCAACAACTCATGGCACATGAAGGAAAGAATTTCACTTGGAACAACGCCGCAGAAGAGTCCTTCCTGAGAATAAAACGAGTGTTGTGTGAGGCTCCGGTATTGGGTATGCCAACAGAGAATGGCTTGTACGTCCTAGATACAGACGCTTCCGTGGTCGCGATTTCTGGAAAACTCCAGCAAGAATAGGAATGGCATGGCAAGACCATCTTGAGACTAACAGCATATGGGAGCAAAGTTTTGAGCGACCCGGAGACAAAATATGGGGAGCCCGGGGTGGAGATGTTTGCGGTGGTCAACTTCATTAAGAAATATACAGTATATCTGGGCAGCGAGCCATTCAAACTACGGGTTGACAACAGAGCACTATCTTGGCTAAAAAGCTGATCACGGTGTCGAGCGCATCTGAACCCAGTAGTTCTAAAGCAAGAGGGACAAACTAGGTTGGATACTATGGGAGGATTCTGGAGTCATGAGCAGGGAAAAGAGTTGGGCTTGAGGGAGTAAAAAAGAAATTAGGGGAAAAAGACTATTTTTATCTATTACATTATATCTAATTATACGTCAAAAATTGGCTTAGGGTTTTTTGCGATTCACCACCCATCTTGATGGTTCATTATCGTGGGAAGAAAAAATGATACCCGAGTTGGACAGCACAAAAGGCAGTGTGCTAATGAAATTGGTAAGTCGGAGTTAAAGGGGAAGATAATCGACTAGGCCTCAACTAGCATTGTGTTATTTACATTTGAGACGCTTCACATTAGGAAAGAGAGACCGGCATTCAACACGCGCCACGATTTTAGAAGTAGGGAGTTGACACTATGGCCATAGTTCCAAAGTTTGTGACTAATTGAATAAAATTCTTACATTTCAGTTGTTACATAATTTAAGTAATAATTGGAAAGTTGTGATTGATTAAATTTCTTAAGTCTTGAAAAATTGAGGTATATGACACTTTTCATGATCTTTGATCTTTTTGTACAGATAGTTAAGAATTTCAAAACACGAAGGTGGACAAAATGTGCCAAAATCTCTGTGTGAATTTACAATTTAAACGCATTCTGTATCTATCAATATAAGTTAATTTAAGTTAAAATGCTTTTTTTTTCATTTAGTTAGTTATTTAGTTTACAGCCTGAAAATTTTAAGAAATAACGAGTTTTTTTAAAACTAAAAAAAAAAATTTTCTAACGTTCACGACCAAAACCTTTTACCTAAAAATTTAGCGAAATAACGAATTTTTACAACTACTATAAACTATTTACTAAAAATTATTTTCTCAAAAATTATTATTTTTTATGTATTAGTTGTTTTTTGAAAATGTGGGAGTTTTCTTGTTGTATAAGAAACGCGTATTTTTCGGACCGAGCCGTGCATAATTGTTGGCTGAAACTACTTAGGACTGTAACTTTTAGGCCGAATGAGGACAGGAAAAGGTACGAGGAGATGCTAGTGAAAGCCAGATTGCTGGTGCAAAAAAAAATCGACAAACAGTGGAGAGAATCAATTTTCCGCCTCGTGATATGTCAAGTTGAGGCCAGCTTAAAACCAACATCAAAAAACCATAGAAAAAGTTATAAAAACTGTCCGAGAGACAAGATAAACATCTTGGGGAAAAATGAGCAATCAGTTGAGGTGCTTGATAACATAGAACTGCCTGGATGGGTACATGAAGTCTTGTCAATGGGCCCGAAGCATCCCATTAGAGACAAATTTATCGAAGCGCACTTCTTGGCTGATATCGACATTTTCCTCTTACAATAGAAAAACCAAAAAACATCTAGTGAAACTTTATGTGAAATAGAAACCGCGCAAAGGTATATGCAAAAAAAGTAAAGCAAACCCCAAGCCCTTGACAAAAACGACAAAATAATGGAGATAATGGGTTGCTGACTCTGCCTTTGATAAGGGGTTGATTTTTGCATAAGGAGGAAATAAACGTATGAATCAAAGTTTGAATTGTTGTTGCAATTTGCTGAGTTTTTGAAAAAAGAAGCAAGCACTGATGAGGTTATTCTGAAAATTGAGAAGAAACTCAACAAAGAAATACTTGCCATGAATAAAAAAGGCGAGATATTTTAATTTGAGGTCAACAGGGGGGCAACCCGCCCGTTGTTACGGTTTAGCTAAGGTACACAAGGCTGAGACACCCCTACAACCAGAACTCTTAGTTCCTGCCAGCCCGTATGAGAACTTCAATAAAACGCTTGCAAAGTTTTCTGACATTTTGACCTTATCGATGGAGCCATTATAGAAGCCAACAATAAAGATGCCAGAGAAACAACTGAAAACATTTCTCTTGATCCGGATGAAACCATAACTTCTCTTGATGTGAAAAGTTTGTACACTAATGTTCCCCTGAAGGAAGCAATTGAAATTGCCTTACAGAAGCTGTACAGCCAGGAGTCTCTTCCTAAAATTCAAAGAGCAATCATAAAAAGGCTTTCCTCCTGCCGCAGGAAAGTAACATATAGATCAAAGTGGGTTGAATGCGAGTGTTGCCGAAACTGCGAGGTTCGTCCAAATCAACAGTTCACTCTAGAGGAAACTAATTCAAAGGGAAATTTGCCGTTCCTGGATTTGAACATAAATGTATCGCAGGATAGGGGTGTAAACTGCAATTGGTATCAAAAACCAACAAATAAAGGGACTATAGAGGCTGCGCTACAACTCAGTGTAAGCGTAGTGTTATCCAAGGCACTGTCCCCAGAGTTTTTTGGAGTACATTTTAGTGGCAGCAAGTTGATAAGGTTATGGAAACTAAAAAGGCGCATGGCTCAATCACCCAGTACTTCGTCAACTCAATCACCCAAGGATGTGAAGCCATCAATGCTGATGGTTCCATATAGAGGTAACCAAATCCAATATTTTTCAAGCAGGTTACAAATTTTAACTAAGCTCAAGTGGTTTTCACCACAAAAAAAAACATGAATCGTGTTTACCCTTACTGAAGTCAGCGTTTTCTAATGACCTCCAGTCAAATGTGGTCTATAAATTGTCATGTAGTGGATGCACTTCCACCTATGTCGGACAAATTGACCTCTAGAATTGAGGAACACAAGGAAGCAGACTTATCAGTAGGCCTCCACCTTCAGCACTGTCGTCTTGATGGAAAAAGCGCAGATCTCAGTTGGGAAATTATTGATAGGTCAAACAACCAAACAAAACTTTCAACACTAGAGGCAAAACATATCAGGAAAGAGAAACCGGGCTTGAACACGCGCAATGAGTTTAGGAGCAGGGAGTTAAAACTGAAAATTTAGTCCCAAAATAATTTTGATTTTTTATTTAAAACGTACATGTCTAAATCAAAATTATGACTCAGAAACTTCTTAATTTATTTGTTTAATTAATTTTAGAGGTTAATTTTGTTTTGATCTAAACAGTAATTTTAGAAGTTAACGGTGATTGGCTAATTTCTTAACATGATGGCTTAGAACATGATGTGAGTTATTGTAAATAATATTTGTAAATTGATGTTTCATCGTCATTTAGATAATTTGTTTGTTAAAATCCTGACGATGCACATATTTGCAAAAATGTTTGAAATTTACTTTTTATCAAAAAATTCTTCAATCATTTTATGTGTTTGTTACGCAGTAGCTAAAATTAGAGCACCGTATTAAAGAGTTCGTTGAGAATGTGTATTAAAAAGTCAATCTGGATTGCAATCCTCTGCATCAGGGGGGTGCGAAATATTTAAAAGTACATCCAATAGAGACAATTCCATCAGTGTTATAATCGAGGAGGGTAGATTTTAATTGACAATTCTCTGGATGCTGTATAATCGACTTGGTTTATTCATAAATTTTTGCCGATGTTTTTATATAGCGTTGTTATGACCCTATCCAACCTGTGCATAAAATTTAAAAAATGGATATATGGTTGAGCTTGATTTTACTAATTAATAAGATATTTGAATATTTTTTTCCAAAGAACGTTTCTCCAAATATTTGATAGAGTAACTTTGTACAATTCAAAGCTATTTGAACTGAACATAGTCTTTCCGGAGTACATAGACATTTCATAGACAATTCAATTAGTCCTTGAATGCCAAAACTAGAGCACCTTTTAGCCTAATTGTTGTGATAAACTTATTAAAAAGATTTGTTATGTTTGATGTTTGTGCCTGTTTGTGGAGCGCCCTCTGAGGGATTTTAGAGACAGGTCTGTCAAGTGGCTTTTTGTGGAAAGCTGGGAAACTAGAACTGGCTTAAAGAGTCTGGTGGTGCACCGCTGGACCTAATGAGCTTGGATGAAATTGTTCCTTGTTTTTGATTTTTATAGTTCGATTTTCAAATTTAAATTACAATAATTGCCTTTTATTTTTTTATCGGCTGATTTATAAAATTCCTACTAACCGCTTATCATGGGTTAGTTCAGTCCCCTAAAGTCCAGTCAAAATCCTTTTTTTTTACTTTTATGATGCGTCAAGATGAGGAAAAAAACAAAACAGTGTACAAGCAAAGATTGCTTAAAACTTTCAGGACTGATGAATTGGATTAGATGTGATTGTTGTTCTAGTTGGTATCATATCGGTTGTGTAAATATTTCTCTTAGCGACTCCAACAAAACCCAATGGTTTCAGCGTCCCCTATGCGTTGGTGTAAAATCGGTTAATAAATCAACAATAGGTAATGATTTAGTGCTAGACAATTATGTTAATACAGCCATCCCAAGTGTCCGAGTACTCAAGAGAGTACCAAAAAACTCGCGTGTTCCCTTGGCGGAAAATCCTGTCGGACAAAATAAATGACATCGTCTACAATGTAAAAGATGTTACCAAATGGCTAATTTTTTTAACGTCGTTCTTGTTTTTTTTGGAGCAACCGAAAAGAAGTGGACGCAAACAGACCACAAGCATGAGCTCTTTGATAAATAAAAAAATTCAAGCAAATAATTTCGAAAACTCCATCCCCAAGAGAATAAGGCTAATTAGTAGTAAGCACGATGAAGGAAATGTAAAGGGAGGACTAAGGCTTGCTGCTTCGGATGACAAAATTGCTCCGTTTTCAACTGATAACTATCAAAAATTGTTGGCTATGCACCCTCAGCGAGCCAAGTTTGCAGCTCCAAATCAACAAAATTTGCATAGTTTTTTCATAACCGATTTCGACCCATACAAAGCAATAATGTTCTTTCCGAACGGATCAGCAGCAGATCCTAATAAAAAATTCCTCAAGTTTTTAAAGATCTTGTTAGTACGTCGAATGGCAGTGCAGGACTTAATTTTCTGAAACCGCTTACTTAGCTGATAAACCTCATTGGAGATGGTAAAATACCCAATCCCCTAAGAACTTTCTTTATTGGCGGAAAGCTTATCGCCCTCATAAAGATAGACGGAGGTTGAGACAGATTGCCATAGGTAACACGCTGAGACGTATAACGTCTAAATGCGCTGGAAGCAAGGCCCTCTCCGAGCGACAAAATTTTTTCGGAAATGTACAGGTAGGATGCGGTACCAAACGAGGAACAGAAATAGCTGCACACTCGTTTCGAAACCTAATTGAACGCGACGACAATCCAAAATGCACTCTTCTTTTAAAACTAGATTTTAAGAATGCCTTTAACTCTCTAAATAGAAAAACAATGCTGAATCATGTTTATCCAAATCGCCCCGAATTGTATAGTTACACCCATTGCGCGTATGGTAATCCTAGTTACCTTTTTTACAAAAGCTCTGTCATAATGTCAGAAGACGGAACTCAGCAAGGTGATCCTGAAGGCACCCTTTTTTGCGGAAACAATTCATGCACTAGTCAAACAGTTGGAGTCGAAAAATAAAATCTGGTATTTAGATGATGGAAATTTAGCCGACGACTATAAAGTAGTACTCCGGGACCTTAAAAACAGTCTGAAATCAGGACAATTTTACGGTCTGAGCTTGATCACTGAGAAGTGCGAACTTTGTTTTTTTGGGACCGACTACTAGTGCACAGTATAATTCAATTTTAAGACAATTTCGAAGAATATGCCCAGAAATAAAAATAAAACCAAAAAAAGAACGCCTCATTTCAGGATCTCCAATCGCCGAACTTTGCCAAAAAAAATTGCTCGACAAAAAATTAAGGAGCTTGAAAAAATCCCGGATGTCATTGGCAAACTAGACTCCCATTATGGTTTTTACTTCCTGAAAAATTGCTTTAGCATGCCGAAATTCCTATATTGATTTTTGCATACGAGCCCTTGTTTTTTTCAAAATGATTTTTTGGAACGCTACGACAAATTACAAAAAAATTTGTTATGCAAGGTCACAAACATGAAAATGGATGATAACCAGTTTTTACAAGCAGTTCTCCCGCAGCCAAAGGTGGCTTGGGAGTTTCTTCCGCTCGTCTTTTCGTTTTATCCGCTTTATTAGCCTCAGCAGTAGGGGCAAAAGATGCCTTGAGCGAAATCTTTGGTTTGGAGCATGTGGATGGAACCTATGATGATGCTCTTAAACGTTGGTTTGAACTTGGAAAAATTGAAATGGCTTTGGAAAATAAAATCCAAAAAAATTGAACGGAGCCAGATTTTGACAGCGAAATTCCAGACTTTATTTTACGACTCGAACCAACGGACGTAAAAAGATTCAACGTGTTCCAAGATAGATTTGGCTCCCAATGCTTGAACGTCATCCCGTGCAAAATTTAAGGTTAAAACTGTCGAACCAGCAACTCAGAATTGCGAAAGGACTTCGTTTACTCTCAAAAATATGCAAACAGCATAAATGCGTGTGCGGAAAAGACATTACCGAGGATGGTTGGCATCGTCTTCGTTGCCTCAAAAGTCCAGGGAGATTCTCAATGCATTCAAACCTGAGTGCTTTTATAAAGCAGAGTTTATCTTTTACTCACATTTTGTCTGTTTTAGAACCTCGACACCTCCACAGGACCAATCAGAAGCGATCAGACGGTTCTACCCTCGTTCCATGGGCTCTTGGTAAGCAGCTCTTGTGGGATATAACGGTAGTAGACTCCTTAGCTCCTTGTAGGATTAATGACCGGTCTGTTTGTAACTCTGGTACGGCTGCCGCTGAAGCGGAAGAGCGAAAAAATGACAAGTATAGAGATCTTGTAGATGATGGATATCTTTTTCAACCGCTAGCTTTTGAAATTCAGGGCGCGGCCGGCCCCAGCACATAAATTTTTTTGAGCAAGTTTTGTAGGAACCTAAGCATATCCACTGAGGAAACCAGAGCATGCAGCATTTTGAAACAGAGAATTTCCCTGGCAATACAGATTGCGAACGCCGCTTGCGTTTTCCGAACAATAAATGACAAAATAACTTTCGACGAAATTTTTTTATTTGTAAAACTTGTATTTTATATTATCTCGTGTCGAGTTGCGTGTTCTTATTGAAGAAACGTAACCCGTATTGATTTTAATTGAAAAGGACTTAAACATTTGTCATCTTCTTTCATCATTATCGCTTCCATATCTAGAAAATTCCAAGGATTTGGACTGGAATACGTGATGAAGGGACTCCTGACTGTTACCTCGGTTACTATGATACTTTTGACCTTCTGATTACCTTAGAAAAAAGAACAGAAAAAAAAAGAAAAAAAATTATTTGGCCGTTTTTCAGTCTCAAATGAGCGGTGGAATTTACGGAGGCGATGAGATAGGCGCTGTGGTGTTTGATTTTGGGTCGAACAGCATACGCGCTGGCTTTGCTGGATAGGACACCCCGAAAGCTGATCTTCCAGCTAGCATTGGCGTACTGCATGAAGCATCAGCCGTGGATACCGATGATTCAGTAAAGAAAATCTCGAAAACAAAATATTACATCGGAACAAACAAAGTGAAGCTTCCAATTGCGGATATGACAGTTACAAATCTGATAAAAGACGGTATGATTGAGAATTGGGAACTTTTTGAAAAAGCGTTGGATCATCTCTACACCTTTTCGATCCAATCTCAAAGTGCGTATCATCCCGTTGTGATGTCTGAGGCTGCCTGGAATACACGGTCGAATCGGGAGAAACTAACTGAACTATTGTTTGAAAAGTATTCTATACCTGCCATCTTTTTAGTCAAAGGTCCAGTTTTAGCTGCTTTTGCCCATGGGCGAACTTCTGGCGTTGTTTTGGATAGCGGCGCAGAGCTGACATCAGCTGTACCAGTTCACGATGGGTATGAATTAAAGAATGCGATAATTCGGAGTCCTCTTGCCGGAGACTTTATCTCGAAGCAATGTAAAGATTATTTCACTAATTCCGGAATCGATTTAGTTCCATTATACTCCGTTGCATCGAAAGAAGCAGTTTCAGAAGGTTCCGAGCCAATCTGGAAGAAAAAATCCAACGTCGATAGAGTAACGCCCTCTTATCACGAATTCATGTTGAAAGATTTGATACAAGATTTCACAGCCAGTGTTTTGCAAGTAAATACTGAATCAACATATGACAAAGACTCCATTTCGCAAATGCCGCGAGTTTCTTATGATTTTCCTAATGTGTGCAATGCCTCATTTGGAGAAGAACGGTTCCGAATATCAGAAGGTCTTTTCGATTCAAACATGATCATTTCGTCAGAATGCATCAAGTCTTTAACTTCAGCGAACGTGAATGTAACAAGCAGTACATTGACTATGTGCGAAGCTGTTGAAAAAGCAGTGTCGCTTTGTGACATTGATATTCGAGCTTCTTTGTTTGGAAACGTAATCGTGACTAGCGGTAATTCTCTGATTTTGGGATTCACGGAGCGATTGAATAAAGATCTCGGCAGCCGAGTTGCATCAAATGTCAAACTAAAAGTTGTGTCAAACAGTGGAACCGCTGAGAAAAAGCTATTTACGCTTGCAGTTAGCAAGGGTTAACAAATCGGAATGTCAACTTTTCTTCAGGTTTACAAGTACGCTAGTGGACAATAATAAACGCAAACTAAGGATCTTACTCTCTACAATGCCTGCTTTCAATGTCCATTTTGGACAACTTTTACTTCAAATTGCAGTATATTTACAAAGATCAAAAGCAAATAATCAGAGCTACCCTCTGATAAAATATCAGTATTTGCTTTCAATGACTTACCAATGTAATCCTGGACTGAAAACGTCAGTTTTCCTCAGCTGCTTTTAGCGTTTTACTTCGAGTGAAAAAGTAAGAAACTTCCAACTTTATTGAAATTTTCACACCGATTATTTCATTTTTCTTGCTGGATTGTTTCAGGTCGCTTGATTATTTTTTTTACTCCACTTATTCAAAAAGAATTCACTCCGATGCAAAACTTTGTGCAGATGAATATAACTGGCAATTTCAGACCCGTATTACTTTGGTAACTAATTGAAACAAACTAAAGAAACGAACCGAGGCTATAGTTCCAGAATCGAAAAATTCTGGCTAAAACAACAAAATTTTGAAACAACTTACATGTTACCATAAAAATTAGCCACAAAACGAAAATGTGAAAATAAAAATGAAGAAAACTCTCAGAAATTTGTGACAAAATGTTTTAAATTGTAAAGTTTTGATTGGTTGAATTTTCAAAATTTTGAAGTAATGATGTGTGAGACACTTTTTATGATCTTTGATCATTTTGTACAGATAGTTTAGAATTCTTAAAACCTGAAGATGCACAAATTGTACGAAAAAGTTTGTTTGAATTTACAATTTTAACGCATTCTCAAAATATTTAGATGTAAAATTTTGAAACCCTACGGCGTTGAGCCAATTCTCAATTACAGTCTCTCCTACAAGGAGACGTAATTTTAAATTTATTTTTCCCTTGTTTTAGTGGAGAAATCTTTTTAGTTGAAAAATTGTTTTATATTTTACCATGTTAGAATTGAAATGGTCTACATTGTAGCAGCTAGCTCACTCTACCATAGCCTGGAACAACTTAGCAACCCGGAAAAGGAACAATTTCTACCCAAAATTTTGACTATTGCGGGATTTTCTTTAAACCCGAACACCACGAACCCACAGAAGAACCTCGCAAGCCTACTCTGCAGGGCACCTCTAGTAGAAAAACGTCAAGTGGTGGTGTGACACGACGTCATCAATAATTCTATCAACAGCCACCGCACAAACAATTTCAGAGCTTGCATTGCGCAATTGTATACTGTCAGAGAAACGGTACACCTGATATCAGGAACCAGCTGATCAGCTCGGGTATTCTTGTCATTCCTATTACAAAGTGTCTCATTTCAAAGAGGAAGAGAAGAACGGAGCTGGTCAACGAATATCAGGCACTGCACCAGGACGTCCAGCTGGAGCTAAAGTCTTTGAGGATTGTGTTCGAACACCAAGACACCGTGATTATGCGTCCATATATGTTAAATTTATCAACTGTCACCAACGTGTTAAATATTTGAGAGTTTGTCTAGAAAACGACATTATACCTGATTTTTTGAGGTTCAGGGTACCGAAAAATGGGGTGTTTTCGAACCAAGCGGTACACAGTTTTCAGACAAAACTTCTAAGAACGGAGATAAACAAGGCAAGGACAGATGAGAAAAACGTTGAAGTCAAACTAGAAAGGGCGAGAGGCGCAGTACAGAGGGGTGCAGATGAGAAGTTTTGGGCTTCGGTAATTAAATATTTAAGTCTTAGGGGACAAAGACAAACAGCAACAGTCAAAGAGACCCATCAGAAGAAGCTAAGGAAACTATCAGAAAGGCAAGACCGACCTCTGGGGAAGCAAGGTGAGGGTTCGGTAAGAGCTCTTGATGATGTTGAATTACCAAATTGGGTACAACAAGTGTTGGCATTAGGGCCAAAGCATCCCGTCAGTGATAAATTAAATGAGACACATTTTCTCGCCGACATTGACATCTTTCTATCGGATCTCAAAAATCGTAAAGTCCCTGGGGAGGCCCTTTGTGAGATCAAAGCTGTGGCAAAAGCCTATGTTAAGAGGGTGAAACAAACAACTTCTGACAAAGGCGTTGAGAAGGCCCGAAAGTATCTGAAGAGTAATGGATTAGTTGCGGTACCGTATGACAAAGGCGTGGGTTTTTGTGTAATGAGAAAGGACACCTACGAGAACAAGTTGTCGGATACATTAGATTCAAATCAATTCAGCAAAAATAAAGGAACAAGTGATGCGATTGTTTTGAAGATAGAAAGAGACATCAATAAGGAGTTGTTGGCTATGAGGAAAAAAGATGAAATAAGTGAGAGTCTCTACACAAGGATGAGGTCTACTGGGGGGCAGCCCGCCAGGCTTTATGGGTTGGCGAAAGTGCATAAAGTGAATACCCCATTAAGACCGGTCCTCTCCTTGCCTGGTAGCTCTTATTATAACTTGAACAAAGTTCTTGCTAAATTTTTCGAGAAAATTGAGGGCGCAAACATCGAAACCAACTCACTAGATGCGAGAGAAATCTTAGAGAGCACTAATCTTGAGCCCAATGAAAACTTGATATCTCTAGATGTGAAGAGTATGTACACAAATGTTCCACTGAAAGAAGCGATAGACATAGCTCTGAGAAAACTGTATGAGCAAGATGAACCACCATCAATTGCTAGGAAAACCATGAAGAGACTGTTGAACATGGCAGTTAGTCAAGTCCATTTCAAGTGCAATGAAACATGGTACGTTCAGAAAGATGGTATGGCAATTGGGGCATCTCTTGCCGTTATTTTAGCAAATCTTTGGCTGAAGCAGTACGAAACTGCACTATCAAGGGTTATTCCCGAAATGTTTTTGCCCGAGAAAGATCTTCACGGAATATGTCCCGAGTGCAATAAGAAAGTCACGTACAGGTCAAAAGGTGTAGAATGTGAATGCTGTTTGAACTGGTATCACGTAAAATGCGGTGATATATCAGTTGATGAGTATCGAAATATAAGTGAAACCGTCTAGTACTGCAGAAAATGCATCGCAATAAGGGAGAAAAATAAGTCAGGGCAACAATCTAAATTGTTTCTCCGTTACGTTGATGATATAGTGAGAACAGTGAAGGGTGATCCTGAAAAAGTGCTACGGGCTGCAAACTTACTACATTCAAATTTACAGTTCACAATAGAGACACCAAACACAAACGGAACTTTGGCATTTTTGGATTTACAAATTAGTTTTGACAAAAGCAGGAAAATTAGCTGGGGGGCATCAAAAAGCAACAAATATAGGTACCATACTCAATTTTAGAAGCTGCGACCCCCTTCAGTACAAGAGAAGTGTGATTGAAGGAACTGTTCACTGGGTTTTCCGCAGTACGTCAACATGGGAAGAATATGATACAGCCATGAAAATCAACCGTGAGCAGTGGTTGGATAACCAATATCCGGAAGTTGGTCGTCGCGGGTTGCATCCCATGCCCTTGAAAATATCATCAGCGAGGGTAAAAACAAAAAGAACATGGCCGAGAAAAAGAAGCCCTGTGATTATAGCAGTGATTCACCACCCATCTTGATGGTCCAATATAGGGGGAATCACAGTCAGACATTAGCAAAAAAAGTGCGCGATATCACCAATGCGCTGATAATATTCACGATGAGGAAATTGAAAACTTGTATGCCCTCTCTAAAATCCTCTTTTTCCAGTAAACTGAAATCAAAAGTGGTGTACAGACTTGAATGTTGTGGGTGCAAATCCATCTATGTTGGCCAGACGGTCCGACATCTCACCACAAGGATTGAGGAACACCGAAAAGAGGATACCCCATATGGACAGCATATAAGGCAGTGTGGTAGTGAGCGTGGTAAGTCTGAGATTAATTGGAAAATAATCGACCAGGCGTCCAGCAGCATCAAGTTACTTACATTAGAGGCGCTGCACATTAGGAAAGAGAGACCGGCAATTAACACGCGCGACGAGTTTAGAAGTAGGGATCTGACACTAATGCTATAGTTCCAGAATCGAAAAATTCTGGCTAAAACAACAAATTTTTGAAACAACTTACATGTTACCATAAAAATTAGCCACAAAACGAAAATGTGTAAATAAAAATGAAGAAAACTCTCAAAAACTTGTGACAAAATGTTTTAAAATGTTACATAATAGTTGTTACATAATTTCAGCGATATTTGTAAAGTTTTGATTGGTTGAATTTTTAAAATTTTGAAGTAATGATGTGTGTGACACTTTTTATGATCTTTGATCATTTTGTACAGATAGCTTAGAATTTTTAAAACCTGAAGATGCACAAAATGTGCGAAAAAGTTTGTTTGAAGTTACAATTTTTGATCTCATTCTCGAACTAAAGATATTTTGAGAATGCGTTAAAATTGTATCTAAGATATTTTTATAGAGGGTGGCTCTGATCATGTAAAAGTTTTACTGGAATATGATAGAAATGTTGTCCAAATTTCATGAGAACTCACTCAAAAAAAACATGTACATCCAATTTAGCTGGGCCCTAGGTGTTCTTCATTGAGTTATACGAAAACTTTGGTTCACATTTCTCATTTTTTGGTTGTGTTGTCGCTGAACGCTGCGTGCGTGCTCCGCACAATGAATGACAAAACATCTTTCGAGGAAATTTTTATGTAATACAAGAAAATCTTTTTTTTTCTCCTGTCGAGTTACGTGTTTTAATAAAAATCATCCCGTATCGAGTTTAATTTTAATAACATCAACTCTAAACATCTCTTTTTTGTAATGATCACTTCCATATCTAGAAAGTTTCTTGGATTTTAGACTGGAAAATAGGATTAAAGGAAATTGTCACGCATGCGGCGGTCACTATTATCAATTTGATCAATTTGATTTCGACCTTTACAGATACATAAATTTTACCTTTGCAGCCAAAGACCTTCGCAATAGCTCACGCCCTAAGCTATCAACAACCCAGAATTGTCGACTCTTCTTTACAGTGCAATTTTTCTTCTATCGCGTCTGTCGGTATGCCAACATGATTTCAGCAAACAACATAGCCGACATCTTCTCATCGCCTGAAACTTTCAAAGCAAAATTGAAAATCTATCTGAAAAATAGAATTGATATGTTCAACTTAAACAACTCTTGTTCAATGTTACTTTGTTGCCATTGCATAAAATGCCGTTCGTGATGTCTTGTGTACATAATCATACCGTTTCTTTTTGTTTGATGCCTTTATATTTTAAAGGGAATAAATTCTTTTAGTAGTAGTAGTAGTAGTAGTAGTAGTAGTATGCTGTTTTGTATTTGCTGTTTGAACGGTAGACAATAAGTTAATTACAATAGCCATCAACCCAAACTTATTAAATAGATATTTTCAGTTTAAAATGAATAACAGGGCAGCCGGTGTCCCTCTATTTCTAACTACTGATTATAACTACACCAAGTTCAACAAACCTAGTCTCTGGGAAAACAGCTTCTTCCTTCTTTTCTCCATCTCCAGTACCAGCTGAGTTCTTTCCTTATTTCTTTATTTTTATCTCTATGTTAGAAATCATAGCCGCAAGTTCCCTTTCTCACTCAATCGAACAAGGTCTAACCCCTGAACAGAAAAATATAGTAAAGCAAATTGTCTACGCCGAGGGGGGATTTAACCTGAACCCAAGGACGAACTTTAAATTTAAAAACGTTACCGATTATATACGAGCAACGAGCAAATCTATTATACTGTGGCACGATCTTATCAACAATTCGATCACAGAGTTTAAAAAGATCAAACCCCTTACGACTCAGCAACTCCTGGATACTCTCAGAAGCTTTAACAATCTGTTTGCTATTGTCTACTGTCAGCGTACGGGAGCAGAAAAAATATTCGACGAGCTACGAACTCGTGACACGATTGTCATCGACGTTACAAAACATCTTATCAGTAAATCAGAGAGTCTAGACGAAAACATCTCAGGACTTTATCGCGAGCTTCACCAGTCATCTGATCTAGAACTACGATCTCTCTCGGTAGTCTTGCACTACTATCCGAACCTTCACGCGATCTTCAAAACCCGCTCCACGAAAAGCAAACCATCGAAGAATCGACGAAGAGCCAAGAAGAGGCAACGCTCAGCAACCCCACAATAAAACGGTTAGTAAAACTCGTACTGGTTGTACTCTTTGAGTCCTTTGACTCGGAGTCCTCACCAAACAAATATGACACGAAATCGTGAAATGACCACTGATTCCGTATGCAAAACTTGCCAACAAAAAAATCAAAAAGAATGAAGATACTTTCTGTTGCATCGTGTGTAATTGCAAAATGCGCCTGACAAAAAGCTGTACCAGCCTAAGCGATACAGCAATCAATGGTATTACGACACTGGGAAAAAAACATTGCTCTACTCTGCAACAAATGTGTGGATTCCAACGGATATGAGAGACTCCGAAAAGCAGTCAGTGACGCTGAACAAACCTCGCCGAAGCAATTCAAGAAGATTGAAGAGGACATGGACGAACTCAGAAAGAACGTACAGGAGATTAAAACGCTGTTCTGTCAAACCACAATGAAGCCAAATGAGATCAAATCAGAAGCAAAAACCAAGGTACCGATAAACGCAACGCCGAAACAAGAAAATCAAAACGGAATCCGCATCCGCGGCATCCCTAAACTAAACGACAAAGATCAAAGAAAAAGACAAGAAAATGACCTCCAAAAAGTAAAGGAAATCTTGGAGCACATGCAAATTGTGCCAGAGATAGTTGATCTGTTCCGGATGGGTCAACGACAGGAAGGCAAGGACCGAACCATACTGGTAAAAGTCCCAATTTGGCAGAAACGACTAATACTATCATCCGCTTGGCGCCTAAAAACAAATGACAAACCTGTGTTTGTCAGCCGCGAGCTATCAGTGGATGAAGCAAAACTCGAAAATCAAGCACTGCAAAAACGGCGCGAGCTCATAAACGAAAACATCGATAAACAAAACCTGCTCATCCGCGATGGAAAACTCTACCAGAAAATAGAAAACAGATGAACAGCAGTTGCAACCGAAAAAACGGAGAACTCAATCTCCAATTGACTAGAACTCTTTCCTAGCCTACTCATCTACAACGTCCGAAGCATACTCGACTACAATCGAAGATCAAACTTCGCAAATGCGATAAACACAAGCTGTTAATACCAACTACTTTGCCTAACCGAAACATGGTTAACCAACGACATAACAGACAACTCCATATTCTTGCCTCAATTTGAACTCTATCGATCTGAAAGAACTTCAAAAGCCGGTCTATCAAAACACGGAGGAGTTCTAATTGACATCAACGCCAACATACTACATAACCGCATTGATACAGGCATGCAAGACTGCGTAATGGTTCAACTCAATTTATCTGTACCAATACTTGTCTGCTGTATATATTGTGCCCCTGTGTATAGCCCATACCGATGGTCACTAGATCAACTTAACTCATTGCTGAACTTAATAAAAGCAACACAACGCGAGCAAGGCATACAAAATCTTGTCATTGTTGGAGATATCAACTTCTCGTGTACAAATTGGAAATCACTCTCATCAAAATGCGAGTACGAACAAAGCATCCTAGACAACTTCCAGGAATTAAACCTGGAATAATTCATCATTACCGATACTGGAAAGAGCCTGGATATCCTGCTCTGCAACAATCCTGATATCATACTAGACGTATACATGGACAATCGGCTCAAAAACGACTTCACCTCAGATCACCCACCTTACGGCTCAAAGTTACATTATGAATCATAAAATAAATCATAAAAGGGTCCCTCTACCCTCCCAAAAGTACGACTTTTCAGGCTTTGCCTTCAAAAAAGCCAACTGGAACGAAATCAACGAATATGTGCGAGAGCACCACTTCAACCCATACTGCTACTGGTAGATCAATGGTATAATTGGATCTACGGTATTATAGTCAAACACATACCCCGAACAACCCAACATAGGAAACATCTAGCGCGCTGGGTTTCTCCCACGAGCTCAAACCTCATGAAAAAAGTAGAAACTCTCAGACGCCAAAGTAAAACAAATACCCTAAAGATCCAGCAATTACAAACTAAATTGTCCTTATCGCTCTCAGCAGACCAATGCAATCATGAAACAGAAATTTTCAAGTCTGGAATCTTCTCAAACGTCCAAAAATACCTCAAAACTATCATGAAAACAAGCTCAATCCCAACTGAAGTATTTCTTGACGATAAGTCAGCTAATACCGATATCGAAAAAGCCGAATTATTTAATCAGTACTTCCAATCCGTTTTCAGTAAGAATCACCACGATTATACTCTCACAGAGGGACAGCCCAAGCTGTCGATGATTCATTTCTCAGAACTAGAAATACAAATCGTTCTCCAATCGCTGGACGAGAGCAAGGCCAAAGGACTTGACCGTATGGGGAACAACCTGCTGAAAAAATTATCAGACTCCCTACCAAAGTCACTGCATCTCATATTCAACAACACAATTGCAAACAAATGCTACTTCCCATCATTCTGGAAAGCAAGCGAAATAATCCCCATATTTAAAGAAGGGAACAAACAAATGGTAGATAAATACAGGCCGATCAGCCTCCTCGTAGCAGTATCCAAAGTCCTCGAGGAACTTATTTTCGACAGAATGTACCCAATCTTATCCACCGCATTGTCCCAATTTCAACACGGTTTTCGGCAAAGACGCTCATCTATAACAAACCTAATCGAATACCTGCACAAAATGTTTGTGAACTTTGACAATAGCAACTGCCACTTCCTAGCGTCATTTTACCTCGACTTCCAGAAGGCTTTCGACAAAGTAAATCACAATATAACGATCGAAAAACTCAGCAGAGGTGGAATAACAGGCCCAATATTGGATCTAATCAAAAGTTACCTGACCGGTCGAACCCAAACAGTACGCATCGGCAGCTCGGTCTCAAGCCAACTGCCAATTTATAGTGGAGTGCCGCAAGGATCTATTCTAGGGCCACTTCTTTTCTTAGTATACATCAACGACTTGCCAAAATGTGTCATGTCATCGGGCTACGGCTATGCGGATGACTATAAAATTATGGGCACCGACCCGACTACCCTGCACATTGATATTAGAAAAGTCTGGAAGTGGTGTGAAACCAATGAAATGCGCCTCAATATGACCAAGAGCAAAACACTAGTAATTAAGGGCGAGTGCAACCTAAGTATATTCTCGTACAAATTCGAAAAGCCTAACGAACTTAAAGATCTTGGAATGATAATGTCAAAAAATCTTAACTGGAGTTCTCATGCCAACAATCGTGCGAGCAAAGCACTGAAGGCCCTATACTGCATCAAAAGAAACTTATCACCTACCACAACAATGAACAACAGGAAAAATGCATATAAAAGCTATGTAGTACCTATCGTTAGCTATGCATCATCAGTCTGGAAACCCTCAAAGCAAGATCTTGCCACCTTAGAAAAAGTGCAACAGAGAGCAACGAAATGGATACTTGGAAATAAACAAATTCCTTTTAAATCGAGGTTAACCACTCTTCAAATTCTTCCCTTGTCTCTTTACCAAGAAATGCATGTACTACTTTTGTTCGCGAACATTCTAAGAGGAAAGACCAACCTGGAATGGTGGCGATTTATAGAAATCACTGAATCAAATCGACCGAAAACAACAAGACGTTTCAACGCGAAGAACTTTCGACTTTATAAATGCGAATCTGATTTCTGGCAACGCGCCTGCAGCCTGACAAACATATTTCACGATCACCTGAAATATGAAGTCCTATTAAGTGACTCGTTTAAACCAAAAATATCAAGAGTGTACTGGCAATTCTACGAGAAAATCTACAATGAAGTCGATATCTGCACCTGGAGAATCAACTGCGGATGCACAAGATGCTTAAACTTCAAAAAACTAAACTCATTAAACTAAAATATGATTGATCTCATAAACTTGATTGGGGAGCTAACTCCCATGGATGTATCCTAAATTCTGTTTTATTATTATTATTATTATTATTAGTAGTAGTAGTAGTATGCTGTTTTGTATTTGCTGTTTGAACGGTAGACAATAAGTTAATTACAATAGTCATCAGCGTAATGTATTAGTGCGAACCTTGTTTCTAACCTAACTCGCAAGTAAAAGTGTTCAATAAAAGTGTTCACTTTTGTGGTGGCATTGTTAATATAAATTGATGTTTTATCGTCATTTAGAGTAGTTTATTGTAAAAATCCTGACGATGCACATAGTTGCGAAAACGTTTGAAGTTTACTTTTTAGCAAAAATTTCTTCATTGTTAATATAATCACGATCTGTAGCTTTGGAAATTTAACAGCATCTGTTCTCTGCTTTATTCGAGGCTAGTTTTTTTAGGCGTCCGTGGCTGAGTTTTCAGTGAGTGAGTTTCATAATATCTAGGTCGCAGGTCGAATCGAAACGTATCAGCTCGGAGACGTAGCCGATTTCCGAGACGCATCAAATCTGAGAGGCAGCCGATTTCAGATCGAATCCGAGACGTAGCAAACTCGAGGCTTATTTTTACTTTTTCTTATAGAACTTTATATAGAGAGTTGCAAGAAGTTCGGACAGACAGAAATAATTAAAAAGAGCAACTGTTTAGACATCAACTGAAACTAAAACTGAAATAAACATAACATCGAAAGTTCATAAAGCAGAGTTACGGGATCTACTTAACAATCCCCACTTTCAAGAAAGGGGAGGAGATTGTTAATTAGATTACTGGCAGCGAACTTTCGACCAATCAGAATGCAGCAAAATTCGAGTTAACATACAATGCTCTAGTGCGAATTTACTGTTTTTATTTACAGGGGTAGATATTATTTAGTAAATACAATAGGGGAAGGGAGGGGGGGGGGGGGGGGTTGAGATTGTTAAGTAGATCCGAGTTTCGCTCAAATTCTATAACCACGGCGGGCAATTGCATCCGAAGCGTCGAGCTGTTTTATAGTAAAATCTGGATGTTCATCGCAGTATTTAAAAATTAGGCTAGCATAATCATCGGATAACCGACAATCTCGCATTTTGAATTTGGTCTGACAAAAAATTCAAGGTTGGTCGGCTTCTGATTTTGCATGCAAAAAAGCGTCGAAAAGTACTGAATGCTCATTTTAATTAATTCTGTCTGTCCGAACTTTTTGCTACTAATTATAGAGCTTCTTCCTATCGTGTTCTCGCTAGTGTTTGCGAATTAAAGCTTGGCTTCTGTGTCATTAATTATAATTAGTAGCAAAAAGTTCGGACAGACAGAACTAATTAAAATGAGCAATCAGTGCTTTTCGATGCTTTTTTACATGCAAAATCTGAAGCCGAACAACCTTGAATTTTTTGTCAGACCGAATTAAAATTGCGAGATTGTCGATTATCGAATGATTATGCTAGCCTAATTTTTAAATACTGCAATGAACATCCAGGTTTTACTATAAAACTTTTCGAAGCTTCGGATGCAATTGCCCGCCGTGGTTATAGGTTTTGAGCGAAACTCGGATCTACTTAACAATCTCCCTCCCCCTATTGTATCTACTAAAGAATCTCCACCCCTGTAAATAAAAACAGTAAATTCGCACAAGAGCATTGTATGTAAATTTGGATTTTGCTGCATTCTGATTGGTCGACAGTTCGCTGCAAGTACCCCGCAGTAACGATCTCCTCCCCTTTCTTGAAAGGGGGATTGTTAAGTAGATCTCGTAACTCTGCTTTATGAACTTTCCACGTTATGTTTATTTCAGTTTTAGTTTCCGTTGATGTCTAGACAGTTGCTCTTTTTAATTAATTCTGTCTGTCCGAACTTTTTGCAACTCTCTATAGTAGCATTAGTTAATTGGCATTAAAAAAGTGAATCATTCGTCAATCAAAATCAAGAGTCATTCATAAGTAGCATCAATTGGAATCGAATATATTTGGCAAATTAAAGCTCGCATCGTAACTCTCAAGAGCTACCACTATTCTTGTCAAATTTCTTAAATTAAAAGGCAGTCAAATTTGACACCTGCTCAAGAATTGGTTCATTATGAACGAGTAATGAGCGAAATTATCACCCATAAAATTTTCTGAGAATTTTTTTTTATTCAACAGCAGACGTGCATCTCGACCAACCACGACCCTTTCCAATGGGCCCATCGTCAGTGTAGCTATATATAAAATTACAACAGAAACTGTTTTACAATCAGGCGAAAGCAAAAATCTTCAACTAACTGATCACTCTTGTTATTCCCATGAAAAGATTGCAATGTTTTGGAAGACTCTTTATTTATAAATGATCATCGATTCAGTTATTTTTTGTGAACAATAATTACTAGCTTACATATAGGGACGTGAATAAGAAAAAAGAAAAGTTTATTATTGGAGGGTTACCTTATAAAATACCTAATGCCGCTTTTAATGTCTACTAACGGTGGCCGCCCTTCTATTTTAATCATTTCTTTCATTTAATCGTGAAAACTGGTTTCTCAGGGCCTACTTATTGTTGGTTCTGTGCATGGTTTTTTTCAAGAACGCAAGTTAAAGAATTGACTGCAAAAGTTTTCAAATGACTTAAACTATTTGCTTTGCCGTAGAGATTGTTTATACATGGCATATGTTCTGTAAACTTAAGCTTTTATTTTCACGGTTGCATGATCTGTAACTTAGTTGCTCTTCACAAGAATTTAAATGCTTTAGTTTCAACTAACATTCATTCGCTCATTCTAGACAGTGCCTATGTCTGATAACGAATCTTCGGCATCGGTAAGCTACTTAATTTGCCAATCTTTTTTCGTGTTAACTTCTAGTCAATGATTGATGGAGGAATAGTATAATCTGAAGTATAATCTCAGCAGCTGTTAAATAGATTTAAGTTTGTCTACAAGTATTCAAGTATATGTTGATTTTTCTGAAATGTAAAATTTAAATGTTTTGCTGGTGGAAAAATCATGATCTTTCTCAGAACTTGCTGTTTTAGTTTTAACTGTGTTTGATTTTTTCAGTTGACTATGGCGAACAACGTTACTACAATTGGACTATGCGTCGCAGGCGCTGTCGTCCTTGCATCGACTGCATTCGTCATCAAGATATTCTTGTTTCCCAAAAAGACCAAGAAAGCTCCGGTGCTGCTCAAGGAAAAGACAGTTAAGCACGCTGTAGTCCTTGTAGACAAGGAAGAGCTGAGCTCGGATACGAGAAGGTTTAGATTTAAGTTACCTTCGGGACATTCTCTGGGTCTTCCCATTGGCTATCACTGCTACTTATCAGCCAGGATCGGTGGCGACTTGGTTGTCCGACCTTACACTCCTGTTTCGAGTGAGCGAGATCTTGGGTTTTTCGACCTCGTGATCAAAGTGTACAAGGCAGGTGTCAACCCTAGATTTCCAGAGGGAGGAAAATTGTCCCAATACCTCGACAATTTGGTGATAGGAGATGCAATTGATGTGCGAGGTCCAGGCGGTCTGTTGGAGTACGAAGGCAGATGCCATTATGCTATCAAACCCGATAAACAGAGCCCGCCGCAAAGATTCTTCTATCGACGAATTGGAATGATTGCTGGAGGAACCGGGATCACTCCTATGCTACAGCTGGTGAGAGAAATGTTCTATGACAAGCAAGACAACACACATATCTCTATGATCTTCGCGAATCAGTCACCCAATGACATTCTCCTACGAGGCGAAATTGATGACATGGCCCTGGAGCAGCCGAATCGATTCAAGAGGTGGTATACAGTTGACAGAGATGCGCCCGAAGACTGGGAATTCGACACTGGATTCGTATCGGAACAGATGATGAAAGACCACCTGCCTCCACCTGGAGATGATGTGCTGATTGTGATGTGTGGACCTCCACCCATGATCACAGCGTGCACTAAAAACCTGGAAAATATCGGCTACAAGAATATATTCCCTTACTAAAGTGAAGCACGATACGCTGTTTTACCAGCAATTTGATGCCTTGGATTAAAGCAAAGGTATTTGCACAAACTCGTTTATGGTGCAACTAAAAGATTAAAAATATATTACTTATCATGATTCAAAAGAAATTTACGCAACGCTCAAACATCAGCCATGAAAGTGAACAAATACAACACTTTTCTAAACTGAGTTGCAACCTGTTATCGTGGCCATGGGTATTTCTGCAGTCCTCTTTGGCTTGGATAGCACTGTTTGATTTATAGCGACTTCCTGTTCAATTGTTTGAAATAGTATGAAGTTGGTTTTTGCCTTGGATTTAATTGAGCTGTTTGGTCTAAAAATATAATATTGTAAATACCTCAAAATCTGTTTTTCTGAAGATTCATTTGTTAATTGTTTGATACTTGAAAAAATTAGTGATTGTTATCGGTGCAATGGCCTCTATCGGCGGGAATGGCACTTGAATTAACAGATTGAAAAAACCCCTTTATCTTAAAAGCAGAGGTAGATGTCTGGCATTGCCTCAACGTCGCTCATTAGTTGATTTTTGACTATTAAGGTTTGTTTGTAAAGTTAATACAATTTTTTCTCCGTTTTATTGTTAGTCAGTCTTTACACATGCGAAGCGAAGTGTATTATTACGAACATACTTTTTTTTCAACCCAAGTCGCAAATAAAAGTGCTCATTAGTGGCACTTTTGATATATTTCAATTTCATCATATTTAAGCGTATTTAGGCATAGGTAACTTAATAGCATATAGTGCTGGTTTATTTTTGGCTAGTGTTAGGTCCTGTTTGAAAACAACAGAAGTTATGAAAATGTATGGGATTTGTTACTTTTCATTTTTTCTCGAAAACGACTGAACCAATTTTCAAAATAATGGTGTCATTGGAAAAACTGGCTGTTATTCTATGTGCCTGCATAATTTGCTAGTCTCTTTTCAGTTTACACCACGTTCTGCGGCTTTCGAAAGTTTCATTAGGAGTATTGACTTATTTGATTTTGAATTTGTTCATTTTCTCAAATAATAAATGCATAAATCTGAGATGAATGTTATATCCAAAGAACTAATCAATGGGATCTCTCCTTTTCAAGAAGAAAATTTATGGTCTCAAACAAGCCCATTTTTTGACATTTTGGTTAATTTTTTAATTTTTTTTGTCTTTTCTCAAAAACTACCCTGCCAAATCGGAGAATAAGAGTTGAACCGGAAGAAAAAACGAAGTATGCGAGTCCGGCTATGCCCTGCGTTTTGAAAAAATATGGCCTTAGAAATAATACAATTTTTGAAACTTTTCCCGTTTTTTGGAAAGATCTTTTTTTCCTCAAAGACTAACCTGCTGATTCTGAGGTTGATAATTCATCCAAACTAACATCGTGCTTGAGTTTTTCCTGTGTAATCTGTTTCGCCTTATTTGTTTTGTAGAAAAAGCCGATATGGACATCGGAAAAATCCATTTGAAGTTTTTACCGTTTTTTTAAAAGAAATTTCATCACTGTTCTCGAAAGCTACTAGCTAAAGCCGATATTCAGGATTCAATCTAAAATCAGGTTGTGGAATAGGAGACCGTTCCCATGCTTTAGTAGAGAAAATTTTGTGATTTTAGGAAAAGCCAGCTTTTTCGATTTTGATCGGTTTTTTCATTTTTTTCGAAAACTACACGGCCAAATCTGAGATAAGCATAAGCTGGGCAACTAGTTTTCCGAGCGTCCGTGGCGCGATTACGAGGAAGTGGAAGTCCTAATCAATCCTATTTTTTTTAGGAAAAAAAACTTTTCAGTTAAATTTTGTTCACGCTCAATTTTTTTTTTTTTTTTGCCGTTTGACGTTTGGTTTCTTTACGCTTGCGATTAACAAGCGTTACCAAATCAGAATGATGACGCTTTTTTGTGTTAAAACAGACCGTTATCTTGGGTCATAATGGTTTCAAACTTCAAGAGTTTCCGGCACTCTTTGTCCGGAGGTAACGAATGCGCCTGGAGCGGCAAAGGTCTTGGGTTCAAAACTGACCAGGACCTGTTTTTTTTTCAAACCGGAAACATTCTGTTTTAAATAAAATTGCCGGCTTAGTTGACACATCTCTGAATTGTTTTACAGTCGAAATATAGACTTTTTTGGGTTAAAAACTTGTTTATCAGAATCACTTAGTATCTTGGTTCATAATGCATTCAATTCGAATCTGACCAGAACCTGTCTTTTTTTCAAACGGTAAATTCTCCGTTTCAAAAAATTGTCGGGTAATATTTGTCTGCTTATGTTTTGTCGGCTTAAATACCACATTTTAGATTTTTTTGTTTTATGCAGTTTTAATTGCGAGTGCTTACTGTGTTCTAATTTACTCCGCCAATTTGTAGTATTACTAGCTTGGACTTCGTATAGTTCCTTTTTTGATTTTTCGCCTAAAAAAATTTCGGTTAATATTTTATCGGCTTATTCAACTAATTTTGGGTCGTTCGAGAGAACTTTCATTTATATGCTTTCCTTTGGATTGTATAAAACGTTAACAATCTCAGAATAGAATTTGTAGTTCAAAGTTTTTCATCGCCACTTGTTTTATTTTCGCTCACAAATTTTCATTTAACGCCGTTGAATTGGTTTCTGGAACTGTTTTCCGCAAAAAGAACATCCTTCCAGACAACATTTTGAAGTTTTATAGGATAAACTCCACTATCGAACAGCAAAAAGGTCACGAAAAACGTGATCGATTGCTAATTTCGAAAATGGAATTTAATTATCAGATTTCCCATCGAAATTATTTTTTTTCCCATTGATCCAGTTTTCTCAAGTTGGGTCAATTTTATCAAAAAAGCACCAATCTTGAATTTTTCGTAAAATTCAAAGAGCAAAAACAGGTAACACAAATAATCAGCGGAATGGGTCCAGTGATACATCATATAAAAGCCGTTTCAGTCGGAATGACATTCCGGATTAAGTTCAATATAGATGTCCTGGCCACTGGCGTTTTGCTTGCTGTTTTTAGTACGTTTCGATAAATGAACACGCATCTTGACGAACTATAAACTGTAGAAACTGAGATAACAAAAATGCTTTTTATGTGCAATTCAAGAAACTGAGAATACATGAATGCAACAAAGCTCTTCGAGTAACAAAAAGATGGCTATCAGACCTAGATCAGCTTTTGAGTTGTATACCACTCGAGGTGGGTGGGAAACTATTAAAATGATGAAAGCGTCAAAAGCCTTAGGACCAGACGGCCTCTACACAGTTAATCTAAAAGCTATTGTTCTGTTAGCTATTTACTTTTTTTTTACAAAAGTTTTCAATCGCTCTCTATCGTTCCGCATCTTTCCTCAAATATAAAAGAATTCAAAGGTGGTACTACTTCCAAAACCTAATAAAGAACTTAAATAGACAATCTTACCGACAATTCAAAGTCCAGCGGTTGGAGTTTTGGAGTCTAATTTATCCAAAATTTACCAAAACATATCGAAAGCCGATCATCAACATGGCTCTCGACGATGCAATCACCCAATATGGCTTTATCTTGATAGTTTCCGAAACAAAGGACAGTTGTTTTTGTTTTGGCCACGCTTGAGTAATCTAAAGCTTTCGGCATTGTGCCATCTATTTATCTTGGATCGATTTCATGGCACCAGTGTACCGGTAAGCTTAACCGGATGGTTATCAAATTCTCCGAGTAGTCGCCAAACCTTTCTTAGGGATGCTCCGTCAACGTCTAGGATTGTACGCACAGGTGTCTCATAAGACTCACTCCTATCAACTACTTGGTCCTTTTTACTTCCATGTTGATAGCATACTTAGATAACGTCAGCAAAAGCCTCACTCATGTTAGTGATCCTGAAGGAATTATCTGGGACAAATGTTGGTCAATTAAAAGAGACGTTACTGGCCACCTAAAAGGTTTTTTCCAGATGAATTAGATTGCGCATGCTCAGCATGATACGATGCCGCCAGTTTTGCGTCTTTGAGAAAACTTCAAGTATTTCAAAGCGTCGCTCTCTACTCTCTAACGGACAGCCAAAAAATGCTGAAAAATTCCTAAGAACTTTTGATTATCTTACATGAAATTTTGTTTCAAATATTGTTTTTTTTTTACATTTGCGAGAGCAATTGTCTTGTAATCGGAAGCTAGACTTTTTTTTTACCGTAGACCACTTTTCTTGAAGGTAAGACAGTAAATAATAACAGTTTGAGTCCCGGCCGGTGCCTGTTTCTTTCAGTATGTATGAAATTGAAAAAATTCGTTTCGTAAAAATTTGAATAGGCGGATTTTTGTTTGTCTGCTAGTGTATTGTCGGCTTAAATACCAAACCGGGAAAATTTTGTTGGGCAGTCAGCATTTTTCATGGTCGATACAAATGTTTTTGATTTAATGCTGTTATGTGTTGTATATTTTCATTGGTTTTCCTTTTTGTTTTTCGCTTGAATGTTTTAGTGAACCTAAATTGTTTCGGCTCATGTTTTATCGGTGAAGTTACTTTACTTTGCGTCGTTTACAAGGCAGGAAATTTTCGGTTTTATTTGACAACAATTTTTATGACTGTTTCTATTTTCGGCTCAATGGGCATCTACCCGCTTTTTTCGACATATTGACCGCGTAGTAAATCTTAGAAGTTGATTTAGTACTGTGGTTGTTTTTCCGATTTTTCATTTCCGTTTTATTTTCTACTCGCTAGCTTGCAATGCAGCGCTTGCGTTGTATCGCGGAGCTTCGCCTCTGTATTTCTGAATATGGACGGAACATTCTGTGCTACTTCCATAGCAACCGGCTGTCCTTATTCTTTTTCGTTTCCATACCTCATTGTTTCGGACAATTCTATGCTAACAAACAATTGTTGTATTGTTATCTGAATGAAATTTTACCTCTCAATTCCCTATAATTCGGAGATTGCGTGTTTTAAAAATGTGGATTTTCTTTTTCTTTTGCAGAAATCATGCTTATCTTCCCTGATAGTATAAACTCTTTTCTCGGATGATTTGAAATTTTTGACCTTTTTAAAAGATCCAAAAGTTCAAGATGTACTAGTTATGTTCGAAGTTTCTAGGTTTACTGTTAATCCTGATAATACGAACACCGCTTGATTTCTGTTTTAATGAATTAGTTTTGTTTACCCTTGCGATAAGCAAGGGTATTGCAATCGGGTACTAGACTTTTTCCCCACTTCGTTCACAGGACTCACTTCCTTAAAGGATTAATGAGTTTTATCTGCATTCATTTCGTTCTAGCCTCTAAGCAACCATTTTATCGCTACAGATATATCTTGTGCTTGCTGGGATATAAAATATCTGTCATGTTCGAAATTTTTTGTCGTTTTCTTTTTTTTTTGACTTGATAAGTTTCGGCCTATATCATATTGGCTTAGTGGCTTCATATTGCGTCGTTCGACGAGCAAAAAAAGTTTTTTATCTGTTTTTCTGTTATGAGGGTGAGGGGGACTTAATATCTGTTGATTAGTCTTAAACCTATTTTTTATCGGCTCATTGGCCTCAAATGGTTTTCTTTGACGGGCGAATAAAGTTAGTGTGTGTGTAGGTCTTTATGCGTGCGTTGAGGGGAGGAGAACTGAATACATTTTTATTATTCAAGTCTTATTGATTTTTTTTTCAGCTTAAAGGGTTTCCTCTAAGGTGTTTTCCGCTGTGTTACCCCTCTGTAAGTTTCCTTTTATGTGAAATTTACATTCTATTGTCTTGCTTGTTTTTTATTTCAAAAATAGCCCTATTCACTTTGATAGATCTAGTTTTTTCGCCATTTTCGATTTTTTTTCAACTCAGCAGCTTTCTTGTTTTGTATCGCAATTGGCAGAAGTTTTTGTTAGAAATGGTCGTAAATCAATTTTGGTTCGAATCACTAAATGATATTAACCGTTGAAATTCAGTTCAAATGTTTTATTAATTATGTTTTCTTGACTTGCGATAATAAATAGATTGCTGAAAAGTTTGCGCTGGGGTGCTAGTTTTCTTGTTCCGACCAATCACGAATTAGGAAAATGCATCAGCAACATATGATTCTTTTTCCTAATTTTTTTCTCAAATGTCAATTCCCTCGGCTTATTACAACAACTTGCTGAAGTTTTTTACTAGTGTTTTTTCTATGCGCAACACGGAACTAGTAAGTTGACGGTAGCTCGCTAACTTACTCAAAGGTAGAAATTTTTGATATTTCTGACGCGATTTCGATAGTAACTTCGATTCGGATGTGTTTGTTCCCATGCGTTTCCATGATATGCATGGGAACAAACACGCCCGAATCTAGGTTTCTTTCAAAATTGCTAGGAACATAAGAATATCCTCTTCCTGTCAAAATCCAAAAAAAAAATCCACACAGCCGGCGCAAACGCCTCGGCCGAACCATATGTTAAATGGTTCCACAAACAAACTGCTGATGTTTTCGAGTGATTTATTGAAGCACTGATTGTTAAATTTCCTGCTGAAATGTATTAGAAAGGGTAATGATATCGTGTACAAGAGTATTTGCCCGTAAACAGTTTTGGCAACAGAATGTGAGATTTTGATTGTTTTAGAATAAATATAAATCCAATGATGGTTTCTGCGCATTTACCCTAGAGGTAGCGCCCGACTTTTTTTTCAATTTGAAAAAATTTATGTGTCGGCGATCTTTTGTCTGCTCGTTTTTATCAGCTTAACTTCCAATTCACGGCTTTTTCTACTTTTGAGAAAATTACCTGTAACTGAATTTCACTTTGATTTATTCTGTAATTTTTTAGTTATGTTCGAAGTTTCTAGGTTTACTGTTAATCCTGATAATACGAACACCGCTTGATTTCTGTTTTAATGAATTAGTTTTGTTTACCCTTGCGATAAGCAAGGGTATTGCAATCGGGTACTAGACTTTTTCCCCACTTCGTTCACAGGACTCACTTCCTTAAAGGATTAATGAGTTTTATCTGCATTCATTTCGTTCTAGCCTCTAAGCAACCATTTTATTGCTACAGATATATCTTGTGCTTGCTGGGATATAAAATATCTGTCATGTTCGAAATTTTTTGTCGTTTTCTTTTTTTTTTTGACTTGATAAGTTTCGGCCTATATCATATTGGCTTAGTGGCTTCATATTGCGTCGTTCGACGAGCAAAAAAAGTTTTTTTATCTGTTTTTCTGTTATGAGGGTGAGGGGGACTTAATATCTGTTGATTAGTCTTAAACCTATTTTTTATCGGCTCATTGGCCTCAAATGGTTTTCTTTGACGGGCGAATAAAGTTAGTGTGTGTGTAGGTCTTTATGCGTGCGTTGAGGGGAGGAGAACTGAATACATTTTTATTATTCAAGTCTTATTGATTTTTTTTTCAGCTTAAAGGGTTTCCTCTAAGGTGTTTTCCGCTGTGTTACCCCTCTGTAAGTTTCCTTTTATGTGAAATTTACATTCTATTGTCTTGCTTGTTTTTTATTTCAAAAATAGCCCTATTCAATTTGATAGATCTAGTTTTTTCGCCATTTTCGATTTTTTTTCAACTCAGCAGCTTTCTTGTTTTGTATCGCAATTGGCAGAAGTTTTTGTTAGAAATGGTCGTAAATCAATTTTGGTTCGAATCACTAAATGATATTAACCGTTGAAATTCAGTTCAAATGTTTTATTAATTATGTTTTCTTGACTTGCGATAATAAATAGATTGCTGAAAAGTTTGCGCTGGGGTGCTAGTTTTCTTGTTCCGACCAATCACGAATTAGGAAAATGCATCAGCAACATATGATTCTTTTTCCTAATTTTTTTCTCAAATGTCAATTCCCTCGGCTTATTACAACAACTTGCTGAAGTTTTTTACTAGTGTTTTTTCTATGCGCAACACGGAACTAGTAAGTTGACGGTAGCTCGCTAACTTACTCAAAGGTAGAAATTTTTGATATTTCTGACGCGATTTCGATAGTAACTTCGATTCGGATGTGTTTGTTCCCATGCGTTTCCATGATATGCATGGGAACAAACACGCCCGAATCTAGGTTTCTTTCAAAATTGCTAGGAACATAAGAATATCCTCTTCCTGTCAAAATCCAAAAAAAAAATCCACACAGCCGGCGCAAACGCCTCGGCCGAACCATATGTTAAATGGTTCCACAAACAAACTGCTGATGTTTTCGAGTGATTTATTGAAGCACTGATTGTTAAATTTCCTGCTGAAATGTATTAGAAAGGGTAATGATATCGTGTACAAGAGTATTTGCCCGTAAACAGTTTTGGCAACAGAATGTGAGATTTTGATTGTTTTAGAATAAATATAAATCCAATGATGGTTTCTGCGCATTTACCCTAGAGGTAGCGCCCGACTTTTTTTTCAATTTGAAAAAATTTATGTGTCGGCGATCTTTTGTCTGCTCGTTTTTATCAGCTTAACTTCCAATTCACGGCTTTTTCTACTTTTGAGAAAATTACCTGTAACTGAATTTCACTTTGATTTATTCTGTAATTTTTTACACTTGCGATAAGCAAAGGTATTGCAATCGGGTACTAGACTTCCCCCGTAGATAACTTTAGACACAAATTTCGCTAGTGCAAATAATACTCGTGTTTTACTGGAGAGGTGAATGTAGTGGGTACATGCTAGGCATGGGCCTTGTGTACATGTTACGAGTTCCTTCAATAGTATTTTTATGCCGAAATTTTTTGGTATCTTTTTGGCTCATGAGTATCGGCTTTAATTTTGTCGGCTTATTTTCCGAATGATTTTTTCCAAATACTTCTTGTTTTTTTGAGAGTGGCTGAAGTCTGACAATATGTTTTGGACGAATATAAATCAGTTTCCCAGACACTTTAAAAAAGTGAAAAATTTGAACAACAAATTTCACATTTTTTAAAAGAAATTTTTAAATGTTTTTTATTTTCGTTCTTTTTTTTCAGTATGCACAATAAATTTGGTTTAAACTTTTCAATTAGCTGTTTTTTGATATTTTTTTTGATAAGTTTTTCTACAACAATTGAAAGTGTGTTCATTATTTTTTAGTTCATATTGTTTTGATAAGTAGCTATTTCAGTTGAAAAACGAGAGCCAAACCAGCCTGAATTGCCAGCAAATCATAATTTTTTAAACTCAGAGTTTTTGCTGATCTTAATCAAAATTGCTAGACGAGTTCATCGTTTTTGCAATGTCAAGTTGAGTTGCTGTCTGCTAAGTGTCCTCATACATTTGTTGAATTTCTCCAATTTTGGGCAGTTTTAACAAAATGAAAAAAAAAACAATTAAATAACTTTTTCTGTCGTCTGTTCGCTAATGTAAAAGATTTATTTTTTTCTTATGTTTTTTTGATCGGTTTTTGGCATTGATCGGTTTCGAGCGTTGATTCGTTTTCACGTGTTGTTCTGTGTACAGTCAGGGAGGTGGTTTTGGATTTTTTTTTATCATTTTTTTTCGGCCCAACAGGTCTGTTCAAAGGTTGTCGGCACTAGAGAGTTGCCAGATCATTGAGCTTTTTTTCTTGTAGTTGTTTTCTTGATTTTTCTTTTTTGTTTCTACATCATTGCAAGTGTTGTTCATTCAAGTCTCAGGTGGGACTTAAAACTGAAAATTTTTCGTGAAATCATTTTTTTTCTGCTGAACTTGTGTCTGCTCAAAGATTGTCGGCTTTGTTTCCTCTTCGTAAGTTTTGTTTCGTTGCTGATTTAATACTCAAATTTCTGGCATGCTAGCCTAGAATGAATTTCTATCGAGACATACGACATTTAATTTTTGGTAGAACTATTTTTTTTCAACGTTTTCCCTTGTTTCGACTTGTGCTTTTTATGTTTGTGTTTAATCGCAAATGGTGCGAAGCTCAGCTTTGCCTCTGTATAATTTCCGTTTAAATAATTGTCAATGAACATAATTAAGACTCTTTTATAGGCAGTGATATGGATTTTTTTTTACGAGAAAAAGTATTTGTTTATTTGATTTTTTGCTGTTTGGCCCATGGTTTTTGTTACAGCGCATATCTTTCTCTTTTGTGAACATTCCATTAATTTCTTTTAAAGTACCATTTCCTTTTCTAGTGAACAGCAACTTCTAGTGAACAGCAAACTTTAAAGGACACGAAAAATGTGAATGCCTAAGTTCGAAAGTGGCTTTTAGATTTGAGATTCCCAGCGGAATAAAAAATTTCATATTGATACAGTGTTCTCAAATTCGGTTTATTTTATCAGGAAATTGTCAATCATATAATTTTTCTTGAAATTCGAAGAGCTATAAGGGCATATATTTTCTTGTTTTCTTGGGTTTATAGACAGTTTTCTAGTTTTTGCTTTTAAAGCTTCTTTCTCTAAATGGTTTCGGCTCGTGTTATACCGGATAAGTGGCCTCATATAAGGTAGTTTGAAGTGCGAAAATATATTTGCGTTAGTGTTCCGTGAGGAATTTCAAATTTTAATAGCAGAAATTGTTTGAGAGTTTTTCGGCTCAACGATCTTTACCTAGGTATTGTATTGTCTGCTTAGTAACCGCTTGATAGTTTTTTCATACTGTTTTAACACTGGCAGTTGTTTTTTGACATTTTTTCATCAATTTCACTCGAGAAAAACGTATTACAAACGCCAGCTTGCGAGGACGTGAGTTATTTCGAGTTTTGTTTTTAAGGCTTATTTTTGCGTTTTCTTTTTTCTTAAGTGCTAATTTTTGGCGTTTCTTTGCGTCTATGTGAAGTACAGTTTTGCCTCTGAGTAAAATTTTGGTCTATGTTGGTTTTTCGACTTTTGTCAATTTTTTTTATGTGACTATCCTTTTATTTTTTGCGACTAGCTTCCGTGATATTTTTAATTGCATCAATAGTGTGAAACTCTGCTTCGACTTTTCTAATAAAAAATCATAACAGTGCCAAGAAAAACATGATATTTCGCTGTGTCATCTGAAAGGTTTTTGAAGGTTTTGGTTTTTGATATTTTTGTAGCTCAAAATTTAACCATCATGAGCTATATTCGCCTACTCGAGTTGGAGTTGTAGCTCCTTTGAATTTTTCATCTAAGCTGGTGACCTCGACAGAAGGCAGCCGTATTATAGCGGTGAAAGCGAATGTCTCTGCAGTTTTTGATCTGGATTTGTTTGCTGAACAGTGAACCTTGTGTTGGCTTGTGACTGAGATGATTTTGTCTGCACCAGACTCCATAAAGTTTGAGTTCGGAGTAGAATGCATCAGTCAAAGCTTCAATAATTTTCAGTTTACTGCCTAAGATTTCGAGAAAAAACTGGCTAAAATAGACTATTGTCATAAAAAGTTCGATTATTTCATCGGAACTTGAGACAAATATTTTAATCCAAAGCCGCGATCTTTCCGATGCTTAATATATGCGACGATGAATTCCAGATCGTTAGGTTTTTCTTTTACCTTAGGAAACAGTAGCGGATTTACAGGCAGTGGGTCGACTCCCTGGCTATCCAAAGGGTCCACCCCCTTATGGTACTATTTTAAGACCTTCACTATTTTTGGCTAGCTGACACTAAAATTGCTTAAAGGCGCCTTTGGCGCCAATATATTATAATTTTTAGGGGGAGATTTTGTCAAACCTGTCCAAAAATTGTTAAAAACGCTGTTTTTGGCCTGTTTTTTCAAAAGGCAAATTTTTTGAAAATTCGCCTTCCCTCGAGCAAATCCTAGATCCGCCACTGTAAATAAGGTTTCATTTTTACACTAGCAAAGCGAGTGTATTAGTACGAACCTTTTTTTTCCAACCCAAGTCGCAAATGTTGGTGCCTTTTTTGGAGCACCTTTTCAGCTTTTTCATAGCATGGACTTTGAAATTCGAATAGTAATAAATTAACACAGTTGATGCATTTTAATTCATTAATTGAACTGAAAGAAGTGAATTGTTTCAAAGAACATTACTAAAGTAAAAACTCGATTTCAGAAAGATTTTTCAACTACATATCTCGCTATTTTTTGATATGCATAATTTATACATATTGTGGCTTTATGCTTCGCGATTTGTTACATGCAAAGTTAGTGTGGATAATCTAATTTATTACTTGCAAAAGTAAGTCTATTTGTATTTGGTGCCACTTTTGCTGAATCGCATTGAAAATTTATTTGCGTATGATAGCTGCTTTCTTCGTTACCAGTGTTTGTCGGTTGTTAAGCTTGCGTGGCTGAGTGGATAGTGCGTGAGACTCAACATGTCTTGATTGCAGTAGGGCGCATATCGAATCCTAGACCTTGCCGAGTTTTTGCTAATTGGAAGCTAATTTCTATTTTTTATGCAGTTTCTAGAGCTGCTTTTTGGTCGTGCTCTCGCAAGTGTTTGCGAAGGGCAGCTCTAAATCTGTAAAAAAAATTCATCTGATAAAATCAACAATATACTTACTTTTTCTTATTACATATAAGCATGTCTTTGTTGTGCTCTTGTTGAGTTTTTGTTGTTTACATTGAAGGCATATTATTTTCGGTCAAGTTTCAGAAAAAATTTTTTCTGCCCACAAAAGGTTCAAGAGTAGATGTGAACAATCAGCGACCAAGTTCACTTCTGAAATTGTTGAGGAAAATGTAAGAAGGCTTTCTGTACAATCGAAAATATCTTTAGGTATTCTATACTGTAAACAATAGATTTTGAACGAGTCGCATTATCATAGCTGCTCTTGCCGAAATAACTGACCTTTTTCGCAATGATAAGTCTTCAAAACCAAATTGTACACCTTAAATAACATTTATGAACGGCTAATTTATGTTTCTTGAAATTTTGTAAAATCTTTTTAAGAAATTTCTATAAAAAAAATTTTTCGACTCAACTGTTGTCTGCTCTAATTTTATCGGATTTGTTTCCGCTTCATGGTTCATTGCTAATTTAAAATTCAAATGTCTTGCTTAGCGTGTTTGCCTAAAGTTCCTGTTTGATAATGATCAAAATGTATGGGATTGGGGTTCTCTGTTTTATTTTTTTTTGAGTAGCTTTCGATTTTTTTTTAAAACTGCTGTCCATTTTTCAAAAAAGGGGTATCAATGCAAAAACTGCCTACTTCCTTGTGTGCCTGCATACTTCACTTATTTACTTTTACTTTCCCTTCTGTCTACAGCCTTCGAAAAATCTGTGGAGGTAAAATTTGACCCATGTTTCAGTTTCCATTATTAGAACCAATTGGCAAAGCTCCCCTGCATAAGCGGCTGTGCTCAAATTTTTCTACACAAAGTTATGACCCTTCGGTCGGAATATTTTAAATTTTGATTTTTTCGACGGCTTTTGAATCCTTCGACTTCTCTCGAAAACTTATCTCCCAAATCTTAACATAAAAAGTTTTAGCCATAGGAAAAGTCAGATTTTGGATTTTTTACCGTTTTTTTAAACATTGAATTTTGGGTTTTATGAAGAGAACGCTTTGTAGCAAGCTCCCCTGTAAAAGCAGCTAGGCCCAAATTTTTTGACATGTAAAGTTATCGTCATCGGAAAAGTCAAAATTTTCTTTTTTTTTACCTCTCTCGAGAACTACTTTCTCATATATGAGTTTTTGGGTTCAACTGAAAAGACAGGTTGCGTGAATGTTTTCTGAATAAGCGGCTGCACCCAATTTTTTTAATGCAAAATACTATGATTCTCGGAAATGTCAAGTTTTTTTTATTTGTTGACAGTTTTTTTTTTACTTATCTTGATAGCTATCGGGTCAAATCTGATATCATAGGTTGTTGGAGCCTGTCTGCATAAACGGCAACTCCCATTTTTTTTCAGAAAAGTGTTCGGTCGTTCTCAATCTTTTCGTCCTCAGTTTTATTTTTAGCATCATCGCCCTTTTGACCATCTTTATTGGCCCCAGACGGGCTTTGCACGGTAAACTCAAACATAACATCTTTGACCAACTGCCATCAATTTTTAGCACATACTTTAACCTCGTTCTTTATGTTCAAAAAAATTATACAAATTAGAATAAGTCAAAAGACGTAAAATTATCCTGCCAGAACCAATTAAAGACGCAAAATTATCGGAGTCTTATCGCCCAGTCTCCATTATAAGCCCAATAATGAATTTTTATAGAATTTTTATTCCATATTGCTCTTACAAAGAAAAGCCCTGAAGCTGACCATCAGCACGGCTTTCGTTTCCTCCACTCCACCACTTCAGCTTTATCAACCCTTGAACTTTTTATCAGCAACGGTTTCAATCAACATCGACAAATTGAACGTACTGTGCGGGCTACGTGTGATTTATCCAAAGTATTTGATTTGGTCTGCCATCCAACCTTACTGGAACTTATTCATGGCACCACTATGCCAGATAATTTAACTAAATGGCTTGTAAATTATCTGAGCGGCAGGCAAGCCAAAACATAATTTAGGGGCGCCTTGTCTTCATTTCGGATCGTACGTATAGGTGTCCCCTGAGGTTCTGTCATCAAATCGTCCAATCACGCGACATAAAACATGCCTCTGTTACTTTGACTAATTATTTTAACTCATTGCAAGACTTTAATAGTGTATCGCTCGAATGTTCCTCCACAAAGGCCCTGTAAGTCTTTTTACATCGCAAAACATAGAGTTTAGCTCTGACCCCAAGTTTACGTGTGAAAGACTATTGCCGGTCGCAGAGCTTCGCAAATTTCTTCGTGTTTTTAACCCTTTTCTATTTTTGCCAAACATTGCTAGCGCACAGCAAGCAACGCCATTCGCAGGATATCGTTCCTGAAGGCGCTGTCTGGTTCAAACTGGGGTCCGTCGAAAGAGGCTTAATCAGACCAAACTTGGACCACGCCTGTCCAGCTTCGTCTCACCCTGCGAGTGATTCATTCATAAAATGCAAATTGCAGCTATGCGGATTTGACTGGGTGTACAACGAAGAGCGCCCTTGACCACTTAAATTCAAAGCTCAACTACTTTTTGTCAAAAATCACCACAAACTACCTGTCTTTCAATTCGGCCTCAGGACCTACATAGCAATAAGCCCCTCCAGTTTTACTATACTCACCCCGACCGACCGCCTGGAATGCTTGAAATCTTAAATTCTAATAAAGAGGAGCTTGAACTAATTTTATAAGAAGCAATTGAGTGTGACTCCTTCAACGATTTAAACCACTTAAGAGCGTTCATAAACAGCAGTTTTAAAATTCTTGTGAGAAAAATTCACACCAACTGAGTCCAGGAAGCCATATACGAAACTACCGCCCAACTTTTTTCCCCTCAAAACCCCAGAAGTTTCAAAAACTGAGAAACGACCTTCCCTAGCTCGACTAGGCGCACCCTCGTCCAAGTAAGATCAGGATACAGCCTCTACCTAAATACTTATATGAATAGGATAGACCTAAATGTCCCTTCATACAGTTCCTTCTGCCCTGCTCCCCATTCTGCGTAAAACCTATTTAACTGTCCTCAAATTAGAACAAACTTGACCCCAATCGAGTTTTATCTCCGGCCGACGGAGATTGCATTGTTCCTTGAACTCGGCGAGAGCATGCCTGACGCGCCCCTAAACATCATGCTAAAACAGCAATAACATTACACTGAGACCCCTCCAACCGTGATCGAAGAGGTTTTTCAGCAAACGGCTTTCATGTTGAGAGACGTGTGCCTTATCCACTCAGCCACTCAAGTTAGGACCTGTTCTCGCCGTTGAAAAACTTTCCTATTTAAAAAAAATTGTTTGTTTTTCCTATTTTCTGTCAGCTTGGTTGCCACAGCACGGGTTTCTCATGATTTAAAGAAATTTTTTCTTTTTTCGTAAAATCATCTCCTATATTGGTAAATGACTTATGAGCTATTTAGCTGAAATAAAAAAATTATGTATACTTTTTTGCTTTATGATTTTTTTTGGTGCAATTTTTTGTGTTTTGCCTTTTGTTTTTCCTCTGAAACAATCTTTGCCCTGATACGAGCAGTCTTGACAATATTAGTGGCCTGATTGTTTTCACCTTAGACAATTCGCGCATTCTGGTTTTGATTCGTTCAATATTGTTAATAATAGTTGATGATAGGATAAAAATAGTAAATTGAATCAAATTCAAGCTGTCTAACATGTAATGTCATTTAAAGCATTTGAGATATTTAAGACTCGCCTTTAACGCATTTAAGAATGTTTTTAACCGCGTTTTTCCTGCAACTAGTTTTGTCCTTGGTTTGCTGACAATTGGTTGGAACCAGTTTATACACCGTGTGATATTTCTGGAACAGTCTTTCTCAGACTTAAGTTAAAGTTGTAAAATGGTTGCATCCAATTAAGCGCTTGTCTATAATCAAACGTAACTGATTTTATTTCTTCCTGTTTTTAAAATTTTACTTAATCATCGTTCGTCAGTTGTGTACATACTTAAATGTTCGATAACTACTGAGCAAATTGTTATTTTTCAGATTTAATGATGTGTATAACCAAGGAAGCTCCTGAACGTATTTTTTGTGTTACTTTGTTTAAAACTTGACCTTGTTACCATGTCTTCAAAGCTTCTGAAATGTAGAAATTTAGTAAAAGTATCTTACTTTGGAAACCGATTAGCTGTTCCAATTTTCAGATATAAAACTACAGTTTCAGCTTCCCCTAATGTTGAAAAGAACAAATATAAATCCCCAACTGCTGAATTGTCCAAAACAGGGACTACATTGCGAGTTTTTAAAGAGAAAACTACACCTGAAATTGTATCAGCTTACTTAGTATTCAAGTTGTGCAAAATTAGATTCCTGGTCACAAATAATGAAAAACTGATGAAACTTGGTTACTCAGTTTTGGGTTCGAAATTGTTTGAAAAGTTGATGAAAGTGACTTTTTACGGCCACTTTGTGGGAGGTGAAAATGCAGAGGCGCTGAGACCTCTGATTAGTCGTCTTGAGGCAAACGGAATAGGTGCTATTCTGGATTATGCGGTTGAGAAAGATATTTCTCATGACGCGGCTGTCGAAGCTGAAATGGAATCTTCATTAGCTGAGCAAGAAAAATCTGAAAACACTGGCAGCTTTAGCGTGAAGCACAGTTTGGCACCAGAGGATCAAGAAGAACTTCTGAGTCGCCAGCCACAGTTTTTGGCACATGAAAGCTTCGGCGACCGAAGACAAGATGTAATCAGTGCTAAAACGTACTTTTATGAAGATGAGCGCTCCTGTGACAAAAACGTTGAGATTTTCTTGCAGTGTATCGAAACTGCTTCAAAGTGCGGAGCCTCAGAGGGCTTTGCTGCAATTAAATTGACCAGTCTAGGAAGACCACAGTTCTTGATGGAGCTATCAGAAGTACTGACTAGAACGAGAGAGTTCTTTGATCAAATCAGTGACTCATACCCCGGTGATGTCTTGAAGAGAAGTGTTTCCCAGAATCAGTTCTCTACCGGACTTAGCAAAATGGGTATTGAAGTTTCAATCGATGAAGCAAATAACTGGTTCACGTTCCTAGACGCCAATAAAGACGGAACTTTTGATTTATTGGACTGGACCGAGCTAGTTCACCGTGATAGATCGTTCTCGAAAGTCCTGGTCGCACCAGATCCTGAAACTGGCGAAGTGAAACCGATCCTGAATCACCTGAGTAGCAGTGAAGAAGTTCAAATGAAAAACATGTTGCAGAGATTGGACCTTCTAGCTAAAACAGCGAAAGAACTTGACGTGAAGTTAATGATTGATGCTGAACAGACTTATTTTCAGCCCGCAATTAGTCGCTTGGCGATGGAGTTGATGAAAGTGTACAATGTTGAGAGACCGATCATTTTCAATACTTATCAGTGCTACCTCAAAGAGGCGTTCAACAATATGTCAGTTGATATGGGGTTTGCCCAACGCGAAGGGTTCTATTTTGGCGCTAAATTAGTTCGCGGCGCGTACATGGACTTTGAGAGAAAGCGTGCGAAAGAAATAGGATACGCGGACCCCATTAATTCGACGTACGAGGCTACTACACGGCTGTACGAACGTGTGGTGGGCGAATGTCTTGATGAAATCTCTGCTGGCAAAAAGGTGGCAATGATGGTGGCCTCTCATAACGAGGATTCGATTGAGTTCACAACGGAGCGAATGAAGCAGCTTGGAATAAAGAAGCAGGACAAACAAGTGTACTTTGGACAACTTCTGGGCATGTGTGACAGACTGTCGTTTAAACTGGGCCTGGAAGGTTATCCAGTGTACAAGTATGTGCCCTTCGGTCCAGTGAAAGAAGTTCTACCCTATCTGTCGAGACGTGCTTATGAGAACTCGTCGCTGCTGAGCAATACACAGAAAGAGGCGAAACTGTTAAAAGATGAACTGAAATATAGACTAAAAGGACTTCAGTGAATTTTCATTTGTGATGATAATGCTGTAATATAGAAAAATTGGTCCGGCTCTTTTCTGTCTCTACGGACATTGTGTACAAAATTGTTTTCTTAATTAAACTATAATTACTAAATAAGGGATGAAAAGACTTAACAAATTGTTTTTTGGTCAATTTTTAGTTGCAATAGGCATTCAACATTTTCATTACTCAAGTGTTAGCTGTAACCTGTACCGGATAAGCTAATTTAGAAAGTGATGCAAAAAGAGCAATAGAGTCTCTGATAAAATAATTAGTGATGCTGCAAAATTTCCATGAAACTGAGGGTTGGTTTTCATAGATCCTAAAAAGGAACACCAGTTCCATAAACCAAAAAAAGCTGTCATAAGTTCCAAAAACTATTCTTCCAAAAAAGATCAAAAACTACTAAGCTTTGTAAAAATTCGAGCATTGGTTACCCGAATTTCTGGAACGGTCGTTTGAATAAAATCGATTTCGAGAAATTGAATAAGAACATAGTTATTCCGCAATAGTTATTCAATAAGGCGATTCTTTTCTAGAGGTACTATAGTTATCTGGGAGTGGTTTTCCTGAACTATTATTACTGTGAATGTTTTTGTTTGTTAAATTCTAGTCTTTTTTGTGTACTGATAAAATTTATTTTTTGGTTCTCTATATTTCTGTGGTTTGTTCTGATTATCTTGTTGTTTTTGTCTACATTCAGCGATGATATGTCTATGACTACGGCAATAGTTACACCACTTTTTGAATGATGGTTTACCCCAAAAATTTGGGGTTTTCGCGTAAATATATAAAATTTGAGTGATTTTTTCAGCTAGTTCAGTGTCGGAGTCAACAATGTTATTTAATTGTGAAGTAGTTGTATGGATGTTGTTTACGTATTGTAATTTTAAATTTTCTGTTTCTTCCCATTTCATAGTGATTTCAACTTCTTCTAGTTTGTCTACTAGTTTTCGGAAATCCATATTAGGTTCTTGAATTGAAGATGGATGTGAAGCTCTCTTTTTTATCGCTACTTTGGTAATTGTGCTGTTGGAGTCATCATTACGACTTCTGTCATTTTTGTATTTTTATAATCATGCGTATTAAAGGAAAATGCTTTTCTCACGAATATTTCAATTCTTACTGCAAATTGTTTTATTAGTGAGTCTACGGATTTCGTTGCATAGAACTCTTTGATGTTGTGTATTTTTTTCAGAGTCGAACATTTTTGAAAATTCTTGTGTGAATCTTTTCCAGTCTGATTTAATGTCTATAGGCAAAACTGAAACCATTTTTGGGCTGCGCTATCAAGTGTGGTCTGGATTAGAGCTGTGTCTCTATCTTTCCAATTTTGATGAAGTGGCGTATTTACTGGTCAGGTCCTATATTTAACAAGTTAGCTGTGACTGCGTTCAAATAATCTTCTTCTGAGTATTCAGGATCTGTTCCTCTAAATACCACTAGTGGTTTATTAGTAGATATAGAAGATCCACCCATAAGGTATGGATTCATAGTCATTTGTAGTGATTCTGCGGCATTTGGTATTTGAGAAAATGTGTAAGTTGTGTTTTTTGTAATTTCATGTAGATAAAATGGTAATGGGATTTCGTTTTGCGTTTCAGTTGGTTAATAACTTTGTGTATTTGTTGATTTTTGTGAATGAAAGTTATTATTATATGATGCTGAGTTTTGTCTTGTTTGTCATGGTTGATCAAAATTCTAATTATTGCTTTGTTGATTTGTGCTAAATCGTTGTTGATTTTGGCTATAATAATCTTTATCTTCTAAATAATCTGGTTGATTCCTTGTAAGATGTTTATTAGTCATGTTTTTACTTTGTTCGAAGAACGGATAGTATTCGCTACGATCCACTGTAGCTCGTGGTTGATCGTTGAAAAATACTTACTGAGAGGCTTGTTGTGATACTTTGTGATTCCAGTTTTGTGCTTGTGATTGATTTTGACTGTTCATATAGGAGGTTTTGTCATTTTTTTTTGCAAAAAAGTTGTAGTTATGATCTGAAAAAGTGTTTCTATTAGACGTTTTTTGTTTACTTGCTTGTCGTGATGTCGTTGCTGGCCTAAATATTTGATAATCCATTTGTGAGTATTTTTGAGTAACAGAAGGTTTTACTGTAGATTGTATAGTTGTTTGTGGAAATGCGGTATTTTTGTTTTGTGGAATTGTAAGTGTAGGATGGATGGGGAAATGCTTTGTTGTGTTGTTGTTGGCATTGTTTCAACTATTTTTTCATTAATGAAATGCGATGGGGTTTGAAAATTTTGTTGTGTACCATTTTTTTTTCAATTTGAATTTTCTTGTGTATTGATGAATGTGGAGTTTAAACTATTATTTCGTGTTCAATCAGTAAACATTGCAGTATAATTTAACGGTGTTGCATCAACAGTAAAAGGAGTTATTCTAACATAGTCTTCATCTACAGTGATTGCTGTTATGGACAAAAAATCATTTAGAAACCATGCTAAGATTCTTTGTAAATCATGTTTGACATTTTGTGAGATTTCGTTACTAAATTTCTTGTCTTACAGTTGAGTGTCGAAATTATTGAGGCGGTGACTCATTTTGTGTTTCGTTTAATTCTAATATAGAGAGATAGCTATAAATGAATGAAAAAATATCATTCGTGAATATTGAATTTGCTCTTTGTGAATTTTGGTGTTGTTTATTTTTATATAGTCTGTTCTGTGAAAACTTTATCTTTATCATCTATCTATATTTGATATGTATTCTATATCTATATCATCTGTTTGTATTTGATATGTAGGGTGATTTGATTGTGGTGATTGGCTTCGATTGTGAAAATACCGTAATATGATGTTATATTACATATACCTTTGAGATAGTGGTCAAGGATTTGTCGTTTTATTCTTATTTCAGAAAATTCTTGTTTATATGGGCTATTTCCTTTTTCGAATAAATTTACAATTAAGTTGTGACAAAATTGTACTTGTCTTCGGGCGTGATCACTTTGTGGTTGTATGAAAAATGAAAGCATCGAGTTATCATTGAGGTTTTCGTTTTTTTTTGGATCATTTTTTATATTGTAGAACTGTTAAAGTGTAACATTCAATATGCCTTATTGGTTGGTTCCAATTATATAGGCGTAATTATATAGGCAAAAAAAATCATTTATAAACCATGCTAAGATTCTTTGTAAATCATGTTTGACATTTTGTGAGATTTCGTTACTAAATTTCTTGTCTTACAGTTGAGTGTCGAAATGATTGAGGCGGTGACTCATTTTGTGTTTTTGTTTTAATTCTAATATAGAGAGATAGCTATAAATAAATGAAAAAATATCATTCGTGAATATTGAATTTGCTCTTTGTGAATTTTGGTGTTGTTTATTTTTATATAGTCTGTTCTGTTAATATATGACTTTTTTATTCTGCGTTTTTCTTTAATTGATGATGGTGTTGTAGCTTCTGAGTCGGAAAAATATATTTGGTCTCCTGTTGGGTTATTCTTGTTTATTGAATCTTTCAAGTCTTGAAGTTCCTGTATTGTGTTTGTTTCTGATTCTGAGACTGCGTTTCATCTTTTTAAAAATCTTTTTTTGATTTTTTGCTTTTGTAATTGTCTTTTTTTTCGTGTTTTTTTTTTGACTTACTATACCCTATTGTTTGTCTGTGCGGGGTGATTACAAGATCATATCTGTCGTTTTTAATTAAACAATTATGTAATATGATTGTTTGTTTACTGCCTAGATTATCTCTTGATATAAGGTTTAGGATGATGGATGCAATACTTGGGGTTAGAGTTTTTATTTTCCTAACAGTTAGTTCTTTTGGTTGACGGGTTTGAGAGAGAGAGAGTATATCAATTCGTGAGAATGATTTATTACTTTCTCGTGACTAGGTTTTAATTTATGAATTACTTAATTAATTTTACCTAGGGGTTGTGATTTGTGATCAAGGGTTGGTTGGAGAATAGTAAATCAACCCACAAGGTTCAGGTGTAATTAGAACACAGGTAGATCGTCAGGTACTTTTTTATGACTTACTAATATTTTAAGGTTTTAGCCTGGGTCAACTAAGAGGAAAGGCTCAAGTGAAGGATGAGTAACCGCAAATCTTCACTGTCTATCTTAATTAAAATGGTTAGTTTTTCAAAAATTTCTATTTGTCCTGGGTCGTTTATAAGAGTTGGGGAGTGAATCGACGTTTCAGGTCGTTAGACAGTTTTTTTAAATTATGGGATGGGGAGAACAAAACTGTTTTGATTTGATCCAAGGGAAGCCTTAATGATCAGTAATTAAATAAGATATTTTTAGTTTTAAGTGAAAATAAAGATCCAAGGAAAGCCTTGATGATCTGTTTGTGAAACAAATGTGAATTATGGAAAAGCATAGATGAGTTTTGATAAGTTTTAATGTGAGGTGTAAGAAGATTACAAGTTAATGTTTAGATGATAATAGTTTTTCGAATTGCTGTTACGTTTTAGGTGATGAAGCTGAGATGAGAAAAAGATGATGTCTGTGAATTCATGAAACTAATAATGAATTTTATTACTAATTAATATTTGTACTTTTTTATTCAATAATTTATTTATGCAAAAGTTTTGATTTACTGCAGATTTTGGGGGAAACGACTTGTGTTCTTTTTATCAGTCCTGATTGTTTGAATAGTAGGCTTATCACCAAATGGGTTGTTGAAGAGTTATTATTCAAATAACTTTCATGTCAATAAATGAAAATTTAAATTTGCTGCATGAAGTATTCAAATTAGAAGAACCTGTTCCGGTTTCGGTCGTACTATCATGCAGTAGATTGGCCCATTTCCTGATCGTTGTTCACGGCTTGATCTTGGTCTTCTTGCAATATCTAGTATTTCTTGTATAGTTTGAAAATTTGGCGTAGATTTATTGAGACGTAGAGACATTTCTATTAAAATGTCTATTTCATCTAACATTTTTGCCATTTTGCAATTGCCTAGTTCGAAGTTTTATTGTCCAATTCTAATTTAGTCAAGGTCTTGTTTGAGGCTTTTGGTCAAACCAGATGAGTTAAGACCTTTGGCCTGTACTCATAGAGTAATTTCAGATAAGGAACACCGTCTGTTCGTTACGCTGTCTTTTTTTTGGTCGGATAGATTCGTGCAACTTCTTAGTCTAATACCGATCTTAATCTTACACGTAAATCTTACACGTGAGAATGATTTATTACTTTCTCGTGACTAGGTTTTAATTTATGAATTACTTAATTAATCTTACCTAGGGGTTGTGATTTGTGATCAAGGGTTGGTTGGAGAATAGTAAATCAACCCACAAGGTTCAGGTGTAATTAGAACACAGGTAGATCGTCAGGTACTTTTTTATGACTTACTAATATTTTAAGGTTTTAGCCTGGGTCAACTAAGAGGAAAGGCTCAAGTGAAGGATGAGTAACCGCAAATCTTCACTGTCTATCTTAATTAAAATGGTTAGTTTTTCAAAAATTTCTATTTGTCCTGGGTCGTTTATAAGAGTTGGGGAGTGAATCGACGTTTCAGGTCGTTAGACAGTTTTTTTAAATTATGGGATGGGGAGAACAAAACTGTTTTGATTTGATTCAAGGGAAGCCTTGATGATCAGTAATTAAATAAGATATTTTTAGTTTTAAGTGAAAATAAAGATCCAAGGAAAGCCTTGATGATCTGTTTGTGAAACAAATGTGAATTATGGAAAAGCATAGATGAGTTTTGATAAGTTTTAATGTGAGGTGTAAGAAGATTACAAGTTAATGTTTAGATGATAATAGTTTTTCGAATTGCTGTTACGTTTTAGGTGATAAAGCTGAGATGAGAAAAAGATGATGTCTGTGAATTCATGAAACTAACAATGATTTTTATTACTAATTAATTTATGTACTTTTTTCTTCAATAATTTATTTATGCAAAAGTTTTGATTTACTGCAGATTTTTGGGGAAACGACCTGTGTTCTTTTTATCAGTCCTGATTGTTTGAATAGTAGGCTTATCACCAAATGGGTTGTTGAAGAGTTATGATTCAAATAACTTTATGTCAATAAATGAAAATTTAAATTTGCTGCATGAAGAATTCAAATTAGAAGAAATTGTTCCGGTTTCCGTCGTACTATCATGCAGTAGATTGGCCCATTTCCTGATCGTTGTTCACGGCTTGATCTTGGTCTTCTTGCAATATCTAGTATTTCTTGTATAGTTTGAAAAATTGGCGTAGATTTATTGAGACGTAGAGACATTTCTATTAAAATGTCTATTTCATCTAACATTTTTGCCATTTTGCAATTGCCTAGTTCCAAGTTTTATTGTCCAATTCTAATTTAGTCAAGGTCTTGTTTGAGGCTTTTGGTCGAACCAGATGAGTTATGACCTTTGGCCTGTACTCATAGAGTAATTTCAGATAAGGAACACCGTCTGTTCGTTACGCTGTCTTATTTTTGGTCGGATAGATTCGTGCAACTTCTTAGTCTAATGCCGATCTGAGTCTTACACGTATATCTTCCAGTCTCAGTAGATCTAGTGTATACTGGTTATGCGAGTTAGTTGCCAGAAGGAGATCAACTGTATTCTAAGTTAAAAATTAAAAACTTCGCAAAAATTACAAACTAACAAAAATGACGAAATAGTTGAGTTCGAGATTTTCTCAGCTGACAAACTTGGATTCTTCAACGAGCCAATTTTACAGTCTTTTAAAAATCACTTACATCTATGACGCTTGAAGTTCTAAGCTTAAAACCCAAAAAATTATGTCACCTGCGATTTTATTGGGGGCTTGAAAAGTGCCAGTTTAGGATTTTTAACGCTCGACTTCTGTCCCATTAAAGCGTAATTGGCGGTTAAACTTTTACCAAATGATGAGAAACGGGTAAATTCGTCTTTTCAATTTCAACGTTACTAAACGAACAACTATCACGTTATACTGTACTTAGCTTTTGGTAAGTAAAGTATAACGTGACGGGTCTGATCTATACAGTAAAAATAATTGTGCGAAAATACACAAAAATTTTCAAGCTTGCTTACGTGTATTGCACTTTGTTGAAGGTAGGGCTATTCTCAAGTTGGAAGGACTGAATGATGGAAAATTTTTAACCAATCAGAATTGTTAGATGTTCCCATTCGCTAAAAGGTTTTTGCACAAAATCTATGTCAAAATTAACAGAAGTGAATTTCAGCAGTACAGCCAACTTTCCCATAAGTTCATAGACATTACAAATCATCATTTAACGTTTATTTACGAAAACCAAACATAGCCAACAGACAGTTGGAAAAGAAACAACAAACACAAGAAAACAAGTGTACTGAATTGTTTTTCGATAGAGCGGACGCATTTTAACAAAAGTTCACAGAAACATCCGATCCTGCCAAGGTTCGCACCCTTTTATTTTGCTGCGGGTCTCCTTCCCCACCTCTACACTACAGATCCATGATACTTTATAGCTAAAAAGCTACCAGAGGCCCAGCTGAAGCTGGAGATGCCTGTTAGATACTTTTTGAATTAGTTGTACTGATGTGGGATGAAGTAGCTTATTTAATTTATGCATTGAGTTTCACCCAAACCCTTGGTTGTTGCTCTATTAAAAAATGAGTGAAAAATTTTGTAATTGTAGAGTTTTCCCAGAAATCTTGCTCTAACTTTAATGCGTAGCAGTTTATGCACGGAGGCTTCTTACAACCTGTTGCCTTGATTACATATTTGATATCATACTGAGTTGTTTTCGAGAAATAAAATTTAAAACGGTCAAGGAATCAAAAAATAGACGATTTTCAAATAACAGTCAAATAACAAATTTCAAATAACAGTCAAAAATTCGACTTTTCCACGGTCCGAGATTCATAACTTTCTGTGTAAAAGAAGATGGGCAAAACCACTTATGCAGGCGAGCTTCCCGCAACCCGTTCTACCAATTGAAACCAAAATCTCAGATTTGGAAGGGTACTTTTCGAGAAAAGTAAGATTCAAAAAACGATCATAAAAGCGAAAATTTGACTTTTCGGAGAGAAATAACTTTTTGCGTAAGCAAATTCAGACGTAAACTTTAGTGCAGCGGAGCTTACCATAACCCTTTCTACTAATTGAAACCAAAAACTCCGATTTCGGAGGGTAGTTTTTGAGGGAAATCGAAAATAGTTGAAAAAACGGTCAAAAAACAAAAATTATACTTTTCGGAGGGTCAAAACTTTTGTGTAAAAAAAAATAAAGCGTAAAAATTAATTAGAGAATTATCATTGAAACCAAAACCTCAGATTTGGGAGGGTAGTTTTCAAGAAAAATAGAACAAAAATTGAAAAAAGTCAGAAAAACGAAAATTTGGTTTTTCGGAGCATGATTACTTTTTGTCTGAAAAAATTAGTCGTAATCGTTTAAACAGCTGAGCTTCCCACAATCCTTAAAACTCATTTAAACGAAAACCTGAGACTTGGAAAGGTAGTTTTCGAGCAAAATCGAGAAGTTTGAGAAAACGGTCAAAAAATCAAAAATTCTACTTTTCGGAGGGTCAAAATTTTTGTGTAAAAAATTAGGGCGTAAACATTTATTTAGAGGAATTTCCCACAGCTCATTTTAATCATTGAAACCAAAGCCTTAGATTTGGGAGGATAATTTTCCAGAAAAATTGAAAAAAAATTTAAAAAAATCAGAAAAAAGAAAATTTGGTTTTTCGGAGCATGATAACTTTTTGTCTGAAAAAATTAGTCGTAATCGTTTAGACAGCGGAGCTTCCTAAAACCCTTTAATTTCATTTATACTAAAACGTCATAATTGGAAAGGTAACTTTCGAGCAAAATCGAGAAGTTTGAAAAAATGGTCAAAAAATCGAATATTTGACTTTTCGAAGGGTCATAACTTTTTGCGTGAAAAAATTTAGGGGTAATCATTTAAGCAGATGAGCTTCTCATAACCCATTCTACTCATTGAAAACAAAACCTCAGATTTCGGAGGGTAGTTTTCGAGAAAAAATGAAGAAAAAAAAACATTTGAAAAACGGTCAAAAAATCAAAAATTTGACTTTTCGGAGTGTCATAACTTTTTTAAAAAATTGTGGCGTAATTGTTTAAGCAGCGGAGCTCCTCACAACCCGTTCGTTCGATTGAAAATAAAATATCAGTTTTGGGAGGGTAGTTTTTGAGAAAAGTGTAAAAATTTCAAAAAACGGTACGAAAAATCGTAAGTTTGAATTTCAGATAAGGTACACTGTCTGATCGTCACGGTGTCTTATTTTTGGTCGGATAGATTCGTGCAACTTCTTAGTCTAATACCAATCTTAATCTCACTCTTATATCTCCTAGTCTCAATAGATCTAGTGTATACTGTTTTGCGCGAGTTAGTTCTTGGAGTTTATCCAGAAGGAGAACAACTGTATTCTATGATTTATTCAAATTGTTGTGGTGCTGAAACTACAAGTAGTTTCAGCACTTACAAATAAGTGTCAATGTTAGAGATGGAATACGATTGGTTAATTAGTAATATTTTTTAGAGGTAATCTATCAATAATATAATTGATTTATAAATACTTGTTTAGAACTGGTTCCAAGATACATCTCAACGTATTCATCAATTGACCATGTCTCAAAAATCTTTCCATTTATTGCACTTTTTGGGTTAAAAACTTGGCTATGGGACACATAGACTAATTTAACGGCGTGGATTAAAATCAATTCAAATTTAAATACTGCTGCTGACAAATTGGCCCAGAAGCAATTTCTATGCTGCGACAACAGATGCCCCTGGGTTCGCATCAGGATAGCTTCTACGGCACCCTTTTTTCCTAACGGTCAGCTTTTTTCCTAATTCAGGATCAACTTTCAATCTTTCTTTATGAACCAGGAAACCCAATACACAATTTTTTGAATTTTTTCGGGCAAGAAATTCTTGTGACTTCTGTAATTTTTATTTGGTTAATTTTGCACGAGTTTTAAGAAATCAACTATTTGAGCTTCATTTCTTATTATTTTTTTGAAAATTTTCATCTGATCAGCTAACTATTGAAAAAAATGGTTTCGTTAAGTGCGCTTTTTGATCTAAAAAAGAGTTGGTAAGTTGTTTAGAGTTTTGAAAAGGCTAGTTCTTCATATGCTGTTTTGTTTTATTTCTATTTCGCCTTTTGAAACGACAATAGTGGTCATACTACATCAATTAACCTTACATTTAAAAAATTATGGTCAAATATTGCAAAAATTTAAAATTTCGCAAAATTACAAACTAACAAAAATGACGATATAGTTGAGCTCGAGGAGATTTTATCAGCAGACAAACTTGGATTCTTTCACGAGCCAATTTTACAGTTTTTAAAAATCACTAACACCCATGACGCTTGAAGTCCTGAGCTTAAAACCAAAAAACTATGTCACCTCCGATTCTATTGGGGGCTTGAAAAGTGCCAGTTTAGATTTTTTTTGCGCGACTTCTGTCCCATTAAAGCGTAATTGGCGGTTAAACTTTCACCAAATGATGAGAAACGGGTAAATTCGTCTTTTCAATTTGAACGTTACTAAAGGCACCACTATCACGTTATACTTTACTTAGCATCTGGTAGGGTAAAATGAAGAAACAAAACATTAGGAAATCAAATGAAAATAGACGGACTGATCATTACAGTAAACTTAATTGTGCGAAAATACACAAAAAACTTCAAGCTTGTTTACGTGTATTGCAATTTGTTGAGGGCAGGGCTATTCTCAAGATAGAAGGACTGAATGATGGAAAATTTTTAACCAATAGGAATTGTGAGATGTTCCAATTCGCTAAAAAGTTTTTGCACAAAATCTAAGTCAAAATTAACAGAAATAAATTTCAGCAGTACAACCAACTTTCCCATAAGTTCATAGACATTACAAATCGTCATTTACCGTTTATTTACTAAAAGCAAACATAGCCAACAGACAATAAGAAAAGAGTCAACAAACACAAAAAAAAACAAGTCGACTGAATTGTTTTTCGAAAAGTCTCGTTTCGAATTTCAAAAAAAAATCGATAGCCTAAAAGCTTTTTGAATTTCTGGAACAATTTATAAACACAGAGGCGAAGTTGCACTTCGCATGCACAAGCAAAAATATGACCGATAACGCAACTGGGAAAACCTGGAAAGTGAATGTGTAAAACTTTGAGTCTACAAAATTTCTCAAGTGACGCACGCCAATTATGAGTCTACATAATTGCGAAGTGACGCAAGCCAATTATGACGCTTTAGCAGTACCAGTCAGTTTGAAAAAAAAATTTACCAACTAACATGCCTCATATTATAGAGCGGACGCATTTCAACTAGTATATGAAAAAAAAGTTCACAAAAACATCCGATCCCACCCAGGTTTGCAACCTTTCATTTTGCTGCGGGCCTCCTTCCCTACCTCTACACTACAGATCCATGATACTTTATTGCTAAAAAGCTACCAGAGGCCCACCTAAAGCTTGAGATGCCTGTTAGATACTTTTTGAATTTGTTGTACTGATGTGGGATGAAGTAGCTTATTTCAAAAATGTATGCATTGAGCTTCACGCAAAACCTTGGTTGCTGCTCTGCAAAAAAAAAAGAGTTTATTTAGAGCAACAACTCTTGGAGAGGGTAGTTTTCGAGAAAAATGAAAAAAAATTTGAAAAAAAAACGATCAAAAAATCAAAATTTTGACTTTTCGGAGGGTCATAACTTTAGGTGTAAAAAAAGGGGGTTATTGATTAAGCAACGGAGCTCCTCACAACCCGTCCGTTCGATTGAAACTAAAATATCGAATTTGGGAGGGTATTTTTTGAGAAAAGTGTAAAAGTTTCAAAAAACGGTACGAAAAATCGTAAGTTTGACTTTTCTGAGGGTCATAACTTTTTGTGTGAAAAAATTGGAGCGTAACCGCTGACAAAGAGGAGCTCCCCACAACCCGTCTGTTCGATTGAAACCAAAACCTCAGATTTGGGAGGGTGGTTTTCAAGAAAAATAGAAAAAAAATTGAAAAGCCAGAAAAACGAAAATTTGGTTTTTCGGAGCATGATAACTTTTTGTCTGAAAAAATTAGTCGTAATCGTTTAAACAGCTGAGCTTTCCACAACCCTTAAAACTCATTTAAACCAAAACCTAAGACTTGGAAAGGTAGTTTTCGAGCAAATTCGAGAAGTTTGAAAAAACGGTCAAAAATCGAAAATTTGTTTTTTCGAAGGGTCATAACTTTTTGTGTGAAAAAATTTAGGGGTAATCAATTAAACAGAGGAGCTTCTCATAACCCATTTTACTTAATGAAAACAAAACTTAGATTTCGGAGGTTAGTTTCCGAGAAAAATGGAAAAAAATTGAAAAAAAAACGATCAAAAAATCAAAAATTTGACTTTTCGGAGGGTCATCTCTTTGTGTAAAAATAAAATTAGGCGTTATTGATTAAGCAACGGAGCTCCCCACAACCCGTCTGTTCGATTGAAACCAAAACCTCAGATTTGGGAGGGTGGTTTTCAAGAAAAATAGAAAAAAATTGAAAAGCCAGAAAAACGAAAATTTGGTTTTTCGGAGCATGATAACTTTTTGTCTGAAAAAATTAGTCGTAATCGTTTAAACAGCTGAGCTTCCCACAACGCTTAAAACGCATTTAAACCAAAACCTAAGACTTGGAAAGGTAGTTTTCGAGCAAATTCGAGAAGTTTGAAAAAACGGTCAAAAATCGAAAATTTGTTTTTTCGAAGGGTCATAACTTTTGTGTGAAAAAATTTAGGGGTAATCAATTAAGCAGAGGAGCTTCTCATAACCGATTTTTCTTAATGAAAACAAAACTTAGATTTCGGAGGTTAGTTTTCGAGAAAAATGGAAAAAAATTGAAAAAAACTATCAAAAAATCAAAAATTTGACTTTTCGGAGGGCCATCTCTTTGTGTGTAAAAATAAAATTAGGCGTTATTGATTGAGCAACGGAGCTCCTCACAACCCGTCCGTTCGATTGAAACTAAAATATCGAATTTGGGAGGGTATTTTTTGAGAAAAATGTAAAAGTTTTAAAAAACGGTACGAAAAATCGTAAGTTTGACTTTTCTGAGGGTCATAACTTTTTGTGTAAAAAATTGGATCGTAAACGCTGACAAAGAGGAGCTCCCCACAACCCGTCTGTTCGATTGAAACTGAAATCTCAGATTTGGGAGGGCAGTTTTTTAGAAAATACAAAAAGAATCCGAAAATTGGGGTCAAAATTTCCCCCACACACTTTTTCGCAGGTTGTAGAAAGTGGGGTAAGGTAGGAAGAGACTAGGGGAGTATGCAGGCAAACAGGGAAGAGGCCAAAATCGCCATTAGTAACTCTCTTTTGAAATTCGGTACAGTAGTTTTTAGAAAAAATGGAAATTTTCCAAAACGTCTAAAAAAAACCGATCCTATACAGTGTCATAATACCTTTTTTATCAAACAGGAATTTGTAATATAAAAGTATGTGTTAGAATCCTTAGCGTTGGCTGTACTAAATAGCTGGTTATTGATCAAAATGAACACTTTCAAAATGAACACATTTTTCCGCAACAATAATTGCGACTTAGGTTAGAAAAAAAAAGATAGTTTATACTATAACACAAGCTATGCTTGTGTAATGACATGTTTTAATAAAACTAACCCTATTTGAAAACTGGATCAAATTAATATATTCTTATTTCGCTGGGAAATCTGAAAATTAAATTCCACTTTCGAAACTAGAAATTGATCACGTTTTTCGTGACCGTTACACTTTTGCAATTGGATAAGGGAGCCTAACGAAAAAAATGATCTGAACTTTAAAAAAATCAGCAGTCAAGCCGCGAATTTGATCCTGAAAAAATCATCATGACCTGTATAAGAGTTTGAACTACTTCGACTCTTCAACACCGATTATAATAAATCCATAAATTATCCACTAGACAAACACACTATCTTTTTGACATTCGTAAACCTCAATGAAATGCTCAAAATTAATGAAAAGTACAAACTTTAAAAATTCTTCATGAATTATATAAATTCAATTTAATGATTTTTCAGAAGAAAAAAAAATGGCTTCCACTACCATCGGACTTATGTCCGGCACCAGTTGTTTGTTTGTTTTACTGCCTCACTTGATTTGACAATCAAGTTTACTGTTTTGATCAGAACTGTCTGATTGTCATTCACCCAACTTGTGTTAATTCATTGACTACCCCCGCCCCCATTTCATTTATGGTGAGAGATAATTAACTTGGTCGATCCGGTGGAGGGGTGATTGTTCATATGAGCCGTCAGATTAACAGCAAAATTAATATCTGGTGACGGTGCGTATTAAAATCTTATCCCAAAAGCAAACGCATAAGTACCAAATCTTTTAAATTGGCAAAAGACTCGGTTAAATGTCATCGAAGGCGCGCTACGCCACGATAAATGGCTCCAAATTTTTGATATAGACACAACCTCTGTTGGCAAACTCGCAACACGTTGGTGCAAATGCGATCGTCACTATTCTGCCCCTTGATTTTATATTGAACAATAAACAATGAATTCGCCTATTGGTTTGGTCAAATTTCAAGCAATAAGAATTCAAGAAGAAAAATTTTATTGTTTTTATGTGACTAATTTTTTTAATTTTGGATCCTATAAACCTTAAGAACTATCGGAATTATAACTGTTGACAGCCAACGGTCTTAAAAAATCATCACGACCTAAAAAATGATGTTTTACTCTTTTATTTTTTTAATCCACCCGACTTTCAGAAAGATAACCGCAACGCTTAATCATCGTGAAGGAATCACAACACAAAAGCTTGCGTAATCAAAATTTTAATTTGAGAATTTAAATGACTAAAAGAGTTTTCATTCAAGCTTCATTGTGACCGAAATTTGCAAAATTGTGAAACTGCAAGCTAAATGTACTGCAACTAAAATCAGAGAAAGCAAAGGAATAAATCATTGATAGCCAATAGATAGAATAAATTACAAAAAGGCTTTTATCAAAAGTACAGCAGATGAACCATTCGAATAGTCATAAATTTTCAGCCTAGTACCTTTTCTGAGACCTCGATTTTAGCGGATATTTTATGTAGCCTTCAAGTTTAACACTGAGAACTTGCAGCATAGTCTATTTTAGAAGTTTTTCCGTGTCCAGTACAGACCAAGACGGACGGATATGGGCTGTTGGTTGGATTTATAAAACCCAGATGTCGCAAGAAGAAATTCTCCTGGGGTATGTCTTTCAGCTTCTGAGACCGTGTTTGTTCCAGTTTGAATTGTTTCGAATCATCCAACGCAGAATACACTTCAAATATATTGGACCGGAGAAGCGTGATAAGATTGTCTGAATCGTCAACCAGCAGGTCATTTGGGGGAAGTACCAGATCAATTTTCTGGACAATGTGATCTTTTTCAAGATCGTAGACCACAATTATTTTACTGCAATTGTCAGCTATGTACACGAAAAATCCGTTCTGATCATGTACAAGAAGATTCACATTGGGTACCCTACGATAACACAAGATAATTAACAAGTTCAAGACAAGAAAAATGCATCTAAATTTAAAACGCTGACAAAAAATGCTCAGTATGAAGTATCAGAGCCTTTACTGTGAGCTTAAATTATTAATAAAAATCGAATCAATTCTCCATTACTAGCATCATTCAAGCTCGTGCAACTGATCGCTCTTTTTCGTTTTCAACTGACAATAAAACTTTTGCTAGTGTAACGTTATTTCATTTTAATATCAGATTGTGATTACCATTGCAATGAGCAAGGGTATCGCCAACGGGTAATTGACTTTGCAGTGTACATTCAAGATCTTGCAATTTTTTGCCATACACGTTTCGGTTGATTTTCAGCCTATTCAGCCTCGGCTATAATTCTATCAGTTTCCCGTTACATTCATTTTGTGTTGATTCAAGTTTGACAATGTATTTTCGAAAGCTCAAAATCAACCTGTCCGACCCTGCTTTTGAGAAGCAAAAAACAAGAAAATATTCAATTTTACTCCCTTTCACAAAGGACTGATTCGACCTTTTCCTCGAGACTTTTTGAAGGGCAGGCTGTATTTTTATATCCTTTTGGTGAAGGCAATTGATATCATGTTTATAAGCAATTTTATAACTTTTTTCAAAGTCATATTGAGCGCTTTCTGGCCTGTTTTTAACGATATCAGTTTTAAGCAATAGAATGGGACTTAAAACTTTTAAAACTTGGCCAATTGACAGTTGGAAAAGAGTAATGAACGCAAGGAAACTGTAAAAAAAACGTCTGGTTTTTTCAAAAATCTTCAATTTGTGAATTTCGAAAAAAAATAGATGGCCTTGAAGCTCTTTGAATTTGTAGAGCAATTTATGACGTACACTTTTAGGGTCTTTTCGTTTATACCACACCTAAATGGATAAATTCAGCAATTCAAATTTCGAGTTGAAATTGAACGCGCGAAAGCGAGTGAAACAAAAAATCAAACACCACTCGTGTGCAATTAGCAGCTGCTCGATTAGGAAATAAAATTCATGGCAAATTGATCACTAGGTTTCCTAATCGAGCAGCTGCTAATTGCACGCGAGTGGTACTTAATTGTTTGTTTCACTCGCTTTCGTTAAAATTAACTCAATTTGAGAAAACTGGATCAATAGCTAAAACTTTTATTTCACTGGGAAATCTGATAATTAACTTGCATTTTCAAAATAAGAAGTCGATCACGTTTTTCGTGACCTTTAAAATTTTGCTATTCGATTGTGGAGTTTGCCTTCCTTTTAACAATAGAAATGCACTGAACTTACAAAGAAACAAGACTGCTCGTATCAGGGTAAAACCCTGAAAGTTCCGACTGCCTTTTAATGTTTATGGAGCAGTAATAACCTATAAAAAATTAAATGTAATAAAAAAAACAGAATTTTTTTTCTACAATTTGAAATTTTTTATGAAAATTATCCCCCCACACGCCATATAAAGTACAAAACGATAGATTTCGCTCCTTGTAACAAATCAATTATGGCAAATAAGCTTCTTTCAACCAATTTGGAACGATTTCTAAGACGGATTAAATCTCCGCTTGCGCGTTAATAGCGCGAAATATATCGCTCGTTCATTGTCCCAAATTGGCCAAACCCCCATAATCTTTAAACCCCCATAACTTTACGATAAATGATCACAGGTAAAATATATTTTCAAATTTAAGCTCAAGACTTCAAAACCTTTTGAATGATAAAAAAAGTTCCGTCAAAAATGGCTAGTTAAAAAGTCGAAATTTGTCTGAAGAAAAAAAAACCCACATCGAGCACAAATATTACGTTACTTTCGTATCGAAAGTCGGAACAACAAGTCAAACCGCGAGAAAATCAAAATTGAGCGTGAACAAATTTTAAAACTCAGTAGAAAAATTTTAAATTTTAAATTTCAGCAAGACCTATTTAAGAGCCTTCACTACGTTCATTACTCTTAAAAAATCAAATCAAGTTCGAAAACATCCTATCGATAAAAAAAACTTTTGAAAATTTTGATCAAATTTAGTTGTTTTTTTGCGGATTTTTTTCTTTTTGTTTTGTCTTTCTGTATAGGTTTGTTTTCAGTTTTTCTTTTCGATCGAGCGGCATGAAGATAACTTGGTCTTTTTGTTTTCCACCCAAAAAGTTGTCAATGAGGAAAAAAAATTGAAATTGAGGTCAGTTTTACTTTCTGTACCGAATTAGCGACTTAATATTCGCTATATCAGAGAAATGTTGCTGTGAATCTATTCAAGGTAATGACACAACGAATTTCGTGAAATAACGAAAAAAACTCAAAGAATCGAAAACTAAATTTTGAGGTGACAAATTAATTTTACGAAGGCAGTTAATCCTTTGCGATTAGCGAGCGTTATCAAATCGGAATAAACAATTTTCATTTTAAATACTTGTATAAGAGTATCCTTTGGTACCTTGCATGATATTTAACTCAAATTCAATTACTGTTTCGGCCCATTTAGCTTAGAGGTTATGCACAAGCGTTGAAAGACAACGTCCAGGTGTTTCGAGTTCAGGTGGGACCTGTGTTTTTGCTTACTGTGAATTTTCTGCTATTTAAAGTTTCTATTTTCGATCTATCGTGTATCTGTTTGTTTTGTCGGTATGTTACCTCATCACGCTCTGTCGGCTTTGTTACCTTAGGTTCAGCTATATCAATCATTTAGAAATACCATATGAAGAACTTGCAGTGGTGCAAATAACCGAGTTCCACGATTTTGTATAGTTTCAGAGTTTTTTTTCGCGTTAGAGGTTCCTTCTTTTTTATGAACATTTTTCCCGGCCCAGCGGGAGTCTAACCGAGTTTTGTCTTCACGCTAATTTAACGAGGCGATCGTGCTTCCCGACAAGTTTTCCGCAAACTTTTTCTTCTCGGTAGCTTACATTAGTTTCTTTCGGCATACGTCCCGTTCTATGTTTATGTTCTATCGCAATTGATGCGAAGCTCCGCCTCTGTGCGCAATTTGGTATATGTACTGATTACACAATAATTTTGAATAATTCATGATGAATTTCATGAACTTCTTTCATCGGAATTGAGCCTTCTTCTTCTTGTTCTTCTTCAATGCCAAACATATTTGTGAAACCACACGTCAGAACGCGCAATCGAGGTCAAAGTAATATGGGAGAGGGGGGGGGGGGAGGTGTTAAACTGTCCAAATAATTAACTCTTTGCGCGGAAATAAATATACTCACCCTGCAACTGTAATTGTTCTAGTGAAGTTCAGCTCATCCTTTGACGACTTGTCAGAGCATTTCGATAAATCGAACTCTAGCACATTTCCCGCACTCATTCCTAGATAGAGCAATCCAGTAGCCGGGTTACTTCTCACGGTGAACGAAGTCTCCCTCAGAGCCCCGAGGTAAGTTTTATCGCCGAATACATCTGAACACGTGAACAACACAGTTGCCAGCTCTTTGGTTCGCTCCAGAACCACAAGTTCATTCGGGTGAACATGATTCGACTGGCGTCTGCAAATTGATATAGGCTGAGTGGTGAACCCTTTCACACTTTTCAGCTTCACTTCATATTTGCCTTTTGAGTTCAGAATGTACTTCATGATCTGATTTTTGTCGGCAGCCAAAAGAATCACAGATTGGTCGGGCAAAACCAGGATTTCCGTTATTCTTTCGGAGCTGATGTCAAAATCAGGCCAATTTCTGGTAGCCGTAATGACGTTGCTGATACTGATAGACGACAATTTTGATGACAGACAAGTGTCACGGCCTAGGAAGGAAACATTATTTTATATTGAAAAAAAATCATTTAACATCTAAGCAACCATTCATTAAAATTCATTACAGAATCCATGAACAAATGAATAACTGTAATGATTTTTCATGTAACTAAAAAATCTCAATTTACAGCAACCCTTGTTTTTCAGACGCAGGTTCTTTTTCCGTGTCACCAAAGGAGCTTATAGAATAGTTTAGCCTAATTGTTGCGATAATCGTATAAAACATAGAGAGTACTAAATAAATCGAATTAACACGTTACGGTTATTCCAACTGAAGACAAATCAAATCTCCCACTTCGGTTCCGGTCAGAGGGCTGCCAATATTATCCACCTACTCAAGGTGAAAATGGTTACAAGTAGCACAGAATGTTCTGACCTAAGTCTTTAAAAAACTACGAGAAAAAGCTTTTTTTTTCTTCTTCAAATTAGTGAAGTTTTTCAGCGCGACGTGACAAAAAACTGATGTAAAACTATATTTTAGGCATATTAGACATTCATAATTATAAAAACAAATTAGACACTAACTTTTTAAAGAAAATTGACGAGAAAAACAAAATAAACTAATTTTTTTTTAAATTTTTTTGCAGAAAAGTTTCCTATTTTTTGAACTTATTGGTTCCCAAAATGGAGCTAAAAAACTCCATAAAATAATTTTGCTTGCTTAAAGTTAAGTTTTTAGGGCGAAAATTTTGCATACTTCAGCTGTTGATCACTCGCTTTATTCGCTCGAAATTGGACGAAAAAGCAAAAGTTTCAAACCGGTTGTTCCCGAGACTAGAATGTTCGGGAATTTTTAAATGTGATTCGAATCACCACTGAAAGGGCTTTGATATGATATATCACTCAACCCTGTGTGATGATTATTTGTGGTACCTGATTTTGCGTGGAAAACAAAAAGAAAAAATAGACCCGAATACAAAGTTCCTCGCCATTTTCAATGGTCGGAACAAAAAAACGAAGATAGTCGCATTTCTCGAGAATTGTTGCAAAATTTCAAGAAGCCGATATTTGCAAAGCCCGTCGCTTACCATTTTGCTCTAGTCAAGGAAATCAATTATCGCTTCGTCTAAATCAGTCAACTAGTAACAAAAAAATTGACGACTGAAAAGCAACCCGATATGGTATTCCAAGCAACCGAAAAACTAGACTAGAAGAAACAGATTGCATAAATTATGGTAATCGCCTCAAAAATTTATCAAAAAGAAACAGCTTACCAAAATTATCAGACAAGCTAAACAATTATAATACCAGGATTTTTTCACTTGTTACCCTTGCGATAAGCAAGGGTATAGCAACCGGGTACTAGAATTTTTTCCAGTAAACAACTTTGCCCATAGGACTCATCTGAACATCTGGCAGTAACGAATATACCTGGGACGGCAAAGTTCATAGATTCGAGTCTGACCAGGGCCTGTTTTTTTTTGAAACGGGAAATATTTTGTTTAAAAAAATATTGTCGGCCAATTATTTGTCTGCTTATCTGTTGTCGGCTTATTTGTCACATCTTGGACATATTTTTTTCTTCGCGCAGTTTTTAATGTTGTTTTTAGTGTTTGGTTTACGCCTACATTTTGTAATTTTACTCACCTTGGCTTCATTTTTCCTTCTGTTTTTTTTGTTTCGCTAGAAAATTCGTCGGCTAAAATTATTTCGGCCTATTTTTCATCGGTTTAATGACCTTATCTTGGGACGCTCCAAGATCAACCTAATTTTAGCACTCCCCTCCGCACTTTTCAACTTGGTAGTATGTTTCTTAAGCTGTTTGTTGAAGTTCGCAAAAGTTTTAGTTTTTCTGAGAAAATTCTCTTGATTTTCAAAAAAGGAGTATCAATTGAAAGACCAGTTATTACTAAGTGTGGCTGCATATTGCCCTAGAGTTTTTCTTTACTTGAAACCTCTGCCTACAGCCTTCGGGAAAGTATGGGGGAATATTTGACCCATATTTATGATTTTCTTTTCGTTATCTCGAAAACTACCTCTCTCAATCATGAGATTTTGGTTTTAATTAATAGAATGGTTTTTAGAAGCTCCCCTGTGTAAACAGCTAAGCCCAAATTTTTGTACTCATAAAATTATGGCCCTCAGAATAGTCAAACTTTTGAGTTATGACCGTTTTGTGGATCTTTTTGACTTTTTCTCGGAAACTCACCTCTCAAATCTGATAATGTGAGCTCAATGAGATGACAGGTATTGGGAAGCTCCTCTGCATTAGCGGGAACTAATACACAGTTTTACCCAAGAAGTTATCGTCTTCTGAAAAGTCAAATTTTTGATTTTTTGAACGTTTTTTTAAACTTTCGAAAACTACCCTGACATACCTGAGATTTTGAGTTCAATTCTCAGAACGGGCTTCGATAAATTCATCTGCTTATGCGACTACGCCCAATTTTTTTTAACTCCAAATGTTTGGCCCTCGGAAAAGTAAAAACTATGATTTTGTGACCGTTTATTTTTGAAAGATTTTGTCTCTTCTCGAAAACTACACTCCCAAATCTGAGATTTTGGTTTCAATCGAAATTACAGATTGCGTGAATTTCTTCTGAAAAACGTTTCTGCATAATTTTTTCACACAAAAAGCTATGATTCTTGGAATTGTCAAACTTTTGATTTATTGACTGTTTTTTTTTACTTTTCTCGCTAACTAGGTGAACATGTTGTTTAACAGGATGAACAGGTTGTTTAAAGCCTATCTTTCAAATTAGCTATGAACAGTTTTTAAACTTTGACAGTGTTTTTGGGAACTTATTGACTTAACCCGTAAAAAACCAGGCCAGTTCTCAGGTTGTGTTCAATAGAACCCGGCTTTGGAAATCTTTTCTGCTTAAACAGCCATAACCTGCTTTTTGCAAGAAAGTGTTATGGATTTTGGAAAGTCTTGTGAACGTTTTTGAGAACTTTCGACCGCTTTTTGGAAGCTTGTAGAATTTTCTAAAATTTACACAATCAAATCTGAGATGAAAACTTCCATTGAAAGAACGGGCCCGATAACTAATCCTGCAGAAGCAGCAATTCCCTAAATTTCCTTAGAAAACTGATTGTCTCAAAGTTTCCTACTCTTCTCACTTATTATAGCCGAGAAACAAATAATGTTTTAGGCAAAATCCAATTTTCGAAATCACAACATTCGAGCCGCATCAGTATAGCAAACTCATTCATTATTAAACACCTACCTCCAGCTTTAGCTGGGCCTATAATTGTTTTTTTTTAATGGAGATATACGACAAATTTGGTTCAACTTGTTTTTTTTTCAAAATCTAAATTTTTTTTCGACTAATGGTTTTTTATAGTTGTATTGTATCGCAAGTGTTGCGAAGCTCTGCTTCACCTCAGTGTATAAAATTTTTTCTCTTGTTGAATGAAAAACAGGTTTAAGACTAGGTGGTGCAGATGTTACAAGTATATACGTAAGATATAGCATGATGTTAGTAGTGTCCTAAATAAGCGGTCAAATCTTACTTGAAAACTCCATTGTCTGAAGTCTTCGAGAAATTGCTAATGTTAAAAAAATTGTATGATATTTCTATAAGGAACTACCAGATATTAAATAATATTCGGTCTCTACTTTGAAAAAATACAATCGGCAAGAAAAAAATGTATTTCGACTTGTTTGTTTTTTTATCTCCTTTCATTAAAAAACAAGACATATTAGAGCACCTTTTGATGCCAGAATAAAGTTTGCCAAGACATCTGCCCATTTTTCAAAGACAGAAGCGAAGCTTAGCTTCGCAAACACTTGCGAGAACACGACAAAAAGCAGCTCTGCAATGTACAATAATAAAAACTAGAAATAAGCCTCAAATTTTTAAAAATTCGGCTTCCTCTGAGATTCGAACATGCGAACTAGAGATTGAGAGTCTCACGCATTTTCCACGCAGCCACGGAAGCTTAATAGACACCAAACACTAGCCACAAAAAATAAATCTCAGAACAGATGCTATGCAATTTCCAATGCTACAGTGAAACTTCCAAATAAGTGAACACTTTTAATGAACATTTACAGTTAGGGTAGAAAAAAAAGCAGGTTCGTATTAACACACTTGGTTGATTGCAGGGGTAAATATATAGTAATTTTGGAAATGTTCTGTTGCTTTTTAACGGTCGAAGAAGATTAATTTTAGAGCAATTAAAAAAACCTTTAGTCTGTCCTCATCTTTTTTTTTACTTTCAGACTAATGATTTTCAGAATGAATTTACTATGTAAATCTAGGATTTTTCAATAATCTACCATTTAATAAATGGTTGTTATGGTTCATTAACCAATTTAATTTCCCAGCTAAACTAGTTAAAAATTTTCTTTATTTCGTTTTAAAAACTCTCGTGTTCGGAACATTCTTCGCTATTTTCTCATGAACCTGCCAACCTTGTTTTTTTTTTATTTCGGTCTGTCCCATTTCAGATAACCTATTGTCTTGTATATCTGTCATGACCTACCGTATTCAGAATGAGCATACGATATTCCTGATACAACTGATACTGCATCGTGTTCTACTTTTCGCTGCCTCGACGCTGTTGAGCCTGACTTGCACGAGAAACTACTCACACTTGACCGTTCCTCACGCTCCTCGGCGTCATAATTTATGGCCTTGAACTCGAACTTTGAAGGTTCTTTGGGCACTTGGTAGGATTCCAAAACTCTCAATAGTTTTGCAAACGCAGTTTCGAAGTCGTGCTTCGCAAAATCGACACGTTGAACTTTGTCTAAATCTAAACAAAAGTTCACAGTTGCTTAGCAATAAACATACATATTAGCAAAATTGAAGAAAAAAAGTAAAACAAAGATTATGATGTTAATTATTAAAATTTCTTAAGCCGACATTACTTGGAGAAAAACTACCTTTAAAAACTTTTTCATTTTCAAACGATGGAAACTAAAGCGATTTTGCTGATTGAATATAAGCCAAAACAATTTGAGCGGGGAAAATCAAGAAAGAAAAAAGAGAGTTGATAAATATACAAATTACAGAACAACCTTCAATTTAAGTCAAGATTTGTTGAGAGAAGAAAACAATTCCAGCGAATGAAAGTATGTTAACAAATCAGCACAAAACGATGGACTAGCAATTATTAGATTTAAAAAAAATCACCTCCAAACACAAAAAAAAGGATAGCCGGTTACTGTGCAATTAGCACAATGTTCCGACGATAGATAGTCTTAAGAAAATTACGGTTTAGAAAGTTTTTTTTCCAAATTAGTTTTTTCTGCTTGGTGTGATAAAAGGATCTGACGTAAAAATATATTTTAGGCATATTAGACATTCATAGTAATATAGGCAACTTGGACAAAAATTTTCGTAGAATGAAAAATTTTCGCTAAATGAAGCTAAAAAACTCCAAAAACTAGTTTTACATGCTTTAAATTAAGTTTCAAGGTCTTAAATTAGGCATAATTCAGCTTGTTAACCTACGCGCTCACGCCATTTTAGTTCGAAATTAGACCAAAATCAAAACCTTCAAACCGGTTTTTCTCGACACTGGGAAAATTTTGAAAATTTTTTAATGTCGTCCGAATCACGAATAAAAGGGCTTCAATATGATATATCACTAAACCCAGTCTGATGATTATTTGTGGTACCTGATTTTGCGTGGGAAACAAAAAAACCTAAAACGCCCGAATACAAAGTTAATCCCCATTTTCAATGGTCGGAACAACTAAGTCCGACCGCGACTCCAATCCAAGACCTTAGGATCCCAGGGCACGCGCTTTAACATTAGACTGAGAGAGGGATTCCTCGGGTTGTTGAGGTTTCCTAATAAAAACGTAGATAGTTGTAAGAAGTTTTTTTTCATGAAAAAATTCTAGTTCGCAAGTTAAATTAGTATGGAGAGGTGTTCAAAAATTGCTATCTTAATTTTGATTGGAGACTAGCATTTGTAGAGACAAGGGTAAGATTTAATGCTAGAGCGAATTAGTAGTATGAGTATACTAATTTCGTAAAAATTCGGAGCCCCCGTTCTTCTGAGAACACCCCCCCCCCCCCAAACGACCCCTGGGAGATAGGGGTGTTGGTTTGCTGCGTATAGCATCCTGGCGAAGCCAGAAATCAGATCCACCACTAGAAAGCGTCAGAGAACCAGACGTTTTCAGATGCTTCTTACCGAGATAAAAATCATCATTGCTGAGTTAACGCGTATCAAAATTGATGATCTTGAGATTTTAAGAAAGTGAATACCTATCCAATCTGGATCATTGTCGTTTTTCTCAACTCGTTCTGCCACAAATGCATTCATGTCGAAGGCATTGTCACTGTCCCCATTCTTCTCGTCTAGGCTGCTGCCAACAAACAGAGGCAGCAGATGAATCTCCTTCTCTCTCCACAACTTGCTAGCGAACGAGAGCTCCTTGCCGCACTCGTTACTCTCAGCATAAGACGCACTCAAACATGCTGAAACGCGAGAGACATGTTTCAAAAAGACGCATATGTAAGTAGAACCATCAAGCGTTGCTGATGTTGAGAAAAAGGGAAAATATATTAGTTTAACACATTGATAACTCCAGTTCTTAGGGTGCAACTAAAATATCTTTCAAGAAAAAATGTCCAAGGAAGGCCTTAGTCCCAGTTCGAGCACCTAATTGATGACTAAATTTTGCCCAACGAAACATTTTCGATCAATCTGCTCTCTCTATTCTTGACCAATAAGTTTACTTGACTGACCAATGAAGCAGCATGAGTTGGTCACTCCCTCTGCGGCTGCATTTTCAATGTTGCCGGCCATCTTGTCCACATCTATCCACACACTGTAGCCCTCCCCTATCAGTCTGTCTTTAATCCGGCGACACAATTCGCCAGTAGCCTCTGGCTTCCAGCAGTACGAGATCATCACACTCGTCTCTTTCTTCCCGAACAACTGCATCAATGAAGCGTTAAAGTTGCGCCATTTTCCGTCTCGTGGAATGCAGTACTTTACACGCTGACTCTTGCTGTTCAATGCATTATCGATTACCTTGAATGCTTCCTCAAACGTTTTCCTAGCATCTGCAAAATCTGCGTAGATCCCGCGTCCTGCTGTGGAATTTATACAACATAGAATAACTGTAGCATATTGGGCAAGTTTTTTGACCTTTTAAAAGATTTCATCCTAGAATTTATGTTTCTTTCAATAGCATTATTCAAGAATCCAAGTTTTTTTTTGTTCAAATTTAAGCGTTGTAATAGATAAACGATCAATGATTTTCATAATTTCAACCCCGCCTCCTTCACCAATGCCAAAAATTAATCAGCAGAATGGAGCCGCGTACACTATAAAGCATCAAAAATCGACATGGCAGATACGAACCGTGCAGATACTTGACATCAGTGTTGTTTCTGTCCAATATGTTGTCCAGGAACGCAACTTGTATAGTGAGTTTTCGTTTGGGGTCCGTCTCCAGATTCAAAGCCAGATCTCTCTCCCTACTCTTCTCAGTCATGTAACGCTGTGTCAGACAAGCTGAAAACATACTAGCAAAATAACAAGATGCCATGTTTGGCAACAAGAGATACTTTCAGGCCACATTCGGTCACATTTTCGGACAACAGTTTTATCAGATTTTCGAAAGAAAAAAAACATGCTTTTCGATAGCCGAGGTTTTGAGCTGCCGAGTCTACAAGGGAGGAGCAACCAGTTGAGAAAACTCACCAATGAAGAAGTGTGCATTGTGGATGATTGTGTTGATGACACTCTGTTTCGGGTACTGTCTGAATATGTCCATAAATACACTGTAGCCTCTCTCTACCAGCTCCTCTCTCATTCGTAGACACACACTCTCGTCCGCATCAGACGCATACGAGATCACTATGTCATAATGCTTCACCACTTTTTCACCATCTGTCTCTGCCATGTTGAACAAGGCTTTTGAGATACTTCTACTCCTACAAGCCAATCAGCTTTTCAAAGCTTAACACAACCGCCAGAGTGAAGTCATTTTAAACCTGAAATATGAATAGTAATCAAAGCTCGCTAGTCGTTCCACAGCGCGCAAACAACCATGTTGCCTATCCAACGGTGCCAAATTCGGCCTCTCAACATAAAATTCGGCCTGTCAACTCGGCCTCTACAATGTGAATCCTGATTCCAATTGAATCTTCCTTTCGGCATCAAACTTCCACAGGAGCGCAGATGAATAACAACCAGATGATCCCAGAAATTGTTGTGCAGGCCCGCCACTTCGGAATCACGATCATGAGCAGTAGCCGATCTTTTTTTGTGACTTTAATACTTTCGCTACTGGCTAGTGCTTTTGCCTTCCTTTAAGCAAAGGAAATAACTGAACTTGAAAAGAAATCAAAAATCAAACCGCAAAAAAAAATTGAGCCCGAAAAAATTTGACTTTTCCTGAAAAAAAAAAATCATCACGAATTATATAAGAGTCTGAACCTCGTTCATCGACTCTTACATAGTCAACAAAAATTTAAACAGTGCCAAAAACAATGTTTTTGAACTCTCGAAGAAAAAAATCTCAAATGAAATTCTTTTTTATAAAACTGACTCAATTAAAAAAAAACTGGGTCAATGGGTAGTTTTTTTATTCCACTGCGAAATCTAAAAAAAGAAATCCTTTTCCGAAACAAGTCACAAACGCTCTTTTAGCGTCAATTTAACATTTGCTTTTGATGGCTGCGATTTTGATTTTGATGACAGTTCTAGCAAATGAATTAGAACTGATCTTGAAAAGTCATCAAAATTTGAGCGTTAACCATTTAAGATTTTCTCTTAAAAAAAGCAAATCAGCATAAGTGTCTGAAATACGTTCATTGGCATAATAAAATATACTATCTTAAATTTATCTCCATTTCAAATCTTTTTGACACCGAGTCAAAGCTGCACTTCACAAACCAGCCAAAAACGGATGTTTCAAATGCAATTTACGTCAAAAACAAAACAAACTTTGAAAAATAAAAACGAGCCGGCAACAGGTTTTGACTCAGCCCACTGCTTAAATTTGAATCAATTACTCTCTCGGCTGCGCCATAACACCTTGCTGTCTTAAATTGTTGACTCGTGTTCTAATTAACCTTGCGATAGCAAGGGTATCGCAATCGGGTACTAGACTTTTTTTTCCCGTAAACAACTTTGTCTACAGGACTCATTGGACTCCTAGTGGTACCTTAGTTCACAATAAAATCAAACGTTGTAGTGTCTCTTGCATACTTAACCTGGAGTTAACGAATGCTCCTAGGACGCCAAAGACCCTGGGTTCAAATCTGACTAGGACCAGTTTTTTCAAACGGTTATGTTCCGGTTCAAAAAAAATCGGCCTATAAATTGTCTGCTTATATTTTGTCGGCTTGATTGCTTTATCTAGCAATCATTTTACTTAAGCTGTAAACACTTTTTACTACAGTTGTTTTCAGCGTTTTAAAAATCCGGCCGCACTGAAATTTGCTTTTCACATTGGCTGTAATTTTACCAGCTCGATTTGTTGAAACTTCACTTTTTATTCGTCTTTTTATCGGCTGAAAAAATTTCGGCCTAATTAATATCGACCTAGTGGCCTCTTATTACCTCTTTACGTCCGAAAAAAAATTTTGTGCTCATGTGTGTGCTCTGAGGCGAAAAGGGTACATTTTTTTTATAAGTTAAGAACTTTTTGAATTTCTTTTCGGCATGATGGGTTTCTGCTTAGGTGTTTTCGACTTTGTTACCGGTTGCTAACTATAAAATCAAATCCAATCAATTATCTAGCGCATCTGGCGTAGAGGTATAACAACTGCTTGAGACGACAAAGATTTGCGGTTCGAATCCGGCTGGGCCCTTTTTTTTGCAAACTTTGTGCTTTTTCGGACTACCGTCCGTCTGTTTTCTTTTTCGTCGGCTTAATTCCCGTAGCTCAATGGTTTAGCTTTGATCCAAGTTGCGGAAAAAATTGTTTCGTGCAAATAGAAAATTTTGGCTAATTTAGGTTATTGTCTGTCTGCCTAATTTTGTCTGCTCAGTTCCGCAGAAAGAACTTTTTTTGAAACATTGGATTATGCATAGCATTCTAAAAGCTATTTGCAGATCTTCTAATGATCCAGGCAATTTTTTTCCGTGTATTTTGAACTTCTGCTGCAATTTTTATTGAAAAAAAAAAACGATTTCGTTTGATTTTCGTAGTCATTGATAATTGTATCACAAATCGTGCAAAGCTCAGCTTCACCACTGTGTAAAACCATTGAGCTTTTCAAGTTCTAATAAGAGAAGTGAAGGCAATTCAAGCGTTTTTACAAAAAAAAATTTGTTTACGCTCAACAATGAAGGTACCTAAAGCGTTTTCCAAAAAAAGTTTTTATCCACACCCAACAGTGTTTTGCGGTTTGGCTTCTTGTTTAAAGTCAAATTTTTACTTCAAGTTAACTTGTCATATCATAGGCAAGTTGCGCGCCCCAATAACAAAAGAGCAAATGACGCGAAAAAAGGTGAGGATTTACTTGTTTCATCCGCTTCAATAAAACTGATGAAATAAGTTTTCAAATGGCAATATAATGTGAGCACTAAACATATACTGAAACTAGACAAAAAAAAATTCGGCGCAAAGTTTTTGAATTAGATCGGGAAAAAGCACAAAAACCAAACAAGAGGAATCTCATGTTGTTTGCCGAACTTTATTATGAAATAACCAACTTCTGAAAAATCAAAAATAGCCGACAGACAGTTGGAGAAGATTCAATGAACACAAGTATGCAGAAAAAAAATTAGAGTTGTTTTTTTAAACTTCAACTTTCATATTTCCGAGTAAAAAATAAATGGCCTTGAAACTCTTTAAATTTGAGAAAACGGTATACTAGGCAAAAATTTATTCAGCTGGAAAATCTGAACAAAAATTTAGAAGTCGAACACGTTTTTTCGCGTTAACTCTTTTTTCGTGATTAGAGAGCGAATTTCGTCTGCTTTTTTGCAGAAGACTTAGTATTCAACTTAAAAAGTGCAAACTCACCTGAGCGCATTCAAAATTGCATTACTATCGCATTCAAAAATGCATTTTTATGTGAAATGCACTTTCTGTAGTTTTTAAAGCATTTTAAAACTATTCCTGAAAAAAAAAACGAATAATAAAAGAGCCTGAACTACGCTTATCAACTCTCAACAAAAGTGAAAAAAGACTTTTCCTGAGAAAAATCAACGATCAAATCATCACGACCCATATTAGTTTCTGAGTTACGTTCATCGATTCTTGAAAAAATCAAAAAATGCAAAAATTGTGGTTGTTGTTTTAAGCCCGGAGGGCGCCGCAATTGGCATGCTCAAACCATGCGCCAAGAACGTCGTAACTTCGGCAAAAAAAAGTTTGGGCCAGCCCCAAGAAACCCCGGATAGAGCCTTCTTGATCAATTAAAAGCGCGCGTCTGACGCAGATGTTCGCTGGCAAAGTTCTGCGAAAATCAGGGACAGGTCGAAGGAAACACAAAATATTTCACAATATGTCTCGAAGGGCAGTCTTCTGGTGTTCATTTCTACGTTCGGATTGTAGGTAAAACCTTTTCAAAAGAAAAAAACTAGCTTTAGGAGAAAAACAATGGGCCTTGAGAGAAAACGTTTGTAACTTAGGAAATTAGATAAATGAGATTGATATGGCCGTTAAAAATTTGCTGAACTGGACAAAAGTGTGGAAGCTTGCAGCTTTACATCGGGGGTATTGATGGAGCTTGAAAGACGTATAAATTTTGCTGCGGATAAGAGTGATCCTGAGGAGACACCTGTAAGAACAACCCTGATCTTTGACAGGACGTCCGTGAACAAAGTTTTTTTTTACTTGAGGCCCACTCAGGTAGTTTGACAACTACTTAATTAGGCTTTCCGTTAAAGTGGTGCCATGAAGGAGACCCAGGAGGTTGCAATAACTGACAATGTTAAAAGCTATTGACAAATCACGAGTGGCCAGGACGACCTATTTGTCGACCTTCGTTAGTTAAACCCTCGCTGATGAAAAATTTCAAGAGTGAAAAGTGCTGTGCGGGATAAATGCATCGGACGAAAACCATATTAATGATCGGCTTTGGGTAGGAACTTTGGAACAGGATAAGATTGGGATGTATCAAATATTCTAAGATTGTGAAAGCTTCGTTTAAGATCGAAACTGCTGTTTTTCGGGAGGGGTATCACTTTGGACTTAATTCAAAGCTAGGTAATATTGTTTGAAGAAAGAAAAGCTCAAAAATTTTTTTTAAAAGGCTTATGCTTTTGTTCGGATATAATTCAGGTGAAAAGTACAGAGACCATCCGGTCCTAATATTTTGCCGGTTTAAGGCTGCGTTTAATAAATTGCTCGTTAAAAGCATTTGCAATGCCTATCGGCCGAGAAAGTTTGTCGTTTAAATTATTTGTGTGGGTTGGCTTCCTATAACAGACTAGCTGCCATTTGACGACCGGACCATTTTCCAGAACTTAATAGAAGACATTTCAAATTTTAAAATTCTGAAGGGATTTTCCCCTTTTCTTTGCTTTTAGAACTCTTCAAAACTCTTAAAAAAGGGCCCGATCAGATAAAAAAAATCTTTTTTCATCGCTTTGTTGCGCAACTTCGTTGTTATTCCTCTCGACTGGAACAAAGAAACAAGCCCGGCCAGCAGGAATGTGGTGAATTGCAGCAGAAATTCCGTGTCACCAAAGGTCCCTTCTGCGGCGTTTACATCATGCTGCAATGTTTTCGTAGCAAAAAACCTTTTTCAGTCAGCTTTTTAAAAATAAATAGAAGTTTTGAAGGGAGCAAACGGTATATCTTCTGCCATTGGGAGGATAATTAAAACTGGAAGATGATCTGAGCCCAGCTCAAAAAATTATTGCCATGACAGGTTACATGTTTAATAAAATAGATGGCAAGACCTGGGAAGATCGAGGAAAGATGCAGACGTGTTGATATCGTATGGGAGCCTATTTTGATTATGGACATTTGGTAGAACAAAGTAGATTCAATTACTTCAACTCTGTGTCTCGCTTCCGGTTAATCTTTGGGGATAATGATTTACTATGGAAAAGAGTTTGCATTAGCGTCACCGAGAACAATACTGTTTTCATCAGATTCAAGAGCTGCAAGGGAGGCTTTAAAGTCTTCGGAGCTGCTGGTGCGGGATATAGAAAATTGTGATACGGAGTTTTGGATTAATGGCCTTTACTTTTACGCATTGCGCCTCCAAAACTGCGTCTTCCACAATTTCTAGTTCCTCGTATAGAAGGTACTTGTGAATGACAGTAAGGCGTACATCTCCCGCGTACGGGTCTTTCCTGATAATTGTACAGTTTGAGCCCAGCTAGGGAGAGCGATCTTTGAAGTTTCACTTTATTTCATGAAAAAAGCACATTTAGCTTGAAATTTTAGGTGCTTTCCCAGAGATGCCATTACAATTAAATTGCAGAATTTTGTGGGACTTGGTAGAGAGGCGGTTTGCGAGGTTATTTGAGGGCTTCTTTGCAGTAGGGTTTCGTTGTTAAGTTGCAAATTCGAATTTTTACTGATTAGGAATTTAATTGGGTGCAAAAATGCTGTCATGGTAAGTTGCGTGGTAAGTTAAAGGATCTTGAGACATGAAAAAGTTTATGGACTACTTAGCAGACAAAGAAGGAAAATAACTAAAAATGTATAACTCGTGGCTTCATATTTAAGCTCTATGAGTCCAAAAAGTCAAAAATTTCACCTCAGTATCAAATAAAAAACATTCGAATAATTACGATTCTGAGACTAAAAAAAGAGGAGATTACAGAGACGCGGACATTCCGTTCTTAATTCTACTGAAGCTTTAACATTATTTAAACGATATTTAAACGGTATCCAACATGTTTTTAATTTCTTTAATTTAGATTTTTTGTAAATCACTTTGGTCAGAACATTGGGCGCTACTGTCAAAAAAATCTATGAACTTCAGCGGCAAGTTTTTACAATTAATAAAACAAAAAAAAACGACAAACTAAGAAGCAAAGTTGTTTTCAAAAAATCTAACTCAGTTATCTAAAATAAAATCCAATTAGCTTCTAGAGACAAGAAAAATGCAGTGATAGTCCAATGTAACGTCGGCCCTTGCAGTAAAGACTCTGTTTTCAGCTGTTCGGTATAATTTCTTTTGCGAACAATCCTGAATTTTCACCTGTGCTCCTCACAATGTTGTGATCATCGTATCTCATCCAGCATAGTCTCTTCTCGAAATAAGATATGACCAACTGGGGACAATGGATACTGGCCTCCTCAATGGAGACAAACTCCCTCCTCTTCGAATCTTTCCACCTTCAAAAGAAAAGCACCAATTTCATTTTTTTAACACTTATTAAGTATACGTATCGCTCAAATTGTAATAAAATATACAGAGTAGACCACTCCTCAAATTTGGAACTAGCCAGAAGCTGGCTCCTTCGCAGATGATTGTTCAATTAAATGAGTAATTTGAGAACATAACCTGATGTAGACCATGAGATTGCCCTCATCTTCAGTGACTCCCACTACCTTCTCAGCTTCCAATCCCCGATCGAAGCCCGAAAATTCTTCGTCACTAGCTTCTTGACCAGTCGCGCAATCCGAAATGAAAAACGGAGACTGCAGTTGCAATTGAGAAAATCTATTGACTTTAAATTTTCCGCCAGATTTTCGTTTTCTTCCAATCCTGAAAACATTGAAATCCGGAATAAGTACTAAAACCAAGTTTGGCTTTCAAGATCAAGAAGTCCTATAGTTAATGTCGTTGCGAATTGAAGCTTTCAAAAACAGGTAAGCTCGCAGTAAATCGATGTATCAGTAAATTACTACACCATTGAATCGAATTATGAAACAATTACTTAACGGTTGCGCAATAATCTGTACTAACTGAGATTAACAAATGCATCAACAAATTGTAGACTTTTCACGCTAATTGACTGCAAAATTTCAGTTCCATAGCTATATAACTTAATTTACAACAATAATTCGCATGATTCCTGGCAAGTTTAGGGGTCAACTTCGTAGTTTCACGTTATTGATAAACATTGTTAGCTTGAAAAAACGTTAATTTGAAAAATACATTTTCGGTTTACAGAACACGTTTTTCACAATTTTCGGTTTATTGATCAGGTAAATTGAATTTCAGTTTAGTGATCTGGTAAATTCAATTATTTCGGTTTGGTGATCTGGGAAGTCCGTTTTCGGGTTGCTCATACATCGTTTTACTGACATACCACCCAAAATGTGTTAATAAAAGGCAACACAAGATAACTGTTCTCTCGATGCATAAAACAATCAATCAGCTTCCTACATCAATTTAATTACAGCACATGCAATTAATTACTAACTTTTTAATGAACTTCTTGTCTGGTTTCTTTGCAATTATTTCAGTGCGGATTTCGATAGATCTTTTCATTGCATTTTCTTTGTCCGTTTCTCCAGATATGTCCTTTTCCTTACATTCCTCCATCTCTTCAGTCCTTTTCTTTTCAAAATCAGAAATCAGTTCCGGGCAGTCCAGGTGATCCAGAGGCTCCCACGTATCATCAATAGCATCCGTGTGTTTCCAGTGGAGCAGGTAAAACACGCGTCCATCTACATGCAATTTCTTGTCAATGATGCGTTCCACTTCCATTTCTTCTGCATATTCAGGGGGCAGAGGCATGGGTCCCATCAGTTCGCCTTCTGGATGGGTGATTCCACTACTGGTAGACGGCACATCGCTACCGCACATCACAAACATCTTCAAATTCTACTATGAACTACTACAGATCAGTTCCAACAATTTTTATTACATCAAACAATAAAATTGTACCGGCTGAAACATCTACACCAATATAAAGAGCGGATGTTACAATTACTAGCCAACCAATGTAACTCATTAAAAGTTCTCATGGGAAAACGGTATGACTGGATCAATTAGTTTGGTAAACATCAATATCTTATGCGTCAGCTTGCGTAAATTTGGTTTACTTTTTAATAAAGTGCCACTTTATAACTGTTCTTGAAATGCTCTAACTTGATTTATTTCTTTGTTCGAAATTCGAACAAAGAAAAAAATCAGGTTAGAGCGTTTCAAGAACAGTTATAAAGTGGCACTTTATTAAAAAATAAACCAAATTTACGCAAACTGACGCATCTTTTTAAGCCGCTAAGAAATCTTAAATAAAAATACGCTTTCAAAACTAGAAGTCGTTCACATTTTTTCGCGTCGTTGGAGAGCGCAACTTACCTTTCTTCAAGTAATTGCGCTTAAAAAGAACTCAAAAATGCACATATACCTAACTGCATTCATAAATGTATAAATATGTATGAATGCACTTCTGTAGTTATAAGAGCATTTTAAAACTTTTTCCTGCAAAAACTAAGAAAAAGTGATCATGACTTATATAAGTGAATCACTCTGTTCGTTAACACGTAACTAACGAAAAAAAACACTTAGTAGTTAATGACCATTGTTTGACTGCTTTTCTGCAGAAAACTTTAGCACCAACTCAAATATCTAAAAAAAAATATTGAAACACATTAGAAGTGCATTCCAATCCTAAAAAAAATCATACCAATTCAGATGTGACTTTTGTTTTATTACTTGCATGTGTTCTTATTTCTTTGTTTACGTCCGTTTTATTAGTTAATAATTGTGTCTATTTAATTATTGTTGATATTTGGTGGTTTATTGTCTATACCCTATATTAATGTTTATCCAATATCCTATGGTTTTAAGTAGTTTCACCTAAGTTCGACGCAAAAGCGAAGCTTCGCTTCGCAAACACGAGCGAGAATACGACAAAAAGCAGCTCTTCAGTTCTAAAAAAAGCAATAAGAAGTAAAAATAAGCCTCGAATTCGTAAAAATTCGGCGACATCTCGGATTCGAACAATCGATCTAATGCGAGCAAGAAATTATAAGTCTCGAGCATTAACCACTCAACCACGGACGCTTAGTTTATCACAAACACTAGCCACAAATAGAGCAGAAAACAGATGCTATGAAATTTCCAACAAAACCACCAGGATGTCTCTAATAATGTTTATGTCGAAGTTAAGTTTTTGTCTGTGCTTCTTTGCGAGAGGGTCAAATTTTCTGTGAATTCCGTTTCATTGATCGTTTTATCAGTCATCTTGTTGTAGCCCAAAAACATGCCTCGGCTAACGTTTGGTTGCATGTTTCTTTCCATATCCGACACCGTTCGGTGTTATTTTCCATTCCATTTGGTAACGCATTCGTCTTGGCTGGTCACTTCAAATGTTTCGGGTTACTTTTTATTAAGACTTGCTTTTTATTTAAGAGGTCGTTTTCATCGAGAGAATCCAATCAAGACAATTTATAAATGCAGTGAGCCAAATATTTCTAAAAAATTTTTGTGATGTAATTGATACTCACCACTACAGTTGTAAATCATCCGGCTGGGTTTTTGTAGCATTTTTACTAGCTTCGCTTTTTCATAGAGGTCTTTTTCATCACGAGAATCTAATAGTGTCGGGTCAGGAATATGAAGAGCCGAAAAATTTTTTGATCTGTTTCTGAGTAAAATTTCTACTAACCACTGCTGGAGGAAAAAAAAGGGCTGGGTAGAGGCTGTTTCTTGGCCTTTTCCCAGCTCCGCTTTTTGGGTAGAGGCGGCTTCTTGGCCTTTTTCCCAGCTCCGTTTTCGACTTCGTCAGTTGACTTCGTGGTTATCAACTGTTAACACCTTTATCCTTAACTCGTGTAATACCACTATCAAATTCTTGCATCAATCAAACTTGGGGTAATTTTGCAATAAACAGTAGCTACATCCGTCATTGGTGTCCTGCAGATCATTTTATGGTTAAGCAAATCTCTCATTACCGAAATCGGTTGATAGTTACAGAGACAATATCGTATCGAAATTTGAAAGTTTTCGACCAGGATGAGATTCGGTTAAGATTAGCAGTTCTTTTACAGTCCAAACTGTAGGCAATTGACTGAATTTGAAAAAAAAATTAGCAAGAGATCTTATCAAATGCATTGATAGGTTTGCTCCGTATAAAATTCGCCATGTACCGAACAAAAAAAAGTTATAGCTTTCAATTGCTGTTCAAAAAGCCGCAAATGAAAGAGCTGAAGCATACAGATTTTACATACAAAAGCCCATCGATGATAACAAGATCAAGTACACATCACTAAGAAACAAATCCAATGCGTTGAACAAATTTATGAAAAAATTTTAGAGGGCTTAAATAAATACATCAGATTCTCATAAAAATCATAAGGCAGTCGCAGCATACCTTGGTAAACAAAGAGATCATACCTTCCCAGGCAAGGTTATAACAAAAAAGCTCAAGAAATGAACAATTTCTTTGTGAACATTGGCCCAAATCTTATTTAAAAAAGCGCAGTTGCCGATCCTTTTTGCATTGAAAACGTTGAGCCTTCAATTTTTTTCTCTCAATTTCACGAAAAAGAGGAAAATAACCTCTGCATTACCAAATAAGCTTAGCTCAAGGTATGATACTATCAATACTGCATTAGTTAAAGCATGTAAGCCAATGATCGTACCATGGCTCACAAAATTCTTAAAGAACCGCTTTATTAGTTTTTGCTTACTCAGTCTCTTCAAAACTGCTCAAGTGTTTCCGCTTCAAAAATGCGGATCGAAAAATTTTTATGAAAATTATCGACCCATTTCTTTGTTATCAAAATTAACAAAGGTTTTTGAAACAGCAAGTTACTCAGTGCCAATCAATTTGGTTTTCGTTAGAAATTCAGTACTGTTAAAGCCATTCTCGAAGTAACAGAAGAGGCTCGAAACTTGAAAGCTCAGATAAACAAATAGGCGATGCTGGTTCTTTTGGATCTTAAAAGGCTTTTGAAACGGTTAAACATGCAATATTAGTAAATAAACTAGAGCGATATGGCGTTAAATCTCTTTTAACTCTTGAAGATTACTTGGCAAATAGGGATCAGTTTGTAATTTTGAACGAACTTCTAAGCGATTTTCAGGCTAAACTGTGTGGGATCCTTGCTTTTTGACATACATCAATGACCTGCCTAAAAATTGTAAACTTAACTTGGTTGCTGATGATACATTTAATATAAAAAAAAACTTCTCGCGATGATTTTTAGGAAGATTTAATTCAAATAGATAACTGGATGAGATAAAACAATCTTGTTGCTGAAAGATCTAGATCCAAAATATTAACTATTTTCAAAATTGAAAAATGTACATTTTAAATTTTTGGACGCCTATTGCTAGCTGCAAAAAACTAGGCATTGACTGGCTAATAAGCTTTCCCTCAACGATCATGTATTAGGAGATATTATTGCTTTTGAAGTTGTGAAACGCCTTCGTAATGTGATGTCCATTGCTCAAACGATAATGTACTACAGAAATTAAGTTCAGCCTTGCGATCAATATAAAATTCTTGTGTATGAAGCAGTCTGTAAAGGTGCTTCAGATTCTATTCATAAGTTACAAAAACGATTTTTGTTAAGCATAAAATTTCGCAAAAACTATCGTGATTCTATATCGGATTGTCTAAAATAAAGTAGCAACAGTTTATGAGTTGCAGGTTTACGAGCTTTCGAAGAAAATTTCAGGAGCTTTTCAAGAAACAAATTTTTATTCCACAAGGTAATCTGCAAAAATTGTTTGTACTTTGCCAGCAATGAGAAGCAAATTAAATACAACCCTATATCTCATGATGTTGCTGATTTGATGAATTTTTTATCCAATAGGAGCTTAGTTATCCCCATTTTTTAAATCAAACTAGCGTGTAACGCACCACCGGTGCTTAGAATTTTGAACAACTCAAAATCCGCATATTTAGAAAAAAATATCTGCATCCTTTGACAGTACTCCGACAGCAACCAATTACAGGGTTGGTAGTTTCAAATTTTGCAAAGAGTTTTACTCAACTGAATTATTAAAATTTTGAAAAACCAACAAAATTTGTGAAGTTTTACATATTTTTTTTTTCAAGGAACTTAAAAAGTTCTTTGAAAAAAATTAAACTGAACTAAGAAACGTAAAGTTTCGGAAAGTTAAAACAAAGATCAGACCCATTTAAACGCAAGATTAGCAACTCATGAGAGTATTGTCACAAAACCCAACTACAGGGTTAGGAATTTCAATTCGAGAAACTTTTCAAATTTAGGTTTTCTAAAAATAAAACTTCAAAAACCATAAAAACCTCATCTCTTGAAACTTTTCATCGAGTTAAGCAGTCATATTTTGAGGTAAGATTCGCAAACCCTGACAGCAGTGTGACAGCCCCCAACTGAAGGGTTAGGAGTTTCAAATTTTGAAAAAAAAATTAATCTTAAGCTTTCTGCTTAATATATTTGAGCAGCCTTATAAGGAGGCAAGAGTCTCAATCCATGTGGGTACTTTGACAGCCGCAATTATGGGGTTACGAATTTCAAATCTTGAAGAAAAATGTTAATTTAAGTTTTCTGAAAAATTTTTGAAAAAATCACATAACATCATATCTGGATAACTAACAAAACTTGAGCAGTCACATTTAGAGGCACAATTTGCAACCCCTGAGAGCCTGAGAATACTCTGATAGCCCCTACTACAGAGCTGGAAACCCAAATTTTGAAGAAATTAGGTTCTCTAAAAACTTTTTGGAAAAATCCCAAAAAACGTCAAATCTCGAAAACTACAAGGATTCGAGCAGTCGTATCAAAAGCCGCAACTCTTGAGAGTAGCCTCATAGTTTCCAACTACAGGATTGAAATCTTCTAAGTTTTTGAAAATTTTTGAGAAATCATAAAAAACGTCATCTCAAAAACTACATGGATTTGAGAAGTGATATTTGGAGGCAAGATTCGCAACACCCGGGGAAACTCTGACAGCATCCCAGTATTGACTTGCTAAATTCAAAGTTAGTGAAATCAACAGATTTCAAACATGAAAATCGAAACAAATCTTAACCATAGCTTAAACGTGAAAAATTCTTTTGCTAAACATGCAAAACAAATACGTTGAAAAGCTTAAACGTGGCGAGATGGTGAAGCCCGCATTTAAATATATAATACTTAAAAGATTATGCCAAAAAAGCATTCTGCCATTTAATACAAGATTCATATATTAGGCAATAACTGCATGATTAATGAATTGCAACCTTTAACTCGATCTTACGGTTTCTTACTTCCCTCGGTTAGACCTGGAATACCTCTCATCGAAAGGACCGGGCAGTAGACTCAAGAAGGGAAGTAAGAAAAATTGTGAAGACTGGATTACCGGCTCTAAGGAGCTGGACCTACTTGTTTTTCTCGAGGTAACTAAATAAATTTTGCACCAGTTCATAATCTAATACACATATGATCGTGTCATTTATCTATTCTAGTGGCTTTAGTTCGAAAGAGTTAATTTGAATTAAACTGGATCGAGCTTTATGTAAATTTTTTTAAATAAAAGGCCTCTTGTTTGATTTTATCAAGTTATTTTGATTTGATATGATGGCATTGATATTTATTTTTTACGGGGCAGCCTTCAACAAGCCTCTGGTTGGCTTTCTGGCTGTCATATCCTAAGCCAAACTGAAAATTGTAAATTTTGTTATCGAATGTTAGATTGCTCATGATGAATAAATAAAAATCGTGATTTCTAATTTCTTGTTAAGATAGTCTCTTACACTCAAAATAAGTCAACAGTAGATTCACTTCTAACATTTCAACGGTAAATTATGTTTCACTTTAAAACAAACGAACGGTTGATTAAAATCAATCGAGGCCAACAATAGTCTGTGTAATAATCACCTCGTATCGAAAATTTCTGTTTTCGGAATTCATCTCGATCTGAGTCGAGAAAAACAAGTCCGAAATTTTCTCCCAAATTTAGACATAAGCGGATGAAAATTACACAATTAAATCAAGGATGCACGAATTTCCACCTTACAACAAACGAACGACTGATTAATGAGTTTTAAAGGCATATTATAATCTGTGCATTTATACCTCACTTACCAAAAACAAAACTCTCGGATAAATATGTGCCACTAGCACATCAACCATACATTCTTGTCATTATTTTTAGTTTAAGCTAAAATCAGTTAATGAATATCATTATACTGCAATTTTCCTTAGGTTACTCGAACCAAAAAGTCATCAAGCTTGCACTCGCAAAAGCTATTTACTTTTACTGATTGATCTTCATCTTTTGTTCAGACCAACCCCAGGCTTGAGAAGGAACTATGGGGTAGCGTCTGTTTTTATTTCTGCCAATTTCGACTACCGCAAACAAAAGTTCTTAGGTAACCAAATGTGTTATCATATCAACGACTTATTGGTCGTAATTCGGGTTATAGAGCAATTTTTCAAATAATTGTCTTTGTTGAGAACAAGTAGCCGGAATTTTTTTTCGTGTACGTAACTTTTTCGTGGCCGAAATATTTTCAGCCAAAATATTTAATTTAACTCAATAGGCGCGAGGTCTAGCTTTGTCTGCGAGTAAAGGTAAACAAAAATATAAATTAATCTGAGAAAAAAAAACTTAAAGGAAGAGCTTTTGGTACATAGCTAATTTTTTTATTGAAGAGAGACAGAGCTAGCACAAACTGATAATTAAAGAAAAACCTGAAGTCGTAAACATAACGATTCTGAACGCCTGCTTAAACCACTGACATCTTGATCCCTTCGGACAACGCCCAGTTTAACGGGCAAATATGCGTACAGAAGTTTCGCAAAAACTAATTGACTGAATAAGCATTAAAAGCCATTTTTTTCGAAGCTGTCTCGATTTTCTACGAAAGCTTGTATGACTTCGTTAAAAATATCTAAATTGTACAAAAAAGCAAACTTGATTCTTTAAACTCGGAGACGGAGTGGAAATTCGCGCCCTTTGATAAACCGCAAAGATAGCATAGCAATCTAGCCGACAGAAAAGGGAACGAAGCGCTATGTAGAAAAACTGTTTCAAAAAAATTCGAACCTATATCTTTCAAAACCTTTATTCAATGTCTCGAATGAATCTTTTTTCCCTTCACTTAATGAGGCAACGAAGCGATACTAACAATATGGCGACAACTATAAGCCTCAAGTAACGTTCTAGCGAAAAACAAATGGAATTTATACAAAATAACGGAAAAAAAATAGTTTAAAGCTCTTGGGATTTAAAGAACAATATATGACTGGTACTTTTTTTGATAAAATTAACCCAATGATAAGAAAGCGAACGAGAAAAAAATCAGAAGTCACGCCGCCAACTTATTCACAGAGGAGAAGTTGCACTTCGCATACACAAGTGAAAAATGACCGATAGCGCTACTGGGAAAAACTGATAAGTAAAACTTTGAGTCTACATAATTTCCTAAGTGACGCACGCCAATTATGAGTCTACGTAATTGCTAGGTGACATAATTGCTAGGTGACGCAAGCCAATTACGACGCACTAGCAGTACCAGTCAATTTAAAAAACACCAACTAAAATGCCTCATCTATAGAGCGGTCGCATTTTAACTAGTAAACGAAAAAACATCCGACCCTGTTCAGGTTCGAACCCTCTCATTATTTTGTTCGAACCCTCCTTACCTCTACGCCACAGATTCATGATACCTTGAAGCTAAAAAGCTATTTGTAATATAATAGTCTGTGTTAATATCCTTAGCATTGGCTGTAATTAATAGCTGGTTATTGATCTTATGCACATTCTGCAATAAAAGAACACTTTCAAAATGAACCCTAATATTTGCGACTTAGATGAGTAAAAATGCGTTCATACTATCAAACAAGCTTTACTTGTGTAATAACCAGCTTGAACGAAGACCGACAAGCACCAACTTATTAAATGTCACCCCTCATGCCAAAGTACATATGATGAAAACTAGCAAGCCTGCCTCCAATAATCAAATGGCTCGCAAAAAATTAGTTGTTGTTCAGATCAAGCTATCCAAATCATGAAACTTTGAGCAATTTCAGGTTTAGCCATATCGTAAATCGATTTAAAGGCTTCATAGAAAGAATCGGTTCCCAAAAACTTGAAGTTTTTTAAGCAAGCTAGTCCAGCTATAGCAAATATTTCAAGTCATTTCATAAAGCGAACCGGATGGCGAAATGAATAAGCTAAAATAGTTTCTAAGAGAGCTATTTTAGCTACGAAACTTTGACATATTTTATGATATTTAATGAAACGAATCGGTTCACGAAAAAAATATTAATCAAGCTCTTCAAGCTACAAAACTTTAAAAACTTTCCAAGTTAATTCATAGACACATTAGGTTTGGGAACATTTTAAATTTTTCTAAGTAAGATTTTAAAGCTATGAAAACTTGAAATGTTTCAAGCTATTTCTTAGACTGAATCAGTTCGCAAAATTCTTCAAATTTTCTAAGCAAGCTATTCATGCTATGAAACTTTTCATGCCATGAAGCTTTGAGTTTCAAAAGTTTCTTTGAAATGAAAATTTTGAAACTGTGAATTCAACTTATTTCGGAGACCGAACCGGTTCGCGAAGAGTAAAAGTTTTCCTAAGCAAGCTATTCAAGCTTTGAAATATTCCATGGTATTTTGTGGATAACATTGGTTCGCAAAAAGTTAAAAATTTTCTAAGCAAGGTTTTAAAGCTATGAAATTTCATATTATTTCAAGCTATTGAAACTTTTTCTAGGCAAGCTATTAAAGAAATAAAACTTCGAAAAAATTCACGTTGTTTCAAAGAGCGAATAAGTCGGCGAAAAGTTCAAGTTTTTCTTAGTAAGTTACATAAGCGATTCAACTTTGAAACATTTTCATGTTATTTCATAGACTGATTTGCACTGATTCTAAGCAAGCTATTCCGTGGGCCGAATCGGTGCGCGAAAAAATGCAGTTTTTCTAAGCAAGCTTGTTTTTATGTTATGAGACGCTGAAATATTTCAGTTTATTTCATGGACCGAATCGGTTCGCAAAAAATTCTTTCTTAGCATGGAAATTGCTCTTTTTAGTGGATTCGTTTCAGACTGAAATGAATCTGGAAACACATACTTTGGACAAAAATTAGCCTGGTATTGTCTAGCCTTGAAATTGGATGGAGTTCATCTTCCTCTGATGGTTGCTCTGAATAATTTTAAACGTTTTACTCGATAGAAAAGTTGCAACGTTGCGTCCATAGCGCATTAAGACTTTTATTTAATATATAAGATAGCAAAGCTTAGCATGAGTAAAGCTTCTATAACTTTATTAAAACTAGGTGAAACCTACACACAAATGATTTTACGGTAAGAAGATATTACATCTCTCATAAATTATTCAAAAAAGATTACTAATATAGTTTCATGATTTCATTTTCCGCGCCAGCAAACGAAACAAATTGCACATTCATCAACAAACCCATCCGTCCCAAATATGGTAAATTTCTAAGCGAGTTTTAGTTTTATTTTCTAGCTTTTAATCTCGCAACATTCTTCCCAGCATTACCCATAGATTCGACGCTCTTCTTCATTTGATTTTTTGCATACTCAGTATCTGATTTTTCTTTTTTAGCACCGCCATCATTAACACTCCTCATTTCTTGTTGTATATTTACAGCGGGAGCACCATTCTTTATATTTTGGTTGGCCATTGGCTGATGATTATCTATGGCTTCAATTTGTTGAATCTTAACTGGCTGCTCGTTGACTGCTTGGTTGTTTCTGAGGACTGCTTGCTTAGGCATTGCCTTGAGATACAACCTGTCTTGATTGACTTCAGGATTAAATTTCGGTTGATTTTCTCCAGTCTGTTTCTCCTTGCCAACAGAACTTTTGAGGTTCTGGTTTGGATTTTGATCTGAAACAAACAAACTGAGGCATGACACCTGGAACTTTGCGGCTCGAAGTTACTCTCAGTCTCGTCAGCTACGGTGAAATATTAAATATATTATCAATAGCGAGCAGAATTGCGGTCCATTATTTGAACTTTTGTTTAAAGAAAAGTTTTGTTCAATACAAAGCTTCAAGTCAATGGCAATATCATACCTGGCTCAACTCCTCCTTTTTCACTAGGTTGCCCCAGCAAAAGTGCTTGCTGTTTGTCTGAGGCAGGATCATTTGGGTTTACCGCCCCTCCGCCGCCTTCGTGTGGCTCGTGCTCGCCTTCAAGTTTATTGATAAGTTGGTTCTGGTGTTCCATCAACTTCTCCTGCAATTCCTGAGTCTCCTTTAGCTGTTTCAGAAGTCCATCTTCAGCACCCTACAAACGGTACCATAAAAGTAAGAACGTTTATCCACGTGAGTTTGTACACAGATGTTATTCAGTTGGAAATGACAACAGTATTTTAGATTTCAGCGAACACAACCAGAAATATTTTAATTCACTTTGATACACGAATTGATTAACTTAAAGCCAATTACTTAAATGCATCTGACACATATCTAGCCATGTTCAAACCTCTCGCGCCAAATTTAAATTATTTTTCAAGTTTTAGCTATTATTGAGCATCTTTAAATCTTTAACAGAATTGATCCGGTCGTATTAAATAAACAAGTATCAGAAGCAAGCACAGCGGAGCAGCATTAGGGTATTTACTCATCTCTTTAAATGATTAACTTCGAAAAAAATCAATTTTTTAAAAAGAACTAGTAAAAATAAAAACTTGTTTATCTTTATGATCAATCTATCTATTATTCATTTTGCCTTAATAGTGCCCAAAAAAAACTTTTCAGGTGCAAGCTACTAAAGAATTGAACCTTAAACCATTTGCAGTTGTTTTAATAGCTTAAATTAATTCGCAATACGTGAAAACAATCCACCAAAGCTTTCAACCAATAAAGAAATGAAACAATTATAGTTGTTTTGACAACTAAGGACTACTTAGAGAAGGGCTCTATGACATCAAAAGCACCTTCCATTAATATATATATATATATATATATATAACTAGGTACCTCAATAAAATCGCTAAATCGTTTTCAACCCTTATTTGCAAGGAAATAATCTGCTATATTTGCTCAAACTTGATTGATAGTTCAATTGATATCACCGAAGCCAACAAACTGAAGGCCTTTGAGGCACTGTGTCGATTGCGGGACCCTATTTATTGGGAGCCATCAACAGCATATGTACCTCCCCGCGCTTAAAAAAAAGAGCAGCTTTGATAAAGATTCTCCGTTGAAAGCAGCTGTAGTCCATAACCGTTTGCAAAGAACATGTAGCGAACAGCTATTTTATAAAAAATTATTTAAGTTAGAAGATCGCCCGGTAAAAAATATCGGAATTGAGTGTATCCCAGATGATTGATTGCTTGAACATAATGTTGCAAGTGAAAACAAATGTTTTTCTTCAATTCATTTATTCAAATTTTCAAAAATGGAATACAAGCTACTTATTCACCCATGGTTTTTACATATTCTAACCATTCTTCGAACAAAACTTCAAACAGAATAAGTCTTCTACGTGTTACACCACAAGTATGATCGCACGAGTAAAAAAAGCCTTGGAAAAATACCTATAAACTCGAGCAAAGAAAAAAAACACCGAACAATTTTATGAAACTCTTCCGAAAAGAAATAAATTGTCTTAAGGCTCGTTATAACTTTTTTTACAAAGGCGAAGCGAAAATGTTTTTCCAAAATTTTCGTATGTCTCAATAAAAACAACTAGGACCCCAGCTAAAGCTGGGGCACGTGTTTGATATTGTATTAATGTGTTATACTGATGCGGGACGAAACCTGTGGTTTAAAAAATTGGACTTGCCCAAAACTTTTGTTGTTTCTCTACTAAAATAAATGATAAGAGTGAAAATTTTCGAGATAATTGAATTTTCCCAAAGAAACAGCATTTCTATAACAAAAAAAATAGGCGTCACCGCTTCAGCAGGAACAATTCTCGCAACCTGTTCTTTCGATTGATTGAACCCAAAATCTCAAAATTAGGAGGGCAGTTCATGAGAAGATTCAAAAAGTCCAAAAAAACGGTCAAAAAAATCAATGTTTTGACTTTTCCGAGAGCCATAACTTTGTGTAACAGTTAGTGTAACACTCCATTGAGCCCAAAATTTCAGATTTGGGAGGTTAGTTTTCGAGAAAAGCCAAAAAGATTGAAAAAATGGTCAAAAAATCAGAAATTTGACTATTCCGGGGGCCATAGCTTTATGTGTGCAAAAATTGAACGAAGCCACTTCTGTACGGTAGTTTTTTGAATCGGTTTCCTTCATTGAACCAAAAAATTAGACTTGGAGGCGGTAGTTCTCAAGAAAACGAAAAAAAAATCAAAAAAATGGGTCAAATAATGCACCACAGACTTTTTCAAAGGCTGTAGACGGAGGGGTGAAGTAGAAAAAGACTAGGGAAGTATGCAGGTACACGAAAGAGCAGGCGGTTTTTCCATTTACAACAATTAGTTGAAAATTAATAGAAGTTTCTGAGAACTGAAACTTTGGCAGAAAGTCAAAAAAAATTCCAAAACGAAAAAAAAAGAACACGAAACGATCCAAAATAAGGTCACTTAGTAAAAATATGCCAAAAGAATTGGACAGAAGATCGGTTTCGAGCGAAACAAACGAAAAGAAATAATGCGAAGTCAAGTGAAGTAACAAATCGAAGGAGTAATTCAAACACTAGAAGCAACAAAAAAAACGCGCGCAGCAAAAAAGGGCATTTCCAAGATGTGACAATTAAGCCGATAAATAAAAGGCCGACAATTTCATTTGAAACTGAATATTTCCCGTTTAAAAAAAGGTCCTGGTCAGATTCAAACCCAGGACCTTTGCCGTTCCAGACGTTTTCATTACCTCCAGGCTAAAAAGGCCAGTAATGCAAAAAAAAAGATTACAGAATGAAAGAAGGTACCACTAAATAGGCGTCCAGAAGAGTCCAGTGAACAAAGTTATTTAGAGGAAAAATGTGTAGAACCCGATTGCAATACCCTTGCTTATCGTAAGGGTGATGATTATCTTTTTTGATAAAAGTAACTCAATTTGAGAAAACTTGGGTCCAAAATTAGTGATTTTATATTCCTCAGGAAATTTAACAAAGAGGCGAAGCTGAGATTCGCACCATTTGCAATACAAAAAACGCCAAAATTAAACCATAATAGGTGATAATTGCGATTGTTATAAACGCTAACAAAAAAGTTCCGGAAAAAGTTGAGATCCAAAAGTTCTTAAACAAGCTCAAACACTTTGCTTAAAACCTTGCAACCAAACAACCCGCATAAATTACAGCAGCAAATGGCTATAAAAATAAGCTAAAAATTGGCTATTAAAACCAAGATCAAAATGAAAGAAACGAAATAAAAAAAAAAGATTTAAGCAAACGTAACAAAAAAAACTTAGAAAAACCAATTGAGGTAGAAAATAAATCATCCGCAAAAACTGAAAAGTTTATACAAAACTTTATTTAATTTGATAAAAATCCAGGGCAATTTTTTGAATCCGTTCTATTCATTGAAGCCAAAACTTAGATTTGGTAGGGGCAGTTTTCGATAAAAAAGAAAAATCAAAAAATGAGTCAAATATTCCCCCACAGACTTTTTCGAAGGCTGTAGACAGAGGAGTAAAATAGAGAGACAATGCGAGTAGGCGGTCTTTCTAATGACAGTCCTCTCTGAAAAAAATTAAAGATTGTTCAAAAAAAAAGGAAATTTCAACAATCCGAGTGGTGAACATACAAGCTACTTAATAAGTGCGGAGGGGAGCGTAAAATTTGCGTTTCCCTTGAAACGCCCAAAATTCCTAGGTTAGAACACTAATTTAATAAAAAATAGGCCAAAGTAATTAGGACCGAAGACGGTTTTTTAGGCATAACAAAAAACGAAGAAGAAAATAAGAAGTTAAGGTTAGTGAAATTAAAAATTGTACGAGTAAATCGAACACTAAAAGCAACATTAAAAAATGCGCGCAGCAGAAAAAAAAAAACAATTCCAAGATGTGACAACTAAGCCGACGAAAGATAAGCAGACATATAACTAGCCGACAATTTTATTTGAAACAGAGGATTTACCGTTTTAAAAAACTCCTGGTCAGATTCGACTCCAGGACCATTGACCTCGTTGGCGTAATCAATACCTCTAGACCAAGTGTGCCGTAGACGCAAAGAAAATTGATTTTATTATGAGCTGAATCTAAAACTACCATTTCTAATTTCTGTGAACAAAGTTATTTACGAGAAAAAAGTAACCGATATTGCAAGGGTAAAATACATAGGCAAACCTGAGCTTCGCATCACTTGCTATGCAAAAATGATTGACTGACAATCAAACGGAAAAACAATTCAAAAAATCGTTTTCGTCAAAAAAACCCAAAATATCCGGAACAAAAATGTCTGCACCATTAGAAACTCTAAAGAGAGCTTTGGAAACGATGTAAAAAATCCAAGTTTTCAAAAAGTCTTTTCTGCGGAACTAAGCAGACAAAAATAAACAGACCGACAATTAAATTAGCCAAAATTCTCTATTTGCAATGCAAGAAAAACAGGTCTCAACTGGCATCGATCTCCCGGGCTTTGTCGTCTCAACCGTTGAGATTGCAGCCATTTGGAATAATTACAACCGTTGAGCTACGGGAACTAAGCCGACAAATATAAACAGACAGACCATAGTCCGAAAAATCGCAAAAACTTTAGTTCGCAAAAAAGGGCCCAGCAGGAATCGAGCCGCAAATCTTTGCCATCTCAAGCTGTTGTTTTACCTCTACGCGAGATGCGCCGGATGTTTGATTGGATTTGAATTTATAATTAACAAGCGTTAAATAAGCCAAAAAATCCGGAGAAGAAACCCTTCATGCCAAAAAAAAATTCACAAAATTCTTAACTTATAAAAACTATCCTCTCAGAGCAAACACACGCGCACAAAAACTTTTTTCGGAAGCAAAGACGCAATAGTAGGCCATTAGGTCGATATTAACTAGGCCGACTTTTATCAAGCGGATAAAAAAGACGAAAAAGTTTTAAGAAATCGAGTTGGTAAAATTACAACCAATGTGAAAAGCAAACTTCGATTTGGCAGGATTCTTAAAATGGTTAAAAAACAACTGCAGAGAAAATTGTTTCCAGCTAAAATAAACGATTGTTAGATAAGGCAATTCAGCCGACAAAACACAAGCAGACCAAAATAGGCCGAATTTTTTGTGAACCGGAGCATTACCCTTTGAAAAAAAAAAACGGATCCTGGTCAGATTTGAAACCAGGACCTTTGCCGTCCTAGGCGTATTCGTTACCACCAGGCTAAGTGTGGAAGATACACTACAAAAATTGAATTCATTATTAACCAAGGAAGGTACCCCCATGAGTCCAAAGAGTCTGTGGACAAAGTTGTTTACGGGAAAAAAGTCTAGTACCCGATTGCTAGTAGCAAGGGTATTTGCTTGTCTAGTAGCAAGGGTATTTGCTGATTGCAAAGGTAAGAACTCAGCCCCTAAAACTTTTTAGTGGAGACCTACCTTAGTTCCTTTTTATATAAAAAAATGGAGCCAAAAAAGACAACACAAAAAATTAAATTTGACCGTTAAAAACTTTCGACTTTTTCCAGAAGAAAAAATCAGACGATGTAAGTAAAAGTTTTAACTTCGCTCATTGTCATTAAATAACTACTAATGACTAAACACAGAATTTTAAACGCAAATTTTTCAATCGAAGAACAAATATTATATTCCTTATTTATCCTAATAAATTACAAGTTCAAAAATGGTTTGGAACTTACCGTTTTTGCAGGTAAATCTCCAGGTTTTAAAGCTGTTTTATTGCCTTCCGCGAAATTCTTTGCATCTTCTACCACGCCTGATTGTCCAGCTTGATCTAGCTTCGCATTCAATTTCAGGTCATTCGGGTCTACAACTGCAGCTGGTTGAGCCTCCTTGTTCGCCATTACATTAACATCTAGAGATTCTGGTTTAGGAGCTACATTAACGTTATTATTTTCAGATTTCGGAGCTAGGTTTACGCTGACATTGTCGGCTTTAGCCGCAACGTTTACATTGCCACTATCTGGTTTCGGAGCTGCATTAACATCTGGTTTTGGTGCAATGTCGATGACATTTGGCGGAACATGTTCTCGTGCAACCTCTTGCGGTGGTTCAGGTTGTATGTTTACTGGCTGCTGAGCTTTATTCGGGTCTGGAACAATCGACTCCTTCTCTTTTTGGACATTATTGGACAATGACCCGATATTATTGACCTTTTTATTACTGTTTTTCAATTCATTAACTGATTCCACAGGCGGTATATTCTGACTCCTTGGAGCCTGTATTGGATTTTCTTTCTGGACATCAGCAGCAATAGCACTTGGTTGTTTAACTTCCTCGTGTTGAACTGGTTGTTGTTCAGCATTGCTTTTTTCGTCAATGTTTGGAGCCTGTTTTTCCTCGATCTGTACATCCTGCTTGTTTTCCACAGGTTCCATTGGTAACTTGTTTTCGGCTCGGTGGGAATCTGGCTTGGCGTCCACACCTGATTCATTTGGTTTATTCTTTTGCTCCTCTGCTTCATTTGCATTGAGATTTGAAAGAGACTCTTCCTTTGGTGGTTCACCTGCTGATTTCTTGTCTGCTAGCGATGGCTCTTCTTGCTTTTGCGGCTGCCCAATCAATTCTTCTTTCTGCTTCACCAGATCTTCTTTCCGTTTCTTCAACTCTTCCTCGTCTTGGGCCAATTTCTGCTCCTGTGCTGCGATTTGTTCTTCAATCATTTTCTTTTGTTTCAGGTAGTCCTCTTTTATCGCGTCATCTGAAACATATAGCCACAGCGTACAAAAATCAGAAAGTACGTACATTTCAGATACTCAATGGAGACAAAAATACCAAGGAATGGGTTCAACATAGCTCTCGTATCACAACTCTTTCAAATCAAAATCTATCATAATTTAAAATTCGTTTTTTTTTGCAGCAACTAATAAAAACCGATATAAAACTGCTGGCAGGGCAAAAATTTGGGATAGTTTAGTAAAAACGTCCAAACCGTTGAGAAATATCCACAGATATATTACCAATTTTGAACATGGCAGGTCGCCTGAGACTCTTCTCGTATAGAATCTGAGTGATAGTGTCCGAGTTGGAGGAGGTAGTGGAGAGGACATTGAGAGTGCCTATTACCATGAGGAGCAAACCACACACCAGAGTCACCTTGGCCTTCTTCGGCGCCCCCTTGGGGAGCACCTTCAAGTAGATGATGGAGGGCACTATCATCGAAATCAACATTCCTGCTGTCGATCCCGTGAACGCCAGAATCTTCTCAACTGAAATGAAAACGCTATTAAGCGAAGCCTTCCTATTTATAATATAACTAACTTCTCAAACAAAAGAGGTCGAATGTGTTAGTGGAAGTTGTTTTGATAAAATTAACCCATTTGCAGAAATCTGGATTAAAGAAATTATATCGCTGCGGAATCTGAAAAACAAACTCCATTTTCAAAACTAGAAGTCGATCACGTTTTTCGTGACCTTTACACTCTTGTAGTTCGAAAGTGGCGTATGCCTTGAACTGAACTTTAAAAAATCAAACGTCAAACCTCGAAAAGTAAAATTGAGCCTCCGGAGAAAAAAAAATAGACGGCCTAAAAGCTCTTTCAATTCGCAGACAATTTATGATGAACACTTTTTTGTTATAACTAACCCAATTTGAAAAAACTAGATCATTAGGCAAAATTTTTAGTTCGCTGGGATATCTGATAAATAATTTCCTTTTTCTAAATTAGAAGTCGATCACGTTTTTCGTGACCTTTGAAATTTTGCTGTTCGATAGTGGAGTTTGCCTTCTTTTTAACAATGAAAATGCATTGAACTTGAAAATAAATCACACGTCAAACCGCTCGAAATTTTGTGATAATTTTATTAAACAAGCTGTAAGTGATCATGACTGATATTCAATAAAACAATGACTCATATCCTGATACACATCAAACACCCAATCAGAAACCCATTTCCAAGCCGGAGACAATGTTTCCACGCTAAAAAACCCAGGCCAGACACCCATCCCGAAGTCGAGCCACAAACGAGTATGAAGAGTTCTGAGTCCCATCGAACACAAAACCTCAGAAGATAACAACCTAGTGCAGATGATCCAGACAACCATCAAAGCAATGATCAACGATATAATCCCAACTATGTTTGCAAGTCTGAAACATGAGATGAAATAGTTGATGGCGAATATGATCAATGTTGCTACTGAAGACATAAAGAAACAAGTTCTCTGAAGCAAAAAAAGTAAAAAAAAAAACGGCTATGCTCCGAAGAAAGGCGCTGCAACCTCAAGAGCCTATCTGAAGCTGAGTTGCTGGAAAGCGGGAGCCATGAAACAATGGAAGGAACGACAATTAAAGTACTGAACATTGCAATTGAGATTGGAGCAAATATCACCGAGCAGGATATATCAACTGCCCATCATCTACCGGGTCGAGGAAAAACAAAACCTATCATTGTTCGTTTTTGTCGACGGGTTGCAAAAGCCTCAACTGAACGAGAGAGAGAGCACAAAAGATGTTAAAATATTCGAAGATTTACACTCAACTTCCTCAAACTGATGAAAACTGACGAGCGAATTGCGGCGGCTTGGTCCAGAGAAAGAATTATCTTCTTCCAGTACAGAACAGATATTTATACCAATAAAATAACCGTGCGGTCATCTAATTGATTATAGTTTTGATGATGTTATGAGTTGCTTTACTGGTGTTTTCTACCAACCGGAGGCCCCCTCCCAAATATAAAATTTCCGTGCTACATGAACGTTGGCCCTCTGAAAGGTCATCTGAATCAACGGGTTTAAAATTGATGTGATGTACAACCCTCCTAGAATAAACAAACTCGGTTTTACCGTTCAACTAGATAATTTATTGGAAGACAACTACTCGCAATCGTTACCATATAACCTGTGGTGATTTTAATATGAATAATTCTAAGACCAATTAGCTATCCGAAAATAACCTGAGCTGTAATTTCTCAAATGGCTATGAATTAGGAGATACAAAAGCAACAAAAGTTACTAAAAACAACAAATAACTGTCTGGATCATTTCAAAAATCTAAATTTAACTCGAACAGATCACCAGGTTTTAGAGCACCAAAGTTTTTCCGATCATTACCCGATCCTATTACAATGGACTCCACTCAGTTTAAATAACAACAGAAAAAATCAATCTTTTTGTGATCTACAATTTGGTAAAGATAAACAAGCGTCTGCCAGTAGATTAGCAATTTGCAAGCACAATTAAGGGAAAATGTAATAAATTCTGACCCTTCTGCATCATTTAACAATTTTGCCACTGTTTTTGATGAAATTATTACATATTATGCACCCATTCGAATAAACACAAAAACGGATTTCGAAAAACTGAAACGGTTCAACAACGCATTGAAAAAATTTTAAAACCAAAAGAAACAAAGCTCATCATTTATGGAAAAATCAATCCAGCAACCCATTTTTACTCGATAAATTCGAAGAATTGCGAGACAAGCTGGAAGAAGAAATAAAGTGGGCAAAAAGAAAATAAAATCGTAAGAAATTCTCTGCTTGTATTGGAGACTCAAGACACTTTTAAACTGCTAAACGGTTTTAGCGGAAAAAAACTTAAATGATACCGATGCGCCAATACTAGAATCGTGTCTGGAGCATTGCAATACTCCATCAACATTTGATGTTGCTGAAAAATTCAATAGATTTTTCTCAGCAATTGGCACCGAGCATAAAACGAAAATGGATTGCCTGCCATCAACACCTTTGACCCAAGCTGAACAATTTGTGTTTTTGTATGCAGTAACAGAACTCGAAGTTCTGGCAAAAATCCATAATCTCGACAATAAATCATCATCGAGATATGGCAATATCAACAACATAAGTTATATTATCGGCACCTGCTACAGTTCCTTATTTAACTTCGCTCATTAACAAGTGCTTCCTGCAATTCGCTTTCCCCGATAGATTGAAAAGAGCAAAAATTATCCCGATGCATAAAAATGGATCTAGGGTTGATGAAAACACTTACCGACCAATATCGCTCCTGATTGCCCGGAGTTAAATCTTTGAAAGAACCATGTTCACTAGAATCTACAATTATCTTAAAAAGTTCTGATTTATTGCCGAAAAATCGGTTTTTGATCGAAGCATAGTACGTACGATTGACGCACTTATTGATTTTACTGAAAAAAGCGGTCATGCGGCGAGCAAAATATATTTACTTTTTTTGATTTGAAAAAAGAATTTCATTCAAAAAAACATCCCCTTTTATTATCAAAGGGTGTTAGAGGGAATCCCTACAATTGGTTTAGTTCGTACTTAAGGGAAAAAATGCAACGCCTGGAAATGAATGGAATATCTTCTAACTGGTCCACAATATCCCGTGGTGTTCCTCAAGGATATTTTTTAGGGCCTTAACAGTTTCCTATCTCATGTCTGTAAATCATCTGAAATTGCTCTTTCTGTGGATCACATCAATGTAATTGCATTGGGACAAGCAGACTTTTTGATTGTAAACTGAATTATTGACTTAATGCCAAAAAACTGATATAAATATGGATAAAACAGTACAAATGAATGCAAAGTCCTCCAGTTCATGACTTCTCAATTAAACAAAAATAATATCAAAACTGAACCGATTTTCAAGTATTTGGGGGTGTAAGTTGATTAAAACTACCATTTGTCTCCCACATAGACCAAGTAAAACTGCGATTAGCAAAACAATCAGGCATTATTTCAAAGCTACGATTTTATACACCTCGACATCAGCTTTTAGATTAATATCGTAGTAACATCAAAAACAACTATCTAGTATGGCATTCTTGTATACGGTTGTTGTAGTTTTTCCTCCTTGCTGCCAATTTTTATGCTTCAGAAAAAGATATTGAAATAGATATAATTTAGAAAACGTACTGACCACTCAGAAGAAGTTTTCGTGAAACAGCAACTGGTAACAGTGCACGAGCTTCAGGTCTATGAGTTACTGATTTTCGTACTAGGATCGATAAATAATCTCCACGGTGAAGATTTGTTGAATAAGTTATTCAGTTTTGAAAATCCATTACGAGAAACTCGTAGGGATAAATTAAACCTGCTGAAAGAAACATCTAGACTTTTCAATCTGCTTAAGACAAGGTGCTTACTCAAAGAAGGGTTAGAAAATGCAAACAACGAAAATTAGAAGTTTTTATCATAAATTTAAAAAAGGATACCTGTTAAGAAACAAGAAACTTCACTGAGATGGGTAAAGGCTACAGGGTTAATAACTGTGAGTTGCGAATTATGTGGAACAATATGACGGTCCAGAGTCTCTTAGTTTTAGAGTTATAACAATTTTGGAATTTTTCTGAAACTTCAATAAATTTCTTACAAAATTTTCAAAGAAAAAAAAATTTGATGTCAGTGTACAACCAGTGGGATGTGGCGTCAAAACATTGATTTTAGCGCTGTGTTCAGCGCTGTTTATTACGCATTCTACATTTTATTTCAAAATTGTTAATGTACTTGTGATATTTAAGTATATTGGATTTTTTTTTAATTTCGTTTTCCTTTGTTTCATGATGCTATCTACCATGGATTTGATATTCAAGGGCAGCTGTCAATAGACCCTCATGGTCTCGTTAGTTGTCCCTTCCGATATGTACTTTATTATTGAATTTTATGTTTATTCTGTCAATGAATGTACCTACCTATCGGAAAAACAAATTCATTCTTTCTTTCTTTCTTAAAAATCAAACTTGAGCGTGAACAAATTCCAACACTTTTTCATTTAAAAAAAAAACAATAATTAGCAAGACCTGTATAAGTGTACTTACTACGTTCATTACCGTTAATTGGCAGTGACTTTATGAACCACAATGACTTTATGGACAAGACTGCTTGTATAAATGAGAGAGAAGCCATGAAAGACTAGAGTGTCCCTTAAGGCTAAATTTTTTTTTGCATTTTCGCATCAATTGCTCTACAGAAAGCAACCGAATCGTTAAAACATATGAAAAAACGCCGATAAACAACACCCAAAATTATCATATGTTTGTCTCAAAATGATCCTCATTTTGATTAAAACCTGTATCGGAACGCAGCAGTCAGCATTGAACTAACATGAAAAATTAACGAGCTGTAATTATTTAGAGAAAAAACCAGGATAAATGTTCATTACGCTTGAAATTAGCAAGCGTTGTTAAGCCAGAGTATACTTTTTTTGGGTTACCAACTAGTTTAACAGAGTTCTTTCGTGCAAGTGGTGAAGAGGTAACGCACTTGCCTATAAAATCAAAGGTTCGAAGGTCAATGGTTCAAATCCGGCCAGGACCTGTTTTTTTAAGCGGAAAATTGTCCGCGCGTCAAAAAAAAGCTTTGTTAGCTGGCTGTTTGTCTGCTATTTTTTGTCGGCTTTGTTGCTGCAGCGCAAAAATTGCATTAAACTTGGGCTTTTTTTCATTCAACCAGTCTTTTCATTTGCTGGTAATCATGGTCATACATTTTTGTATCGCAAGTGATGCGAAGCTTCGCTCCACCTTTGCGTTGGGATTCTATAACACCAAAAAATTTTGTGACAATTTTTTGAACTGGTTAACAACAAAACTGCTCATATATCACAAGAAATTAGGACGAAAGTTTGCTCTGAACTCAGCCAAACAAACCAAGACGAAAAAATTATCCAAAAGAAAGATGCTGGTGAAAAAACTCGTCTATTTCATTGTTTTGCACCATCAGAAAAAATTGGTAGGTATAAAACGTTCCATTAACTTATTTACACTTAAACAAAAAAATTAATTAAAAAACAGAAGGCAGAACGAGAGGAAAACATCAAGTGTACTAGAAACAAATAACGAAAATGAAGTAACAAACATGCAACGGACCTCTGGTGTTTCTAATTATTGGCAACTCATAGGAAACAGCATATAATGGAAAAAAGATCTGCATCGTTTGAGTGTACTTTACCAGCACCCAAAAACAGGGTTGGTATTTTCAAACTTTGTAAAGCTCTTTATATTAAAAAGTTTTTCCTTAATCAAATTTTAAAAAACCATAAAAATTTGTGATGTTTTTTTTAATCGAAATTCTTTGAAAAATTTTACAATTACATAAAAAATGTCACATGACGGAAACTAAAAGCAACTGAGCAGTCGCATGTGAACGCAAGATTTGCAGCTTTTGAGAGCATTCTCACAGTACCCAATTACAATGTTGGAAAACTGAAATTTGGAGACTTCGAAATTAAGTTTTCTAAAACTTTTTTGAAAAGCCATAAAAATTGTTATATCTCGAAAAATACAAAGATTTGAGCATTATTACTTGAAGGTAGGATTCGCAACCCCTGAGAGTACTAAAACAGCGCCCAACTACAGAGTTGGGAATTTTAAAATTATCTAAAAAATTTTTTGAAAAAAATCACAAAAAACATCTCGAAAACTAAAAAGACTTGAGCAGTCAAATTTGGAGGCAAAATTCGCAACTCCTGAGAGTACCCTGACATAGCCTCACTTTTGAGATGAGAAAAGTTACGTAAATGTTCAATGAGCATTTTTTCAAACAAAAATTGACCTAAAAACGTCATATCTCGAAAACTACAAAGAATTGAGCAGTCATATTTAGAGGCAAGAAGCGCAATCCTTGAGAGTACACTGACACTAACCAACTACAGGGTTCGAAATTTCAAATTTTGTGAACTACTTTTTAATTTCGTTTTCTGAAAATTTTCTCAAAAATCGTCGTATCTGGTGAACCAAAAGAACCTGGGCATTCAGAATTGCCAGCCCTAACAGCATCACACCATTATAATGCTTATTTAACACTCGATGCAATGAGCTCTGTACTCAAAATGGAAAATCGAAAAAAAACAATCTTTAGCATTGCAAAATGCGATATATCTTGAACGTGCAAAAACTCTTCCGTTAAACATTCAAAAACAATACGTTGAAAAAGCTTAAACATGACGAGATAATGAAGCCCGCATTTAAATGTATAATAGATTTTGAAATGTGAAAAAAATCTAAAAGTTACAAGCAAAATTTGATTCAAGGTAATTTTCGATCTTATAGCACTTGAAGCCTCCTAAAACTGAGGCTATTGCATAGAGAAATTAACCTTCTAAAAAAATTATAGGCTAGAAAGCACTTTTTGACAAAAAAACTGAATTGACGGAAAAACTGATTGAAATTTACACCAAGAAAACTGCGAACAAACTCATGATTTAAATAATTTTCGCTCAAAAGAATATAATTAGAACATCAACCCGCTCAAGAATTATCGAGATAAATATTCCAAACAGCTTTTTTGATAAGATAAAAACAACTCGGAAAAAACTTTCAAAAAATTCGAAAAAAAATTCAAATTATGATTGTTCAAAGAAGGTCGGAGAAGTGATTTTATAATTTCAAGCAAACCTTTTCAAAAATAAATCAATATCAAAAATTGTCTGGAACCAAATAAAAAAACACCAAGTAAATAAGCCGACAGCATTAAAGCCGAAACTTATATTAAAATCATGCAGAAAAAACTTGTATCTATCATCTACAAAGCAAGCTTTAGCCCTATAAAGGCAAAACACGTAAGATACATATTTGTAAATTTACCGTTTCAAGCTTGCTTCGAAATAAACCTTTCTGTGAACAAAGTTACTAACCGGAAAAAAGTCTAGTATAGTAAACACAATGGCATTTATTTAGTGTCCCGTATTATTTTAATATGACAAAATTGCTGGCCTAAATTCAATTTGATATTATTTAATATTATTTCTTAGAACTTAAGAAAAAAGATGACCTTAGCTCAGGGCCGAGTATAAGCAAAATTGACGAACATGCTTAATTTAAAAAAAGAATTTTGTCTGAAGAAAAAGCTAGAAGTTAAAACTCAAAAGTTATAACTAAAAATGAGCAGCCTTGTTATAACAATTGCGAAGATCAAAGCAACCATATTAGTCAACTATTTTTGTTCCTCGGGATGGTCTCATTGCCTTGACGCGTTGAGAGGAAAAAAAGTTCAACTAATAATCGATCAAAACAGTAAAAAAAGATACAATAATCAACAAGATTCATCAGATTGGTAAGTGGAAATGTTAAAGATAAAAAGGCAAGATTTACTTATTTCATACGGCGGCAGGACTAAAATTCCAAAACAAACTGAGTTTTAACACAAGTGGCGATCAAATCAGTACTCAGAAAAAGACAACATGAGAAGTTGAAAGATTAGATGCGAGGAAGATGAGCATCAGTTTACTAAGTTAACAGTACAGAATATTCCGACTACGTTCAATTGTTCCGACCACTTCAGGATCATGGAAGGAACTACAGCATACCCTGGTAGTTCATTCACTTTTAGATACCAAGGAGAAATGTCGAATGTGGTGATTTTTGAAGGGTACTTGAAAAGATTCAATTTATCCTTTTCTCAGGTTTTGCGAGTTTCAGCCTAACTCTAATTTGTTGAATGTGCGTTTTAAAATTTTAAGACCATTATATAATTCAAGAAAAGACCGACATTTGCTAAATCAATTCTTTCATTGAATTAATTAGAATTTTCAACCCAAAATCAGGTTAGACACCAAAATGTCACATGCGATCGATTGATCAAGAGTCTTTAATGAAACAAAGATTTCGAGAATAAACTTTTTACCAATTCACAACTAAACGCTTTTTGTCCCCACTATAGAAAATAAGTGGGAATTTTGTGTTATAATGTGTTTTAGTTTCTTTTTCACGATATCCGATTTATGTTCCGACCATTGAAAATGGGGAGGAACTTTGTATTCGTGTGTGCTTCAGTTTTTTTTCCAGGCAAAATCAGGCACCACAATTAATCATAGGAATGGGTCGATTGATATATCATATTAAAGCCCTTTCAGTCGTGATTCGAACCACAAAAAAATCCCAAAACTTTTTTCTAGTGTCGAGAAAAACCGGTTTGAAGTTTTTTAGTTATAGTTCAATTTCGAGCGAGTAAAGCGATCAAGCAGTCTTATTATAGAAGGATACGCCGTAAAACTGTTACTCAAGCCCTGAAAAATCAATTTTACTCCAAGAAAAAACTAAATTGCGGTTCAGATCCTTTCATCATTCCACGCACAAAAAACGGCACTTTTTTGTGGGAAAAAAAAAACTAAATTGCTGTTCAGATCGTTTCATCATACCACGCACATAAACGGCACTTTTTTGTAGTTTTTTTTAACAGACTATGGTCATAAAATTCTGTGCAACTTGCACGCACATCAACCGGCTACCCTTTTTTCAATTCACAACTAAGCAATAACATGATTCAGACCAGACCAATAATTGCGATGTGAAACTAAGCACCATAGTTCAAATACAGAAAAATGTATATCACACCCAAACAATTTATTTTACCAGATTCATTGCAAGTTCTACATTTCCATAACATTTAGGCATGTTATCGTGGCCTAATGCAACAGTAAAACGACTAAGAGCAAGATATATAAATGAACAATGGATTTGTTCAGCTAGTTGTTAACTCGAGAAACCGCTTCCCAATTTGCCCATCGCGAACCTAATTTGAACATTATACATTTTATTTGCAGAATAGCTGCACTTCAGACAGATTAAAGAACCCATTTTATAATATACTTTGCTGGTGCGAATTTGATTGGAAATAAAAAGTTGACTCGTAATGAAAGATAATATCTATAACCACCGCTTGTTAAACTAGATGAAGCCCCAGTTCAATCAAAACACTAGTGAAAAAAGTTTTCTTATCTTATTTGGACATGCAGTCGACTAAAAAAATTTGGGCACAAGCGTGATAGAGAGTTCCCAATAAGAGAGTAACAGGGTCCCTAATGTAAATACAGTGTTTCAAAATTGTTCCACTTATTGCCTCGTCATGTATAAAGCACCAAACAAAGTTATATCGCAAATAAGGCAGGTTAATCACGTTTGAGTGGAATTTCTGATCGAGCGGCGTCCATTGATTTACTTTAGTGCTAAATTTGTTTGTAATCAGCGTGATTTGGGACTCCTCTGTCACACTTGTACCTTAATTTGCTTCAGCTTGCGATAGAAAATTAAGACTGTCACTACTTGAAGATGAAGCCAACGAGAAAAAAAAATGCAGATGAACTACTTGTAGATGAACCGACGAGAAAGAAGAAATAAGAAAATTGCATTTCAAATGAGCACCGAATCAAAACTTATTAAAAGGTAAAATGTTACTCCCAAAAACAATTAGATAGAAAAATTTGGCTCCTCAAATCTCTCCAAAAAGGTCTCTAAGCCGATATATTATAAGCCCCGAAACCTTTTCAGCCGAATAAGAAAAAACGGGAAAAAATGATAAACTGAAATCGGAGTTGGTTAATTTGCCGCCAACATTAACAAACTTTCGAACAGAACGGGCATTTAATATGCAGACATGCACAAAAATTGCTTGTTCTCCATTTTTCTAAATTGAAAAAAGACTAATACCCGATTGCAATACCCTTGCTTGGGTAATAAGATGGAAATGGAGGACCAATTAACAAACGATTACTGATCTCTCATCTCAAAAATCAAAAACAACACGTTTGTATTTTTTCTCCGATCGAAGAAGCTTCTGCTTTTTTTCAAAACTTTGATCGTATGTCTATGCTCAAACCAACCGGCTATTGAGGAATACTTACACTCTTCATTAAGCTTTCAACTGAGAGGCTCACAGCTGTACTCCGCAAGCACAAGCAAAAAATGGTTAAAAAGGGCTCTAATATACGACAAAAAGTACAAATTTTAAAAATGCTCTGAAAAAATTCAAACTTCCGAAAAAACAAGGAAACCGGTTGCTGCGCAAATAGCACAGAAGGTTCCGACCACATTCTCAGTAAAAAAAAAATTTTTTTTTCTTCAAGTTAGTGATGGTGCAATTATTTTTGAATTTATTACGAATATTTTAGAATTTATTTTTGCCAGAGAAGTGCTGAATGAAGCTTCTAAAACTAGTTTTCCTTTCAGTAAAATCAAGTTTTTTAGCCGAAATTGCTCATTTTATGTATAACAAACGTTACTCGATTGCTTAATTCGCTCGAAACTAGACGAAAAATCAAAAACTTGAAACCGGTTTTTCTCAACACTAGAAAAAAAAATTTAGGCAATTTTTAAATGTGGTCCAAATCACGACTGAGAGGTCTTTAATATGATATATCACTCGACCAACTCCGATGATTATTTGTGGTACCTTATTTTGCGTGGAAAACAACAAGAAAAAAACTAACACACACCTGAAGACAAAGTTCCTCCCCATTTTCAATGGTCGGAACGAAAATCGGATATCAAAATTGAGCATACGGGATTCGAACTGGCTTAACGAAAGAAAATCACTAAATGTTGGCGTATTGCAAAACACTTTATTTAGTACTACAACTCTTAGATATCATGCAGCAAAAAGGCTCTTATATAAATTACGTTTAATTATAGCACAAACTTGGACTAAAAAAGCGAACTTTCTTGAAATCTAAAAAAGCCGAAAACAATAATCTGCAAGCCCGTTTGTGTAAAATCTGCAAAAACTAGTTTCTCATTTTTTTTTCATTCTACACATGTGAGTATATTCAGTGATTTCTGAATACGTGCTTGGTAACACACTACGCTTTAAATCCTTCCGAGGTCATCGGAGCAACAACAGGTGAGTTCTCGGGTAGCGAAAAGGTAACTTGCCATGTGGAATAAGGATTCCAGTAGTGAGAGTGAAGGCAACAATGAAGAAAGTCATCTTCATGAATCTAAACAAAGCATAAGAGTTTCCTGAAAACACTACCAATGAAAACAGAGGCAAAAGGTGCATCAAAAATTACCTGAAAATCCTTTAGTCTTTCACTATCTAGTTTTATTCAATCAGAAGAATAAATTAAAAACTAGCGCGACAGTTGGAATATCGTCAATTTTCGACTTAATCAATGTGACGTTAAGTCCTTCGATGTTACGAACGACAACAAACCCGAACTTGATATTTTTTCAAATAGCTTTACCTGCTGCTTGGTATGTGGACCCCTCCCGTGTCGCTACTGTCAGCCCGGTTGTTGTTTGGGTCCCTAGAAGATAGCTTTGCGGTGTACTCGTCAGAGGAGGTTTCTATCTCACTTTCATACATATGGCTAGACACTGGAACCTTGGTTTTCCTCTGGTTGTGCGCGGGCTAAAACCAGATTAATTGATGCACACCATAGTAAGCAAGGACATTGCAGTTAAGATGACGGGAAAGCATTGTCGGATCATTAGCCAATAAGATATGATGGGAAAACGAAGCTGGCAATTTAGCGGCCGAGGTCTTTCTCCCATTCTTTTCATGGACATCAAAATATTCAGCTCAAATAAGTATTTATGACCGCCACCACAGAACATGGCCAACTGACAGTTGGAAAAGAGTAATGAACGCAAGGAAACTGAAAAAAAGGACTCGTTTTTTCAAAACTCTTCAACTTTTGAATTTCGAAGAAAAAAACAGATGGCCTAAAGCTCTTTGAATTTGTAGAACAATTTATGATGGACACTTTTTTGTTAAAATTAACCCAAATTGAGAAAACTGGATCAATAGGTAAAACTTTTATTTCGCTGGAAAATCTGATAATTAATTTCCTTTTTCGAAATAAGAAGTCGATCACTTTTTCTTGACCTTTACAGTTTTGCTGTTACCTTTACAATAGAACTGCACTGAACTTAGAAAGATTTAAGGCTTTCTCCTGAAAAAAAAACACATCAGCAAGACCTATATAAGAGTACTCACTACGTTCATTACGAAAAAAAAAGAAAACATAAACATAACCAACAGACAGTTGGAAAAGAGTCAATCAACGACAGTTAACAGAAAAAAAAATCATTACTTAAAATCTCAAATCTCGAAATTCAATAAAAAAAAATAGATGGCCTTATAGCTCTTTGAATTTTAGACCAATTTATGATGGACACTTTACCTAATAAACTCAAGTTGACGAAACTGCATCAATAATAACAATTTTTATTTCGCTGGTAAATCTGAAAATTAAATTCCACTTTCGAAACTAACGAAAAAAAAACAGCCAAGAGACAATTGGAAAAAAGTCAATGAACGCTAGTAAGCAAAACTGACTTGTTTTTTGAAAAAACCTCAACTTTCGAACTTCAGAGAAAATAATCAGTGCCCTTAAAGCTCTTTGAATTTCTGAAACAAATTATGATTGGCACTTTTTTGATAGAATTAACCCAATTTGAGAGAACGGGAGCAAAAACTAAAAATTTTAATTCGCTGGGAAACCTGAAATTTAAATTCCACTTTCGAAACTAGAAGTCGATCTCGTTTTCGTCACCTGCACACCTTTGCTGCTTGATAGTGGAATTTGTCTTCCTTTCAACAAAAGAAATGAACTGAGCTTCGAAAGAAATCAAAAATTAAACCGCGAAAAAAATAAATGCATAATATTTGAAAAAATCAAACCTTACACTAGCTATGTTCTGGAAGAGAAGCGTCTCCAGACTGCTTCTGAGTGGGTATACGACGAGCGGGAAGCTGAATAGGATGGAGAAAGCGAAACAGAGTTTAAATGTGTCTGTCAGGGGACTCTGGTGGAAGTTGTGCAGCATATCTCCCAGACAGCTGTCACCAAACATCAGGTATCCAAAAATACCCACCTGTAACAGAAGAACAAACACCATACTACATGAAGCGAAGCCAAAATTAGTACTCCACAGATAGCAGATTTGGGAACTATTCCTGACAAAAAAAAATCAAAGTTTAAATTAAGAAACTGAAAGTGTAAGAAAAAAAGAATATTTTCGAGTCCCTCGAACGAATTTCTAAATCAATAAGATTAAAAATCAGTCCCAAATTTCGAAACGCTGAATTATTGGAATAGCAACAAAAAAGCAAAATTCTTCATTTTGCTCTATTACGCTTTAGAAAACCTTTTACAATCAATATTTGTTACTTCCAGGTAAGGTAAGTAAGGTCTCGGTTAGCCAGATAAAATTTCTTGTTGAAGAATTTTTAATGAACTTACAGACGAGTAGAGGGTGGCAACAAAAATCATGGCACGCTTTGTCACGATCTCAATGCTCTTTGGCGTGTCATCTTCCAAGGTCTCCATGAGGGGAAACAGCGCAGGCTGGCACGTGAAGGAGCCAGCTATGATGGGGGCTACCTCCATCACACCTTCGAAGTTGTACCACACCCAAGGATATTTAGAGGGTTTGAGGGCGGAGTCAGACGGACCAGTGGACCGCATATAGGACACAAAAACCTGAAAACCAACCAAATAATCTTCCATCTAATCTATGACAATCTATGGTACAATTTTTGAATCGACAGCACATGTAAGCGATGAAAATATCTTGTTAAAGGATGAGGATGATTGATACTAGTAAAAAAAATCGAGTTTCTTTGTATTGTATCTAGAGACGAATTTTCTTTGTATCAAAATATGAGCGAATCTTAAAGAGAATTCACATAAATTAAGATTATGATTCATTTAAGATAGGGTCGCTAATTTGTTACTTACATATAGAGCGAATATGACGTAGAAAACGAGTGAGAATGCACTGAGTTTGGCGAACTTCCCAATGTCTGACACAAGAGCCAGTGGAAGCACTATGACAGTGGCCAGAACTATCATCACACTGTTCTTGTAGAACCCCAACTCCTAAGTCAAGATACCAAGTTACATTTGTACAATCGCAAATCATTAAGGTAATTTACACCGAGCGATGCGGAGCTTCGTTGCGCCTGCGATAAAACTATGTGCCTGCCAACTTTCAAAAAAAGTGACAAACGGCAACATATTCCAAATTAGCTCACTTACGATTAGATACGCAAGTTTTTCTTTTTTTTTCAGGTTCACGATTTGTCAATCTAACTTGTCACTCACAGAATCAACTGATAGCGTGACGAAAACGTAACTCATATTCGACGTCGTATTTAGCACATTTAGCCCAGAGGTTACATCCATGCCTGGAACGACAATGGTAAGGGTTCGAACCTAGTAAGGCCGTTCTTTTAGCAAACTAAAAAGTAAACGCAGAAAACAAATAGCTGGCTTAATTGCCACTTAACAAAAAACAAAGAAAAGAGTCAATTTATTGAAATTTAACAGTTGCGATAATCAAATCGTTTGTAATTATGATGTTATCTGCTTGCAAAAACTTGCACCAAATTTTTTTGAAAAAAAAAGTGGCTAAATTTTAAATCTCTTTGTTGATGAACTCTTCAAATTCGACTTCACGTCAACTCAGCTTCTATTTTTTTGCCAAAATATAGTTTTTTATTACTTTTTCCATTGCGAAGAATAATTTTATTACTTTCAACAGAACATGGCATGGCAACATCCGGTGTTTTTTCCACGGCGACTGAAAGCCCTTTCTGCCATAGAATACGTAAACATGTGCTCTTTTTTGTTCAATGAGCCTTGATGATGAAGTAAAAAATAATTTAATTAAGACCGCTAATTAGAACTCGCATGCCACACAGGTTACTCACATCAGCTGTGACGTATCTGGAAAGGAATTCGGCGGCCACGTCTCCGATGACGACGAAGAAGGCGACACAGCAGCCGATATTCAGTCCAATCACACTCAACTCCACCACCGTCTTGCCCAGAACTCCATTGGAAAACAGCACTGAAAAACCATACAATCGTCATTGAAGGAATCTACGACTTCAATTACAGAAGCACAAGATAAATGTCAGAATAAAAAAAATATAATTGATATTACGTGAACAACAAGCAAACAAACCGATAATAAGCGGATACGCCATGAAAAGGAAAAACATCAATTTTCTTTTTGAAATTCGGCATATATAGTTGAAAATTGAAAGCTCAGAAGTCAACAGCGAATGAGTTAAGAAAATATCATATTCTACTCAGGGCAAGTACCATCTTTCACTGAAAATACTTCTAAGCATACAAAATCTAGTCTACTTTTCGATGAACGGAATAATCATCCAATATTCTTCGTTTATTTCATCTAAGTCATAGTCATAATGATCATGCAATTAACTTTGAAAAAAATTTGACGGATGTTTTTGATGATTAGATGGTCATTCTGAGCTTCGTTCGAGGCATTGATAAGTGTCGACAAAGGAGAGAAACATTTGATAAGACTAGAGAGAAAGAGGAGAGAGAACAGTTGGCTGCATACGTACCATCGCTGATCATTCCTGGCAGAAATAGAAAAAGTAGGATAATGAAATCCTACCATCGTAAAAATATTGAAGGATATGCACCACCGGGAAGAAACTACACCGCGTACTGCAATTATATCCTAGACCCCTCATGCACACCAGTATTAACATTGACGTGCAAACAGTTTCCTCGCATTGTTAATTACCACCCTGGTCTTTTTCATGACTCAATTTGAGTGTTACTCAGGAAAACTTCAAAGCTTTGAACTAAAAACTTGTTGTTGAATTCTCGAGTTGAATTTTTCAACTCATTGTCGGTACTACTCGTTGAATGGTCGAATCAGGGGCGGATTTAGGGTGGGGGGCGGACGCCCCCCCCCCCCCCCCTCAGGGATTCGACCCCCTGTCGACCCAAAGGGTCCCCCTTTGATACTTTTTCAGAAATCCATTTTTGGCAGACCGACCCTATAAGTTTTCTAAAGGCGCCTTTGGCGCCAATATATACTAAATTTGAGGGGGAGCGCGCGCCAAAAAAAAACACGATTTTTTTTGTCAAAATTTTTCAAAAAGTGCCCAAAAACGGCTTTTTTGACTGTTTTTTCAAAAATTTGCCAGCGGCGCAGAAAATTTTGCCAAAATAGGGGTCAAACAGTGCTTTGGGAGAGCTCGAAAAATCAAATTTGTCAACCTAAAAAAAAGGTCGTCAAAATTTTGGGAAAATTTTTTGAAAATCCGCCCCCCCCCCTCGAGAAAATCCTAGATCCGCCCCTGGGTCGAATCATAACTAAAAGCCTCGCTTCAAACCAAGTCATGATACAAGTTTCAGTTGAGAAGAAGTGCAATTGATCATAATTACTTCAGGGGCATATTCACATTGAGTGGAGTGAAACTTTAATATGAAATAAAGTGACTTGTGAGCTCTCCATGTGCTGTAAATAAAGCTCAGCCAAAATTTCCAAGTTTCCTCTTTCCTAGCCAAACGCATCACGGACTAACCGAGATATTGGAATGACTTTCTGCGCACTGCACAAGCGGCTCGGGCCAGAAAGCGACATGATATGTAAGTGAAGTAAGCACAGGAGAAGATGCACAGCAGACCAAGAATCAGACCAGCCTACACAAAATGTAAAAAACAATTTCTTGCTTCAATTGATTCTTTTATTTGGGTACGTGATGAGAACAAGGAAAATATTCAGCCATGTTGTAAAAATAAACAAGATTCTAAACATACTACAAATTTTGTCTAAATTTTACGTCAATATTTGAAATTTTAATTACTGAAGCATGGAAATTGATCTCATTCAATTGAAGTTTTTCATTTCCAACAGTAAGTTAGTATATGAGCATCCAAAAAAGTAGCGAATATTCGGAAAGTATAACCAAAATTCGGTTCACCTTGAAATGCCACACTATGAGCTGATGCTTGTCATACAAGCCCTACTTTATAACTAAGAAATGTTTATTTCGCGTTTTTTCAACATAGATTATTTGAGATCAATATAGCCTTCAAAATACCATGGTAGCTTGTCGAAGTTATAGTTGACTAACCAGCACATCTTTCAATAATTACAAAATATGACTCACCCGTTTAAGAGCATACGGCATGGATAGAAGCGATACTCCCACAATTGAATTGGCCAGATTGACAGTGGCGGACCATATGAGGTCATTTCTATAGTTTGCACTCATCCCTCCTCCACTAGAACTCATGGACCCACCCATGCCTATGCCCACTGTATGGCTATTACTGGCCATAGAGCTGGAGGCCATTCTGACCATTGATGATATTTTTACATAAACAACAGCTACTTTGCGATTCCTGTCAGTTGAAGCATACTATTCAACAATTTAATCTGAAAATAAAAATATAGTAATTTAGCCAACAGAACAGACAATGATTCGTCTATTCTGTTGTAACAGAAAATTGGAAAGACCAATGTTTTTAAAGCATTTTAGCCATTCAATTTACAAAACACTGTGCCAAAAACTTGAAAAAGATCGTAGGGAAAGTTGAACCGGGCTAAAACGAAACAGCAAACCATTATAGCAAACTTTTTTTCCAGGATTCAATGTATATTTAGCTCTCTTAGACCTCTAGAGAGCCCGTTGATAGCTCAAATGCGAAAATGGAATGAAATTTCTCGAGGAACAAATGAGTCATAGTCATCTTTGCGTCAACAGCTGGTCGAAAAACAGTTGATGAATGGAACTCAAGCTCATCGGAAAGCACAAAAAATAGCCAACAGGTGATTGAAATTATGCAAAAAAAACTCTGAACTCCCCAAAAAAAAATTGATGAAAAATTTTTGAACACGTTTCAAGTTCAGAATTATAAAATTATTCAAATGGTGAGAGAATTCTGAAAATGAAAAAGACCGGAAGATATATCTGAGATAAAACACAGTCGTGCGTGAAACATCTATTTGCTGAAGCTAAAAAATCAAGCCAGAAATGGTGTCAATATCTTTCAAAAACGGATACACGACTCAAAAATTCCGTCTCGCCAAGCAAATGAAAAATGATCAAAGGGGATGTAGTTGGAGCAAAATTCATTAAATATTAAGGAAAACTCCTTACTTGGGCTCTCTCGCAGAGGTAAAGCTACTTCTCAAATCTTTTTAATTCTTTTAAGACAAGTCCATTTGAAACGGAGGCTATCCACCGAGTGGCTGGCCCATTGGAGTATTTACTATCCAAGAGGTGCCACTAGCAGAAATGAAAAATAAGAAAAACCCAGGACCAACAGGGCTAACTTCGGATATTTGCCGGTAAAAGCTTACTTGCTGGGCTGTTCTGGGCTCTGGTCTAATCCCGTCCGATTTGAGCGAAATGGAAACTGCTACATTTTACAAAGGGAAAGGCAATCCGTTACAATTTGAATCTTACAGAGGCATCCGATCACTGGAACAAGCTTTAAAAATTTTTCGAAAAAGTACTAAAAAAGTCTGCGACATTTGACAAAAATAGATGGCATACACGTTTTGCTGAAATTTGTTTACGTTTTGCTTAAATTTTGTTCTAGCTGCATCCTTTTGATCATTTTTCATTTGCTTTTGAGGCGGAAAACTTGAGTCATGTCTCCAATTTTGAGAGATATTGACACCATTGGACTTATGGGTGGTAGATCAATTACCGATGCCGTTTTGCTGAAAAACCATTGGAAGAACTATTTGCGGAAAAGAAAAAAACCTGCATCACATAATTGTTGATCTCGAAAAAGCTTTCGACCATGTTCCCAGGGAACTGATCTCATGTCTCTGAGGCAACAGAGAGTCCCTGAGCATCTGATAGGACTGATAACGTGTCTGTACACCAAGTCAAAAATCAGAGTTCGCCGACCCCAGGGATGCAGTAATTATTTCAAAATTAAAGAAGATCGAGGATCGGCACTTAGCCTTTGTTATTAATAATAGTAATGGATGGGGCTAAGAAGAAAAACTGTCGTTCCACGGAACCGTGGGATATACTATATGTACATGACCTTGTGATACCAGATGAAATGGAATCCCAGTCTAGTAAGAAGTTAAATAATTGGAACAAGGCTTTACAAAAACGAGGCTTAAAAATAATTTTCGATCAGACACAGCAATTGGAAAAACCAGCTGGAAGACCTGAAAAAGCCAGATCGATTGTGTTAAACAGGACCTGAATACTTTAAGCCTCAAACCCACAGACTGCATTGATCGAATTACATGGAAAAACGTAAGATCGTCCATTAAAAAGCTTGAATGCTATTCAGAATGCCTTCATCTGAATGCTGGAATTCGTCGTCAAATCTATTCAGACATACCATTGCTTACGCACTTTCCGAATGTCCAATATTGCCACAATGAGAAAAGAAACAATAAACGCATGTAGAAAATCAGAATTTTAGAAAATTAGTGACTTAGGCATGACTGTCAAAAAATGGAAAATAAAATTAAAATCTTTCTTTTTAATTTTCTTGTACAATCGTTTTTCATCTTTTTATGGCCAAGGAAGCGCTAAATGAAGATTCCAAAATTGATTTTACTTTTAGTCAAACTAAATTTTCTTAGCAGACAGGATCAATATAAAAGGGTAGAAAATCGAATAGTTAAAATTCAGCTACGGTGTCGGATTCGATACTGCATACAGATTAAGAATCTCACGCGCTTTACGAACGTGTAATACCGAACGCTACTCGACTGCACTACGCGCTCGAAATTAGACTAAACTGAAATTAACTTTTTTCGACACTTGGACAATTATAGCACCTGATTTTGCGTGGAAAAAAGAAAAAATTAAAACACACCCGAATACAAAGTTCCACCCACTTTCAATGGATGGATCAATCATCGCGGCCTGAGACAATCACTTCGTTCCTGTACAATTTAACGACAAATATTTCACCGAATTATCAAAATATTGGCAATAAAAAAAGAAATATATCTGATTTCTAAATTCAGCTACGGATAATCGAATTAAAAGTATTTACAGCAAAAAGAATCAACCCAGTCAGCATGAATTAAATTAAAACTAATCAGTCAAATATTTACCGCAGTTTTGCTTAATTTAAATTTGATATGATTCCAACCTATGCGTTGCAGGCATAATAGCAAGCTTTGCCTTCTTTAAGGACTTATGTCACGTTTTCTGAGGAAGCATCGACGAAATAAAGAAGCATACAATAAAAATAATACAATTATTCACGATATGAGTGAACTTCGTATTCAATCAAGACGGTTATTGGACATTCATGGTAATAGCTAAATAATTGAAATAGCTGCAGCTTCGCAAAGTATAATTAATGACGATAGAATCAGGGTATAATGAAATTAATGATTTTAACAAACTGGGATATTTATCGAGGCCTTGCGAGTCCAAACCCTCCTTTTACTCTCAAAACCAAAAAAATCCCAGCAATCAAAAGAGAGACGCAGCCCACAAGCAGATATGCGATTCCCAAGAACTCATTCAGAGTTCCGAACTCCGATGCGTTGGTTATAATTATTGATTTTCTGGCGCCGAATCTAGACACCGGGTAGTTGTAATCGATCGTCAGATTGTAAACTCCTTTGGGAAGTCCGTCCTGGAACCCATCCTGGCTGTGGTCGATTCTTCGCCAGGGTTTCCTGAAGGTCGGCAAGCTTGACGTTCGCATCCATACAATCAAATCCTCATTTTTCAGACCATTGTTGCTTTCGTCGTCCACGTCCAATGTCACAAGGGTTCTGCCACACCAATTAGGCGGACTGGCATAGTTACTTGGGTCAGCTTGTAGCATTTCAATCCAGCCGTCAGGATTTTTGAATTTGTCATCCTTGTCACTGGCCCAAGCAATTCCAGTTCTCAACATATTCACAACAACATCGTCTGAAGTACTGAGTTCAAAAGTGTCGTTGAAAATGGAGTTGGCAATTGCGCCACAGGGAACTATTTTCTGCCCATTTTCATTGGTTCCATATGGATCACAGTCCCCAGAGGGCTTCTTATCCCAGTCACCTCTCAGTTGCACGTCATCTCGAGAGAGAACGTACCTGGACAGATTCGTAAAACTTAACATGGCAGTACGTTTTGAAGTTTTTGGCATATTAAAAACATGTTACCAGTTTAAATTTCCGACATTTTCTATTATTTTCTTCGAGCTTTTTTAAGCAATTGCAACTGAAATTTGCAGGGCTGAATTTGTATTTTGCGGGTAGATATAAAAACCATCTACATTTTTTCTAGGTCTTTTAGATTTTCCGCTCATTAAAAAAAAAAAGTAGATTGCCAAAAAACCGAAATCCCCCTTTGGTACTTTTTAAGAAATCCATTTTTGGCCGACCGACCCTAAAATTTTTCTAAAGGGGCCTTTGGCGCCAATATATACTAACTTGGAAGGGGAGCGCGCGCCAAAAAAACGCTATTTTTTTGTCAAATTTTTCCAAAAAGTGCCCAAAAACGGCTTTTTTAACCTGTTTTTTTTTCGAAAAATTTGCTCCATCTACGGTCTTTAGAGTGCTTAAGGAGAGCTCGGAAAATCATTTTGGTTGACCTAAAAAATTTGGTTGACCGAAAATTTTTTGAAAATCCGCCCGTTCGCATTTAATTTAAATCGCAATTGAGGAAAATTACCCAGTTAATCGTTATCTAGACATTCTTACCTTCGATGATTCTGATAGAATCCGTCCAGTTTGTATTGCACATACACAGGCTTCGGAATGTCCTCGCCAATATTTACAGAGATGCTACAATTACACGAGACACACCCGGTCTCATTGACTGAGAAATCGACTTGGTCGCAATTGTTGCAGTCTGTGTAGTCAAACTCCACTTCAACAACCTTCACTTCTTCCACCGTAATAATAATTCCAAAGATGAGAAAAAAAATCGCAATGATCAGAAATGAAATTGCTATGCTTCCACTGTTGTACGAAGGCTGCCATGCTGGAAGTTTTTGCTCCTTGAAGTCTTCTCTAACTTTCTTTGGGTTCAGGTTTGAACAGCAGTTGGTTCGTTGTGTAACTACTGTTTCAGACATTTCACCTGAAAAGTCACGAAAATTAGTCCAACCCCAATGAGTTTAGATCCTTACACATTTTTTACTCACAAAGAGTAAGAGGCCACCAAGCCTTCAGATGTACTTCGAACTTCCCGATTGTTTTCCATTCTCAATCTTCCTTCATGCAAAGAAAAATTTATTCTAGCAGCAGTTTCGTTAGAAACTCAGTTGCAAGTTTTCACTTCGCAAACACAATGAAAAACTCCAGAATAGCTTTAAACAGATGATTTCAACAAAATGAGTCTTGAAAAAAAATTGAAAAATAGGATTCCAAACAGTAGAACCTAAACCGTTACTACAAAACTAAAACCGAGCTCAGCTTTAACAGAGCCACGCAAAGAGCATTGCAAGCTAGCAGATAAAAAATGAAACGAAAAACAATACATCAAAAACGTAAAAGAAAGACATAGGCGAAAAGAAAATCAAAAAAGTCAAAACAAAAACTAGGTGAGCCAAAAATTTCGAATGTCTCGATAAAAGATAACTAGGGGCCCAGCTGAAGCTGGAGGTAAATTGTTGGTTTTTTTGGAATTTGTTATACTGATGCGGGGTCAAATAGGTAATTTCAAAATTTTGACTTTGGCCAAAACCATAGTTGTTTATCTACTAAAATAAGTGCGAAAAGTGAAAACTTTTAAGAAATTGAAATCATCCAAAAACATATCATTTCTCTAAATAAAAATTAGGAGTGGGCGCTTGTGCACGAAAAAATCTTGTAACCAGTTCTTTCGATTGAGCCCTTCATCTCAGATTTTATAGGATAGCTTCTAAGAAAAGTCAAACAGTTTCTAAAAAACTATCAAAGTTCAACACCTTGTCTGTCCGAAATCCATAATTGTTTTCTGCAAAATTGATATCGTGGCCGGTCAAGCAGAGAAGTTTACCAAGACCGTTTTTTTAATTGATTCGATTGATCATTTAACCTAAGAATTGGCAGGGTAGCTTTCGAGAAGTGTCCAATAGTTTCAAACAAAAACTGACTTTTTCGAAAAAAAAATTGGGCGCAGTAGATTATGCAGGTGAGCTTCCCACAACCCGTGATTTCGACCTACACGCAAAATCGCAGATTCAAGAGGGTAGTTCTCGAGAAAAAGGAAAGTCTCAAAAAACGTTCAAAAAATCAAAACTGACTTTTCCGAGGGCCACAGTTTTTTGTATACTCTATTTTGTATACTCAATTGCTTGCCCAAAACCGGAATACACAAAACTGTTTTTAATGTGAGGAAACAATGCCTAATTTTGAGCTGCGGCAACTAAGCAGACAGAAGTCCGGCAAAGAATTTTTTGACGCGCGAACAATTTTCCGCTTACAAAAAAAACAGGTCCTGACCGGATTCGAACAATTTACATTTGTATTTATAGGCAGGTGCGTTAACAGGTGCCATAAGCAGGTTCGTTAGCAGGTGCCACAAGCGCGAATCAAGATCTGCCTTTCGATTTCATATGAACCAAAGGTAAAATATTTCTGCTAAACTAGTTGTTAACCCAAAAAAGGTCCACTTTCCAGTTTGATAACGCTTGCAAATCGCAAGCGTAAGTAACAACGGAACTAAACTTACGAATCGGAAATAAAACCTACAACCTTTGAGCAGACACGAGTTGAGCAAAAAAACTGGTTTTAGGAGAAACTTCTAAAAGTTTTAGGTCCCCCCTGAAAATACAATAATCAACACTTGCAACTATTATGGTACTTGCTTACAGCAAAAGAAAACCCGTGGCAGCAGGGCCAACAAAACTTGAGCACACAAACGAAAATCTGACCATTCAATTTTTACCGAAAAATTCGATTTCCATACATACTGAAAAAAATCAACCTCGTTACCTCCAGCCCAAGAGGTAAGAACTTGAAGTTGTTAGGGTTCAATAATCAAGCTCAATTTCTGGCAAGAAAAGTTGTTTACGGGAAGTTTAGTTCCCAATTACAAGACCCTTGCGATGTGTGAGTGTGAGATGAAAGAAAGTAGAAAACACCGTTACAAAAATTTCTTAATTTTATGTTCAATTTGAGCGAAACACGTCGAGCACAACATTCGCCGACGTGAAATAATTATTCAGCCAAAAAAGAATCAAACAAACGATAGGCCGACTTTATTTAAAAACATTACTTAGTTTGAAAGAAAAACAGGTCATGGTAGGATTCGAACCTTTAACCTTTACCGTCCCAGGCAGAGTCGTTACCGCTAGGTCAAAAGTTCTGCAGAAGCCGAGTTAAATATTATAAATCAAGCTATCAAATGAATTGATTTTGTTTCACAAAGTATTCATCTGTAAAAAAAATGTCTTAACTCCAATTTCATAAAGCTTGCAAATCACAAGCATACAAATCGATGTTAACAAAATTAGATCAACCAAAATATTACGATGTGTGGATCGTGTTTGAGATATATTTATTTTGAGTAAAGCGTACCAAATGGGAACATTGATTGGTGAACAAGCAATACGCCAAAACTTACGAAGCACCAACAGAGTCGAAAATAATTGAGCATAAACCCGATGAGTCGAAAAAAAAAACAATTTCTTATGAAAGCTAGGTCAAAAAAGTTTTCCAGATGCCCTCAAAATACATCCATGCATAATTCAGTTTTTTCGCTCATCGAAAGACTCAATATCAGGCCACTAAGCCAAAATAAAATATAACGAATCCTTATTCACCGATAAAAATAAAGAACTGAAATTATACCAAACAACATAAAAACAGGCGATGCAAAGCGTGTACCATTTGCGATACTTCGCTAATATCACATGGCATCCTTGTTAACAAAAATGGCGTAAGTCACTGGGTTGGAAAAAGGAAAAAAAAACAAGATCACGTGAGAACGCATGTCGGCAAAGACAACATCAGCGTAAAAAAAAAGAAGCGGTAACTTACCAAAATTATTCGGGTAGAGCTAATTGAACCAAAAAAAAGATGTCATAAACAACTTAAAAGAAATTCTAGCTTAGAACGAGCATATATTAGCATGAAAATATATTCTTGCCCTACAAACGACGCCATATGAGGCAACTAAGCCGATATAACTAAATTCGGAACATATTAAGCCAAACATCTTATAAAAGCTAATAAAAATAAAAAAATTTAATGAGCTATGGACGCAACTTTTCTATCAAGCACAACATTTAAGAAGATTTAGATCAGAACGTTTAATGATCATTCAGAACAACTAACGAGCTCAATGTTCAAGAGGCGTTTAGGCAAAATTTTTCAGAAACGTTTAATCACTCTAAAGTCTGGAAAACTCTAGAAGTCTTTTCGGAAACTCTTCGAACAAGATGAGCTCGGTTCAACTTCAAGGCTAGACATTGATTGGCTGATCACTCCAATTTTTACTATTACAGGTTCATTTAAGTCTGAAATGAATCAACTAAAAACAATAACTTCCATGCTTAGAAAAACTAAATTTTAGCAACCCGAATCAAGCTTGCTTGGAATTTATTACACCTCTACTAGCGAACCACCACTATTTGCGAACTATCACTCTTTGCGAACCTAATATTTTCTAAACTTGAGAAATTCCAACTGCTTCAAATTATGAAATAACTTGAAATGCTTCAAATTTGCGTAGCTTGAATAGCTTGCTTTGAAACAAGTATACTTTGCGCGAACCGATTCAGTCTACAAATAAATTTGAAATATTTTACAGTCTCACAGCTTGCCTAAATATTATAGCTTGGTCTCATGGCCTAAAGTTTTATTGTCTTATAGCTTAGTCTCATAGCTTCAGTAACTTGCCTCAAAAATCAACCTTTCGTCAACCGATTGAGCCAATAAAATAAATTGAAATGTTTTTAAGTTTCATAGCTTGGATAGCTTGCTTGGGAAAACGTTTGAGACCGATTCAGTGTACGAAATAACTTTTCAAAGTGTCATAGCTGGAACACAAAGCTGATTTAAATTATCGCGACAAAACACAAATCACTTGGAACTTGAAACGGTTTTTTTTCACTGAGCTGATTTAAGAAAAAAATATGATGAAGATTAAACTTGCTTAGAATTCCAGCAGAAATAAAATGGTGCACTTTGTTTTTCGAAATTCGGGCCCCGAAATTTTACCCCAAAATAGATGATTTTTGGCTTTAAAGTCAATCAAAAACTAAGCTGAAACCACCGAGTAAATTATTGACAAAGTATTATCAAAATGAACCTCTTTTAGAACCCAACAAATTTTAAAGAGAATATAATACCAAGAAAACGTGTAAATAATTTTACTTTTGTCATTATACAAATTACCAATTTTTCAAATGAAAAAAATTTTAAAAAGTTCTGCCTAAAATTTTCGAGACAATACCCTTCTCTATAAGAAGCTAATTTTGATATAACGAAGCGAACCGATTTAATCTGAAATAGCTCAAAATATTTCAAAGTTTCATCGCTTGAAGGATTTCAATAGAAAACCTTGATCGTTTTGCCACCTGAATTGCTTCATGAAATAACTTGAACTAATTTTAAGTTTGATAGCTTGCTAAGAAAAACTTCAACTTTTCGCGTACCGATTTTTTCAAACCGAGTTACGATATAGCTTAAATTGAAATTGTTCGAAGTTTCATTGCTTGAATAGCGTGATCAGAACAACAGCTTTTTGCTATCCTGTTGATTAATGGACTAATTCACGAATATAAAAACAATGAAAAAAAAAAGAATACAAAATCGTATTTTGTAAATCTAGAGCCAAGAGAGTAAAAAGCGATTTTAAATAGAGGCGGTACTTGAAAAACAAACAGGCTCCAATTATTTCTAACGGCGAGCAGGTCAGTCCAGCCGATGAGATGAATCCTGTGAGGCGGTTGGAGCTTATAACTGAAAGCTTCGGTGGTGTTTCAGCCTTTTTTGCCAAACGAGCTTTTTATTTACCACTTAGTTTGGAAAAAAAGTAAATTCGTTCTATTACACAACGCTTAGAATAACACCTTCCGCTTCTGTAAAATAATATCGCAAGTTGAAAATGATTATTAATTGCTTTCAAATTTTAAACATCGAAAATCTTCTCTGAGGTCTCCCGACTCCAATGAATGTTTCCGTCAGGAAATTGAAGATGTCTTGACGCTAAAACTAGTTTGGAAAATAAATTTTTCTCAGGTGTTACTCAATCGACGACCAACTAAATTCGGATGATCACAGATCACATTAGGAGACTACGACGCCAAACACAGAATGAGATCCGTAGTTCAGAACAATTCGTAGAAATTATGTTATTACAGACTACACAGTAGTCGACAAGCTCCTTTTTAGATCAACTGCAAGGAACATTAAAATGGGAGGAAAATCACATCTCAATTGAAAGTTAAAACAAATGGCTCAAATTAGAGACAAGCATACGACACTATGGAAACGAGATCAACAATCCAAGACACGATAGCAAACTCAGCACAACAGAATTATTTGAGCAAACATCCCTCGCCTCTTCCACTCTGCTTTTAAATTCAAATTATTATAATAGTTCAAACTGTAAAGGAATTGATTGAGGAAGGAATAGGTGAGGATCAAGTTACGATAAATTAGGAACGTCCAATTAAAGGATTGGTCATTTACAAAATTAAAAATGCATCTTTATAATCATTCGACCTTCAGTTATATCAGACTACACTACATAGCCATTCATTGATCTCTTCTCGTGCCAAGTTGTTTGGTTATTCGGTTTCAAACCGGATATGACAGTCTCTCACTCGGCTGTTGTATGGATGGTGTGGGAGGTACCTAGTAGGGAGGGTAGGGAAGGTGAGTTAAGAAGAGGGCGTGGCTGTTGCGGAGATAGACTGGAGACACTGCAGCAGAGCGTGTTGTTGGGCTTCTGCCATACTTCCCACACAAACGTTCCACATTTCTTCGTTTTGCTATACACAAAGAAACAAGGTAAGCACTCAATCAGTTTTTTAACATCCCGCAACAAAACTCTTTGGGTAAATTCTTCGGAAAAACGAGTCACCGGTCCATGTTTTCATTGACTTCGATTATCGATGACTTCGATATTAAGCAACGAATTCTTGTATTCTTCGCTAAGTTTAAGTCTAAGCAGCAAATATGATACCAGATTCAAGACCCTATGAGCGTTTTTTAAGTACCCGATTTTAAATGGGAAAAAAACAACCCTATGAGATGATCCCTTCCCACACATGAACGCAAGTCATGAACACAAGAAAACAGAAAGAAAAACTTCAATTTTCGAATTTCAAAGAAAAAATCTATGGCCTTAAAACTCTGTGAATTTCAATAATAACAGAGGCAAAGCTTAGCTTCGCAAACACTTGCGAGAAAACGACAAAAATTAGTTCTATAAAGTGCAATAATAAAAATTAGAAATAAGCCTCGAATTAGTAAAAAAAAAATACGGCAACCTCTGAACTTCAATCCTGTGATCTAGAGATGATGAGACTCACACTCTAACCACTCAGCCACGGAAGCTTAAGAGTTACCATACTCTAGCCAATAACTAAGCAGAGAACAGATGCAATGCAACTTCCAATGCTAAATTGAAATTTCCAAATAAGTGAACACTTTCATTTGCGAGTTAGGCTAGAAAAAACGAAGGTTCGTTTCAACACACTAAGCTGATCGCAAGTTTTAAGATTGACTTTTTTTGATAAAATAAATGCAATTTAAGAAACCTGCATTAATAGGACAGGTCAATTTTTTTAATGGCGCTGGGAAATCAGAAAAATAAAATCCACTTTTGAAACTGGGAGTTCATCGTGTTTTTTCGTGACTTTCACTTTTTTGCTGTTCGATAGTGGAGTTTGCCTTCCTTTCAGCAAAAAATAATGAACTTTAAAAGAAATTAACAGTCTTTAAAAGAAATTAACAACAGTCTTTAAAAGAAATCAACAAACTTCAAAAGACATCAATGAACTTTTTAAAAAATCCATCAATACCTATATAAGAGTATGAACAACGTCTGATCAACCAAAGAACTAAACGCAATTCAAACATTTCCTTTGAATTGAGTTTTCAAAAGAGTTGCTGTTCGCCAAGAGTTGATCTGAATTAAATTAATAAACAATGAAGAATAGCCTCTTTAAATTTGTTGAAATATAATTCTCATACTGTATCGACCTACAGCCTCCTTTAATGATTTAGTCTCTATTTTTTCACGTTTCATTAACGTTTAAACTTCAAAGTTGATAACACGTGACACTAAAGAGTTACCACTGACCAGACACTCGTCGTGAGCTCACCTTGATCTGCTGGATGATGTGTGCACACCTGTGGGTCGTGGGAGCACTCTCGTCAAGGGCATCAACTGCCAGCGCGTCTGCCATCACTTCCAGCACCCTCTTCACCCCGCTGTTGCCCTGGCCCAGAATTGCCATCTCATTGGCCTCTACCAGCTCACACAAATAGTTGTACACATACACCGCCTCCTCTTTATCTTCCATCACTGGCAGCCACGTGAACCACTCTGCCAGCTGCTCCTGCATGTTGATACCAGAGTTGGATGCCAGTGGCAGACAGAACTTGTAGATCTTGGCCAGGGCAGAGATTGCATTCTCCGTCGCACATATGTGTTCGCGTGTTGTACGCGCCTCTGGCAGTGCTATTGCTTGTTTCAACAGCGGAATCCCACCTTAAAACACCAACGACATTAATCGGTATCACACATGCAACTCATGCAGCTGGTACAAAATATCCAATCCTTTCTCTGCCTCCTGCGCAAGAAAATTTAACCGGTCGGATGATATTATTTCGAATTTTTCTTGTTATATGGCACCCACAAAATTGATCGGCTTAAGAGAGCTCTCATTACATTTCAAGTAACACTTACTGATGCACACTTCCTGATACTGTTGGGCTCCATTCAAGGCCATCAGTCCGAGGCCATATGAGGCAGCTTGTCTCACTTGAGGCTCATTGTCGATCGAATACTTGAGCATGGGCTGTAGAAACCACTGCGAGTAAACGCTTGAACTCGGGCCACAGAACTCAATGACATCGTCAAAAATACACAGACCCCATTGCCTATCCGTGCTGGGTCTGTCATTTGGTAGAAGTTTCACAACGTGCTGCACAATTTTATCAAACGCGGGTAAAAAGTTGGCCCCGTAGACAGTGAACAAGGCATGGATCATGTCTGCCACTTTGCTCAGCAAGTAGACATCACCCTCGTGCTCATCTTGTAGCATCTCTTCAACTCCCTCGTCATAATCCTCGTCTTTTCTCTTTTCCAGTCTGTCCGTCTGGCGCTTGAAGTGCTGCTCAAACAAGTACTCCATAGTCTCAAGAGTAGAATTCATCATTACATCATCCAGACATCCGTCTCCTAACAGCTCCACTGACTTGGAAAAAGCAGTGATCAATTCAGATTGGATCTCATTCTCTGGCTCGGCTTTAAGGGCATCCAGCAATTTGTCGCAGATCGTGCGCCACAACATAGCCACGTGCTCAGGGCCCTTCTGACGAGAACACTCCAGCAAGTAGGGAAGAGACTCGGCTGCTGCTGATCGGACTCCGTCGTGGAAGTAAAACTTGAGCAAGGGTATCATCAGTTCAGACACTTGGTCTACGTATTCTGCGAACCCGTCCTTCAGTTCCCTGGCGTAGCAGACCAACATTTGACATGCAGTCGCTTTATCCTCCAGTCCCGCTGTTCTATGGTAACAAAAAAAAACATTTCTTTCAAGCGGAACTGCTGGGAACATGACAGCACCTAACGTATAACACGAACTTCAACTGGGTAACTTGATAGCAGATCGCCTATGAACTACACTCATTCCAATTTTCTGGAGGGCTAAAATTTGATAAAAACCAGGCAAATGTTTGAAGTTCTATTACCAATCTTCTACAAACTGAAGTAGACAATAAGCTACCATGCGCTCTTTAAAGAGCTATCATGAACTTCTAAAGCAACTATGAACTCCGCCTGTTAACTCTCTTGAGAAGGCAGCCGGTCCCAAGCCCGGATAAAGGAGGAGGGTTGGGGCGTGGCGAGCCCTGTAAAACCAGCCAAGAACCCACATTATGAAAGTCCGAATACTGCTACGCCCCCCGCGGGAACTGGGGCCACCATGAATGCCGTCATGGTGGAAAATGCTAATCCGGCACAAAAACCGCTCCAACATACCAAACACCATATCAACATCTGCACCTGGAATGTTCTGACGCTCCTACAGCCAGGATCTCTCGAGCTCCTGGATAAATCCCTTGAAAACCATGGAGTTCACATTGCCTGCCTTCAGGAAACTAGAATTTCCGGAGACAACACGCATAACACCAAAAACTACAAAGTATACACCAGTGGGTATGACGACAACCGAGGCATCCACGGAGTTGGTATCGCAATCGACAAGAAACTCAGCAGCTCCGTGCAATCATGGAAAGCAACCAGCCCCAGAGTTTGCTCCGCCCGCATCTTTGCTAAACCCTACCCATTATCCATTATATGTGGATATGCGCCGACTGAGGACGCAGAAGCTCTCGACAAAGATGAGTTTTACCGAACACTACAAAAGACTCTTGAAGAATGCCCCAACGGTGATGCAATTATTTTAGCGGGAGATCTAAATGCCAGCCTAGGACAGGCATACCCCGCGGAACAACAACACATAGGTCGTTTCATAAAAACATCGAAACGAAACGACAATGGAGAACGCCTCGCTATGTTTGCAGCTACGAACGACCTGGCAATTGCAAACACGATGTACCAGAAGAAGAACCACCAGCTATATACCTGGATATCACGCGACAGACGAACCCGGAACCAGATAGACTTCATCCTGATCAAGAGGAGATGGCGCACAGCGATCAACGATATCAGAGCAAGAAGTGACAAGATTTGGATCGACAGCGACCATAGAATGGTGAAATGCAATCTGAAGACGAAACTTCGTACATATGTCAAAACCCATAGAACAGTTAGACTCAACCTCGATGCGCTCCAACATACAGGTACTTCCAGGAAATACTGTACGGCCCTTTGTTCAGTAACCGAATCTACCAGCAACGTGAACCAGAAATGGGAAATCCTAAGAGACAGTATGATATCATCGGCGAAAAAGAATCTGGGAATCTCGTGCACCGTAAGGAAACCTTGGATATCTGATGAAACCCTCAAAGCCATCAGAACACGCGAAAACCTCAAGGCTAAGGGCGCTGAACTCTCGAAAATAGCTGCGCAACGAAAGCTGGTGAAAAAACTCATCCGAAAAGACAAGAACTGCTACCTCGACGTGAAATCGGATCAAATTGAGGACGCCAATGAAAGAGGACACACTAGAGAGATGTACCGCCTCATTCGGACTTTGAGTGGTGCCAAATCGAGTAGTTCACAAACAGTCAAAGGTCTCGATGGCCAACAAATCAGCGATAGCAAGGAAGTCATGCAACGATGGGCAACTCACTTCTGCCAACTTCTGAATGCTGACAACAGCCCGGCCCAACTGCCCAAGGTCGTCTCGAGTACTGGAGTCTTTACGGATATAGATCAGGGAGAGCCGCTAAGAAGTGAGAGTGAGGTTGCACTAGCAAGCCTCCATAACCACAGAGCTGGCGGGTGCGACCACATCCCACCCGAACTGTTCAAAAAAGGAGGTGAGAGAATAGTACTTCTTCTGAAAGACCTCTTCAAAAATATATGGAGAGAAGAGGCAGTCCCAGATGAATGGCGAACGTCAATACTCCTGCCGTTTCATAAAAAAGGTGACAAACTAGTGTGCAGCAACTATAGAGGAATATCTCTGCTCTGCATTGGTTTAAAAATCCTGGAAGCTATACTCCTCGCACGTTTTGACGACCTCTACGACTCATATGCGAGAGATAATCAAGCCGGCTTTAAGAAGGGAAGAGGTTGTAGAGATCAAATTTTCGCCCTACGACAGATAATCGAGCAGCGAAGTGAGTACAATAGACCCACAGTGATGGTCTTCATAGATTTCAAAGCTGCCTTTGACAGCGTCAAGAGAGATGCCATATGGAAGATCCTGGAAGATCACGGAATGCCAGACAAGCTGCTTAGGATTCTCAGGAACATGTATTCACAGTCCAACAGCATCGTGCGAAGAAACGACAACCTATCAGAGGCGTTCCACGTGGAAACAGGAGTCCGCCAGGGTGGCGTCCTGTCACCCTTCCTATTCAACATCCTCATTGATCGGATCCTGAACGTCGCCACAGATAACACGAATCTAGGTATCCGGCTAGAAACCAGTATTACTGACCTGGACTATGCAGATGACATTTGCCTGCTAGAGGACAATCCAGATGACGCCCAGAACTTACTGAATCGAGTAGTTGACGCCGCAAAATTGGTAGGACTCCAACTGAACGAGTCCAAGACTAAGTGCATGTTCTCCTGTTGCGAGCCAACGGTGCTATTTTGTAATGATGTTAAGCTAGAAAACGTCACTGAGTTCGACTACCTAGGAAGCCGCATCACCTGTAACGGAGACATTACCCCAGAAGTTCAGCACAGAATACCCAGCGCGACTAGAAATGCTGCGCAGCTGAAGAAATTCTGGAGTAACAGAAACATAACCACCAGGACCAAAAGCAAAGTGTACAAAGCATGCGTAAGAAGTGCTCTCCTATACGGCGCAGAAACATGGCCGGTTAAGAAAGGGGACCTGGCCAGGTTGTCCTCATTCGAAACTAGGTGTGCACGGCGATTTGTCTACAATGGATTCGAAATAGCTACCCAGGAACTGCCTCGCAAAGCACAACTTGACTCACCTATGGACTATGTGCTGAGGCGTATGCGACTGAAGTGGTGTGGACATGTGTTCAGAATGCCGGATGAGAGAGTGACGAAGGAGGCACTGTTCTTCGAGAAGGCGCCCACTTGGAAAAGACCAAGAGGTGGGGTCAGAAGAACATGGAGATCAACAGTCGCTGCTGACCTCGAACGTGTTCTGAAACCACGGAACATGAGGGCAGACAAGTGGAGATTGTGCTGGAAAGATGCCTGCATGGAGGCAGCCCTGGACAGAAAGCGATGGCGTGCGATAGTTCGGGACTCAATATGTGGCTGACAATGGGCAGTAGTGCCTTAGTCATGATGATGATGATGATGAAAGCAACTATGACTTGCGACTGAAATGAGGTTATTTGACGTCTTAAGTATCTTCTCCATTTTTAATATTGCAAAACATTAATTTAATTTGCAAGGAGATTCAACAAAAACTGAAACTAGTAACGAACTCGGAGATACATACAAACTGCAAAATCGCTCTTCTACTATTCATCAAGAACCGGAAAAATATGCTAAAATTGATAAAAACCAAGTCGATGTAAACTAAGGCAAAATAAGTTTTTAGAGGAATCAATTGATGAAAATAGCCCTCAAGCTCTTTTTTGGATTGAGTGTCCACGACAATTGTCGTATATTGGCGGCAAAAGAAAAATTTTACCGTTGCTGAGCCAAAACTGGATGCCATTAAATATTGCCAAAAAGGCCGCTCGCGTCGAGAGCATTCGTCCTCCTAATCCAAGGTAGTGAGAGGGCGTTTGCCCACGTTAATCAGATATATGAGCTGATATACTGGTAATTGTAGGCTATAAACGCGTGATTTGATTTAAGAAAAGTTCCTCAGATAACCAAATGGCGCTAACAGTGAATTATTTTCTATATCTTATATTTTATACGCTTATTTGTGTGACCGGTCAATGGGTAGAGTGGTCTGTCTAAGAACAGACAAAACGCCCATATGATTAGAGTTAGACTGGAAAACGATCAGTCCAAAACCAGGAGTCGAAAACCATTTGTATATTATTCAAACAGCCTAAACAACAAAACAATGGCCGCCACAGTCGTGCCAACGTGATGCGAGTTTGCCGACAGAGTGTCGGACTTACTTTTGTCTTAATTCACTGCACTCACATATATCTTATTTACTTAGTTGGAAAACTAAAAGTCAACCTCCGTTTTTGCGCCACATCCACTTTTGTTATTGGAGAGCTTAATTTGACTGTAAAAAAATCGACCAACACAATTTAAATTGACTCCGTAAATTAACTCATAAAATGAAAGCGGCGAAGCAAAGATTCCTTTGCTTTCTGAAATTCAAATTACGCTCTCCAAAAACAAAAGTGGATGTGGCGCAAAACTGGAAAATGACTTTTAGTTTCCCAACTGAATAAATAAGATATATGTGGGTGCAGTGAATTGCGACAAAAGTAAGTCCTATACTCTTTTGGCAAGCTCGCATCACGTTGGCACGACTGTGGCGGTCAGTGTTTTGTCGTTTAGGCCGTTTGATCGATATACAATCGGTTTTTGACTGCTGGGTGGAATAATTGTAGTCCCGTATAACTCTAATCATATTGCCGTTTCGCACCACCTGCGATTCAAATCAAGCACCACGAAAAGAAAAAGAGACCGATATTACAAAATTGAAACATAGCCCACTGATCGTTGAAAATGAACATGAACGCGAGTAATAAAAAAAACTGACTTGTATTTTGAAAAAAATCTCAACTTTCGAATTTCGAAAACAAACAATCGATGCCCCTAAAACCCTTTGATATTCTAGAACAATTTAAGATTCGTACTTTTTTTGTTAAATTTAACCCAATTAATTTTCAATAACTAAAAATTTCATTTCCTTGGCAAATCTGAAAATTAAATTCCACTTCCGAAACTAACGGAAAAAACATAGCTAACAGACAGTTGGAAAAGATTCAATAAACTCGAGATAACCAAAAAAATTACTGACTTGTTTTTTGTGAAAATATCAACTTTCGAACTTCAAAGAAAACAATCGATGCCCTTAAAGTGTGTTGAAATTCTAGAACAATTTACGATTGGCACTTTTTTGAGAAAATTTAACCCACTTTGAGAAAACTGGATGGATAACTAAAAATTTTAATTCGCTGGGAGGTCGGAAAACTGAACTCTACTTTCTAAATTAGAAATAGATCACTTTTAACGTGACATTTTAGATGTTCGATGGTGGAGTTTGCCTTCCTTTAAACAAAGGAAGTGATGTGAACTTAAAACGAAATTATAAGTCAAACCGCAAAAAAATATCGAAATGAACCTGAACAATTTTTAAGACTTTTCATGCAAAAAAAAACAAAAATAGCCAACTGACGGTAGGAGAAGAAAAATTAACGCAAGAAAACCGAAAAAAATGACTTGTTTTTTCAAAAATCTTCAAATTTTGAAATTCGAAGAAAAAATAGATGGACTTAAAGCTCTTTAAATTTGTAAAACAATTTATGATGGTCACTTTTTTGTTAACATTAAACCAATTTGAGAAAACTGAATCAATAGGTTAAACTTTTTTCGCTGGGAAATCTGATAATTAATTTCCATTTTCGAAATAAGTCGATCACGTTTTTCGTGACCTTTACAATTTTCCGGTTCGATGGCGGAGTTTGCCTTCCTTTTGCCAATAGAACTGCACTGAATTTAAAAAGATTTAAGACTTTCTCCTGAAAAAAAAACAAATCAGCAAGACCTATATAAGAGTCTTAACTACGTTCATTATTCTTAAAAAAATCACCAAGACCTAGAGAAACCTAAATATTTTCGGAAAAAAATTCTGGAAATATCAAGAAAAAGTTAGCTTATAGTGTTTACCGAGCGGTCACTAAGCCGACAAAAATTGGTAGACACCCAATGAGCCGAAAACAAAAAATGCCATAAGAAATTTTAAAAGAAATTTTAGTAATTAAGTTTTAAAACTTTGATATCTTTCAATACAAAATACCCACTTTTCAAAAAAACAATCATTTTTGCCTTTGAAGCGAGACAAAAAAATGGTAACTAAGCCGAATCCATTTAGGCCGAATACAGCTTTCAAGCAAAAAAAAAGAAAAACCAAAGAAAATACCCACGACATAAAGGCTATAAAATTTACGAATTATAGCAAAAGCTAAAGCACTAGTACCTACGAAGAAAGTTACTGGAAGCACAAGAAAATTACCCGATGTTGTAACTAAGCCGACAAAAAATCAGACGAACGAAAATCCGACAATTCAATTGTTCCCGGAAAAAACTTCATACATACAGCAAAAACAAGGTCCGCATGTGACTCGAACCCCTGACCAAAGGGTACAGAGGAAAACGCGTTACCTCTAGGAAAGTAAGAAAAACATGAAAGGTTTGTAAGAAAATTTTTTACGGGAAAAAGACTTGTTCCCGCTAACAATACAATTGCTCTCGCAAGTTTAATAATAGCCTCGTTATATAAGCATGATCTTTTGACAAATGCTTGCAAAATCTAAACTTAATCGGTACTATTTTCGAGCAAATATACTATTATATAGCAACCTGATTCCAAGGTTCTGGTTGTCGCCGATGCTCACATACTGCCAACCCCCTCCATCTTCGTCCTCTTGGCTCTCGAGATCTTCCTGGTCCAGCACCTGTACCTCTGGTTTATGCTGTGCCACCTTCAGCAATGGGGGCATCACTACATGCAGGTACTGCTGGAACTCAGCCCCCAAAATCTTGCACATCCTCGCCCAGGCTGACATCATGTACGATATCTAAATCAACATAACAGCTATTTCACTGATGCAACAGAATTTGTACGAGTATCGAAGACACGCTGGATTGTACGCCGAAAGCAATTTATACAGTTCTGCAGTAGAAAACCGGATATGCGAAGTTTTAAAAAAAAACGTTTTAAGAAAGTAGATTCTCGTAAAAAAAATCTCTTGTAGCTAACTATTTAATTCAAATAGTAGAGATATAAACTACTAGGCTGTTACATAATAGCGTAAAGCTAATACCTGTGGATCGTCGTCCTCGAACTCTTCTTGAGACAGCTGTGCCTTGAGGAGCAACTCCATCACTTCAGACGCATCTTGCATGAACTTGTCTTTGCCCACTGCCAGTCCAATAAGAGAGATGCACTCTATCGTTTTGCCCCTCAACATGCGCAGCTCCTTGCTGCTGGCATTGATCATGATCAGCTTCAGGTCCGGCATAAAAGCATCGTAGAACTGTGTAAAGGCGTCTTTGGAGGCATCCGCCACAGCTGCCAGAGTTGTCACTGACTGCTCAAGCACAGCCTTTGCGCCAGGAGCACCCAACTAGAAATTGAACACAGCACTTGAACGCCAAGTTTTACTGAACTAAGGTAATATGCTTTTTCAAGAAAAAGGAAAACCAATATTGAAACTTTATTTTTTGGAACGCATTTTAATCACTGAAAGCTTATCCACCGCAATTTACGTAAGCTTTTAACCCTTGTGATAAGTAAGGGTATTCCAACCGGACACCAAAGTTTTTCTCGGACGAAATTTTGCTCCGGGAATGGGATGACCGAATTTGGCTTCATCTTCAACTTCAATAGACATGGTAGTATTTTTGCATATAAATCAGTTTCTTGTCGCAGTCTTTCTGTATCAAAAGCTGAAACTTGTCGGCTGCTTGGATTTCGTCCCAATTTTTGTCGGCTTACTTGCTGTTTTTTTTTAGCTCAATAAGTTTTCCAATAGACGTTTACATTATCAAATCAATTTAAGCAGCAAAAATATAAGTTCTTTGTTTTTTTATTAAAACTGAATACTTCTTATTGGTAAAGAAGAACATTAAATTAGATGCCAGTTTTTTCGGCTGCGTGTCTTCGAATTTATGTTTTCGGCCTAATTTTTTGGACTTCCTTGCAAGCAACTAAGTGTCCCTATTCTCGTTAGACTTGAACAATTTCATTGCAGATCGATTAAAGGAAATGGAATATCGAAGTTTTCTAAATATGCAAAGAAAAATTCAAAAAATGCTATTTTTTCTCGAAGAAAAAATTAAATAGTTTCTTTCTATATTGACCTTTAACACTTATACAAAGGCATTTGGCGAAAATTTACTACAGTTTACCGCTTGAGACTATCAAACCAGACTTGGTAACTCGGTTTATATTCAATTCAAATCCAATGGCTGCTTCGGCCCATTTAGCTTATACGTAACAACCACGCTTGGAAAAGGCTATCGTTTTTCTGCTAAATTATTCTGGCCGACTTCTGGAAGGTTCATCTATTTTAACCAATTTAGATAACCATATCTAACCTTTAAGATTTTGTATGATTTCCGATTTTATTTGCGTTTAAGGTTGCTTCGGCTTGAATGTTTTCGGCTTTTAATATATCGGTCCAGTTACCTTATATTACGAGTTTTGAAGAGCAAAAAAAACATGTATATACGTTTGTGTGTTTCTTGATAGATTTTTTATGATACTTTTTTCGGCATAGCGGGCTTCTATTCAAGGTAAATTTTATTGTAACGATAATTTATCGCTAGCAATCGTTTTTCAATCGTTTATCGCTAGCTCTTCATCAAATTGAATTTCATTCAAAATTGGTTTTAAATTTTGGAAGACGTTTTCGGCTCCCTTTCGCCTCTGTATATGACTATTGTTCTGGATAACTTTAACAGGCTAGTATTATTCAACTAAGGATTTTAGTGATTTTCAAAAAAAGCAATTTCAATTTATGAGTCATTTTTCATTTTGTTCTCAGATAGCTAAACTTGAGCTCCAATTGGAAATTGACAACGAAAACGCGAGCTTCCAAAAATTAAAATCAAACAGCAAAAAAATAGCCTGAAAATGTTTAACTGTCTTTCACTAAAACAAAAATGTAAAAATTCATTTCGCTCATTAACACTTTATCAAGATATCACTAAATAGACTATCACTAAATTCAAGAATCGGTGTCGAGGTCAATTTGGGCAGCATATCACTAGAACATGTCAAAAATTACAAGGTAGATATAACTTCCTTAAAAGATTAGCAGGAACCACATGCAGTTGCGATAAGGAGACACTGGAACTCAAGACAATAAGCTGTAGCATTCTTAACCACACCACGCCCATCTGGTCTCCCAGTTTAAGTGATACTAAGTTGAAAGAGCTGCAAACAAGAAGAATTGAGGCATTAAGAATCATAATTAGGTGTGTAATGATGTCACCGATCATTTAGACGCCGAAACACAAAATTAACTTGTTAGAACGCACAGCGAAATGATAGCGAAACAATTCTTATTGGTATCTCATCTGCAGTACACAGTTGACAAAGACACTGCCAATTCCGTGCCGTGCAGGCGCACAATTAAACGAACCTTGCATCAACAAAATCACAATGACATTTCCTGTTTTTCGAACCAAAGCGGTGTGTGACCGCCAAACGTATTGAAATCAAAACAATCCATACCAATACAGTTAAACTTGTTACCCCCAAGAACAACAAAGACAATTATAAGGAGAAAAGCCACCAATATTAAGCAACCAAGAAAAGCAGAGGCCACGGATAACAAGAAGCAGAGTTTCGCAGCTCCGTAGCACCTTTTCTCCCCTGCTTAATAATTACAATTCAAGAATCAACTCAAAAATTAAAAATGAATGCCCAGAATGCAAACAAAGCCGAATGACAGTCACCACCTGTTTAATTATTCCAGCGGGGCCCACAGACCTAAAAATAGAAAGCCTGTGGAATGAGTAAGGTAGCACAACTTCTAAACCTCCCTACATAAGGAAAGCTGAATCCCTTAGGAGTTATTAGCACAATTAGTCGACGCAGATGCTGGCTGCACAACAGCACACATTAGCCGGATGATTGCAACTTCAACAGGATAAGACACCAGTAAAGACGCCCAGTCTCTGAAACAGGGTTTTGAGTAGTCGCCACTCGTGACTTTTTACTTCATCACCATCAATGGAGATGAAGCACTTGTGGTTTTTATATCATCAGCCCTAATATCCCCCGAGAGCCACGGAACTGGAGATTTGCAGTGTTTACCTAGCAAACACTGGAGCAATTTCAAAACAATCGTATCTTGAAGACAAGTACTGAGACGGGACGAAATCAAGCAACCAAGAACACCGAAAACGAAACCAAGCACAAACAACCATTCTGGGCCATATGAAAAGGCAACTAGTGCGTGGTTAAAACAACAACAACAAGGCCCCTCGCCCTCAAAACTCAGAGACACACACACACACACACACTTCTTTCGCTCGTCAAAGGAAGCAATATGAGGCCGATAAGCCGATATACTATAGGCCGAAAGCTATCGAACCGAAAAAAAGGAAAAAACAAAAAAGCGATGAAAAATTGTTGTCATTCTCTGCAATCCAGAGGTGAGCATAAAAACATGCTTTCAACGAAACACTCGAAACCAGGTCACTAAGCCGATAAAACATAGTCCGAAATCATTTGGGAGAAAACAGTTTTTAATCGAAAAAAAACATATATACGATGTCAAGGTTTAAAAAATTACAAAGAAATAGCAGAGATAAATCAAAACACTAAAAGTAACTATGAAAAAAAGAAAATAAAATTCAAATAAGCGATTTAAATGGATGGTAAAAACAAAGCGGAAACTAAGCCGACAAAAAGTAAACCGAAAGCGACGAAGTCGAAAAATCGAGAAAAAAAATACCAAAGAAATATCATGAAAAAAAATTTGTACTGCAATTTTATTGGGAAAACACTAATAAGGATGTACAGTGAGAGTAATAGACCAATGAGCTCAAATATAACGCACACACTGCATGCATGTACTGCGTGCATGCTGAAATCTGTGGACAGTTGCTTACTGGAAAAAAGTCTAGTACCCGATAGCAAAAAGTCTTTCAAGGGTAACGAACACAAAATAAGGGGTTACTCACCTGCGCCGTTTTTGCTTTAATTAAGACCTGCAACTTCGACAGAATCTGCTGCAAGTATAGTTCCATCACATACGTCGGACACTCCTCGGAAAAATTAACCAATGCTGCGGCTGCATGTGCTTGTACTCTTGGATTCTCATTATCATCCAAAACCATCAACAGTTTAGGCATGAGAGCATCGTGATACTTGGTCTGAAATGTCGGGTTGAAGTCGGTTGCCATCTGTCCCATAGCATTGCATGCCGCGTATCTGACACGCGGATGTGAGTCCTCCAGGAAAGGCACGATGCTGGGGACTATTCTGGGCAACATAGACTCCATCTGGGAGTGGCACCCTTCCCCGATGACTGATATGGCCATCAAAGCTGCATGTCTCGACTTCCAGTCCGGTGACGCCAGAAGCTCTGACAGCATTGGAGTGATGAACTGAAGGAATGCTTTTCCTCCAACACCACACGCTATTCTGTCTAACCCTGTTTCTCCCGCTACTGCTACTCTATACAAAACAACACCAATTTTATAACAGCACTACAAATTAACCACTTGAAAAGGCACTGTAAACAATGAATGTCTAAAGTAATTACGTATCAAGGTCATCGTCGTTGTCCTCTTGGAAAGACCAGTCTGCTTCGTCTTCCAATTCCGTCATAAACTGCAGTCCTCGCTTTGCAATCTCCGGCATGATCTTGTTAGCGTGTTTGCGCAACATCTGAGGAACATTTTCAGCTAGAGTTGTGATGCACTCGAAAGCCAATTGACGCCAAGAATCCTCCAATTCTGTGTTCGCAGAAATCTAAATGTAAAAAAATCATTGTTCACCATTAAAAATAGAGACACTTTGTATTCGGGTGTTTCTTTTTTTCCCACGCAAACCAGGTATCACAAATAACCATCGGAATGAGTCCAAGGATATTTCATATCAAAGCCTTTTTAGCTTGTGATTCGAACAAAAAGTTGGCCCAGTGTCGACAAAAGTCTATTAGAAATTTTTGTGTAACTTCGAGCGAGTAAAGCGATGGAATAAGTAACATTCGTTATGAAAATTGGTTATTTAAGCTAAGCCCCTTGATTTAACTAAGCAAACTAGCTTAGGAAGCTCCGTTTAGTGCTTCCTTAGTAATAGTATTTGAAAAAATGAATTTTGTGCAAAAATTGAAAACAGCCAACAGACAATTCGAAACGAGTCAAAGATCGCAGAAACAGAAAATTGTCTTTTTTAAAAAACGTTCATTTGAGTTTTAAGCAAAAAAAAACATGGCTTTTAAGTTCATTGAATTTCAATTGCAATTTACAATTGGCACTTTTCTGATAAAATAAAATTTAAGAAACTGGATGACTAGGAAAAACTTTTATTCCGCTGGAAAATCTATCAATAAAATTCACTTTTTGATACTAGAAATCGGTCTCGTTTTTTTTTCGCGCCATTTCAGCTTTCCTAATTGGAGAGTGCATTTTGCCTAACTTTTAGCAAATGAACTTGAATTGAACTCAAAAAGTTCATATATAACTAAGAGCATTCATATGTGCATTTATAAATTTGAAAGCACTTCTTATGTGATTAGGGCAGTGGTTGATTTTTTGTTTGTTATTTATTTTTTCAAGACAACTGTTGTCGGAAATTTTCAATTCACTGACGATCTGCGCGTTTGTATAGTTTTCTCATCACACCACGCACAAAAATTTTTTAAAAAATAATTTAAAAAAAACTTTTTTATAGCTTCATGGTCGGAACATTGTGCAACTTGCACAGCAAACGGCTATCCTTACTTAGCTAACTGCTCCTCTTGTTGCCCAATTATTCCACAGGCACAGTCATTTCTCAAAGTCTGAAATTATGGGTGCGCTAATGTAGGATATATTTCTCCTTTTTCTGAATAAGAAATAAGCTAACTAAGATGTCGAGCCAAAATCAAATGCCTCATTTATACGAAACGTTTCTTTTTTTTGTGAACAGAAGGGTATTGGACAATTCATGAAGTACCTGCAGACACAATTGACATACAGCTTCCAGGTGAGGTCTGAGAAATATCGGCATTGATTCGGACACATCAATCAGTCCTTTCAAAACTGAGTCATCCTCCCCCGCACTAGCAGTTTCATTGGCCACCATCAAGAGATTCGGCAAAAGATCTTCAAACAACTTAGTCACTGTTTTGTCTCCTTCGTTGTACATAACAAACGCGAGCACAGCTCGTGCCGCTAAAAGTCTACATTGTGCACTGTTTTGGTCCTTGATACAAACTGCCAGACGAGTCTTGATTTCTGGGAGGAATCTGTTTTGCTGTTCCCCCAGTACACCAGGGAACTGGACGAAAATGTACAATGCTGCATTTCTTTGGTGTACAGCGTCTGAAGAAACGCAAGTGAAAAGAAATTCCAGGAGCTGCTGCCATGGATATGGTCCATCTTCAGGTTGCACAGCTAACAACACATTATCAAGTAAATTTTAGTGACCTGGCTAATCAAATCGTAAATTAAATTACCTTAAATTACCATAAAATATACCACTTGGCCCTAAGAAATTGCAAGTCTAACTGCATACCATCTAGTTTGGGTTCAAATAAAAGTACATATTTCAAAATTGATCAGAAGCTGTTATAGAATGATTTAAATCTTGTACATTGAATGGCGGGTGAACATCTGAAATATCCCATTTGTCTTAACTGACTGTACACTGAGAGAATAAGCACCTACCAACAATATTTCTGGCTAGCTCGGCAGCCACATCACATATCTTTCTAGACAGCTGTTCGTCTTGCTCGGCAAGAACCAATTTCAGAACGGCTTCCTTAATCTGTGACTTAGATTCTTCGGTCATCTTTTCGTTGATCTCGTCAAAATTGGCTGAGAGAAAGCGACGCAACAAAACCGCAGACAAGCTTCGAACCTAAACAGGATTCAATTATCTTCAGAATTGAATCAGGTCATGACTGAACGTCAATAAGTCAATAGCTAGAAACTTAATGCGAGGCATTATTTTATTGCTAATAAAAATATTCGATTTTAAAAATATTCTGAAACGATTATCACCAAACCTGGAGAAAAATCATTACAACAGAGAGGCGAAGTTGCACTTCACATACACAAGCAAAAACATGACCGATAACGCTACTGGAAAAAAACTGATTGAGTAAAACTTTGAGTCTTCAAAACTTCTTAAGTGACACACGCCAAGTATGAGTCTACATAATTGCTAAGTGACGCAAGGCAATTATGACGCATTAGCAGTACCAGTCAATTAGAAAAAAAATTACCAACTAACATGCCTCAATTTATAGAGCGGAAAATTTTTAACTATACGAAAAAGCTCATTAAAACATCCGACCTTGCCCAGGTAGAATACCTACTTGGTAGAATACCTCCAATTTTATCCCCAAATGAAAGCAAACTTGATCGGAAAACTCGTTGCACACTGTCACGGCTGCGATTCGGATACTCAAATCACCTCGCCAGCTACCACCACAGGCGTAACAACAATATACCCGATGTCTGCCCAAGTTGCTACATAAGACCACACACCACCGATCATCTGTTTAACTGCTGGGTACACCCAACCTCATTTACCATCGAGAGCTTATGGGAGAATCCCGAAGAAGCTGCCAAACATCTGCAGGTTATCACATTACCCCACGTAACGGGAGTTTTTCTCGGTCCTCCCCACTAACTTAAAACTGCCCGCGTGAACCGGGCAGTTTCACTCGGTTCTCCGCACGCCGAAAAACTTAGCCCCTAGAACGGGTTTCAATACCACACCGAAACCTCCCTCTTGAGTGTGCTATACAGAGGGAAGGTGCCTACACCAGCACAGAGACGCTATCACTGGAAAAGTTGGTTCCCCTTCTATGTCGGTTTTGCAGCTAGAGACCCTGGGGGAGCTGCAGTGATAGATTGAACAAGACAAAACCAACATGACCAGACAAACGAAATTTTCCTAACTCTCTCTCTCTCTCTCTCTCTCTCTCGATCTCTCTAATTCAATCAGAAGCTCGAAGCAGAGATCGATGTAGCTACAACAACAACAACAACCTTGCCCAGGTTTGAACCTTCTTATTTTGTTGCGGGTCTCCTTCCTTACCTCTACACTACAGATCGATGATACCTTGAAGCTGAAGTGCGACTTATAATATAATAGTCCGTGTTAATATCCTTAGCATTGGATGTACTTAATAGCTGGTTAATGATCAAAATGAACTTTGAAAATGAACACTAATATTTGCGACTTTGGTTGGAAAAAAAAGAACGCATACTATCACACAAGATTTACTTGTGTAATTATGAACAAGGAACAAAGCAAAAGGACAGTAACAGCACTGCCCTTCGTAAATACAAGCAACAAAACGGCAAAAAAGAACTCTAACACGGTTTAAAAAATCATGAAAATATCAGCACGACCTATATCAATATATGGCCCACGTCCAACTAAAATAGCGCTCAAGTGTGTTTCAAGCCAAGTAGTCAAAAAAGAAATAAAAAAACTTGGACATAATTTTTGCTGTTATTAATCTTTCGCCCCATTGCTAAGACAAACTTATTTTTAAAAAGGTTTATCTTGAGTGCATGAGAAAAGTAATGAAAACCTTAGTAAATCAAACCAAAGATGACGTCTGTGAAGGCACACGAGAAGATATTGATTCTGACACTCGTTGCCGCAAAAACCTCAACCGTAAGCCAAAGTGATCACTGCTGCCGCGCGGAAGCACAACAAAAATGGGAAAGGCAGAACACGTCCGATTGGCATGGAAGAAATTACACCGTGAGAAAGGCGCGAAATTGTGCCCAAGTTACTCCAGAGCAGATGAATTGTTCGCTAGGGGTCCACCAATCATGCGCGGGGCAATCAGGCGGACTCAAAACATTTAAACAAGGCAAACGTACGAAACGAATATATATTAATTTTGCGTAGGATTGTTTTCCTTATCTCAAGTCCTCTTGATAAATATAATATTTATCGCAGGACCAGGAGGCGCAGGACCAGACACCAAACGTTTTCTTTCTAAGCTCGGCAAGCTGATTCAAGATTCCACCAACGAAGCCCGTGCATCTGCCTTCCTTAGACAAAGAATATCAGTTTGCATACCGATGTCTAACGCAGCATGTGTCATCGGAACTCTACGCCCTCAAGCTTCTCTCGATGAAGTTTTTATGATCTGTGCCATTCCGCCGGATGACACAGTATAACCTTCCCGCGACGAAAAAAAAAGTGACTAAAGGCCTTACGAACAGAAAAGTGTTGCGACGGAGGGTCAGAATGTTCTGGAATTTTTATTTTTAAAATTTCGATTTGAAGGAGAACATTTCTGAGAAATAGAAAAAAGACGGCCATTTTGAATAAAATAGAGAAAAATCAGAACGACGCCATATTTTGTGACGAACGGTTGTATCCGAGACGAGAAAATTACGGAGCCTCTTATCGTGGCAATAACACACGATAAGGACCTTAGTGACGGATATTTGTGGAGACGGAGGCTTCAGTGGGGGGAAGAGAAATACCACGGAACCCTCCCGGGACACGAAATATAGGAGATAAGAGTGTTGTCTCAAGAAAATCACGGGAGCGGAGGCTTGGTCCCCCAGAGACTGTTATATGTGAAGGGACTGTGTAAACTAGCCATAACAGTTGCTGTAATGTCCTAGATCTGAATTAAACACCGTTATTATTTAATATTTCAGAGCATGAGTAGATAGAGAAAGGAAAAGGTCAATCCATCTCCAATGGATTTAATATAAAACTGTCACACAAAAACATATAGAAATAGGTGGTTCGAGCCGTGTTTTTAATGACAATCACGTAGTCTGAGGATCCGAGACTCAGCTATGTGGTTGTGTTCGCATGCAAACGAAAGCTGATCAAAAGTCGTTTGACTGATGGCCTAAAAATAGTAACTTTTTACTTTGCCCTAGACAGACCAGAAAATCAACTGGCAAGGTCGAGACGGTGAAAAACGAGTGGAATTAAGGTAACTGACGCCTGCCAGTCGTCAATAGGTACTTTTTCTACGCTCCGTCGCTGTGTGATATTTGGGCGAATGTTACATAGACGTTTTTATGGCGCTCCTGGGTGGGCCTGTTAAAGGCATGAAACCATCATGATCAGCAAGCGTTTCAGCGACGTACCCTCCGCTCCGGGCGTATGCCCGAGTTAGAGGCCTTAATGACCGTTTTCGTACTAGGGGGAAGGTGCGTACCCCTCCGTCTAGTACGATTTAGCTTTTTAACTTAGTTAACACCGAAAATTCCGGGGGTCGGAGGGTTAGGTGGGAAATCTAGAGCCCGCTTGTCCTGAGGTCCCAGGACCAAAAACAATTAAAGAGAAAGCGTAAAACCAAACAAAAAATAGTGTATAACCAAGAAAAAGCCAAAAATAATTATTTAAAAACAAAAAAAAAGTACAAAAAACAGTAAAAAATCCAAAAAAGACCAAAAACAAAAAAAAAACATAAAGTGACAGTTTATATGTTATTTCCGGACGAGATGTGATCTGACCTTCCTATTTGTTGTTGTTTCAGATTGATTTATATCGTTTCTGATAGAGAGATTGTGTGTTTTGGTGAAGGGTTGGGTACCCTCCCTCGAGTGTAATTTGAGTGTTTAAGCACGTTAATGGTGATTTTGCCGGTGACCGGAGGGTAGAGTGGCAGGCTGATCAACGTGTTCCACACTCAACAGGGACATCAAGGACAACATCCGCAACGACTATTGGGTATCGTTGAAGCAATTTTAGTATCGTTCGGGTACTATTTCCTTAAAACTTAAGTGGTGGGGGGCACGATTGGCGCGGTCCGATTGTACCCTCCATCGATTACAAATTTCCGAGTTAAGGGTCTTAATTCGAATATTTTGGTGCAAAGGAGGGTATAGTACTATTTATTAACGACTATTTATAGATTATTGTCCTTACTATATATTACTTATCTCCTATTTAGACCCAAGAAACACCCATTTTTTGTCGAAAATTACCAATTTTCGACCAAACTGTAGACCCCCAAATTTTCGGATATCCGAGCTTTTCCGATAGGCAAAAAGCTTTTATATAGAGAGTAGCCACGTAGTTCGATCCCCTTTATTAAAGAAACCGCGTGAGCAAAGATTCAGTAGAAGTTAGGAAAACGAGAATTTTTCGACCAAAATTTTGATAATTTTCTGTATTTTGTCAATCTGTTTTGGGGATCGATTTTTTGAGTTTTTAGAGTTAGAGCAATAAAATTTTTTGCGTTAGGAGCGTGCTAGCATAACGTGCTCGGTTACTAGAGAAATTTTTGGATAACCCTCCGAGTAGCTCCGTGGATAGAGCTAACGACTTAAGGTTTGGAAAAGGAAGGAATCGGAGGGTCCAAATTTGATAGTTTTTGGCCAAATTTTTGTTTCTAAACCAATTTTGGTCCGGTTTTTTGCATTATTCCAGTGCCGTACAGGGCTACTACGCTCATTTCAAGTATTTTTAGGCACTTTCGACCGGAATTGCGAAAAAAGTCTTTCAGATCCTACACAGGTGGTGAAAAAGGCCATTTTGACGAACGCGTTTTTGGCGATTTCTCAAAGACTAGTTATCCGATCGGGATAATTTTGGTACCATAAGTCGACGTTTTTGACCATTTTTCCGAATCGCAACCGTTTTTGGGTTGATTATTTCGGAAAAGAAAAATTTTTTAGAATTTGTTGGTTCGGAGGGTCCAAGTAACGGGCAACCCTCCGAGCGGCAGAAAATTTTATCAAAACATCTTTTTATTCAACTGGGAAGGTTGACCGTGTCAGCCAACCTAGTCTTAAGTCAGGTAGACCGCTTTCAGAGGCTTTACTGCGGTGATTTAACCCCTTTTTCTTGATTTTAGGGGGAACCCTCCGAAGTGACCCTCCGGAGTCAGCTAAACCCTTTAGCAACCCTCCTTAGTGGAAAATTTCCACGAGATCACCCTAAGAAGTTGAAACAGCTCCCCCTAGAACCCTTAGCTTATTTTGACGCTTTTTGAAGCTAGTAGGAGAACCTTCCAAGTGAGATCAGAAAATTTGAAAATTTTGGAGGTACCCTCCGAAGTGACCCTCCGGAGCGTATTAAGCATCTTATTGACCCTCCTTAGTAAATTTAAGGGGACCCTCCGAAGTAACTTGGGTGATTAAGATACCCTCCTAAGTAACTTGAGTGATTGAGGTACCCTCCGAGGTAACCCTCCGGAGTGTCTTAAACCTTCTAGCGACCCTCCTTGTAAGAGACTTGAGTAAACCTTCTGTGGCAATTTGGGAAACGGAAAATATCCATTTAATTAGGATCATATTAGGATATTAGGCGTGCTTATCAGGATCATAAGAATCCATTCTGACCCGGAAATTCGTGATCAACTTTGGATTCTATATTGGGTGTATTAGAAGTACCCGAACAAAATTTTTTTTTTGATTGTGATTTTGGTTGAGTGGTTGCCTTGAGCTACTTAATAGGAAAGTTCGGGCAATCCGGGAACAAATAAAGGAAGACCTCGGTGGGTGTATTAAGCAAATACACACCCACTTGAGAAGAAGAATTGTTCCCTACTCTCGTGCACTTGGAGCAGTCCGAGTGTGGGAGAGCTTTTTCATAGATTTGACGAATTTTCGACCAAGAGGTTGCCTTGAGCTACTTAGTAGGACAGCTCGGGCAATCGCAGGACACCTAAAAGAAGACCTCGGTGGGTGTATTAGGCAAATACACACCCACTTGAGAAGACTGTGTCCTGGGCTTCGTTCTTTCGGATCGTTCCGATTGGGGGAAGTCTTTTTCTTTAAGACTAAGTTTTATATATCTATTTCTGAATCATCACTGCTTTTTATCGAAGATTGTTTAATTTTAACAAAGCAGTGACTTGATAAATTGTGTGGCGATAAATTGATACTGACAAAAGGTCGCTGTCACCTGTAGGATATTCTTATCTGATTATCGATTGTGTTTTGTGTGTCGATTATATCTTGTGGAAACTTAGTGATACTGTTATACTATACAACCGGGTTGAGTTAGCATTATATCAATACTGGGTAGACCCTGTGTGTAACTTTAGCTGAGTCACTAATTTAGTCGTGAGAGATCTAAGAGACATTTTGATACTGACGGAATCGAGTAGGCAGCGTTAAGTGATTTAACTAGATCTTGTTTGTGGTACGTTTGCATTGCCATCAAATTACGAATACTTTCATTTTGTACAAAACTATGCAGCGCAGGGACTCGTTAGGATCGACTACTAAAATTCCCAGGCTAAGCAAGGGAAGCACGCGGAAATTTAGAACTAGGCGTAGCCAAACCTCGTTTAGCAGCGCTTCCGACGCGTTTGCTGAAGACGAATCGACTAAAGGTCAACCTGATCTTTCAGTGATCGAAATGAGACTAAGGAGCGAGAAAAACCTTGATGGCAATCAAGGGCGGAGCGCCGAGGCCGAGCCTGCGAGCGAAACGCCGGTGGATCCCTTTGACGAAGGGGAGCGAACGCTCATTCGACCCGACTTTGAGCCAGACGGGGTCCTCGAACGAGAGGAAGTCGAGAGGACAGAGGAGACCTCGGAGCGTTCCGAGGTCGAACCTCGGGAGGAGGTGTTGTACAGGGGAATGTCCAAGTCAGAGACTAAGAGCTATAAATGGAGAAGGGAACCTTCACATCTGACAAGTGCACACTCATCCTTGGCCAAACAGAGTAACAACGCGATGATGTCGAGTATGAGTCCGGGTGAAGAGCAGACGTTCTCGAAGGCCAAGAAGAGTTGGAAGTCCTTGTACGACGAACGCATGGCGTCACTACCAACTGTAGGTTTGACTTCCAGTGATGGCTACCCGGAGATAACCCATCCGGATGTGAACTTCACACCGTGCCCAAGGAACGACATGAGCAGGGAGGCGTCTTCTGCCTCGCCGACCAGGCCTATGTCAGATGGGATAACGATGGGAGCATCATCAACGTTCGACAGACTGATGACGTCAATGCACAAGCAAAAGGGCGGTGCGTCATCAAGTACTAGGCTACCGCCGCAGCTGACCTCGTCTTCTCTGGGGCTAACCCCGCCATTGGGGGCAGCTGGTGACATAAGTGATATGTTCGCTGGTGTGATGAATGGCCTGGATGAATTGAGGCGAGACATGACTAAGAGGATAGATCAAGTTGACGAGAGAGCTCACCATGGTCGAGAGAATTTGAAAGATGAGCTAACGCACGTGAAGTCGCAGGCGAGGTTTGATCAGGCTCGATTGATTCGTGACACCGATCAATGCCTGGCCGAGAGCCTGGCACAGGCAAACAAAGAGTCAGAGGAAAGAGAGGCTAGGATGACAAGAGAGATCGAGCGATTGTTGAATGATCATGATAATACCTACGCCCAAACGATGACTGGCCTGGAAAGGAGGTTGGACGCCAAATCTGACTTGATGATGCGGAAGCTTGACGCGATCCTGAATGGGAATAGTTGGCAGGAGCATTCCAACTCAAGGGAGCGCTCACGCCATGCGAACGTTGGAGATGGTACGGGCAACAGTGCCAGAGCCCAGCAAGGCTCGAGAACGAACTACGAACATAGAAACAAGGAGCGGCCAAGGGCAGCCCCGCAGAGGCCTGGCTGGACAAATCCAGTCCCACCGGAGGCAGATGCCACCCCGGAGACAAGATTGCCAACCGTGCCACAAGTCAGTTCAGTACCAGATCTGACTACAGTCTCACAAGACACAACGATGTATGCCTCGATGTTTGAGCCTCTGAACAGATCTCTTGAAACATTCATCACCAAGCTCTCGAAGTCAACCGAGAGAGGAGAGAGGTCAAGAAGAACACTGAAAAAGCCAAAGTCATATAAAGACGAGTCGGACGGCTGCATTGATACTTGGATAGAGGTGATGAAGTTACACTTTGAGGAAGAGAATCTCTCCAAGAAACAAGAGTGCAGCGCGCTGACGAGCAACTTGGAGGGTACTGCACTAAATTGTGTAATGGCGAAAAGAGCCAATGAGAGGGATAGCGCTCGCAAGATATTCGACATCCTGCTGAATCGTTTCGGCTCTGGAGTACAAGGGCACCAGGCCATGGTGAAGTTCGAGAAGAGGCGTCAGAGAGATGAAGAATCAATAGATAAATTCTTGGACGACCTTGAATTGCTCAGGAGGAGGAGCAACCCGGATGAGAGAATATCCGAACGAAACTTGGCGATCGCTTCGAAGTTCATGGATGGTGTAAGGAGTGAGGAGTTGAAGACGATGTTAGCCACTCACTTCACCCTGTCGCTTGACCAGGTACCCACGCCCGACGACTTGCGTATGAAGTCACGCGAGTATTTACTGATAAAACCGAGGGCGCAAAACCGTTACAGCAATTATGGCAACTATAGCGGGACAAACACTGGTGCGAATTCCAGTTGGTACAAACCTCGCGATGACATGGACAAGAGGAGGTCGTGTGCGAATTGTGGTTCGATGGACCATCACGTTTCTGCGTGTTCTGCATACAAACAGAACATGAAGGCCATAGGCTACTTTCTCGAGGACGCTGACGCGACCGACGAGGATCATGAAGAGTACGTGAGAGGGCTCATCATGAAATATGGTCCGAGGTGTTTCTTCTGTAATTTGGAGGGACACTTCAAGTCGGATTGTACTCAATTTTGGGACGCAGTAGCGGACGCGAAACATCCCCGCCACGAAGAGGCGCTTTCGGGTGTCAAGGCCAGTCGAGCACGTCTGATGAACGAGGCTGAATCTCGGAGAAAGGAAACGACACCGAGCACCTTTGCGACCAAAAAGGTTAAGACATGGCCTGACGAGGTGGTAGCCTCGAACCTCGAAGCAGAGTCGTCTAGTCCACTCAAGGTGGATTACGGCCTGGCGGCAAGGACAGCGCTGCAGAATGTCAAACAGGACCTTGCCACGAAAGAAGTGGAGCAATGGGTAAGGTCGGAGCTGGAGAGCACAGATCTTCGGGAAAGTCTTAATGTCCTGAGTAAGACGACAAGAGCAGAAGATGAAAAAGAGCCCAAGAAACAGGGACTAAAACTGAACGTTATATCTGGCAAGACTTTCGGCATGACGAAGGCAGGGACCAAAATAATGTCTATCATCTCAGTCGCAGAGCACCAGGTGGTCAAGAACCTGAGCGAGCCATCCGAGATTACACTGGTCCACCTGGACATCTATGCCGACTACCTGAAGGAGAAGGATCCCAAACTGGACTCCAGGGCAGTGCGAGCGCTGCTCACAACGGGAGGTCCGAGGCTGATGAAAGTGGACGGACATTATATCGATGTCCATGGCCCTTACCCGATTCTGATGAACGTGGATGGCATCAATATCTACACGAAAGCTCACATAACTGATGCGAACGATCAGGTTGGCCGGATATACATTGGTCAAGAGGAACTGAAGGTCAGACGAATCGGACACAACGCGATGCTCGAGCAAGATGCTGTGCATATTGGTTGCGAGGCAGATCTGGCCGCACACGTTCTGGACGTGCAAGGCAGACAGCTTTCAGTAAAGGGACTGCTAGACACGGGAGCAGTAGTCAGTGTCATGCCAGTCAAAACTTGGACCGACATGGGTTTTGAGAGGTCGGATCTCATACCGACAAACATCAGGTTGGCAGCTGCCAATCAGGGAGCGATCTATGTCACCGGGCGAACCCCGATCATCTCACTGCAGCTCGGAGGGAGACATCTTTGGATGAGCTTCCTAGTAGTAGAGAATTTGGACGAATCCGACCAGTTCATCCTAGGAAGGGATTTCGTTCGCAACTTTGACGTCACGATAGATCTCAATGACGGATTGATTAGGATCAGGGATCCTGAAAGAAAGTATGAGAAAAGACCCCTTAATAAGATCTTAATTAATCAGGCCAAGGTGCCGATTTTTCTGGATCGAAAAGTTAGATTAAAACCGAACCAAGCCGTAATAGCAACGTTTAGGATGAGGAACTTGAATGAACTCAGCAATGACAGACAGGTGTGTCTGGTACCAAATCCAAACAGTAAAAGCTCGGCTATTTTAGGAAGAAGCTTCTCGCTCACTCAGAGCGGACTGTGTGTGAGTGTGTTATTGAACACAGAGGCAACAACAGTGACAATACAGAGGGGAAAGAAACTTGGCTACGCTTTGCCTCTGAACACAGACTTTCTGAGTGTGGAGAACTTGAAGAAGTTTGATGTAACTAAGTGTCCATTACATGCGAACCAAGAATGTATAATGAAAAGAGTAATTGAATTGAAATCTTCTAGGAAATTGTTTTCAATGAAGTCGGAAACAGATGATGGGCTGTCTAGTTGTTCCAACTTTCCTGAGAGACCGACGGAAGCAGAGTTAGCAGCGAATAGGCCTGTCCTACCTGAGATAGAGCATCTGAAGGGTAAAATATCCGACAAGGAACTAGATTCGCTCAGGGCGGTGCTAAATCGGAACGCAGACGTTTTTTCGAAACATAAGGCCGACATAGGTTGTTGCAATTTTGTAGAGCACGAGATTGAGATAGAAGAGGGCTCGGTACCTCATAGGGAAGGGGCGAGAAGAATGACCCCAAACAAGTCAGAAGCGTGTAGGAAGGAAATCGAGATGTTAATGGAGTACGACATGATCGAGCCGTCGAAGTCCCCATGGGCTTGTGGCGTGGTCATGGCAAAAAAGAAAGGGGGACAACTCAGATTTTGTTGCGATTTCCGTTATCTGAACGCAGTGACTATAAAGGACGCATATCCGATTCCCCGCATCGATGAGAGCCTATCCAAGCTGGGAGACGCCAAGTTCTTCACAACGTTGGATTTGGGCTCAGCATTCTGGCAAGTGCCGCTCAGAAAGCAAGATCGAGAGAAAACAGGTTTCGCTTGTGAGCTGGGACTGTTCCAGTGGAAGAGGATGCCATTCGGATTGTGCAACGCGACAGCCACATTCCAGCGACTGATGGCTCAGGCACTCACGAGCGTTACTAAGAAGTATGGGAATCTCATCATGTGTTATGTCGATGATGTAGTGATCGCGACACCAACCTTGGAAGACCACATCGAAAGGTTGGAAGAGGTGTTTTCTTGCATGAAGCAGGCGGGTCTGAAATGCAAACCCTCTAAGTGCGAAATCCTCAAAGATTCCATAAAGTATCTGGGCCGCCTGGTTGACAAACATGGAGTGAGACCAGATCCCGAAGCGGTTGAAGCGGTGCTGACCTGGAAGGCACCTAAAACAGATACACAGTTGATGAGTTTTCTGGGATTCGCCAATTATTATCGCGAGTTCATCAAGGGGTATGCTGACAAAATATACCCCATGCAGAAGTTGATGAGAAATAAGGGCAAAAAGTTCACCTGGACTGATGAGGCACAAGTCTCATTTGAAAACATCAAACGCGAACTTTGCGAGGCACCGGTCCTCGGCATGCCAACGGAGAAGGGGATGTTCGTGCTGGACACGGATGCATCAGTGGTTGCGATATCAGGCATACTTCACCAAGAGCAGGAGTGGAACGGGAGAACGGTTCTTCGTCCGATAGCTTATGGAAGTAAAGTCCTGAGTGACACTGAGATGAAGTACGGCGCACCAAAAGCGGAGATGTTTGCTGTGATCACGTTTGTGGAAAAGTACAGGGCCTACTTGGGGAGTGCTCCCTTCAAGTTGCGTGTGGACAATCGTGCCCTTGCCTGGCTGAAAACCTATTCGATGGACCAGAGCTACATTGGTCGTTGGATCGTGCGCTTGGATGGATACCACATGATCATAGAGCACCGTACCCGTGACAAGCACCAGAACGCAGATAGCCTCAGCAAAAAGACAGAATTTTATGAGCGCCTCGAAGAGAAGCAAGTTAACCAATCAGAGATCAAAGACGGGTTTTCCTTTCTGGACAAAGAAACCTATGATGAGCTGCCACTTACTAGGTGGTTAGACAAATCAGGACATCCTATACCTGGACACCCTGACCTTCCAGTGGAGACGGCTGCGGAGATAAAGCTTTTAGCCAGAGGCGAACCCGTTCCGTTGGATCTACTAGTCCGATCCAACTTGGTACAGCAAGAACTGACCAGGCTGGGTATAAACAGCATCGCTTTATTGAATAAGACGGTGAACGTGGCGCCGGACGTCATGGGAAAACTCCGTGACTTGTTGGATAGGGAAGTGGATAGGCATGATCGTGAATGGAGGGAAACCATGCAGAGGTTGACTGTCACCGAGAGAACGGAGAAGAGGCCAGTGTCCATTCGCAGCCGAGGCGTTGAACGGGATTGCAGGTCGATCGTCAACCAGCTGGTGACCTCGATGCCGAAAGAAGTATTGTTGAGAACTTCGTTCACTGAATATGGAACATCGAATCAAAACCAAGCTACTGAGGAAGTCAGGATCAGATCGAAATCTAGCTTCACGAGGAGAGTGCACTTCACGGATGCAAAAGAGGAATACGAGCCAAGCCCAGATTGTTCGTCCATGGACGAGACAATGTCCGGGGAGTCTGACACCTTCGAGCCAGTCAAGGACGTCTCCTCTGATGAGTCAGACATCTTTGAGCCCGTGCAGGACGACTTGTCCGGGGAGAGGTTGACTAGACCACCTAGGGGCAGAATTTTGTCTGGGGAGTCGGGTTCAAAGCGACCGATGGACAGAGTTTTGTCCGGGGAGTCAAGAAACATCTCAGACAACTTGGAATATGATGTTGAGGAATCAGTCGTTTCAAGTGGTGACTCGAGACCCCAGTCCTGGGACAACACGTCTGAAACAACTTCCAATTCCGATGTGTCAGAGATTGCGATCCACTCCTTATTGGTAGACTGGAAGCAGCGTGGGCTGGACCGGGAAATACATCAGGATCCAGACAGGGACAGATACACCTCAGATGAAGAGGGCACTGTGGTAGACAATGCCGCAGACGAGCTCGAACTGATAGCAGTTTCAAAACGCCCAACCAGATTGCTGCCACATGGTACGGTCGTCCGTACCAATCTGGAACCATCTGTGCAAGAAGCGACGCCTTTGAAAAAGATATGGTGTGTCAAGTTGATGGACGATGCTCATGCTCCGGAGATAATGAGTGGGCAAATGAACGTGGTGAAGACGTATTTGAAAGCCAGGTACAGGCTGTCGGATCTCCTGAGGGCTCAACGAAATGATAGAATGACGAGCAGTCTGAAAAGATGGATCGAGAATGGAGCACCTGACAAGGGAGACTTGGAAGAAGACAGCTACAAAATCCTGAAGCAGTTTTACCTGAAGAGAAAAGACTTGTTGTACCTGAATAAGGACGGAATCGTAGCCTGTAAGCGCAAGGAGGAGGACAAGGTCCTTTATAAATACAACTCAATAGTGTTACCACAGTTGTACCAGACTGAGTTGCTCTTTCGCTCACATGATCAGATGGGACACCAAGGCGTGGACAAAGTGTATAACAGGATACAAAAACGATTCGAATGGCCGGGGTTGAAGAAGGCTTGTGAGAAATGGATAGCCGCATGCCTGTCTTGTCAACAGGCAAAGGATCCCAGGAAACTAAGGTTCCCCCTACAGTCAATAGAATCGTCAGGTTTCAACGAAGTGGTGCAAATTGATCACCAGAAAATCTGCATGACAGCAACGGGCTATAATCAGGTGCTGGTAATGATCGACCATTTTACGAAGTATGCGGAGGCGACACCCTGCATGACAGCATCGGCAGAAGAAACGTGCGATCATTTGATAAACGTGTGGATAGCAAGGCATGGCTGCCCCATCACGTTCCAATCTGACAATGGCAAAGCATTCGTAGGTGATCTCACGAAAGAGTTAATGAAAAGGTCGCAGGTAGCGCAGGCCCACTCGACCACTTATCACCCGCAAACGAATGGCCTAGTCGAGAGGCAGAATCGCACACTGGTATCCATGTTGAGAGTCTACTGCTCACGCTACATGGATGACTGGGACAAGCACTTACCGCAAGTGATGGGTGCTTACAACAGCACGGAGCATTCCACCACGGGAATAAGTCCGCATATGATGCTCACGGGTCATGAAAAAGCACTCCCGTTAACGTTCTTCTACCCTGAATATGAAGGGAAGAGGACAGCACCGCAAACGTACGTGCGGGACGTTATTAGAAGACAACAGGACCTCAATGACTTATGCAGGAGGAATACGCAACAGGCGCAAATTAGACAAAAAAGGAGGTTTGATAAAAGAACAGCCGATGCAAAAGCCTACTCAGTTGGCGATTACGTCTGGGTGTTCCAGGAAGTGGTTCCACCAAAAGGAACCAAGAAACTATTAAAGAAATGGCGTGGTCCATTTCAGATAACAGAGGTGCATCAAGGAGGTCGTTTTTATCGGCTGAGCACCGGAAGAGCGGCTCATTACGAGAATATCAAACCACACAACGCCTCGTCCGAGGATTGGTGCATCCCAGCGGACATGCAAGAGGGAGACTATTTAATAGTGGATCCTGCTTGTGAAGTGAATGAAAGGGGTACTCGCGACAAGAACGACGGGAATGAGATGGTGGACAATTGTGATCTACCACTGGATCTCGAGTTGACTGAGCGAGTAGAGGTGGACGATGAAACTCTACCATATGCCGAAGAAGACTGGGATTGCCCAGAACAAACCGAAATTGACAAAGGAATACAGCCTGACTTTCCGCTCACTATGGAGACACGCCAAAGTAAGAGGGGAAAAAACCAGAAGAAATACAATCCGTATGGCGAGGACTTCGTTGTAGACCGGATAGTAGTGAGTGATGTCATAGACTCGCTGGTGGGGCTGGACGAAGTAGCAATCCTAAAAGAAATCGACCTTGTGAACGATATGGATCAAGATTGGATCGACGATCGATCAGAACCGGAAGTGGAGTTCGAACCAGAAGCGGAACAGACTCATGAGCAAGAACTAACAAACTTGCGCGTGCTCGAATGGCTCCACGATCTGCCGACAGATCCAAAAGAGACGATCCTGACGATTCAGGACGTCGACAGAGATGGCGTCAGATACATCAGTCATGACAATACCGAGTCCAACTGGGTCGCCCCAGATGGTCCTCTACGTGTTCCACAATCCAACCTCGGTCTCCTAGACTTTGGGCGATCGACGGGGACGTCGATGGATATTTTTGTCCGGGGAGTGGGGGTAGGACTCACCCACACCGAAAATCTCATGATAAAAAAATTAAAATCGGCAAGGGAAACCGGAGAACTAGAGACAGAGGGCGAGAATGCTAAGGAACCACCTTTTGGACGAATCTTTGAATCGTATTTTGATCTCCCGAACCATTATTCGAACAATATCGTGATAACGGACAGCGATTTCATACTCACGGAACGCACATGCGCCATAGCGATAACTGCGGACGTAAGCTTCAAAACAGCACTAGCGGCCGACTTTAAAAGGGAGTACAAGAATATCGAGTTTTTGTGGAAACAGAGGCCGGGTGTAGGAGGAGTGATAGCGTTGCCCCCTGTTGCATCACAGATACCAGGGAAATATTTGTGTTTTTTGGTTACGAAAGCTACTGATAGGCAACACGTGAATCCGGAGAGCTTGGTGTTGGCCTTGACTCGACTTAGGGATTTCCTGGTTGAGAGAGGTGTGACCTCTCTCTCGTTGCCAGTGTACGATCCTAATAGGGGAAAGCTACATCCGAGAGAGTTGTACGCTCTTGTGCATGTGATATTTTCAGAGACTGACATAGAGGTTTACTTACATAAAAAATACTATCTGAGCATATGCTAAGAATTGCGCTCGGCGATAAGTGGTTTTTATTAAGTTGCTCGATAAGAATTAGAGTCAAGTTTTAGATTAGGTTAGGTCTTAGGTACAGTATTAGGGATTAGGTTTTTATGTGATGTTTATGTTATGTTATTGTGATGTTATGTTTTATGTTAGTGTCATAAAAGACCTGGGGCACCCCAGGTCATCAAGGTGACAGCGTACATTCATGCTACTCTGACAAAAGTAAAGGTGGACGATCCACCTTGGTGCTAAAATTTTAAATCAGAATTGAAAAAGAGAATTTCAATGGAGAGTTTTAGAGAATTGATTGATGTTGCATCTTAAAATGATGGTTCTAAGTCGCGACCTGTCTTTTAGATCTTGATTGATCGGAAATTGTTTACTGACACTGAATCAGAAGAGATTACACGAAGAATCAACACGAAAAGAAATGGGAGATACTAACGAACTCATGGAATTCCTCTCAGCGAGTCTAGGAGCGACTCTAGACGAGATCTATCAGCGGCTGATCGATTGTGACTTCACACGAGAAGACCCGGGGTTGGCGATGTTTGTGGTCGCACTCCTCAATGCACTGGGAAGAGAGGGTCGAGGGAATCGCCCTACGGAAGTAGTGTTGATGTTGGCCTTCGGTGAGTCCGGGACCGCCGAGAGAGGCCGAAACCGATTGATGAGATGGAGGCGCGGAGAAATGTCCGGCCACGACCTGGCTCGTGAGCCGGGACTAGGCGAGCAAAGGGACCACCGGCTAGGTGAGATGCCCTTACCTGTCCAACCTGCGCAGCCATTAATCGGAGCGAAGAGACAGCGTGATGGGCCAGGCCCGTCACACTCGGTCGACTCTCCAACAGCTGCTCCTCCCCTGAAGAGAGTGAGAGTGAGCGAGATAGAGATCCAGACGTCGGAAACGATTGAAACACTGGAGAAGAAGGAGAGGGACCAGAGTGAGCTGTGTGCCAAACTTCAGGAGTACAGGACCATAGCTCGGGAGAGAGACGAATGGAAAAAGAAATTCGAAGATCTGCAGGTGGCCTACAAGGAGGATGAGATAAAGCACCTGAAGGAGCTGTATATGGCGAAGGTGAGCCAAGTGTCACCGGAAATCCTGGCGAGCATGAGGTCCTCGGAGGGATCTAACGACACACGCCCCAGGACAACCGCGCAGGAGCTGTGCGCATCGAGAGGACCTGAGGTTCTGGATTTGCATGCATCAAAGGGGCACGAGGCTCCTCAGCAGACACGACCGTCTGCTTCGAGTCAGAGGTTCACGATACCAGACCCTTCTGACACCTATCTAGCTCCTCAATTTCAGGAATCATTTAACCAAGTGGCCAGAGCCGCGATGGATGAGATCAACAGAGGCACTGAACGGACACTGGCTAGGATCGTTCCTTCCCAGCGTCGTGATCATTCATCGGATGGCTCTGAGCGGGCAACCCGCACGATAGCGTGCTCTGCGCCTGGTGGAGTCTTCAAGAAGTCTCGCGTGGTAGATATCAGGAAGAACCTGATGACACGTCATCAGTTCACGCAAGTGCCAGCCGAGCATCCTCGGGCCTGCTTGAACGACATGAGCTGGAACCCCGCCACGAGCGACCAAGTGATTCCCCCAGGGAGTCGCCATTTGATCATTGGAGACAGTCTGGTGAGAGATCTGAATGAGATCTCCGTCTATGGCCAGACTACCACTCTGTCCTTTGGAGGAGCCTCAGTGGCTCAAGTGATCAAAATGATGGAGTTCCAGGGCGAGGATCGTCTGGATACATTGATAATAATGCTGGGGACTAATGACGTCTCGAGAGCCCCCGTAACCCCAGAAAACAAGTGGGAACCTCTGTTGGTGTGTCTGTTGAATGAATTGAAGGAAAAGTATAGACCCAGGCTCGTGATCCTGTGTACGATACCGCCAAATCCTTTGGTGGGTACTACAGCTGCGGATTTTATGAATGGCAACGTAACGCGGTGGAATGAAATGACCCGCAATCTGGTGAGGAACAATCCTGGCGAGTTGCGACTCCTGGATCTTGAAAACATGCTACGTATGACTGATCACATCGAGCTCACCAGAGATGGAGTGCACTTCAATAGCCAACGAGGGAGACATTGGATCAACGATGTGTTTCAAACGCAGTTGAGAGAAGTGGAGCAAGAATTAAGGGCGACCGGTTCTTTGGCTCGGACCAATTCGACCGGAGGGAGTAGAGTAAGGGCAACCGTGCCCGAATCCCTCGCCAACCGCCTAGGGCCCTTGGCAACGGAGACGGTTGGAGCCGTAACCGTCGCTCCGAGCTCAAATGTGAGAGACAGGCTGGGGACTGCCCCTCCTCCCAGGCCGCAATCGATTGGAAGCCGACTCGGCAGATCGGTGGAACAGAGTAATAGAAACAACTCCCAGACCGCGTCTAGGAGGAATGATTCGCCTGCCACGACGAATCCTGCTTCGACGGCAGGATCGTCGACAAGCACCGTGCCAGCGGAGGGAATTGAATCCGGCAGCAGGTTGCTTTGGAATAGTTCAGATCCTAGCCATTGGGGTCAGTATAAGACGGACATGTCGGCGAAGTTGAACATGAATACCCTGACGTGTCGGGAAGATGTGATGAGAATGACTGGCGGTGAAAGTCCCACAGTGTCGCGACTTTATCGGATACCGGGCGTGGATTGGCTGCTAGCAGAGCAGGAGAAATTCAGCTCCTCGACCTCACTCCGACATGCGGACTTGGATGGATTGCCTCATGACAACACCTTTGGACCTCTAAACACCCGGTCGCTCACCGACGTTCGAGATAGGGCACGGGAAAGGACACCACCAGTGCGCAAAGGCAAGTTTCAGACGGAGAACAAACCCAGCAACAAGCATCACAAGATGTTTAGACAATTCTCTAAGCCACCCGGTCAGACGCCGGGCGAGTATTCTAGGGATTATCCCCGAACCACAACAGTGTTTGGAGACGACAAGAGATATGGGAATCTGAAGGCCCCAGTAGGTGATGGCCTTTTTGCAGCGTATGATCCCTTGGACATGAAGGCTGCCAAGTATCTGGTTGTGGCCGGCTCCGATTATCTCTATACACCCCGTTCTCTATTCTGGCCTGATGTGATTTTCTTAACGGCGCCTAAGCTGGACTGGGGACAGGCGATAGGCATGATGATAAGTGTACGGAGAGTGGTCAGCATGGAGCCGCAGGTGATAGTGGTTGCAGGCGCGAATGATCATCTACAAAGCAGAGGCCTATTGTCACGTCTGACGGATGGATCGATCCCGAGTAACGAAGTTATAGGGGAAGCGATCATGACACTGCTCTCGGCGATGGCCGAGGTAGAGGCAGCAGCAAGACAACGGTTCACCATGAATGTGGTGAAGGTGATCTTTGTATTGTCACCAGGCTACGCTGCGTTGCCTGAACCCCTTCAATTTGTGTACACGATGGTCACGACGATAGCGGAGGGGATATATAACGTGATAATTCCTGCCCCAAACAGAGTGGTGGACCCGGACAATTATTATCCGCACCGATCTGAGCTCCCCGCTGTTTGGTCTGACATCTCGAATGCCATACAGGGACTCAGAGATTGTAGCACAACTCGGTTGGTGCTAGACGAAGTTCTGGGGTTGGAGCTGTCCAACTTCGCAAGATTATTGAAGCTAAGACCAGGGGTAGGTGACGATCATCTGTTAGTACAACAGGTGGCTGATGATCTCTGGTTCAGGCAGATGGATCATAAAGAGAACGAGCAGGGAAGGATGATCAGGAAGAACATGACGTCAGCAGAAGAGGACCTCATGGCAATGGCTTTGCGTACGAAGCCACACAACAACATATGGTTGTATCTGTCACCGAGGCTGTGCACCTTGGGTGAAGACGCGTTTGAGCATGCGCCGGCAATAATTAAAGAGATACACGCGTATTTGAAGAGTCTACTTGATGCCCGGGAGTTGGCTGGAGGCAAGATGTTGAAGCTGATGCAAGACGTGAATACGATGTCGCTGGACAAGTTCCAAGCGGACGTGCTGGCCACGAAAGCACAGTACGAACGATCGGATGCTATCTTGGGCGGAATGGGAGTGGGATGGACGCCATCTTTCCTATCGACGTGCTACCCGAGGGCATCTAGGAACCTGATCGCAAGTTTTGTCAAAGACATCAGGAAGTTGTCGATTGGCCTGGTGTTAGCCTTATACGTGACATTTGGTCATGAAAACTTTGTGAAAGGACCGGCAAACCTCTTTACCCAAGCGTTGGCCGATTTGAGGTTGGATGGACTCTTGACCCTGATTGCCATGACCTATGGTCGGCTGGGAGACTTGCTTGTGCTATTGCGTTACCCTGAACAACTGCAGGGACCCAGTCGTGAGTTCAATGCACAGTTGGAAACCGCCTCGCTCAGGAAGATGAAAGACTGGAGGACTCTCCTACTTCAATACCTCCTGCAACAGAACAGAAGCGTAACAGGAGAGGACAAAGTGGCGACGAACGCAAGCGAGTGCAAACAGTATTGTGGCATGCCCTTATTAACAGACTTAGCTGTTATGATGCGGATTGATCCGTTGGCTCTGGTCCACGGACTAAGGGAATTCGTCACAGTGGTTTATGGACCGGTGATGTCCTTTGCGTTCCCGGATGTACAAGTTAAAGCGTACAGGAATTCAGTGTTGTACGTCAACCTGGTCTCAGTAGTGGATTGTTCAGTGCTGAATTGGGTAGAGCAGAGTGAACTGAGAAAGCTGGCTAGCGATGATAGGCTGTTCGGAAGAATAGCAGAGCCAGGTTGGGTGTTGATGGATTTCAACAACCACTTCAAATGCCGAATGGGTCGTGAGGATCTGTCCCACATCCAGTTCAACCCAAAACTCTGGAATCTGAGACCAGTGGTGAAAGATACAGGAGAGGCTGTGGGAGTACCTCAATTGCCGGGAGCCTATGCCCATGCAAAAGAGAATCAACAGACATGGCTTCCTGGGTCCAGGCCGCTGCCGGACCAATGCCATCGATATCCACCGATAAGGAGGATGTTGTTGGGAGTCACATCTCCCATCATTGCCCCTCGTATCGGAGCGGCTCGTGACGCGGAGAAGAGAATGCAGAAGTGGAGTGGAGGGATGGAGCCGCGCTTCATCAGCTGGAACGTCGCTGCCGCGCACACGTTCGACTTCTCATTTCCTGATGCCTGGAGCAGGAAGAAGATCAAAGCACTACCCTCCAGGAGACCAGAGGTCTCGGCTGAAACGTGGAATGAAGTGTATTCTTCCGCGGACGACTTATCAAGACTGAAGTGGTCAGGAGAAGCGAAGGTGGTGATGCTGGAGGTGGCAAGTGAGAGCAGAGGTGGCTCATATGTAACGATAGAGGACCTGGCCCCACATGGTGAGGAGTTAGTAGAGTTCCTGGTCGATGATGAGTTGTTTTATCATGCAGGAGACATGGCCGTACCGGCTCGGCCGGATTCGGGCGCAGACGCACGACAAGGACCCTCGGGACCTAGGCCGAAACCTGATGCGGACGACGATGAATTGATGGATCAGGACGATAACGATGAAGGGACCGGAAGCAAGACGGAGAAATCGGGAGAGACCGATCTAGGAGCGTTGGAAAGGGACTTGCTAGAGTACCGGTTCAGCGAAGATGACGATGGGGAAGTCGATGGGAGTCTATTGTTGATGGCACCATCGTCCTTCATGTCTCCTACAAAGGAGGCGTCAGCCGATCTATCTCCGATAGACCCAATAAGCCAGGCTAGAGAGTGCCGAAGCAGGGATCCACAGAAGCTGCTTTATGAATCGCCAAGGAGGAGGAAAATCGAAGAGTCTATGAAGATATCGTTCCTCAGCACATTACCAGAAGAAGAATGGGAAAGATATCAAATGGAGTTGGAAGGCAAGACAGGAGCAATCTGGAGTCGAGTAAACTTCATGGAGAAATCTTGGGACGTGATAAGGCGATATGGGACGCAGTCCATAATGAAGGTGGGATTGAACCAACCCATCATGCGTGAGGTCCTGGAGAAAATAGTGAGCTCCATGGAGTCGGATGTGCTGACCGAGTCAGTAACAGAAGACAGTGCCGATGATCAGCATGTTGCAAAGAAATTACCTGTCAGACGAGCCAGGAAAGGGCTGAAGCGACTAAAAGGGAAGACAGGAAGTCGAGCCATGAACCCGAAAGTGGTGAAGTCAAGAGCCAACGCAGTGGTGACCTCTTTAGCGAGCGCAGGTCGCTCAGGCGAGAGCGGGCAGGGAGATACTACAACGCTGACAGGGGGAGAAAAAGAGAATCTGATACCCCCTATGCTCTTGGCAGGTCTGACCGTGACCGCCACAAGGTCGAAGAAGACGGCGCGAACCCTGGCAGACACCAAGTTAGAAATGGAAGTAATCAGTCAATGTGGATCTGGAGGACTTGAAGATTACAGGCCCTCGCGAATCAACATGGCCAAGTTGAAACTGGAAGGACAACTCGACGTGGTCGAGTACAGTCGAATAACTGTGCCGGAATCGGTCCACATGGGAGATCCGGCAGGGGGTTATGTGGAAATGTTGAAAGCGAGGAACTCCGCGAGAGGGCACCTGATGGCTTGGAACGAGAAGCGAGCCATGCAAGAATACTTGAAGGGGCTTACGGAGAACTCCAACTTCAATCGAAAAGAATATGGGACAGTAATGTCATCAGAAGCGAACGAAATTGGATTAGAAAAGTTGCTAGAGATTTCTTGGAGGGCGGCCCTCCAGAAATACTTTGATGAGACGATGAATGCACCTGCGACTGTAGCAGCATACCTGGCTCATCCTTGCGTGAGAACTGATCTGCAAGTACGACTGGCTTGGTGCTTGATGGGCATCAAAAGGGCGGAGTATGAAGCCAGCAACGACTCGAAATCACGAGAACAGGAGCTAGAATTGATGGAAGCTTTACGAACATTGATCTCAAAAGACGATTCAGCGATAGCATGGGCTAAACGGAAGGATGCCCTTTGCTTTGTCAGGTTTGTGGTGGGTCGCATCCCCACTCCTGTGTTGGGAGAATGTATAAAGATCATTCGGGAAAAGGGAGTTGATTGCGAAAGGAACTTCCTTAGGGCACTCCTAGAGCTATATCAGGACATGCCATTGACCGTGCCAAACAAGGAGTCGAATGATATGGAAAGCTATCGCAAGTTGGAAGAAGTGAGAAGATACTCCAACAAAGAATTGAAAGTGAGTCGAGACTTGATTGAAGCGGTCAGAGGACAAAAAGAGTTTGCAACCCTAGGGAGACTGAAGTCGTTCCAATACGTGTCTGGCATACCAGGGATGGCGTATAATCCCTTCGTGAACGAAGAAGCCAGGGAAGCATACTTCGACTACGAGCAAGTCACAGTGCTCAACTTCTGGGTTGAACGGATTAAGGAAATTGGAATGTTGATGGTGGAACAACCCAAGCTTGGAATTATTTTGGAAGAACGAGTAGTCGAGCCCTCGATTCCCGAGCTAAAAGGGCAAGTGAGTTTTGATTGTGGTTCTTGGGACGGTCCCTTGAAAACCAGTCTAGTGGTGATGTGGGAACTCATGAAGCCTTCCTGGTGTCCCCATCCTAACGCAGGCTTAATCTGGGACATGACCGCGGATGTCATATTGGAAAGGGATGATGATGCGAGTTTACATGATCTGGCCATGATACATCACCTGCTAAGCATGAGATTGATGAAGAAGAAGAGCAACCCGTCCACGGAGCTGTCCGAGGAAAGTACGTCGAGTGATTGGTTGGAGCAAGGCACATGCTTGGCTCAACACAGTGGGATGGAAGGACATGTTTGTAACGTGGGACACTGCCTGATTACGCTGAGCGAGCAGCATCGACAACTGGCACGATTGTATGGAAGATTAAGCATGTCAGATAAGAGTGCCATGGAATTGGTCGCAGACTGCCATGGGGTGACGGACGTAAACCTGATCACAGCCTTGGGATTTTGTAGCATGACGAGTTCGATAGAATCGCTCGAGCGCTTGGAGCGTGCCCATGAGCTAGTGGCGTCCCTCAGCGTGGAGATATTCCCTGGAGCATTACAGACAGAGCAAAAGATTGGAGGCTGGCGAGAAGCCCTAGAGAATGAAATGAATCTGAGGGATAGTGAAGCCTATCACAGACCTACTGGTTCAAAATATATGGTGGGTTCAAGCTCCGCGCCATACTGCAATAGCAAGTATCCTACGCACATGGTGGTGATGGATGCGAGGACGCAACAGGTGTTGGTTGACCAGCTTTTCTCTGTGCCAAAATGCGTGAGGTTGGCCAGAATGTCAGAGAGGTCATATGACTTGTTGGCAAAGATCTTTCGGGCAGTCCCGAAGAGATCCGAAGGCGAGTTGCAAGACGTTGTGGGTGAAGAGTTCATGATACTGAACGAAGGCAACGTGAGTGAGTTCCAGAAGCAGAAAGCGAGTGGAGCGTTACCCACTGAATTCCCCACCATAGAAGAGAAAGACGATCTACATAGAATCCTGATGGAAGTGGAACCGTTGCTGGGAGCCTCAGGGTATCGAACCCGAAGGAACATAGTGAGAACCCACGGGGAATATCCTTGCCACTGCTTAGCGCAGACGTTGTGGTACCCCAAACGTGGGAACCTGATCCTAATTTGGGACGTGGAGGAGTTGTACTCCACGGGGTTGCCCGATCAGAATCAACCAGTGTCAATCGTGGTGGTTAGCGCCATGCTAGCAGTGAGATGGTTGGAGGCTTATGCGGACACAAATGAGCAGGAGACGGCCGTGCCGACTCCTGAACAGCTGAGCAACGTGAAAATGAGTAGTGAATTGGATCTTTTCAGAACCACTTGCAAGGTTCTGAGAATACCTAAAGCCATTGAAAGAATATGGTCAAGGCAAAGATTGATGCCTTGGTTCCGTGCAGTGATGACATCTTGGATGTATGAACGCGCGAAGCGTCACATGTCAAGGAACACGGAAGCCTATCAATCTTTCCAGCTAGACATAGGACCAGGAGCCTATAAGAGAGCTTTCCTGACGCATAGAAACGCGGTCACCACTGCGGTGAAGCGAGTAGCTGGAGCGCCTTGTGTTACTGAAGATGAAAAGAAAGAGGTCTTAAGAGCTGACCTAGAACGAAACGTGAGCCTGTGTCTTCACAACAGCTTTTGCAGGAACCGGGAGCAGAAGGTGAATGTGGACTTACTACCTTGTTGCAAACCGAGGCTGTTGGAGCAGGAGGGTTGGGGCACGGCCCGCAACTCTCTGGACATGTTAGAGAAAGTTCTGGAAGACAGTGACGCTGAACATCAGGATGGAGAAATGATGGAATGAAGATGACGGAGGAAGAGAAGAGAAGGAGAAAAAACTTGATTGTCTTTGTGTGTAAAAACTTGAACAAATCAACCAAGTTTTGATTATTGAACTTGTGAAACTTTTTGTTTTGATTTAGTTTGGTCAGACCAAACTTTGAAAATTGTTGCAATTGTTAAAATTGTTGAAATTGTTGATTTTAGTTACTACTATCTATGTATGTATATAAGGAACATAGGTGAGTATATTTACCTATTTATTCACGACTGAAGTTTTTAACCTGTGTAAGACACAAATTCACTGTGTGGCGACATGGTAAGTTTGAGTAAACTCGCTCGAGAAGGGTGGGTAACTCAATAACTTTCCTAGCCACAGAGTTTCTTAGTTTTAATATTGAAAGGACCGCATAAATGACTAATTATACTTGGTGAGTGAAGTTAAGTTAATTTTAACGGGTGCGTGGCCGTGCCACGTCCCACTTTTTAATCACAAAGAGCGAAAAGAAGTTGTATAACAAGACGACGTAAGTAGTCAGAAAAGAAATTTTATCTAGGACACTCCTCATGGTGCAAATTTTGTGAAAATGTTGAAAGGCAGTGAGATGTAGTACGATGCCATTTGTGAACACGTAGTGAGTTGAGGTGGAGTAGATAAATTTCATTTTCTTATGCGATTTGTAAGATTGGTTACAGAAAACTGGATACCTACTTGACGATAACCCGGTGTTGTGCGATCAATAGGGACATTGATGGAGACTTGTCCGGGGAGTATGTGCCATTCCGCCGGATGACACAGTATAACCTTCCCGCGACGAAAAAAAAAGTGACTAAAGGCCTTACGAACAGAAAAGTGTTGCGACGGAGGGTCAGAATGTTCTGGAATTTTTATTTTTAAAATTTCGATTTGAAGGAGAACATTTCTGAGAAATAGAAAAAAGACGGCCATTTTGAATAAAATAGAGAAAAATCAGAACGACGCCATATTTTGTGACGAACGGTTGTATCCGAGACGAGAAAATTACGGAGCCTCTTATCGTGGCAATAACACACGATAAGGACCTTAGTGACGGATATTTGTGGAGACGGAGGCTTCAGTGGGGGGAAGAGAAATACCACGGAACCCTCCCGGGACACGAAATATAGGAGATAAGAGTGTTGTCTCAAGAAAATCACGGGAGCGGAGGCTTGGTCCCCCAGAGACTGTTATATGTGAAGGGACTGTGTAAACTAGCCATAACAGTTGCTGTAATGTCCTAGATCTGAATTAAACACCGTTATTATTTAATATTTCAGAGCATGAGTAGATAGAGAAAGGAAAAGGTCAATCCATCTCCAATGGATTTAATATAAAACTGTCACACAAAAACATATAGAAATAGGTGGTTCGAGCCGTGTTTTTAATGACAATCACGTAGTCTGAGGATCCGAGACTCAGCTATGTGGTTGTGTTCGCATGCAAACGAAAGCTGATCAAAAGTCGTTTGACTGATGGCCTAAAAATAGTAACTTTTTACTTTGCCCTAGACAGACCAGAAAATCAACTGGCAAGGTCGAGACGGTGAAAAACGAGTGGAATTAAGGTAACTGACGCCTGCCAGTCGTCAATAGGTACTTTTTCTACGCTCCGTCGCTGTGTGATATTTGGGCGAATGTTACAATCCTCTAATTCTATGTCACCATGTATCTCACTTTCTGCGATTTTCTTATCTTGCCATTGCCAACATACGGCCTTTTTATCAGATAGATTTCCCATGTGGTGCTCTCCTCCACTCCCGGTGCTATCTTGGTTTCATGCTTCAGTTGTTGTTTTGCTATTTGAAGTAATTTTTTATTTTATTTGGTAATTAACAATTTCTGAGAAAAAAAGTATTTATCTACTAACTGACGAGTATAAATCCGCATGCTGTTGTCTCCTTACAGACAGCACTCTCTATATACGTAAGAACTGTTGTTCGCCGTATAAGTTGACTAATCAAAGATATATGGTCGTTTTTCCGCACGTAAAATTCATTTAGCTAACAACTTCAAAATCAATTAGCTGACAATGCATAAAACCGGCAATTACCGTCATTTTCAAAAAATAAGAGCTTTTTCACTTCACTTAATCTGTAAAATTAGTCACAAAAACAATTACTAACCTCTTTTGCATGATTGGTATTTTCAAAAGAGGTAAGTAGATACAGTATCTTGGGTTCGTTTTCTACTTTATCGTATTCGTCCTGAAACACAGAAAAAAATTATTATGAACTATTGGAAGATTCGTTTATTTTTTGTCACTAACCTCTGCCGCTTTTCTAGCATCATTATCACTTGAAAGAAGTTGTTGCAAAATTTTCAAGAATTCATCAGCCATTATATCACGCATTACAAGTCTGGAAAGACAATAAAAGAAAAAGACCATAATTGAGTATTGACTTGTGCCTGGAAGTAATGAAAAAAGATACATATGAGGCTAAGTTAGGCAAATTCTTGCGGTCAAAGCACTGTACTCATCAAAAAGTCTAACTGATAATGTGGCTATAAACAAATTGAAAGCGTCTTTCCCATTATAGCTCTTTAGCAAATAATAGAAAAAGGAGAAATAACTCTCCAATTACTGCATAAAAGTCTATGCATTGAACATTCGACCTGAAGGACCTGAAATGCATGTCATCAACGAACTTTTATTTGGAGCAGTTCAGAGGAAAATTGGCTTTAAACGATATGTGGAGGTAATGGTTTAATTGAACATATTCGGAGGGGTCAATTTTGATTGACGCAACTGTTTAATTTATCGAATTAGGCGTGCATGGCACGTAACGTAGGATCAGCCCAGCACGTGTTTTCTCGGAATAGAACAAGGATTGAGTATCAAAACAATAGATAAAAACAATAGATTTCACAAAAACAAAAGATAGTCGCCGAGAAACGGATATTATCTACTTGGATTTCAAGAAAGCGTTCGACTCGGTTCCGCACAAAAGACTGATAGAAGTCCTAAAACAATATGGATTAAAAGGAAAAACACTGGGCTGGATCAACGAGTTTTTATTAACAAGACAAGAGGACAGAGAGTTGTGATAAACGACAGTAGATCTGAATGGAAAAATGTTCTGAGTGGGATTCCCCAAGGATCTGTATGGGACCTGTTTTGATTGTAATATATATAAATTCAATGCCAAACACATTCAAATAAAAAATTGTATTTATTTGCAGACAATGCAAAACCATACAGAGAAGTTACCAGTAACAAAGACGTTCTATCAAAACTTTTTATCACAACAATTAGCCTAATTGTTGTGATAAACTTATTAAATAGATTTCTTTGTTCAAATTTACCGCTTGTGTGTTTTCATATCATATGCGCGCTGGGCTTTCCTCTTCTGGTTATGTTACCGAGTCTCACCGTCCCAGCCGTAGGCGAGTGAAGTTTCCCTGGCGTAACTAGACGCAAGAAAGAGTGAGCTGGTGAATCGACCTCCAAATCGACGTCAGGTTGTACCACTCCTTTCTTTTTTTTCTCTTTTTTATTTCTTTTTTTTTCATCGCCTTTGCCTCAGAAAATTTAAACCCTAAGTGAAAGTATTCATAAATCACCCCAAAGAGCTTCCTTTCTCGCCCCAGTTGTCTGTGTTTCAAGTTGATGCAGCGATTCCAGGCAAGACGCATCCCTGAGTTCTCACAGAAACTAGTTATCGGGACTTCAAGGACCAAATATATAAAACCAGCTTTAGTAAAATCAACAATTCACTCCTACCGCGGCGCAACGCTTCATGATCTGTTTGAAACAGTTTTAAATACAGACCAAAGCGCCTAAATACAGTAACAATAGTTGCTGGATACAATGACAACAGGCTGCATCCACAAGCATTAGAACAGCAGTGGAAAAACTTGATTAACCTCGTCACTAACAAGTTTTAGCCCAAGACACTGATCATCCCCAAAACAATTCAGAACTGTAATAATTCCGAAGTAAACCGCAAAATTTATATTCATAATCATGTGCTGTTTAATTTGATAAATAGATTTGTACACCCCCTTACAATTACTGTTTCGCCTAACCTCATCCTAAATCTAACCCCTCAAATGTTCTGCCGTGATGGAATCCATTTCTCGTTCTACGGTAATGACTTCTCTAGAAATTTTCTGGCAAATTTAATCTATAAATTCTCTCGCTAACTTGACACCACCGTCCTCCCTAAAATGGCTACTCAAACACACTGCCTTATTTGTAAAAGCAGCCTGCGAGGCGGAGGTGTTTGGTGCTTCACATGCCCAGGCTACATGCATGTAAAATGCAGCGGCCTAGCCCGCAGCAGTGATCACTATGACGATTTCAGTTGTCATCGCTGCACCTCCCAATTTCATTCAGCTAACGACAAGCATGAATGCAATCCCCCAACCCAAGCTACAACCACGCTCCCCCAAATGCACCCTCACCCTTCACCTGCCCCACACTCACAAAACTCAGGAGAGTCTTCCACTATAGAACCCAGAACAATACAAGACCCATAGTCAAACCCCTGTCCAGAACTCATAGAAACCACCAGGAAAATATACACCGAAGTGGTCCACTGGAAACCGGTCTTTATGATCTTGTCAAAAAATAAAGTTGGTTATAACTTTATTGAAACCCTCAAAAGAACTTTGAACAGCCTAATAAAAAACAACGAAAATACCTTCGCAATGCACGCAGCAATGATTTTTCCACACTTATTACTGTGCAAAACAAAGTCCGAAATTGATGGATCTTTATCCAAAACAATAGCAAGGCGACTTAAGCAATGGCAAGACGGAGAGCTGGATGGACTATATAACGATGGAAAGGCACTGCAAATGCGCTTGTTGAAAGGAAGTAGAAGAAAAACTGAAACTGATGCACAACAGTTCAACAAACTAATGAATACTGGAAAAATATCAAGCGCAATTGCAAAACTAACAGACACATCTAAAGGCGTTCTTTCGCTCGACGAGATTGTCAAAGGTAAGACAGTTGAACAGACTCTCGTAGGGAAACACCCACCATCTGAACCAATTACTGAGAACTATATTACACCAGTCTCAAACGAAACAATTCCTTTCCATCCATCGATATTTGATCAGATAAACGGTCAACATATCAAGAAGGCAGCCATGAGAACTCACGGATGGCATGGACCATCTGGCCTCGATGCGAATGAATGAAGACGTATTCTAACACACTTCGGGCAACAATCAGTTGAAATTTCAAAAACAATTGCTAAAATTGCCAACAAATTGGCCACAGAAGAACTAAATCCAGAACTAATGGAACCATATAACGCATGCAGATTAATACCCTTAGATAAGAATCCAGGGGTAAGACCCATAGGCATAAGAGAAGTTATGCGTAGGATAACAGGGCGAACAACAACTAAATGCTTAAAAAACGAACTCATGTCGCTCGGTTCAAACTACCAACTCTGCCTAGGACAAAAATGTGGCATTGAATATGCAATCCACACGCTAAGAGATCAATACAGCAAAACTTCCGCCGATGCTGTTTTACTGATAGATGCCGAAAACGCTTTCAACTCGCTGAACTGAAAGCTGGCATTAAAAAACATCGAAAATACCTGCCCTTCCCTTTTAACAGCGATTAATAACTCCTACTCCAATCCATCTAAACTATTCGTTAACAAAAAAACAATCTACTCTCAAGAAGGGACAATCCAGCGGGATCCACTAGCCATAATACCCCTCATAAAACTTTTATCAGTAGACGATGTAACCCAGAAATGGTACGCAAACGACGGAAACGCAGTCGGTAAATTAAGCAACCGTCCTCGACAAAATTGTATCACTGGGTAAATTTTTCGGCTACCACGTGAAAGCATCCAAATGCCAACTCATTGTCAAAGATGAAAAACTCGGTGAAGCTCAGAAAATCTTCGCAAATACAGGAATCACTATAAAGGCAGGAGCCCGAGTGCTTGGCTCAGTTATAGGAACAGAATCTGAATATAAGGAGTTCCTCGAATTTCAACAGAATGAGCAAATCAAAATTTTGAATAAACTAACGAAAATTGCTAAAACCTCCCCTCAAAACGTTTATGCCTGCTATACTAAAGGAGCTCAAGAAAAGCTTTCATTTTATGCCAGGACAACGCCTAACACCATGGAAAACTTAGAAATATGTGAAAATATTATCAAAGAACAATTATTACCTAACCTAGTCGGTAAAGACACTTTAAACCCCCAGTTCCGTGAGATATCTTCCTTAGCCCTTAACATGGGCGGACTTAACATTAAGCTGCCATCCGATCATGAAAGCTTCCTAGAATGGTCTAAAGAAACATCACTGGTACTGGAATCTCAAGATCCTATTACAGCAGTAACACAGCAAGAAAAAATATGTACGAAAATCAAAAAATTGAAAACTGATAGAACAAATCGAAAAAAAGCAAACCTCATTAACTCCTTAAATGAAACAGATAAATATGCAATCGACCTGGCCTCTGAAAAGGGAGCCTCTAACTGGCTCAATGCTCTACCACTGAGCAGATACAACTTCAACCTGAATAAATCAGAGTTCAGAGATGGTATTTACTTAAGATACGGATGGGAACCAACCAAAACCCCACTCACATGTGCATGTGGTGCTGATTTTAACTTGACACATGCACTTCACTGTGCAAAGGGTGGTTACACACACATAAGACACAATGAAATCAGAGACACATTCGCCAACCTCATGAACAAGGTTTGCCATGACGTCGAGATTGAGCCGAAACTTCAGCCGTTGCAAGGCAAAAGCTTTGTCAACAATTCAACTACAACTGAAGATGAGGCACGACTTGACATTAAGGCAAACGGACTCTGGGGTTCACGATTCAGCCGCGCTTTCTTTGATGTGAAAATTTTCAACCCCCATGCCAAAACATCGCGAAAACTGCATAAGGATGCATACAAATACCACGAAACGCTGAAGAACTCCAAATATCAGCAAAGAATTTTAAACGTAGAGCAGAGTAGCTTCTGCCCGCTAATTTTTGGATGCACCGGTGGCGCTGCTCCAACAGCCACGCGGACGATGCAGCGATTGGCCGAAAAACTAAGTGAAAAAAGACAAGAAAGCTATCCAGAATCTATAAAATACATAAGAACTAAAATAAGCTTCGCGCTCCTCAGAAACTCTATATTTTGTATAAGGGGGTGCAGATTGCTACAAAAAGTTCAATTTATCGACAACTCCATAAGCGCTATTGTAGAGGAAGGACGGCTAAGATAAATTAACATTATGACGATGCATTTAATGCTGATTTATGACTTCATTGCTGATATATATGCATTTTTATATCGCTGGTATGGCCCTATCCAGCTTGTGCACTTACCGTAACTAAACGGAAGGGCCCCTTTTGTAATTTAGTGTTTTTTTGAAGAAAAAAAAGTAACAAAGACGTTGAGTTGCTGCAAGAAGATCTAAGAAAACGGGAAGAATGGTCAAAAAATAGTCTTTTGCAATTCAATGAAGATAAATGTGTACATATAATAATCTCAAATGGGAGATCAAATCGTGAAACAAGATCATATGAACTTTACGATAAACAGCTTGAAACGGTAGGAGAAGGAAGAGACCTTGGAGTGGTCATCGATAGTAAACTCTCCTTTGACTCTCATATCTTTGCAAAATTTAAAAAGGCAAACTCTATCATTAAAATTTTTAAGAAAACATTCATTAAAATGACTATACCTGTATTTTTGAATGTTTATGAAGGCCTCATAAGGCCTCATTTGGAGTTCTGTAATCAAGCCTGGTACCCGCGATTATAGAAGAACTCAAGATTAACCGAAAATGTGCAACGACGAGCGACACGAATGGTACAAGGGCTGCAGACACTAAGCTACAATGAAATGTTAAAGAACTAGAACTACCGTCACTTGAATACCGCAGAAGACGAGGAACAATGATCGAATTGTTCAAAATAGTTTACAACCGTTATGACCCAAAAGCTACGAAATACATGTTCGAATTGAATAATCGTGACACAAGGACAATTGACGAAAAAAGTGATACCGAAGAAGGTCAACTTTGAGTTTCAGAAAAAATTTTTACCATTAGATCAGCTACAGATTGGAACATGTTGCCAGGAGAAGTAATTGACTCGAGGACCTTGAACGCTTTCAAGAACAACCTGGACAAACATTGGAAGAAAAGCGGATTAAATAAATTTGAGACTAATTAATAGAAAAAGACTACATCATGAGCTGATCGATAGAGGCGAAAAAACGCCTAAAAGATCAGAAAAAGAACTGAACTGAACTGAACTGAACTGGTAAATTAAATTAAAAACTCGAATGATCTATAAATCCGGTAATACTTATACTCACAGTTGATCTCGCAGACCTATGTGATAATTACAGGAAATTAGTATCGAAAAATTTATCAAATGTGCCAATCGGTCATATCTAGAAGTTTGACCTTGAGGGACACGAATATATTTGATTTTGGAGTGAAGTTTTATATTTCAAAAAGTCGAATGGAGCCTGTCATGCTCAGTTTTCTCGCGACAACTGAAAACATCAAATAAGAAATCAGAACGACCGAATTAACAATTGCGGGAAAGTTGTCAAATATATACAGTGGGAAATTGCTATTCACAGTTTCCATCGTAGAAAACTAGAGTAGAGCTGTCCCATTTGATAAAGGAGACAAAACAAATACGAGAGCAGAGTTAGAATCAACTGGACCAGTGTGAACCTCCAACGGAAAGGCAGACAAGTGAAGTCTCACAATGGTCCAGATCCAAAACTATATTCTTGAGTTAAAACTTACTTCCTTTGATTGGAACTCATCGTTAGAAAACTTCTTGAGTTATATTCGATTATATTTATGCTAGAGTCATTAATTAGTTTAATTGCTCTGTTTCTCAAGCGTGCTGCTATGTAAGTACCAAATTTAGTTTTCTCGAGTTTGTTTTATGATTGTTACAATGAGATAAGGCGAGTTTTAGGTTGATCCATCTGAAATGGATCAAAGTTCTACTGTCTAATAAAAAGTAATATAACGGATTGTTCCGACCCTGTTTTTAACGGCGTTCGTGTATTTTGGGTATTTCGAGACCTAAGTATGGGAACGTTCTTATTTTTCTAGAGTGGGGTGATATTTTGGTAGTGGCCTTTAAGCTGTAACGGGTTCTAGTCTCATGTCGCAAGCGAACCGAATTGGCTCCGACCGTTTTTGAGGTAGAAAAACACAAGAGATAGTGTCCCTGCCTCTTGAGCCAATGGTTATAGGGCCTATTTTTCTTAAGCCTCATATGTGACCGAAGTAGGCGACTGTTACATAGTGTTTTTATGGCGCTCCTGGGTGTTTTTACGACATCATGACTACGGAGTCGAACCCACTTGACACAGCTCCGGGCTGCATGCCCATTCTAGAGTACCGGTGGTACGGTTCAGCGGGAACGTGTAAACCTTCCGGTTGTACCATGATAGCTTTTTAAGAAAGATTGAGAAAACTTCCTGGTGCGCTCACCGAACGAGGTCTAGCTAACCGAGTAAGGGGGGGGGGGGTAACTAGGGGGACAAAAATACGAGCAAAAAGACAAAAAGCGAAACAAAAACAAGAAAAAAGTATAGAAAAAGGAACAAAAACCAAAAAACAAAAAATACAGTGACTTTGATACCAGATTAGTTGGATCAAACCTTTATATTAATTAAATAGTATACCCATACTGTTTTATAAGACCGATCGTTTCGATCAATCTAGCAATCTAAACCAGTGACTTCAATAAGGCGCCCAAGTGGGGGGCGTTGTTAAGGGTTTTCAGATAGCTTGCAACCTAGGCGGACCTCTAGGAGACTTGACTGGAAGAGGTGACCAGCCGAGTGGGAAAGTGGTTCACAAGGACAGAACCGGACCACTAGGAGACTTGACTGGAAGAGGTGACCAGCCGAGTGGGAAAGTGGTTCACAAGGACTGAGCTGAACCGCTAGGAGACTTGACTGGAAGAGGTGACCATTCAAGTGGGAAGGTGGTGCTGGTGTCAAGTGCAGTGCACATCAAGGGGACAACCAGCACGGAATCGCTACAACAAGAAGAGGACGCACAGTGGTGTTCTCAAGTTGGGCAGACGGGTATCGTTAAAATCCACATTAAATTATAGGAAATAAGTGTAAAATTGGATAAGCGGAGCCCCATTGTTTTGAGGAAGTTTTTACACAAGCACGCCTCGAAACAGGTCTTAGGTTTTCTCTCGAGAGGTTTAGCACCCGGCGCTTAAGGGATTTTTCGGCTTAAGAGGGGGGCTAAAGAGGGGGGAGGTTAGAAGGAGGGCTGGTTAGGTTAGAGGTTGGCGGTTGTAAATTGTAAAAAGGGGGACATATTAGAGTAACTAATTGTTCGGCATCGTCGATTTAGTTACATTAGATACTTACACGCGTTGGTTATAAGAAGCGGATATCCAAATTTAACATCGAGTTAAGGTAGGTACCCTGGTCGGATCGGTAAGGGGGAACGGACATAGACAGTTTTTGTGATACCCCATAAGATCGCTAGCAGGGGGGAGGAAAACGCGTGGCAATCGGGTACCAGACATTTTTTCGGACAAAGGTTGACATCTGTCAGCTTTGAATTTTAGGTGGGTTCATCTCTCTGTTTTTGTAATTTTTCCTGTTTAAATTTTTACGTTTTGGTGAAAATTTGTTTTTGCTATTTGAACGAACAGGTGATCACAAGATACCTGCGAAGAAGTTGGGGTTTCAAATAGCCTGGAACAACGAAAGGGAGATAAATACAGGGGGGTCAGTATTTGGATTTTGGCCATTAAGATAGGGATTTTGGGAAAAATTTTACTAGAGCTCAAGTGGTGGTACACGGTACAGTGGTTCAAGAGTCCCCACAACGAAGAAGAAGAGATCCTACTATCCGGACACTTAGTGACAAGTCTTGGGACAGTACCGAAGAAGTCTTGGGACATTGCAGTCTGGGGACGGTCTTGGAGCAGTACAGTCTTGGGACAGTCTTGGGACAGTGCAGTCTTGGGACAGTCTTGGGACGGTGCAGTCTTGGGACAGTCTTGGCCCAGAGCAGTCTTGGTACGACACAGTCTTGGGACACTGGTCTTGGGACAGTTGTCTTGGGACAGTTGTCTTGGGACAGTAGTCTTGGGACAGTGGTCTTGGGACAGTGGTCTTGGGACAGTGGTCTTGGGAAAGTGGTTTTGGGACAGTGGTTTTGGGACAGTGGTCTTGGGACAGTGGTCTTGGGACAGTGGTCTTGGGACAGTGGTCTTGGGACACTGGTCTTGGGACACTGGTCTTGGGACAGTGGTCTTGGGACAGTGGTCTCGGGATAGTGGTCTTGGGACAGTGGTCTTGGGACAGTGGTCTTGGGACAGTGGTCTTGGGACAGTGGTCTTGGGACAGTAGTCTTGGGACAGTAGTCTTGGGACAGTAGTCTTGGGACAGTAGTCTTGGGACAGTAGTCTTGGGACAGTAGTCTTGGGACAGTAGTCTTGGGACAGTAGTCTTCTGACAGTAGCCTTGGGACACTAGTCTTGGGACAGTAGTCTTGGGACAGTAGTCTTAGGGCAAGGGTCTTGGGACAGTAGTCTTGGGACAGTGGTCTTGGGACACTAGTCTTGGGACAGTAGTCTTGGGACAGTCGTCTCAGGGCAAGGGTCTTGGGACAGTGGTCTTGGGAAACTAACAAGAAGTACTGGGACAGCACTGAATAGTCTTGAGACAGTAGAGAGAAAGCTTGGGACAGCACGAAGAAGTGGAGTGACGGTACTAAAGGGTCCTGAGACAGGTCGAAATAATTGAATCAAAAGCAATAGGACTAGTTAGAACAAGATAGTGTTAGGATCACGAATTAGTAGACTTTTAACAAAACCTTAGAAGGAACAGTAAAAAGTCGTTTTTCTTTTTAATAGCAAAAATTTAATTTTTTTAATTTTATTATTTTCCTTTAGAATAGGATTTTGTAAATATCAATATTGTAAATAGACTCAATTGTAAACAGAAATCATGAGACGGAGCAAGGTACCGGTGGCTGAAAAAAAATCTACTGAATCAAAGACAAAATATAACTCGTCGCTACGTAAAACGACATCAATAGGCCCAAAGATAACAAAGAAGAACTTTTCAGTTAGCATGGTCAACACGAAGAGTAATACAAAGAACAGAACAAAAGAGGGCACGGAAGGGAAACAAGCGGAACCCGCCATCGAGATTGACCTAGAAACACCAGACCAGAGCGTGGATGAGATGGAGAAGAAGACGACGGAGTCAACACCGATGCCGAATGCGAAAGAACCAAATCCAAAGCCCATGGAATTCTCACCGATAGACACTATGGAAGACAGGCAACACGCCAGAAACGGTGAAGGACGAGTCTCAAGCAAAAAGAACGTCTTTTACTGAAAGATTAGCAATAATGGTCGGAATGAAGTCGAGAGACGCAGCAGCGGAAGAACCGAAAGCCGAGAAAGGCAAAACATTTGGGACAGTTCTGACGAAAACGACAGACAAGACCAGGTCAGACCAGGAGCAGCAGCCAACAACAGGGCAACAGCTGACCATGAAACAACTACTCTTGAGCTGGGCGATCTGATGGCGAAGCTAGATCAGATCGACAAGAGACTAAAGCACAGCGAGGAGGATAGAGAAGTAATAAAGAAAGAATTAAGATACAACAAACACGAGTACCTGGACAACTATTTCAACCTGGCCAGGGCAACAGAGGAAAAGATGTCAGACAAGGTAAATGCTACTGACGAAGAATGAGAGAAGAACATCAAGAAAGACTTGCAACAAATGAAACAACAATATGATGATGTCAACAGCCAGTTGGGGAGTCTGGAAACAAGGATGGACGCAATGAGCAGGAACCAGGCTGAAAGTTCATGTGCAATACAAGCGAAACTGGACGCCATCTTGAGAAACTCTTCGTCAGAAGACAGGCCGGCAGCGGATCGCACGCAAGGCAACAGAGTTGACTTCGTGGAACCCCAACGGAACAAACGGCAATCGACACTGTTACCTTTAACCCGGGATGCGGTGAGCACAGCACCGGTGGGGACCAAAACAATTATGAAAAGTGGAACAGTAAATACAACAAGTGGACCAGGAGAATCCACGACTCACAGCAACGTGGGGCCAGATGCTATGACGTGGGCAAGCACCTGGGAGATGATGAACAGGACACTAGAAGCCTTCGGTACGAGGAACACTGACTCGAGTGATAGAGGAGGGGTGAAATCCAGAAAAACTTCAAAAAGCCAAAAGAATTCAAAGATGATTCGGATGGATGTATTGACACTTGGGTAGAATTTATGAGATTACATTTAGAACAGGACAACTTGAATGATGAGAAACAAGCCTGCACAGCGATACTCAGCAACTTAGAAGGCAACGGCGTTGAAATGCGTGGTTGCAAAGAAAGAAGAAGAACGCGACACCGCGGATAAAATTTTCGAGATATTGTTGAATCGATTCGGGTCAGGCATGAAGGGTCATCAAGCGATCATGCGATTTGAGAAGAGAAGGCAAAGGGACGATGAATCAATTGATCGGTTCCTGGATGACCTTGAGAGCTTGAGACGAAGGAGTGACCCTGAAGAGTCGACAAACAGAAGAAATTTTAGCATCGCCTCGAAGTTCATTGATGGGGTAAAAAGTGACGGCTTGAGAACAATGTTAGCAGCATACTATACATTGTTGAAAGATAGTGCACCGACTCCAGAAGAAATGAGACAGAAGTCAAGAGAGTACATGCTAATGAAACCCAAGAAATACTCGTATTCAGATAACAGGAAAACGCAAGGGGAGAATCAACCACAAAGGTCGTCATGGTACAAGCCCAGAGATGACATGGACAAACGTAGATCATGCGCGAACTGCGGGTCAACTGATCATCACGTGGCGGATTGCACAACATAAAAGCAGGGCATGAAAATATTGGGATATGCACCCGATGAGGAAGACATGAGCCAGCTGGAGAAACACGAGTTCTATAGTGGCTTGATCATCAAAATAGGCGCAACATGCTTCTTCTGCAACCAAGAGGGGCACTTCAGGATGGACTGTCCGTTGTTCTGGGAGGCAGTCAAGAACCAGAGTCACCCCAAACACAAGTTTGCGTTAGCAGCGGTGCAAAACCAGAGAAACAGACAAGGTGAATTTGAAACGAAAAACTTAGAAACACCAAGTGCGGAACTGCCAACGAAAACAGTGAAAGCTGTAACGCAAGTTAATAGTGCAATAGAAGCTATCAATAAGGTGAAACAGGACCTGGCGGCGAAAGAAATAGAACAACGACTAAAGCAAGAGATCGAAAGACAGAAAATGAACGAGGCATTAGGTTGCTCACAGTCAATACCAGAGGCTGTAGCGGGCTCGACAAAAAGTGGAAATTGCAACACTGTAAAAATGGTGACGGGGAAGCCATTCGGTATAACAAAGATAGGGGCCAGTATAATGTCAATAATCACAGTGGGCGGCCATGAGGTAACGAGAAACTTGAGCGAACCAAGTGACCAGACAATAATGCACATTGATGTGTACGCAGATTACTTGAGTGGTATAAGCCCACAAACGACTTCTAGAGCATTGAGGGCACTACTCACAAAAGGGGGTAGCAAGTCAGTCCGAGTTGATAACAGGTACACAGAAGCTTATGGTCCGCATGAGGTGATGCTAAATATAGATGGGATCAACATCTATACGAAAACAATGATAACATGTGATGAAGATCTAATAGGGCAAATCTACGTAGGAAAAGAAGAGTTGAAAGTGAGATCGATTGGACACTGCGCCATGCTTGAGGAAGATGCAATGCACATCGGGACAGAGGCGGATGTATCAGCACATGTGCTCGAAATAAGTGGCAAGAAGACTCAGTTACGTAGGTTTCTTGATACGGGAGCGGTCTTGAGTGTCATACCAATCGAAACTTGGGAACGAATGGGCTTCAACAAAAATGATTTGATAGACTCGAGAATGCGGTTGGCATCTGCAAACAAAGGAGGTCTGCGGGTGCTGGGCAGAACGCCGATAATAGCCTTAAATCTGGGGGAACGCAACCTGTGGATGATCTTTCTTGTGGTAGAAAACCTAAATGAGTCTGACCAATTCATTTTAGGCAGAGACTTCTTCAGGAACTCTGATGTAACGATTGATCTAAACAATGCAATGTTCAGGATACGGAACCCGGATAGGAGGTACGCAATTAAACCGGTAAATTTAATAATGGCGAATGAGAATCAAGCACCGGTATTCATGAGTACGGAGGGTGAGGCTAAAGGCGAACGAAGCGGCGATCGTAAGCTTACGAATGAAAAATTACATTGAACTAAGTGACAACAAGCAGCTATGCATAGTCCCAAATCCAAATAGTCAAAGTGCTGCTGTTTTAGGAATATCCTTCTCGATAACGAAGAGCGGTCTCTGCGTCAGTGTCTTGTTGAATACTCTTGACATACCAATCACGATACAGAGCGGGAGGAAGCTGGGATATGCTTTACCCGTGAAAACTCGATATGAGATGACTGAAAACCAAAAACAAAATGAAGTTGTTGATTGTCCCAATCATAGGGACAAAATTTGTATCTTGAGACGATTGAAGAAAATAAAAGGTTCATCAGGTCTTGTGAAATCACTTAAGTCAGAGACAGACGATGGGCTATCGAGCTGCTCGAATTTTCCGGAACGGCCCACACTAGATGAAATGCAGAGTAACAAACCGGTCCTACCGGAAATTGAACATTTAAGAGGCAAGATAACGGACGAACAGCTCGAAGCCATCAAGGACGTATTAGAGCGGAACGAGGAAACTTTTTCGAGACATAAGGCAGACATCGGGTGTTGTAATTTTGTTGAGCATGAAATAGAATTTGAAGAAAATGCGGTACCGCACAGGGAGGGGGCGAGGCGCATGACCCCACACAAATCGGATGTGTGTAGAAAAGAGATCGAAACGTTACTAGAGTATGATATGATAGAACCATCCAAATCACCGTGGGCGTGTGGAGTAGTGATGGCCAAAAAGAAAGGCGCCCAATTGAGGTTTTGTTGTGACTTTCGATACCTGAACTCCGTCACGGTGAAGGATGCCTATCCCATACCTAGGATTGATGAGAGCCTCTCGAAGTTAGGTGATGCAAAGTTTTTTACGACTCTTGATTTAGGTTCGGCCTTCTGGCAGGTACCGCTCAGGAAGCAGGACAGGGACAAGACAGGGTTCGCCTGCGAGCTGGGTCTGTTTCAATGGAAACGAACGCCGTTTGGTCTTTGCAATGCCACTGCCACATTTCAGCGGTTGATGGCACACGCGCTGATAGGTGTGACAAAGAAGTACGGCAATCTAGTAATGTGCTATGTGGATGACGTGGTAATAGCGACACCCACACTGGAAGACCACATTGAGAGACTTGACGAGGTGTTTGCGTGCATGAAGAGGTCGGGGCTAAAGTGTAAACCATCAAAGTGCGAGATACTCAAGGATTCGATAAAATATTTGGGCAGGATCATGGACAGGCACGGCATCAGACCAGATCGAGATGCAGTAGAAGCAGTTCTAACTTGGAAATTGCCAAAAACGGAACACCAATTGATGAGCTTCCTGGGTTTTGCGAATTGCTACAGAGAATTCATCAAAGGTTATGCAGACAAGGTATACCCGATGCAACAGTTAATGAGACACAAGGGCAAGAAGTTCACGTGGAACAACGCAGCAGAAGAGTCATTCCAGAGAATAAAGAAAGAGTTGTGCGAGGCACCAGTACTAGGGATGCCAAGAGAGAAAGGGATGTACGTGCTGGACACCGATGCGTCGGTAGTAGCGATTTCTGGAATTCTCCATCAGGAACAAGAATGGAACGGGAAAACAGTCTTGAGACCAATAGCGTACGGGAGCAAAGTCTTAAGTGACACGGAAATGAAGTACGGGGCACCGAAAGCAGAGATGTTCGCTGTGGTTACTTTTGTCGAGAAATATAGAGCATACCTAGGCAGCGAGCCATTCAAGCTGCGAGTCGACAACAGGGCACTAAGCTGGCTGAAAACGTACTCAATGGACCAAAGTTACATTGGGAGGTGGATAGTTCGCCTGGATGGGTACAATATGATAATTGAGCATAGAACACGAGACAAACATCAAAACGCTGACAGCTTCAGTAAGAAGACAGAGTTCTACGAGAGACAAGAACAGAGGGAGGCGGATAGACCTGAAATCAAGGATGGCTTCTCCTTCATGGATAAGGAAACGTACAACAGTCTTCCACTCACGAGATGCTTGGACAAATCAGGCAAACCAATAGAAGATCACCCCGAATTACTGAAAGAACCTCCGGAGAAAATAATCTTGAAGAAGATTCGAGGCATGCCGATAGAAATAATACTCAAGTCAAAGATTGTGAGGGAGACGCTCAAGGCAAAAGGCTATGATCTTAACCAGGTAGAAACGGGAGATGCACAAATAGACGATGACTTAATGAGGTTACTCGAGAAACTAGCAGATGATAAACCCGTGATCCAAGAAAAGGGTAAGGAGGAACCGGAGGTCACAATACTGCGAAGGAGCGAGATAGTTAGTGATGAAAATACCTCGAAGGTGACTAACCCTGATGGGAAAGAAGTCGTGCAGTCATTGGTTGAAAAAATCCCTGACGACATACTTGAACAGACTCGGGTTAGGAAAAAGAAAGTGGCGTTCAAGGAAGAGGCTGAATACCTGGGACTAGGTCAAGAGTCCGGGGAGTGGTCCACGTCCACGGTGGAAGAAGATACTAAAGAAGGAAATTTGTCCGGGGAGTGTGAAATATTGGATGAGGACTCAGATGAGAGCAGTGACAATCAGGATAGTCTTTGCATGATATTGGCGGAAGAGAAGATTAGACACCGCGACAGGGAATTACAAACAGATCCATCCTCAGGAACATACAACTTGGACGTACAAGAGGTACGAGGAGGTGAAGAACTTGAAAGAATTGCAGTTTCGAGGAAACCATTCAGGGAACTATCATGTAACTCAAATGTCAGAACAAATCTGGTGCCAGAAGATGATATCAAAATCGTGAAGAGGATAATATGCGTGAAGCTGAATGACGACATCCACAACCCTGGGGAAATGAATGTACAGATCATGGCACTAAAGGAACATGTCAAGGCGAGATATTGGCTGTCGGACCTGATAAGAGCCCAAAAGAATGACAAGATGACAAGTAACCTCTCCAAATGGATCCGGACGGGGTCCAAGGAGAAAGAGGAACTTGAAGAAGACAGCTACAAGATCTTGAGCCAGTTCTACAAAGAAAAGAAAGATTTACTCTATCACACAGCTGACGGGGTGGTAGCATGCAAGAGAAAAGATGAGGAGAAGATATTACACAAGCACAACCTCATCATATTACCACAACTGTATCATACAGAGGTGCTGTTCAGATCGCACGATCAGATGGGGCACCAGGGGATAGACAAGGTGCAACAAAGAATACTTCACAGGTTCGATTGGCCAGGATTGAGGAAAGCTTGCGAGAGATGGGTGAATGCATGCCTGGCATGCCTGCAAGTGAAAGACCCAAGGAAGATGAAATTCCCACTCAAGTCGGTGGAAAGCTCAGAATTTAATGAAGTGGTGCAGATATACCATCAAAAAATCTGCATGACGGAGTCAGGGTATAACCAGATACTGGTTATAATAGACCACTTCACAAAGTTGACAGAAGCGGTGCCGTGTCAAACAGCCTCGGCAGAGGAGACTTGTGACCACCTGATAACTCATTGGATATCGAGGTATGGTTGTCCAATGACCTTTCAGTCAGACAACGGCAAAGCCTTTGTGGGGGATTTGACCAAAGAATTAATGAAGAGGTCGCACATTGCTCAAGCACACTCAACGACTTACCATCCTCAGACCAACGGGCTGGTAGAGAGAATGAATAGAACGTTGGTGAACATGCTGAGGGTATACTGCTCAAGATACATGACAGACTGGGATAAATATCTGCCGCAAGTCGTAGGGGCGTACAACAGTACGCAACACTCAACAACGGGCATCAGTCCTTTCATGATGTTGACGGGCAGGGAGAGAGCAATGCCCCTGACATTCTTTTACCCGGAAAACGAAGGGAAGAGGACGTCACCTCAAGCTTACGTGAAAGAAGCGATCAGGAGACAGCAGGAACTGAACGAGCTATGCAGGAGGAACACTGCGCAAGCACAAATGAGACAGCGCAAGAATTATGATGAAAATATATTACAGGCGAAGCCATCTGAGGTGGGCCAGTACGTGTGGGTCTTCCAGAATGTCATACCGCCCAAAGGGACAAAGAAACTACTCAAGAAATGGAGAGGACCATTCATGATAACGGAAGTACATCAACAAGGACGGTTCTACCGCTTGAGTACTGGGCGAGCAGCACATTATGAAAATCTGAAGCCTCATGTCCCATCACCAGAGGACTGCTGTATACCAAAAGACATGGAGGGACTTGAGTACTCTGGTGGAGCCAGCATGTGAAGTGAACGAAAGAGGCACCAGAGAGAAAAATGATGGCAATGAGAACTTGAGTTTGGATGACAATGAAAAAATAGAAGCGGACTCTGAAGCGGAATCTTTTGTGGAAGAAGACTGGAACGATCCGGAGCAAGGTGAGGTGCCGAAGTGGACAGAACCAGACTTATCAATACCAGCGGGGACAAGGAGTGGCAATCGCAAACGAACAGGCATGAGGTACAGCAGGTACGGGGACGATTTCCTGATTGACAAGATACAGCCCGATGACCTAAGCAAAGAGCTAATAAGTGTGGGCGAACTGGCGGCAGATGATGAATGGCAAATCATCAATGATAATGAACACTACCCACAGGAAGACTACTCGACACCGGAGCGGGAGACGGATTTGGAGCAGAGAGAGATAGAGAGGAGGGAGAATACGAACCTGAGGATATTAGAATGGATGCGCGATGTCAAGAACGGAAGCGACGAATGACAAAGCATACAACAAGTTGATATATCAGCGGGAAAGCACATGAAAAAGGAAAATCCTCTCTTCGGCTGGAAGGCAACAGACAGGCCGCTCGACATTCCGCCAGATAATGCAGACCCAGCATCATCGACGGGGACGTCGATGAATATTTTTGTCCGGGGAGTGGGGGTAGGTCTTACCAACACCGAAAATTTAATGATAAAGAAACTCAGGGAAGTGAGGGAAACGAGCGGACTGGAACTGGATGGGGAGGAGGCCGAGCCTACCATAGGACGGAATTTCAAAACGAAGTTTGAAATACCAAACGAATACTCGGAAAATATCCTGATAACGGATAGTGACTTCATTCTGTCAGACAGGACTAGCGCAATCTGTATCACGGCGGACATGAGTTTCAAATCAAGACTGGAGGCTGACTTTAAGAGAGAGTACCAGAACGTGGAGTTTCTGTTTAGACAGAGACCGGGGCTGGGAGGAATGGCCGCGCTTCCACCATCAGTAGCACAAGTCCCGGGCAAATACCTGTGCTTCCTAGTGACGAGGGTCAATGACAGGAACACGATCGATACTGAACACGTGATGTTGGCACTAACAAGACTACGAGACTTCATGATTGAAAGAAGGATAACGGGGTCTCAATGCCGGTCTATGACCCAAACAGGGGCAAGTTGAGCCCAAGGGAATTGTACGCTATCCTACACGTGGTCTTCGCGGAAACGGAGATAATGGTACATCTTCAGAAGAAATACTACTTGAGCATCGCCTGAGTCGGGTACATGGGGGTCTGGAGTTAGGTGTTGGGGTACAGAACAGGTAAAAGGATCTTAAAGGTGATTGGCATGGCAATTAAATTTTAAATGATTGATGGTGCTAAAACATAAAAAGAATCTGCATGCTTTTAGAAAATTTCCAATTAAACTATTTTAGTAGAACGAAAAGGAAAGGGTTTTAAATATAGTGGCAAGAGGGGGTTTTAGGTTAGAAACATAGCATGTTAGTCTAAAAATCAAGTGTTATTTTCAGATTGATTTGGTAAAGTCAAATTGACTACCCAACTACACTCAATGGAAAGAAAAGAAGTTCTTGAACGAACACACAAGTTGAACAACGCTTCAAGAAGTTAATTCTCAAGTACGCAAGTGGGTACGGTAGTTCTCAAGTTGCTAAGGTAATTCACAAGTTGGTTAATACTCAAGATCATCTAGAAAAGATAGAAATGGCAGATCGATTCTGGAAGTCCACGCCATCGGCTCTGAAAAGGCCCACACTTGATGAGCTATACAGACGCCTGAGGGATCTGGATTACACTCAAGTGGATGAGAGAATGGCGGTGATGCTGAACGCCATCCTCCAATTGGAAGAACAGGGCGAATGCCGGGAGTGTTCAACAGAAGCGGTTCTAATGGTCGGCTACACCACTGATGGAATATCCAACCAAGAGCAAACCAGATGGCTGTCCTGGAATGTGGATGGAGGAATAAGGGGATTCGACTTGGCAAGGAACCCTGGCTTGGGCAACAACACCGAGTATGGCGCAGGGGAGTTCCCACTACCGATCAGACCATCAGCAAGATCTACGGGCCAGAGCACGAGTAAGATGCCATCAATGACGCGAGCGCAACAAACGGGGGAAGCGTATCCGGACCTCAGTACTATGAAGAGAGAGCTTGAGAGGACTCAGCGGGAGAGGAACAAAGCGAACCTCGACCGGGATCAAGCGAAGCTTGAGAGAGATCAGGCAAAACTGGAGAGAGATCAAGCGGTCGTCGAAAAGGACCAAGCGCGGAGGGAACTTGATATGCTGAAGGCCGAGCATCTACAAGAACAAAGAGTGCGAGAGAATGCCGCGAATTGTGAGCAGCTGAAGTCGGAACTTGAGAGAATCCAGCAACGACAACGCGAGCTCGATATGCAGAAAGGGGCTAGGCCCAAGGAGCGAATGGTTACCGGCTCAAGACCAGAGTCGCGTATGGAGGTGGACGAAGCTCCCAGATCGAAGGGACGATTTAACCTTGACCGCGCGGCCCAGGAGCATATGAATGAAGGGTTGGAGGTGTGGATACCAACTGAGTCAACGTCCTCCCTGCGTGGCCTAGAGACACAAACGATACGTCCATTGATGGACGTCGCACTGCCTGGGTATACCCCAAGTTCAACCCCGAGTGGTAGTCAGGTGATCGGTAGCTCGTCACGGCTGAAAGAATTGAACGAGAGGCTACAGCTAAGGAATCGTGAGAGTCCAGCAAGAGTGGAGCTACCCCCGACATGGAGGGAGCAACCTATCAGGAGTGTGGTAATCTCAAGCTACAAGAAGAACACAGAAGGCAGATACCACAGACACAATCGTATGGATTGGAGCACGGCACAGAGAGTCATGGGATTGCTTCCATGACGCGGCTTGGGTGGAATACCTCACGCAGCCACGTGTGCCAGAGGGGGCGGTCCACTTGATCGTAGGGGACAGCCTGCTGCGGGTGCTGACCCGGATTCAATCACATTGGCAAACGGGGATCTTGAGTTTAGCTGGAGCTGCGACGCCACAGATGTTGGCAACACTTGAGATGCTAGGGATGGCAAGAGTGTACACGGTAACTCTAATGATCGGGACGAATGACATGTCCAGGGGGGAGGCCAGGAAGGTGACGAGGCTACATGACAAGATGAGCTGCATCCTTGAGGAATTGCGGATTCAAATGGATCCTGCCATTCTCGCGGTGTGTACCATTCCTTACAACATGAAGGCGGACCAACACGCGATGGAGATGAACACGAAGGTGCGAAACCTGAACGAAATATTCAGGCAAATACATCAAAGGAGTGTCCTCCCCGTTGGATTACTGGACATAGCCGAGCAGATGGAGCGATCTGTTTTCCACGACGATGCATCCTCAGACGGGATCCACTTTGACAGGCCCAGGGGAGTGAAATGGTTGAATGATGTCTTCCAAAGGCACATAAGCGCGTTGGAGGCAGAATTGCTAGAGACGGCCCAGGTCACATTTGGGCCACCCCAAATCCGCCTTTCTTCAACCCAAGAACTTTATCCAGTCGCCTGGGAGCGACGGCCGATTCTAGAGACAACTCGAGGAGCAGCCGGACCAGATTACCAGGCGCAGCACCCATGGAGGCCCAGGAGGCAACGTCATCAACACCTCAGAGTTCGGTAATATCCTCGGTGGTGGTGGTGGAGAGCAAGAGGGTGGAGAGGCCAGCGGAGACCAGTAGGTCGAGATATGTGAGAAGGTAAAAGAGCTGGACTTGGAAGATCTGGAGTGCAGGCAAGAGTTGGCGGAAGCGAAAATAATGGAGACGGCGGATCTGACTGGGATTCCCACAAAATCGGTCATGGGACCCATCAATTACAGGCCTCTCAAGTTGCTGGGGAGTCCGGGACTCGTAGTGGAGCCTCCCAAGCATCGAACAAGCATTGCCAGAATTAGGTTGGCAACTCCAGCACAGTTGAGGGTGGTGGACAAGCTGTTGGACCCAAGGGAAATGGAACTGCCGGACGCCGCTTATGAAGGTACGAGGTTGGCAGACGATCCTAGATACGGAAAACCCTGCGGGAACAACCAATTGGCCAAGACCTTGACAGTTTAAAACAGAGCAGACCCAGCCGCTGCGAGGGTGGTCATCATAGCGGGATCGGACTTCGAGGGAACGTCTCCCAAGTTGTTCTGGCCGGAAACTTTGATATAATCACTGCCGGGAGCGGAGCTGAACCAAATGTTAACCTTGGCGGTAGCAATAAAATCGGACATGCATGCGAGCCCGAGCTACTACTGCTTGCGGGAATAAATGACCACCTGCATGCGACGGGGTTTCTTGAGCAGCTCAAGGGTGATGAACCAGCGCCGAAGAGAATCTGGGAAGCTATCCAGACGTTATTTGCAGCGATGAATGAGGTACAGGAGAACGTTACCTCACGATTTGGTCCCAAGACAAGAGTGGTGTTCACGACATCCCCCGGGTACGCGATCATGCCTCCCGCTCTGCAATTTGTATATGCGGTCTTGATCTTGATAGCTGAAGGGAATGGGTGGCGTATCCTGATGGCAGCTCCCAATCGAGAGTTGGAACCGACGAACTTGAGGCTTCGCAAGTCAGAACTGGCGGCGGCGTGGGCGGATGTGACCCACGCGTTGAGGGGCTTCTACGAGTTGGCAGATATCCTCATTGTATTGGACGAGGTCCTCTTGCTGGAGATATCAAACTTCGCCAGGCAACTCAAGCTCAGTCCGGCTATAGGGGATGATCATCCAATAGTAACTCACCTGACGGCCAGCCTGTGGTTTCGAAGCACGGAGTTAACTATCACAAGCTCCACCAGTAAGTCTAGAGGACCGAGCAATGAAAGGAAGAACGTAGCCGCAACGGAGAAGCAACTGGAGTCGATGGTGTATCGACTGACACAAGAAAGAGGCAGATGGCCCTTCCTGACACCAAGATTGGAAAACGCTACGAAGAAGACGAGGGAGATATGAGTTTTAGAACAGCATTAGCAGCCGACTTTAGGAGAGAGTATAAAATATATGAGTTTTCACGGAAGCAAAGACCAGGAGTAGGGAGTGTAGCAGCGTTGCCACCGGCAGCCGTGCAAATACCAGGGAAACACCTATGGTTCTTGGTGACGAAGGCGACAGTAGTATGCATATAGTGCGTTAGGATCGGGGGGTTGTCATACATGGATGACCATTAGGTATAAATCATAATGGTCACCATATATTAAATGATCAGCAATGGTCACTATGTAATAATCCTAATTATCACCATGTATAATTTTATACCCAATGGTCACTATGTAATAATCCTAATTGTCACCATGTATAATTTTATACCTAATAGTCCTCATGTAAAACTTCGGTATATTATTGAGTATTCCCACTGAACGTTGTGGAAGCGGGAATGGAATTAAGTTTTGGTCGGTGCATGTTTTCTTTTCTAAAGTTTGGGGGTATTGGTTTGTTTACATGTAAAATGACGTTATATACCTATTATATGCGACCAAACTATATGGTATATAGGAAAGCACAAGATTTTGGCAGCGTAACTTAACTGTTGCCTGCGGTGAATGATTTCCTTCAAAAATGCATGTTTTATTGCTGATTCTCGAAGAAAGCAAAATTCGTCAAGTGCGGCGGCCGCCACCTCTATTTAGGCAAAAATTGATAATCAATTTGACCAAAATAAGAATGAAAAATTACTTTAAGCCAAATGAAGCTAAAAAATAAGGAAAAATTACGAAACACTGAAAACTCTAAAATAATGAAATTGGCTTGAAAATTTCGACATTTCCATTTTCCGTGTCTACAGGAGACTAAAAAATGTCTGAAATCTATGACAAAAGCTTTGATTTTATAGAAAGATCGAAAGAGCTAAAAGGTTGAAGTGGCTAAAGATCTTGAGAAACGAGAACACTGATGAAAGCCAAAAGTGCCCATTAATTTTGCTGCAACCATTTCTAAGACTTGTACCTAACTTGTTACTATAAAATTGAAGTGGAACAAAATTTCTTGGGGTCCGAGTAGAGGAAAACACATGGCGCTCGACTCTCAGCCGAAAGGCGGCGTTTCGAAACCCGTCCGGAAATTGTACTGAAAGGAGGCAACAGTTACTGGTATGGTGATATCCCCCCATAGATCGATTTTGTACTTTTTTCTCACTTTGATAAAAAGCTTAACTTCTCGAATTACTGCTATGGGTAAAATTTCAATTACTAAAAGAATGTATTGTTCGAAATTAAATTGTAAAATGTATAAATCAACCATAATAAATCGTTAGTTAATGGGTAAGCATGTGAGTTAGGAAACGTTTCAAAACATGATCAGTTATGTAAACAAAATCAGAAGCATCACCATTAAAGTTTTTATCAAAAATCAAATGTGCAATATAAATACAAAAAGAACCGCCTGTGGTAGAGTTTGAGTCTTGCATGGGAAAGTTTGTCATCAATTCAGTCACCTGATGAAAATTCTCGTTCAATCGTTTATACAGATTGGTGTACTGCCAAAGAGGAAGACCGAGAGGATCAGCGAAGTATAAAACATTTCTTCTGTTGCATATCACAATTCAATGTGTCCCCGGAGAATCTGATTTTGAAGTGTTCACAATCATAAAGATATTGTTTGGGATGTGAGGTGGAAAATTGTCGGCTGCAAATACTCCAAAAAACTTATATTTCAGATGTTTACAATTCTGAATGAGGTCCTGCAACTGGATTTCATCCATTTTCAGACTGTCGAAATGGGAAGGACGTTCTTTGTAACTTTGCGGTCGGAGGTAATAAATACATTGGATGAGCGTATACCACAAACAAAAATTTCCAGGTTTGCTGTCAAAGCGTTTGAGAATTGAAGATCGAGTGAAACTGAGCAGTTAGTAAGTTCTGGATGCAAGAAGTCATGAGCTGCCTGCTGTGTGCTAGTGAGATCAAAACACATAATAAAGTGCTGTTGGTAGTTATCCAGAGTGATTCCCAGCCCGCAGTGCAACAAACCCAGCGCTGATAGTGTGTTGAAGAAGAGACGTTTATGATCTTGTGTACTGATTGGTGTACTTGCTATTGGTAAACCATTTCGTCTCAAAGTAACTTGCTCCAATCCAAATTTTTGATAATGAAAAGGATTCGTTCGGTTTGTTCCTAGAAATGCATTATTTGTGTTCAATGCTATGATAATTTGTCTCACCGGTTCACGAGCAAAAATATCTTCCTGTTGCCAGCTGCGCTGACCAGCTGTTGCAAAAAATGTTTTTGTAATTTCTTCTTGATATGGGTAGTTCGCAGGAGTTTTGAGCAAAGTTGATTCATTGGCAGAGAGCACATGGTCGGTCACAGTCATTTTTCTAACATATAGGTTCGCTTCGAGTATTTGCAGCTTGTAATGCTTGGCAGCATCTTCCGATATAATGAGAAAGTCTTCATGAGAACGTCTGTAGGAAAGTCTGAGGGTAACACCGCTCAACAAATGCTTGTCACATGTGAAAAAATTAACTCCAGCCTGTCCATAGAACCAAATTTCCCTCGATTCACGGACCAGTTCTCGTTGAGATGTGAAATCAGCTGCATCTATTGCAGCGGGATTGTTTTCAAAACGATATCCCTGACACTTAAGCCATGAGTCCTTGGCTCCTTTGCTGTTAGAAAATTCTGTTCCAATAAAGCTTTTATGCGCAAAATTACTATTGGCATTTGAGATTTTGAGTCCATTAGCAGAGAGGGTACAGTCAGAGAAAAGGGAATACAGGGAGTTGTTTACGAGGAACGGTGAATCAGACACAGTAGGACCAGTGTTGTCGTATCGCAGATCAGCTCCATTTGATTGCGTTACTTTGCATCGTATTTCCAAATAAATTTTTTGCAGGTCAACAAAATTATTACGGTCACCGGTGATTTCAAATTCAAGCATTGGTCCATTAGGTGAATAGACAGGTCCAATTTTTTGATCAAAAGCGTTTTCAAAAGTAATCAAAAGAGGTTGTTTTTCAAACAAATCCAGAGAGCTATGGGTAGCTTCATTGGGTAACAAATTAGCGATCATTTTTTATGTTTGAGAAAAAATCTGCTCGACTTCTCACTGGTCTGGTTTTTCTTCGAATGGTTGTTTTTCTTTTTCGAGCCCCTACTGACCTTCTTCTTCGTAATCCATTCATTGGTGTCTTTCGACGACGTCTACCACCACCGAGTTGTTTTCTTGCAGTTTTTGTGACAGTGTTTTTCAATGCTTGCTTAGGAGACTTCTTTTTCATAGCGACATCAATTAGTTCTGGCGCTGCTTTCATCAAAAGTTCTCTGCCCAGTTTTTTCGCAGCCGGTAGAATAACCGGTCGTGTAAACGGTATAGCAACACGACCAATACCAGCAGCCAAAGCGCCAAATCCACTGCCACGTTGTCGGTAGTGTCCAGAGAAATGAGGAAGTGAAGCTTGCTTTGCATAATTTTGTTCCATTGGTTTTCAATCAAAGCGCTTGAATTCTAGAGTCAACACAACTTTACCAGTTCCTGCAAAGGGCACTAGTCTTCCAGTTTCTGTGCGCAACTGTACCGATATTGATTGTACAGATGAAGTGAATAATTTTTTGTAGTCTAAATTAGTGAAGTTTTTTCGATGATTAGGTTCAATGCTGCAGGCACTACCGTTTTTGATGCGTCTATTTGAATCAATGACGCGTAACAATGGGTCCTTTGCATCACCAACAGTTTGGTATTGAATAATGTCAATATAGACAAAAATTAGACTTGTCCCACTTGATAAGTCATATGGGAAATGAGATTCGTACAGTTCGTTTCCCTCATAAGATGCATCGAAGGAGGGTATCATTTTGTAACCAATGTGATATTCACCGTTCTCATCAAGCTTTGCATTGTAGCCTAACAGACTGGGTATTTGGGGACTTGGGAATGAGATTCCTTCATTTGCGTTCATCCAAATGCTCATGCTATTCGTGATTTCTTGAGGACTCGCATCAAAATGAATTTTGTCTTTGAGTTTTGTTTTTATCTCGTTAATCAATTGTTCTATAAAAGTGTATTCTTCTGATTTGATAAAAATTTTTTCGCCATATTAGGGTCTGGAAATTGTATTCCGATTGCCAGCGTTGGATTTACTGGCTACTACTTCGGATGCTCTGAAGTACGTAAATTCCTCATCAGTAACATTGTTTAATTTTGTGGGGAAAATTATTTCTTAGAGAGCAACTCTCCAATCTCCGTCTAAAGCTATTTCTTCTTTACAAAAATTTCTAAAACTGGCCAAAGTGTTGTCTGGGAAATAATCCATTGATGCTGTTGAAATCAAATGTACAGTAAACTCATCACTGCCCATTTTCGTTATAATCAGCTTTGTTTCCAATTAAACTAAGTTCTTTTTCATAAAATTTTCCGCTGATTTCTTTCTTTTCCGCATCAATGAGACTGTATGTTGGAGGGTTTACAGTAGGAATGGCAACTATTTCAAAAACTTCGTCTGTAAAAATCTGCTTGTAACCTTTTCTAAAAGGCAAGTCAGTCTTCGCTATTCGCACATAGTCACCAACATAAAATTTTGGTTTCTGTACCAACTTCGATGAACTGTTTGCAATTAATGAAACTAAAGCAGTTACATGTTTTCTTGTGACCTTGTTTGGAGCCAATTTTGTTACTCTATTAACGCGTGAGTTAATCGTTTGAACAAAACTTTGTAATTTTTCAATATAACTGTAAGTCCATTCAAACTCCAAGTATTTGTACATAATACATTTCAACGATCGAATGTTTCTTTCGGCAAACGCTGATTTTTTTTCACTGTGAGTATTGTATTTGATGATTTCTCGTTTAGTACATAACTTTTCGAACTCTCCTTTAAACTCGGTGCCTTTGTCAACCCAAACTTTTTTTGGTTGTTTTGTTTTGATCATTTTTTTGAAAGCTTCGGTTGTTTCCTTAGCATATTTGGTCTTCAGGGGTTCCACTCGTAAGTAGCGAGAGAGACAATTGACAGCAACTAACAAACATCGTACCCCTCGGTTATATTTAGCCAATTTATCAACATAAGCCAAGTCAAGAGACCAAATTTCGTTGATATCGTTAACAATCACTTTTAGCCGAGGATATGTTTTACGAAACAATCCATACTTTGTATGTGCTGATTGAGATCTCAGATTTTTTAAACTTTTTTTGGTGAGAGTTGACTAGCATTTGTTAAATTTTTAACGCTACCAAATGCAGCTGGACCTTTCGTGTAGAGTAATTTGAGTTTCTTTTCTTCACTGATAGTAGGATTTCCATTCTTTTGTTGACGTCGTCGCAAACGATTCTTTACTGCTTTCATAGTTTTTATCATCGTCGACATCGTCGTCGTTGGTGGTGGGGAAAAATTCTTTTTTCTGGATTTTTCTTTTGTCGGATTGCTTGGTTTTGGGTTTGAGAGTTGTCGATCGAGTCTTCGAAGAGGAGGGTTTTGATCTCTTCGAGTACTCAGTTGTCGGGTTGTCGTCGGAGACGAAGGAGGAAGAAGTTGAGGGCTTAACTGCTTCGCTCTTAAGCGAGCGGAGAATCTGTTTGGCATAAGTGTTGGACACTAAGCTAGGATCAAGATTCAGTTCTTTCAAAATTTGTGGATAAAAAACACCCTCAAGTTTTTTTGTGTTTTGCTGTGTATCGTACAAAAAAGATTCAATTTTAACGCGTGTTGGTTTTCCTTGAACTAAAACATATCCGTCAACGTCTAAAGTCAAGGATTCAACTTTGAACAACTGCTTTAGCACGATGTTTGCCCTTTCCAATTTATTAGCTTCCAATTGCTCTTGAATGGATTCCATAACCTTTCGAAACACTTCAGCGGTTTTTCCATTACTTTTTTCATCGTTTTTTTCTGTTCTCTTTGAGCTTGTCTGCTGCAGTGAATTGTATGATTCAAAATTTTTTTCTGCTTCATCATCACCATCATCACTGAAATTAGTAAGTGCAGATAAATTATTAGGGGTTAAAGGAATAGGAGATGTTGGGTTTAATGGTGGTGGAGAGTCACGGCTGATATTTCGTTCTCGAACTCGTTGTATGTAATTGAGTTGAGATGATTTGTCGTTAATTAATGGATTATGAAAGATTTGAGATTGTGGTGCAGTTTTTTCATCTGGAGCATATGTTTTTCGAGGAATGAGGATGAATTCTTCAGCATACATGCCTGAGGTTCTAGTTTTTCAGGTAAATGTAACCAGATTGATTTAACCAGTGAAATATTGTTTGCCAAAACTTTTAGTTTTTCTCGGATACTAAACTTAGGGTCAACAATTTTTCCAAATGGTATTTTCTTACTCTCGATGAAACTTTTGTTAGCTGGAACATGTCCCAGAAAATCATTCACAAAACAATCGCAAAGAAATCTAATAAAATTTGAATCAGCTCCTGTCAAAATTGATCTACAATGGCGACTATTGAGCATTTGCTTTAATATACATAATTCTTTCTCTTTCATTTTCAAGAGTTGTGATAACTGCTTTTGAGGATGGTAAATAGAAATTGGTTGGTGATGGTGGAACTATGTTTGACGAATAACGAAGACATTCTGAAGTTTTGGGATCCAAGTCTATCAACAGATGACCGAAATCTTCTTTCGTTGCCAACTGATACGCATGACGGAGGAGTTTTGCAATTTTTCAACTGTCTGCCTAAATAATCAATTTGTTGAATGTCTCGAGGTGATTTGAACAAAATTAAGTGAGTTGTATTCAAATCTATTGTACGTGATTGCTTACTTTGCTGAAATAAATTGTGCTTGACATAAATAACATGAACATTTTTATGTCGGCCTGCTGTAGCTAATTTAACAAAATCTTTTTCATTAAAAATTTCTTCACAGGTATCAACAAAGACAATCATACAATCCCGTAAGTTATTAACAATTTCAAAGCTGGACAATTTTATAAATTCAAAATCAAATTTGTTGTGAGAAACAAAGGAACGGTATTTGGGTTGATCGTGAAGATAAAAATAAAATATCTTGTTATATGATGGATAGAATGTACCTTTGAGAAACATTTGAAAAATTAAATCAGTTTTGCCAGATCCCGAGGGACCTGAAACGGACATAAACAGACGATCTTTTGTTGAAATGATCTTATTCATTATTATAACTTGGGATTGGGTAACATGTAACCAACTGTACTGGATAGTATTGAAAGCCAAATGGCAGTCTCGTCACAACTAAGATTGTAAAAAGACAATTTTGAAATAGATAAAGAGAGCAAAATGAAAATGAAACAGACTTGTGTGAAAAAGACAACTTCTGGAGACGGAAGAGAAACAGAATTACAAAATTTCCAAGATCTGTTTTCGTGAGATAAAGACTATTTGGCACCACCAATGTCTACAAAGTCGCAATCATTGTTCTCAACAATGGTGGTTTCTTCAATTTCCATGTTTACTGGAAGACTTTTTTTGCTTATTTGTATCAAGGTTGATAGTTACAACTGCATACCAATCGCCTTTTTTTCTCTCTGATCTATTGCCGTTTCGTTTGTATTTTATTATATATCTTGCTATGTTTTTGTCTGTCAGAAGTATCCGAACAATTTTTTCTACGTTTCCGGTACTGATTTCGTCTAATAACTCTTTTGGTAAATTCTCACCGGTTAAACTCACATTTTGTGTGTTTTCTTTTGGCTAAAATATTTTTTTGAAATTTTGAATTTTCAAACACGACATGTTAGCAACTAGTAATCACACAAGATCAAAAGAAAATGAAGACAATCAATAAATATATTTATTATGATTCACAAAACTTGGTATATATATATATATATGTGATTCGTCATTTCGGTTCAACAGGCAAATCAACTCCTCGTTCAATGAAGAAAAACTTATATTTTGTGAATTTGTCATGGTTACAATTAGATTTGAACAATACAACAAAATGAGCAGCAACTCTGATAGTGGCTTGAATTAAATGTATTTCCTCAACGTTATCAGTTTTGACTAATTCTTTCAGTTCAGCTGGAAGCTGATGGTCATGCAAATGGATTTGTCTTCTCTCTCCCAGCTGAGGTTGCAGCCCTTCCAGGTTGAGATTGAACAACGGAATTGACTGGCGAAATTCCTGGAGTCTGGACATTGTACAGGTGAAAGTAGTCAAGAACTGTAAAAAATTTCCGTAAATTGTCGATTTCGATATCGTTCAGTGTAATTTGTTCGAGTTTTTGCAGGAGAGGTTTTCCTCGACATTTAATATGCCTGTCCGCGTAAGAGTAACTTTAATTCTTGGTGTTAAATTGTTTTCAGGACTCTGATTAGTCATTGAAGCGTAAACCACCAAATTTGGAGATAAAGTTGTTTGCATCATTGGACAGTTCATTTTGTAACCAATCGAAAAAAACTTTGGATTTTCTACGGGTACAATGCTTTAATAATTGATGTGAGGGAAGTAAATGAGAATGTCGTTTGCAAATATGTTTTTCTTGACCCAATAACTGTTCAATCTTTGGGCAGCCAAAATCTTCCAAATTTGTCACGGGTAATTTCAAGTATTCAGCTAATAAAACAGATTTTTGTGTACCTTTAGCAAAAAAATGGGAATTTGGGTTCCTCAAACGAATGCTGTCAAAAATTTGATCCAAGTATGAGTAAGGGTATTCACCTTCGTCCCAACGAAGCCCGTGTAGAAATTTAGATACCCAATTTTTTCTCTTCTTTTGATAAGTTGTTGAATTGGACTGGTGGCAGAAAATTAATTGTATCAATTGTATTAGCAGAGCAAACGGAAAGTTCCTTTATGATCAAAGGTTTCTTGCCACATTTAAATCCTTCAATATCTAAAATAATGAGATGGTTGAAAAACAATTTTTTAGTTTTCTTTCTTTGGGTTAACATGACTTCCACATTCCAACAAACGAAATAACTTTGGTTTGAATGCTTTAAGAAATAAGCAAAACGCAATACCTGTCACGTGACCCAGGTAACAGTTTTTTATTGGACAAGGCAAAACATATGTGTACCCAGGACCGGTATGATTTTTTTCTTGCAAAGATCCCGCTGCGTCATGCAATATAGCATGTATTCTAAGAAATTTGAAATGTTTCAAGTGTTTGTCGAGCGGCGAATTGTCTATTCCAATTAAACCACCATATGGTCTGTTTTTCAAAACAAAATCCAAATTAATATCAGCATCCAAATACTCAAATCTGGCTAAAAAATACTGAAATCTGACTGATTTGTCTGGATATTGTGATTTTAAGTCTATAAAAATTTCATGAATGAGTTTTAAATCGAAAGTTGAAATCATGTTTACTGAACTCAATATAATAAAAAGGGAATAATGAAAAGTATCAATTAAAACTTAACTTTCTCTTCAACAATAAATTTCACAAATAGCACATCAGTATCTACATCAAGTTTTCCATATCCACTTGTCAAAATATCCATTATTTTGCAAAAAGCGGCAGAATGGGGTCCATTAATTAAACTTTCAAATCTTTTCAAAGTTTCTGTATTCATCTCATCTGTTTGAACATCTCTGCTTTCTGTATGTTTATTTGAAACTGAAGTCGAAATTCTTACGGATTTGTTTGACGTCGACAATGCAGCAGGCGTAACTAAATTATCAATTCGTTTCTGTCCCCCAACGGCCGGAGATTTCTTGCAAACGTTTTGATTTGGTGAAGTTTGTTTGTTAGATGATGTTGCAGAAAGCAATAAATTGGGTAAACGTTTTTTGATTGCAGTGAAATCTAAGAAATCGAGATTGGCTGCAACAGGTTGTGCTGAATAAGTGAGAGCTAGTTTAAGCTTGTCAAATAACTCACCGTTTCCTTTGACATCTTTAGCAGGAGAAACTAAGTATTTGAAGCAAGTGAAAATACAAGGAACACTGAAACATTTTTGGGAAGGAAAAATTTGGTTTAATTGTTCCTCTGAATCTACTTGAATCAATGTATGGTAATGAATTTTTTTTTCATTCTCGACTGAAAAAGGGCAATATTCAGATTTGAAGTGGCTTCCAAAAGCATAGTTTTTAAAAGTAGATAAATTAGGAATTTTTTCAGTGATAACAAATTTGAAATTTGGTTGAAATTTTTTGCAATAATCAGGTAACACAACTTCGAACATAGCTTCTGCCATTTTGTAAAGGAAAATTAATTCGAGTCGTGCTTGAAATCGTTTGTATTTGAGGAAAGTTGAGATTCCCTGGCTCGTTTACAGTTAGATTGTGGTTTATCTTTGTTTTCAACAGTATCAGAAATTTCACTTGTTTGCGCTCGGATTGACTTTCCCGACTTTAGTAATTTTGAAAATTCTTCGCTGCAAAGGAAAGTCTTTGTACACATTCAAATTCAGCGCCTTCAGTTGCTTTTTTGAAAACTTTCAGGAATACATAAGTTCCAGTTTGGTCATATGTTTTCAATGTAGCATGCACTAGTCTTTTACTGTTTTCCGAAATATCGAAATTGCAAACGCCAAAATCTTTATCTGCATTTGCTGTGGTGCTTGTTTTGGTTTTATTCATTGTAACGAGTAATTTTTCAAAGTACCTTGATTCAAAACTGAATAGAAAGAAATGAATGGTTCCGATTGATTGCATATGTCTGCAAAAGAAAGCGTTGTATCTATTTTAATTTATATATACATGTATTTTATATCGCAAAGATATTGGATTGCAATTTAGTTCAAATCGATAAGTATTTTGTGCATGTACAACTGATAAGAATTTTAATGGGTGTTAAAGGTCACAATGTTTAAAAGTTATTTTTGATACAAGCTATTTGTTTGAATGCAATTTAGATAAACATAGAATACCACGCAAGGTAACATATTTATTTTACACGCCCACCCTTATTAAACTGATTAAAAACTACATAGGAGGTCTTGAAATTTCTAATTTTAGAAGAACCAATCCCTATTTTAATCTCTTGAGGCGTTTTCACAGTTCATTTCAGTTTCATTTTTCTCCGCGTTACGTTTGTCATTTTCTTCCAACTTTTCTTCAAAAATGCCTTGTTATATTATTGCCGGATATTCCAATCACGAAAGAACCATTTTTTATGAAACCGTTCACGGTAATTTTGTAGCAATAATTAACGAAGAAAAAAGTTTCAATTCTGATGAGTGGACTTGTACTTATCACGTTATGATTCCCAAAAATTTTTTACATTTATTCAGTAAACTTTCCTTAAAAAATTCAAAGAAAGACGAAGAACTGAATATAAAGTATTTGAGTTACCTTACAAAATCTGGTAAATATACGGATCCTGACGAGCCTCTTGCTCTTCAGGTTGATATTTCAACTTTATCAAAACCAGTAAAAAAATTTTTGTATAAATACGATTATGATTTTACTCCGATGTGTGAAAACCAGTTAGAATACTTTGAAGAAATTGAATTTTTTGATCGTTTATGGGGAATGGAACAGATTGAATCACCATCAGTAGTTACCCCGAAAGCTGATCCTTCCCCTGTAGTGTCACCATGGCTTGACTAACCGGGTTGCTCAACTCCAAAGCGTACCCCTGTGGCTACTGTGAGCAACCACATGGAAAACTTAACCCCTTCTCTCTGTCTAGCGCCAAAGAAAAAAAGGAAGTTAACAACACTAGAGAAAGCGCAGGAGTATTTGGACCTTATATAACTTTGAATTTGAGGTTGAGTTTGTATCTTGTATTTGTTCATTAATTATCACACGATTGGGTTCTGATTAAAAATTTATTTCAAAAGCCTTTAAAAATTGGAGTTATAAAAATCATTTATTTAAAATAAATTGAATATTTTTTTTCATTTAAAAAAAAAAAAAAAATTCCTAAAATGTTCATTTTTTCCACAAATAGGATTTAACATATTAACATTGAAGTTCTTATTTACATTAGTGATCTTGAGAAAAAACTGAAAAGAATCCATATATATGCTAATTTTTAGAAAACAAGATTAAAAAAATCAATTTCGTTTTTTGAAAAAAGATAATTAACGTCAAAAAAAAACTGTAAAAAAATAATTTTGGATGAAAACTTATGTTGTCATATGTTTATTCAAATAGTTATCATATAAATTAAACATAATTAAAAATAGTATAAAAGATATTTAAAACCAACTTTTTGATAAAAATAATTATTTTTTTAATGTTTCTTAGTTAAAAATTTGATTTTTTAATTACAAAAAGGAAAAAAAAGCATTAATTTTTTTCTTTTTCTACAAAATGGAGTTACCATTTGATCATTGATACTGTTGTCTCCAAAAATGATCATATTGAAAAAATACAAGTATTCATCATCATGCTAAATATTTGAGAAAAATCATAAAAATCAAACTTTTTAATTGATGACTCATCGTTTTTTCCTTTTTCCGAAAAAATGCGATTTTCAACAGGAAGACGCAATTTTTTATTATGAGCAAGTGGTGTTATTATGAAAGTGCATTGAGGGGCACGACTAATAAGATTGTGGGAGTAGATGTTTTTTCAATAGTCTTCGAGAAAAACGCTAAACCCCTTAATCCCCCCTAAAACAACAAACTCATTTCTCTTTACAGAAAAGTATTTTTTCGGACTTTTTTTTCAAATCGAAAGACAATTGAGACAAATTCATGATTACATGGACCGTGCGACCGCTCCGTGATTGACATCATTGACAACAATGCGCCTGGAAAGTTAAAAAACTGTCATTTTTCAGTTTTTGCTTTACTTATTCATCATTTCAACTGTTTTTGATACTAGTTTTGACATTTTTATAGGATATTCTGTCCCCATGACAACTGGGATATTTAGGATCTATCATGTGTTGTGACATGCTCAACTTTTATTCGCAATTTCGAAAACTTCCTTAATTTATAATTTGAATTGATAAAATATAAAATTAAAACTTTTCTCTCTTGGCTCTAAAATCATTTTGGATTAAAATTTAGCCCAAACTTGGTTGGCTTAGATTAATTTCTATCGTTTGTAATAATTATTAACGTTTCAAACAACAATTTATCTGTTTCGTCCAATCGAATTTGAGTTTGCCAGTTATGGCGGGAAATTCAAATCTAATTCAAATTTTGGCGGGAACTTTAATTCAAATTCAAAATTACGCGCGCAAAACACAAACCGTTTTCTCTGCAATTGGTAGACGAACAGTTATGCTTCCCATTTACTGTTGTTTTTGAGTGTAATTTGAGATCACTTGATTCTTTTTCTTTCTTAAAATCAATAGCTTAACTTATTTCAAAAAATGTTCAAATGCAATTTTTGTCCACTGAAATATGCAAATAAGAGCAATAGAAGTCGCCATGAGCGTGACAAACATTTTGTTGAAAAAGGACTTATTGTTTATCGATGCAATGAGTGTTCATTCACGGCTCAAATGCTTTCAAATTTGTAAAAACATATTCTTCACACTCATGGTCAACTTGGAGGTGTTTGTGATTATTGTCATTTGGGATTTCATTCGCCCAAAAACTTATCAGCTCATTTACTAGCAACCCATGGTCTTCCTGTTATGAGAGTTGCCTCTGCTGATTTAGCCACTACAAGTGCCGCTGCTAATGCTGCTCTCGGTGATGTGCATGCTGTCGATGAAGACGAAATCATGGGCATCAATCTTCAAAAAAGTGAGTCTGCTTTTTTCGGTGTTCTTGAAACGTATGTGATCGGCGGAAACCAACCCATGGATGAAAATCAGCCGATTGACCTTTTGCAGTTTATGCAAGAGAAAAAAGATGAAATTCAAAGTCTCATAATCGATCGAGTTGCACAAGGACCTAGAAAAGTTCAGTTCAGCGCTAATTTAGGTTTGGTAAAACCTAAAGTAATAAATGATTCTAGTAAAACTGAGCACGACGAGCGGATTGACATTTATGCAAACTCTGATATGAAAACTGTGATGAGCTTAGGATTAGAAGATGATGAGTTTTTTGAAATGGTCGAAAAAATGCAAGCAGTTTTGGAGACTTTTGCATCTTATTGAAGCGGTTGGGTTTTGCAACACGTAATTCAAGTTTTTGTTAAACTTGCAAAGTTTTCACCAATCCGTGGGTCATCTTATATTGACTTGCCTTTTCGAATTCGAATGTCCCAGAATTTGATAAACATTAGAAATCACGAAGATAATAATTGCTTCGAACTTTGCTTTACCGCTGCTTATAGTCTGAAGCATGGTGTTGACCTACTTCTAACTGATCAACAAAAAGCGAACCCAGCAGCTGCGCGGACACAACCTGATACATACACTGCTGAAAGTGCACACAAAGCCCAAGGTAATTTTGATTCACCCATGAGTTTCGCTTCAATTGGAAAATTTGAACAACTTAACGACGTGCGGGTAAATGTGTTCCAGTACCACAAGGGAGATTTGTTGCCTATGTATATATCAAAATGACCAAACCAAGATAACAACACCCAAACTGAAATATTTGACATGGACCTGCTTCTCTTGTATGAGCCTGCAAAGCATCACTATGTACTTATAATCGATTTGTTAAAGTTCATCTGCGAAATCAAAGGGTGTAAGTATCGCCCAATTGCACGTTTATGTAGAAACTGCTTTCACATTAGTTGGAGTGATGAAACTCACGAGCAACACATCCAGTTTTGTAAGGATCATGAACCTGCTCTAGTAGTCATGCCTTCAGCAGAAAAAGGTACCAACAGATACGAGTTCAAAAACCTCCAGGCCTTGTGGTTTGTACCACTTGATTTTATTTTGATTTTGAATCATTTCTAAAACCTGTAGATTCTTGTCCTGATAATCCATCGCGATCATCTACCCGAGTTGTACAAAAACACGAAGCTTGTGGGTATTCATTGGCTGTAATTGAACACGGAAATTCACAGCCCTACTTCTTTGACTATGACAGCTCTGATCAATGCATGAAAAAGTTTCTCAATCAGTTGCATCAATTAGCGAGAGAGATATATGGTCAAAAGCGACGGTTTCTTCAACGAAAGCCAAGAATCGTTGAACAAAGAAAACACATCAACATGTTGGATTTGCTGTATACATTTTACCAATGAGCACGAAAAATGTCTTGACTATTGCCATTTTTCTGGAAAATTTTTGGGATGGGCACATGAAAAATGCAACCTCGCAAGACGAACTGTAAATTTCACCCCAGTCATTGGACATAACATCCAGAACTATGACCTTCACCACATTTGTCCCGCATTGCATGAATGCGAGCCAACAAGCACAATGAGTGTTATACCTACCACCGACGAAAATATATATCGTTAAGCATTGGAGTCCTAATTAAAACTATAAAAAGGAAAAACGGATCTGAGCAAAAGTTTTTGAATACCTCAGATTTATTGACTCATGCAAGTTTTCGAATTCTTCCCTGCAAAAATTGGTTGATAATCTACCAGCGGATAAAATGTCAATTTTGAACAAGTATTTTGCAAACAAGACGGAGGAGCAACGGTGTCTGATACGACAAAAAGGTTTCTACCCTTATTCGTACATGACCAAAAGAGAAAAATTTGCAGAAAAAGAATTGCCTCCTTTGCAAAATTGGTCCGATGTTTTGAATGGAGGAAAAGTTGCAGTTTCACAAGCGGATCTGGAACATGCAAGGAAAGTTTTTAGAGTGTTCAAATGTCAAAACTTGGAGGATTATCACAACTTGTATCTCAAGTTTGATACACTCCTTCTTGCTTGCGTCTTTGAAGAATTTTGACAAATTAGTCATAAAACTTATGGTCTGGACTGCGCGCACCATATTAGTGCTTCAAACTTAGCTGGAGACGCCTTCAAACGTATCTGCAAAGACTCGAATGTTCAGCTTTTATCAGACCGCAGGCATCTCGAAATGGTCGAGAATATGATGCGAGTTGGTACTGCATCCGTGTTCCATAGTCGCTTTTTCAAAGCCAACAACAAAGAATGCCCCGACTTCAACCCAGATCAACCTAGCACCTACGGGTTTATGATCGATGAAAATAACCTCTATGGCGGCGTCATGCAAACGGACAAATTACCGGTGCGTAACTCTGAGTTAATAGAGCATATAGAAGACGAGGTGATTGTGAACCAAATCCTCAACATGACTGAAGACTCTTTGATTGGATTTATATTGGAAGTTGATCTCGAGTACCCAGAAGAACTGCATGAGGATCATCAAGATTACCCTTTAGCTCCTACTAAAGAAAGTGTACCCCAGGATTGGTTGAGTCCCTACCAAACAAATTTACTCGAGCAGATGAAAAATCAAGACATTGCAAGACGTTCAATTGGAAAGACCAAAAAGTTACTGCAGACGCTGCATGACAAGTCAAACTATACAATTCATTACAAACTATTGCAATTGTTTGTTAGGTTGGGACTTAAAGTTAAAAAAGTGCACCGTGTGCTGAAGTTTGAACAAGAAGCATGGTTAGAACCATACATCACATTGAACACGACTAAACGACAACAAGCTAGAAATAAATTTGAGGAGGATTTGTACAAACTACTGAACAATTGTGCTTATGGGAAAACATGCGAGTCGAAGCGCAAACGGATGCTTGTTCGGATAATTAGAGATTATCATCCCGCTTTGCGAGAAATTAGTGCATTCGAATTTAAATCCTACAAAACTTTTGGAGAAAACTTGGCAGCGTTCACTTCGAATCCAACAAAAATCTATTGGGATGTCCCAACAACTGTGGGAGCTAGTGTTCTTGAGTTAGCAAAGTTTCACATGTATAAATTTCATTACGATATAATGAAACCAAATTTTGAATGTCAACTACTGTATTCTGATACAGACAGTCTCCTGTACCAAGTCAAAAGTGAAGATTTATACCGAGAAATTTCCGAAAAAAGGAACATTTTGAATGAACTTGACTTGTCAAATTACCCGAAGAACCACCCTCTCTACGACCCGAAAAACAAAATGGTTGTTTTAAAATTCAAGGATGAGTTTCCAGGAGACATTATAACCGAGTTTATATCCCTCAAACCCAAGCTTTATTCCATTTTGTCCAGAGGTCATTAATTTCTATTTGCCTTATTTGTGAGCACGAATTTCAAAAAATTTTGATTTTTTGTGATTTTTTTTTTGGAAGGCAATTTTTATTTGTGGGCGAAAAAAGGTAATTTTATCGAAAAAAAAGAAGAAATTTGGAAAAAACTTTTTAGGCGAAAAAGTATAATTTTTTTTTGAATTTTTTTTTTGTGGGCGGTTTTTTTTTGTGGGCGAAATTTTTTTTTTTTTGGAAAAAAAAAATTTTTTTTGTTCGAAAAAAAACTTCGGGCGAAAAAGTGTTTTTTGTTTTGAAAAAAAATTAGAAAAAACTTTTTAGGCAAAAAAAAATAATTTTTTTGAAAATTTTTGGTTTTTTTTTGTGGGCGATTTTTTTTTTGTGTTGGTCGATTGTTTTTTTTTAATGATGACTAATTTTTAAGGGCACACCTGGCCTTCATGTATTTTTTTTTGTTGCACCTGGCCTTCAAGTTAACATGATGTAGCTCTTAAAAAACATCGCATTTGGTTTTTTTACCACCACACATTAGTGATCATCAAAAAATTGATTAGTAATCATATAAATAAATTTTTAGACTGCAGAAAGTTATCGGCGAAAGGTGTATCCAAAGCTGCTCAGAAGATGTTGAGCCATCAGCGATATCGAGACACCTTGACCTCTGGCTTGTTATTCAAAACTGAAAACAGTCGAATCGCATCCGAGTCACACAATCTGCAAACAGTGACTTCGACGAAAACATCGTTATCAGCTTTTGATGACAAACGCTACATCTTCCGTGATGGTCAGCAGACTCTTCCCTACGGTCACAAAAACATCGTGGGTCAAACTGTGATTGGCATTGATGATAGTGATGACAACACAGCCGCTGTTAATTCTGACCCAACTGACAATGACGATTTGGAAAAATGGATGCCATTTTTTGAAGATCGTCAACAGCCAGTGTCGTGGGATTGTGACGATTTCCTAGATGGGGTGTCTGAAGAATTCGCTAACACTCAAAACGTTGATTGGGACCATCCGGAAATTGCTGATGAATACTCTGAGGATATTTTTGCTGTTGAGAACACACAACCACATCGCTCGCTTCGACAACTGATGGACCAGGTCAATAGCAGTTGGCAAACTCCAGACCCCGGTCTGATTCGGGTAGCAGAAACCAACGACAGTGATATTGATAGCGGGGATATCGCGGATCTGGAGGCCAATACTTCCGATGAGGACGAGTCGTCATTCTTCAACGATTCGTTTTTCGATTATGAAGCAGTTGAAGTAGAAGAACCACGGTCAAAAAATCGACGAATAGATTAAAACACAAGAAAACACCACATTAACTTTTGTATAAAAAATAAAATTCAGTTATTTAATATGAGAATTGTCTGTACATAAAGTTTGACCTACCGCTATTCCGTGTTTAGTGTGTATTTAAGTGCGAGATTTTGTTCAGCTTTGGAACTCAATTAATCTGGGATATAAACAATTTCATTTAAGCGATAGTGTCTTTAGCATACTTTTGCACGTATTTGTATGTAATTTGAGTTTGAATCAAAGTTTTAAGAAGAATTGAGCAAACAGTCTATAGCGCAGTTAAACACTCCAGCTGGTTTCAGAACGAAGATTTGGCAAATCCTTTCCCGCACCAAACATGTAACCACAACGTTCAGTGGGAATACTCAATAATATACCGAAGTTTTACATGAGGACTATTAGGTATAAAATTATACATGGTGACAATTAGGATTATTACATGGTGACCATTGCTGATCATTTAATACATGGTGACCATTATGATTTTTACCTAATGGTCATCCATGTATGACAACCCCCCCGATCCTAACGCACTATATGCATACTACTGGCGACGGAAAAACAACACGTGGACCCTGCAGATTTGGTTTTGTCCCTGACAAGTTTGAGAGTAGAGAGGGGAGTGAAAGAACTCTCGCTTTCGGTGTATGACTCAAACAGAGGACGACTGCATCCTCTGGAGCTGTACGCGCTGTGACACGTAATCTTTTCGGATACCGCTTTAGAAGTGTATCAATATAAGAAAAATTGTTTAAGCATAGGTTGAGTGTAAGTTGAATGTAGGATGTGTTAAGTGTTATGTGTTCCGATATAAGGATCTTGGAATTGAAATAGTTAGTGACCACGAGGGCTCAAACAATGGTTTTAGGATAGATTCAAAGTGTGGACTGTCCACTCCTAGATCAGGTCCCTAGATTTTAAAGTGAATTGATTTTCAATAATCTTAAGATCAAAGTCTTTTTATCTGACTTTTTTTGAAAATATGTTCTAGTATGTATTTGGAGCAAAATTGGCAGATGTGATAGTCATGACCTTGTTTCGAGATCTTGATTGATTTGATCAATTTATTTTCTAACTTTCAACCTGTTAAAATCAATTTATCGAAAATATACAACTGAATTGAATCAGAATGGACAAGCTTGACAAACTGATGTATTTAGCCGAATTCAACGTGAGGACAGCCATAGACGAGCCCTATTGTTGGCTACTTGAAAGGGTCTACGCCCAGGATGACCTAGACAAAGTCAAGTTGACGGCTGCTCTTACGAACATCCTAAGTCATGACAACTGTGGGGACTGCTCCACGGAGGATTTTTGATGGCAGCTTGTAGCGAGCAAAGATTGTTGGACGCCCAAGCTTGCGGGTTATGAGATGGAGCAATAGAGCGCTCTCTGGAAGCACGAACACCGGGTGAATACCACGAGGACGTACCAGCTTGGAGAGATGCCTCTACCAACCAGTCCTAGGCCCGGTTTGAGGAGTAGACATCAAGCTTTCCACCAAAAAACGAGGAGCGAGGCAAAAACGTTGAAAGCTGCAGTGATCGCCAAGAGAGCCAGCGTGGAAGAAGAAGTACAGACGAACGAAGCGATCGACGATCTGAACGAGACGAGAGAGGAGTTGGACCGAGTGAGAAAAAGCTTGGCCAGAACTGAGGAAGATAGAGATATGTGGAGGGGACTGTTTGAGGACTGCAACAAGAAGCAATTAGAAGCGATATGATGCTTGAGGTAGAAGTAAAGGAAAACTTGAAGCGCGAAACACCTGCAGGAAGCGTTCCCTGTGGGCAATTGCCGATAGAGCTCCTGACGCCTGGCGAACTGAGATACACAATGGAAAAGCAAGTCCCAACGGGATCCGGTAGAGTGACAACTCTGGGCAATCCAGTTGTGGGGAAAACGTTGAGGCAGCTGGTGGAAGCCGCTGGTCGACTGGTGGCCAACAGGAATGTGCCTGGTTCCGGGGTGACTGCAACCTATGGAACAATTGATGATACCGGCAAAGTAGATCTCTCCTAAGAAATGATATAAAGAAAATAGGAGCTGCTACGACAACGAAGTCAGAAAAAACTTCCACCAGAAATATCAGGAAAATGCCTATGAAGAAAGCGTCACGTGTGCTAGATATATAGATCAAGAATAGCGTCATCAGAGCCACGGAAACGGACATGTGAGCATATTTTGAAAGATCATCTTGGAGTCCGGCAATAAATGTGCAGAAACCAACCCTCGGCACGTCCTATTGGCTATTGAACGATATTATTGTGAGAGTTTTACAGATTTTGGGAACCTCAGGGATCACTACGGTGATGGCATTCGAAGGTGCCACAGTAGCCCAGCTATATCGAATGGTTGATTTGATGAATTCGGGCAGAATCGTAGACGTTTTCATTCTGATAGGCACCATCAAAGTATCCAGAAGCTCAGATTCAGAAGGGGTACATAGTGGTGTGCATGTTACTGCGGTGTGGCAGAAGTTTCAGTGCGCGGTACTCACCGTCTGCACGATATCAATGAATGCAAGAACACAGTCAGCTACAGCGAGAAGACACAATGAGAGAGTTGTGAGAGGGAATAAAATAGTGTGTATTCTGTCAAGTCGCAATGCTGGATGAATGATCTTAATAGATTTGAAACATAAGTTAAGAGCTCTGGAATAGGCCAAATTCTAACTAACAGAATACACTTCGACAGTATAGAAGGACGCGCCGGGCCGAAGAGTGCCTTCTAAGAACGATTGAACGAATTAGAGGTTGAATTTTTCGACACTTGAGGACTGAGAACTGAGGCGGCGACAAACATTCCGGCATTTTCAATTTTTGTGCCAGCTAATCTGGAGACAAGCTTGGGATCTGTCCCAGCCGTGCCGCAATTAGTGCAGAGCTCGAATGAGCAAGAACAGATGTCAGACGTAAAAGACCAACTGGGAGAGGCACCAGCGAGAAGGACGATTCATCCCCGACGAGGATTGGGACCAGTCAGTCAAATGGCCACGACCTGAGGCACCTCCAGATCGAGACGACGACGACTGCGAGCATGAAAGAGCGATGAAGATTTTGAGAACCTCAGGGATCACTACGTTGTTGTGTGGCTACGTTGTTGTGTGGCTTGTTGTTGTGTGGCTACCTCCCAGATGGTGCAAGCGGGAAACGCACAAGAGATCCTCTTTGTGCGGCAAAAAGTCACACAAGGACACCAGAAAAGGAAACGAAATCTCTGGATACAGAGAAGAGTACACCTCCTGGACGTCGACGGAGTGGGGAGGGCCCAGCCAACCCAAACACCTCCGAAAACAACTCACGGCGAGGGCCTCTTCGGGCCCGGATGTATGCACGTCAAGACAAGGACGGGTTTTTCTCTGCCGAAACAGGTAATCCAGCCCACCTGGTTCGGCGCCTGCTGATGGCTGGAGACATCGAGTCAAACCCCGGTCCTGGAAAATGCAGTTGCGGAAAAACTGTCAGAGGGGAAAGCATCAGATGCACTTGGTGCAGCAGATGGATACATCAAAGATGCAGTGGGCTGTCAAAAGCGGATCTCAAGAAGATGAGAGGAGAGAAACGCTACGCCTTTGAATGCGCGACCTGCCTGACAGAACAAGAGGATCACAACAAGGAAAACAGCCCCCCACCAGGCGACCGGGTGGAACATGAAATGAGGAGCAGCTGGCACACACCACCTGTGGACAGCGTAGCCACGAGGAGCCCTCCACCAGGCGACCGGGTGGAACAAAAACAAGAAGAGAGAAGCAGCTGGCACACATGACCTGTAGACGACAACGTGGTCACGAGGAGCCCCCCACCAGGCTACAGGGTGGAACCTGACAAGACTAGCCCCCCACCAGGTGACCAGGTGGAAGCTACCAAGACGACCCCGACCCAGGGCGATAGCCCCCCACCAGGCGACCAGGTGGAACCAGACACATGCCCCCCACCAGGCTTCCAAGTGGAACGCAACAAACGGACCAGAAGAGGAAAGACCAGGAGAAACACAGAAGACCAGAAGAAGACGAGAAGAGAAAGGAAAAAGGCGAAAAGAGAAAGCAAAAGGAAGACAAAGCTGAGCAACAACAACAACAACCTGCAAATTCTGACGTGGAACCTCCAAGGCATCTCGACGAGAGAGAGAAACCGTGATGCACCTGTGGAGCAACGGCGAAAAAGGAACAGAGAATGTCCGGAAGGACTTGGAGAACGAGCTAGCGAGGACACCCAAAGAAGTGACTCTCATCATCGGAGGCGACTTCAACTCGCACGTGGGAAGACAGAGCCAAAGAGATGGAGTGTTCGGGAAGTATGGTCTGAGCACCAGGACGGGAGAAGCCGGATCGAGTCTCTTAGACTGGTGTGAGGAAAATAACCTCCAACACGTCAATACTTTCTACAGGTTGGTGAAGAAAATGATGGTGATGCAGGACATAACGCTTTCTGACCACAAGCCAGTGTCGATCACCATCTCGCGCGGAAAAAAGGAGAAGAGACACAGAGTGGAAAGACGCCCGGCGCCGATAAACTGGGAGAAACTGAAACAGACAGAAAATCCAGGAATGTCAGCGGGGAGACTGGGACAACATTGCCCAAGTGTTGACGCAAGCGGCGAAGGAAGTCTGTGGGCTCCAGAAAAGACAAGCAGCCAACCCGTGGACGATCGGTCACGAAGAAGAACTGGCAGAACTCCACTCCTGCATTTCGGGCCTGGTGCTACGCCGTAACGAGCTGATGGGCAGACGACGGACGAGAAGCACATCCAACGAAGCAGACTACGAGTTAGACGTGACAAGGGGACTGCTGAAAACGGAAAGGAAAAGAATGAAGAAAAGGCTTCGCCAATTGGAAAAAGAGTGGTGGAAAACGATCATCGAGCAGTGCGCTACGGCGGCGAAGATGGGAGACCTAGGCACCGTCTACAGCACACTGAAGAAATTAGGCACGCGCGACAGCAAACCCCAGACCGGGACGACCCTGACCACGGACGATTTCCAGCAACACTTCCAGAAAGTGTCCAATGAGCGTTTCGAGACAGAACCAGGAGACCTAATGGAGGCAGTCAGCGAAATGGGAGACCATTGACACGAGGAAGCTTTCCAAGAGGCAAACAAAACCCTGAACAAGATCCCGACCGTCAATGAGGTTAAAGAAGCCATGAAAGAAGTTAAAGACTCGGCACCCGGAAGAGATGGAGTGCGCATGAAGTACATCAGAAGAGCGAGCACAGAGGTTGTGGAAGCAGTTATAAATCTGGTCATCTACATGTTCAACGAGCGTGCGGACAAGTGGGAAAACTCGCTGAAATGTGGACAGATCATCCCTCTCCACAAGAAAGGCAGCCGCAATGACACGAACAACTACAGAGGAGTGTGCCTTCTCCCGATGGCGAGTAGAATCCTGGCGAGAGTTCTGTCGAAGAGACTGCGTTGGTGGAGCGAGGAGCTAGGACTCTTGGACGAGAACCAGAGTGGGTTCAGGCCTGGCAGATCGACGGCTGATGCGAGCCAGATCATCATGCGAATCCAAGAAGACGTGACGGAATTGGTGAAAAGACGCCGGAGAGTGAACAAGACGAGCGACATTAAGGACCCAGAGGCGCTCTTACTGGATATGACAAAGGCTTACCCGAAAGTGAACAAGCCGGCTTTGTGGGAGATGCTGAGAAGATACGGTCTTCGAGGCGCTTTCCTGAAGAGCCTGGTGGATCTCCACGAGTCTACGACGTACTGCATCAAAGGCAGAGAAGGTGATAGCGACACTTGGCACCCAGAGAGAGGTTTGAGAGAGGGCTGCCCGTCGTCCCCGTGCCTGTTCAACATCTACCACCAAGTTGTCATGCGTATCGCGGAGAGAGCCAGAGACAAGAGGGCGAAATAGAAGAACAGAAGTGTTGGAGTTAGATGGCGCTGGATTCCAGGGAGCAAGTTACCAAACCCGGACAAAGTCGACAAATACAACAGCTAGCTTCCACCGTTGTTTTCTCCCTTTCTCTGTTCGCGGACGACAGGAGCCCCATTGGTGACACTGAAGAACTGGAAGATGGGGTGACAGCGATGAAAGCCGTGATGGAAACCTTTGAAGAAACGAACAACGAAAGCAAAGAAGAGAAACTCGAGTTTGGCAAAGAGGAATCCGGAGAGACAAGGATGTTAGGAGTGTGGTGCGGACCGAAAGAAGATCTGAAACACAGAAAGAAGAAAGCTGGAGTGTTGTGGGCGAAAGTAAAAGCGCGGCTAAAAAACACCAAGATCACCAAGAAACAAAAAGCGAGAGTGGTTGAAGCTTGTGTGGAGAGCGGGCTCCTGTTCGACGTGACGGTTAGAGCGTGGTACGCCTCCGACATCAAGAACCTGCAATCTTCGGTGGACAAGTGCTACCGGTACATCTGGAGCAACAAGAAACATCCGGCACTGATCGAAATGCGAGATAAAGGCAAGAACATGCAAGACGTGAGAAACGAGCTGGGCGTGAAGTCGCTACAATAGAAAATCGAGAAAAGATCACTCCAACGCATCGGCCACATACTGCGCATGAGTGACAACAGCCCGACGAAAACAGCAGTCTTCGGGTGGTTGGAGAAGTTGGAAGGGAGACCGAAATGTCCCGGAAAGAAGAGGAAGACGTTACTATATTGGAAAAAGATCCTGAAAGAAGCTGGCATAGAATGGACAAGAGCAGACGAACTAGCAGCCGACAGAAAGACCTGGCGAAAGAAAGTAAACGAGAGGATGGAACACCTGGCAAAGTGGGAGCGCAGTCGTGGACACTTCAATGGCGAAGATGTGGGCCCCAGAAACGCCGCCCCAACTAAAGAAACCTCGACAATATGCGCCCAGTGTGACAAAGTGTGTAAGAGCAAAGCATGCCTCCGAACACACGTGAAACGCATACATGGAGACCCACAGTGTAGTTTTGAATACAGGAAATGCAAAACCACTTTCAACACCGAAAACACGATGAAGAACCACATAAAAACCTGCGGGGGAAACCAACAAACCCGGAGGGGGTTCATAAAATGCCAAAACTGCCAGAAAGAGATCAGCAAATCAAACGCCGCGCGCCATAGAAGAACATGTCAAACGGAAGAGCAGACAACCGAAATTAACACAGAAACAGCAAGGAAATATTGGGCTAAAATGAAGATCTGCCCAGACTGCGGAATGCCAAAAGCGGCAACAAACATGGCCAGACATAGAAGGACGTGCAAAAATCCGGAATCCCGAGGAGAGGGTATACCCATTGATCCAGGGGTGAACACCTAGAAGAAGACGTCCAGATAGAAGTTCCCTGATGCGGTCAAGACCGATACCTTCCATTTGGCACATGTACAAGCAGGATTTGATGAAGTTAAATCTCCAAACAGTAAGATTTGCAGCTGATGCGACGAGAATGCTGAACGGCGCGAGTTTGTCAGTAAACGGACTGTTCTAAATCGTAATAGTAGACTGGTCCTTAGCGGCCGAAATCAAGTTTAGCTCAACGATAGCATTGTGGTTGTCTGACCGTGAGGGATTGCCCTCAAACAACACCATGGGTCATGTGAATTCCATACCCTTGCAAGTTGAAAGAAAAAAAACACAGCGAGCAAACTAGAGAGGAGAGACCGGGAAGATTTTTGACAAAAACAGCATCCACTGGCATCATGCGAAGATTTTCAAACAGGTGCGAGCGCTTTCACTTCTTGTGAAGGAGAGAGATTATCCGAAGCAAGTGACGCAAGAAAGTGATGTAAAAAGATATGACGAATTGAACTCAAAATTGACGAGACCATCTTCGCTGCCTACGACAAAGTAGAGAACAGAAAAGCCAAGATACTAGTGATTGCGAGCTGGGACTTTGTGAAAAACTCCCAGTCCTTGTTCTGGTCCGTTGCGATAATGTTGGTAGGATTCGACCTGGATTGGATGCAATCCATATAAATGGCAATTTGGGATCAACAGCAAACAGGGTTGAATATGATAACGGTTGTTTTTGCCGGCATCAAAGACCACTTGCACAGCATAGGTCTCCTGAGCAGACTCATAGAGCCAGCAACGGCAAAGGCCGCTGCTTCGCCAGCAATCAAAGACGTTCTGGAGTCCATGGGCGAGCTTATTGACGTGTTGCAAGCAGGTGGATTCCAGAAGATATTTCCGAAGCCAGTATTTGTGTTATCCCCGGGTATGCAATAGTTACAATCCAATGCAAATTTGTGTATGCAAATTTGTGTATGCAACAGTTACAACCTCTCAGAAGAGAAATATGATGTGATCATGTTCGCCTCAAATCGCGAAGTGGAAGCGAGAAATTTGAGACCAATTCGGTCAGAATTGCCTGCCGCATGGTCAGAAATCTCTAACGCCATGAGAGGATTGAAAGACCAATCGCTACACATGCAAGTGTTAGACGAAGTGTTGGGAATGGAAAAATCCAATTTCAGCAGTCAACTGAAGATGAAGCCAGGAATCGATGACGAGCATCAAGTGATAGTGGGGATGTCGAATGATCTGTACCTTCAAAGTATGGATGTCGAGGAAGAAAAAGTAAAGAGGCTGAACGCCAAATAATCAAAAGGTCACCTGAAGGCTATGGTTTTGCGAACGAACCGGAGGCGAACAAGTGGCAGCACTTGGCTCCTCGAGTAGTGGCATTAGGCATGGACGTTTTTGAGCGGGGCCCACCGATGATCGCAAAGATCCGCGCTTAACTTGTAAGAGAATTGAACATAGCGAAGGATAAAAGTCAACAGAATTCGTGGACAGGATATGCCAGACGACACTCGCTACAGCCTGGACTGAGAACGTTTGAGGAGAAGAAGGGTTTGAGAAGACGGATAGCATGTTGGAAGGGTTTGGGAGCAGGATCGACCGCGTACCCGGACTCTCTCGCTATCTAATACGGGAATTGACCATCATGGTGGTCCTGGGACTGTTTGTGACGTTCTGATCAGAAAACTTCAGAAAAGGACCAGCCGTGCTGCTGACCGAATGAATGCAGAAGAATCTCCGCCTGGACGGAATCCTGACACTGATAGCCATAAACATGTAAATCTGGGAGAATTTATGACTTTAACCCGTTAGCCCGAACAAATGAGGGAAAATGTAGAAAAAACGACCAGAAAACGTCTACAGCCTCTTGCACTAAAATGCAGGACTTGAAACACACCCTAATTCAATAATTGTTGCAACAGAATTGTTTTGGCACAGGAGAAGATAAGACGATTGAAAAAGAGGAGGACGTGCGACGTTATGTATGAGGACAGATCCCTTAGCTTTGTTCAGGATTGTGTGCCAGTTTGTGACGGTGATATATGGTCCTGCCGAGACGTTCGCGTTCCCCGAGGCAAAACTAGAAGCCTACAGGAGGTCGGTGTTGTACCTGCCTGTGGTGTACGGGAGCAGAATCAATTGGTGCAAGCAGATTGGGCTACTTGAAGCGATGAGCAAAAATTTGAGATTTGCTGTTTGCGAAAGTAGCAGAGCCAATATGACGGAGTTCAATTTCAGTTTGCACTTCAGCGATCGAATGAGTGAAGTGCACAGAGGCTAAGGAATTTGCGACCTCACAATAAAATAAATAACGAGATAACAAGAATTCCTCAACTAATAGCCTCATACCAGAAGCTGAGGTAATATACCGAAAACTGGAGCGATTACAAGAGGCTACCGGAAGAGATAACAGAGTTCTTCCTGGTCCGTAGAATGTTCCTCGGATCAGATTCCGTAGTACACACTCCCAGGCTGAAACTAACGGGAGAACGATGGCAAAGTTCTTTGAGTCGATGGACCCTTGCTGCCGTTGTTGTTGTTGTTGTTGTTGTTGTTGTTGATTGTGGTTATTCCGAAGGGAGCTCATAAAGGCATCTTTTCGCCAGCACCAAGGTTCCGTGTGGATCTTGAGATAGGATGGCTAGTCCCACGTCACTTGTGCTAAAAATTTCTTGTATTGCTGCTAATGTTCCGGGACATTCAGGTAACCAGTGTTCCAGCGTTTCCGGGGCTTCGTGACATTTCGGACAGGTGGGGTCTTCGGCTGGGTTCATGAAGTGCCGATAGGTGGCCAACTTCAAGATGTGGCCAGATCTCAAGAGCGCAATCATCAGAGCGTCTTTGCGGCTAAGAATCGCTTTTTCGTCTCGTTATGCAGACAGATTTGCATAGGTTGCAGCCGTCCGGGGATGTCGGGGGGAGAATTTTTGAAAGATCGTTTAATTGTAGAAATCGCACGTTTCAGAGTGATTGGTTCCGATTCATCTGTGAGGTTACATGCCTTGTTGGCTGCTCTGTCGGCCAGCTCATTACCTGGGATACCCATGTGGCCTGGAATCCATTGTATCTTGATCGCGTGCCTGAGGGAGTCCAAAGTGAGGCTGATATCGGAAGTCTTAGGTCCGTCGCCTTCGAGAGCAGTGGCTAGGGACTGGCTGTCAGTGCAGATCATGATGACGGTGTCGCGGTCGCAGTTGGAGTCTTCTATTCAATTCAGCGCTGCTCCGAAAGCTTCTTTTTCTTCTTCAAAGGACGAGGTGATAGCCCTGCCTTTGATGCTGGCGCTATGCAAAAGTTCGGGGTCCTGGGATACCCATGTGGCCTGGAATCCCATGGATCTTGATCGGGCGCCTGAGGGAGTCCAAAGTGAGGATGAGATCGGAAGTCTCAGGTCCGTCGCCTTCGAGAGCAGTGGCTTGGGGTATACGCAGTTCACATATGCGGATGAGTCAATGAGGAGAAGTTTGCTAAACGCAGCTACTCCAAAACCTGGACAATTCGAGAAAGAGTGGGTCGAGTTGGACCTGGCGGCAACCATTATGGAAAGGGAAAGCAGACCTGCCGGAGGCTGCACTGACAGTCATGAATGTGAGGCCAAAGTTGACAATAACTGGGAAGCTGCTGTTACCTAGTAGCATCGACAATATCTCCAATGCGCAAAAGCCGATATCCAGCAAACCTCGTGGCAGTTGATGTAAAGGACAATCGTGGATCGAGCTTTCTCACTGCCAAAATGTGTAAGGCTTGGGAGAATGTCGGAGAAGTCTTATGAGTTACTTTGTAAGATGTTCGTCGCAGTTCTAGAAAAAACCGACACTCGGAAAGAATTTCATGGGATATGCTAGTGAGAATTTTAGTGATTTTGAAAGACAGAAGCAGAAAGAATCAACAACAACGGATTATAATGCAGTAGACGATAGTGACAAGATCTACCGAGTGATGATAAAAGTGGAACCACTGGTGGAAGTGTCAGGGAAGCGAAATTGGAGCAACAACGTGTTAACACCTGATGTGTTCCCATGCCATTGTTTGCTACAATCATGGTAATATCCTGGGCGAACTAAGCTGGTGTTGATACGGGAATCTGGAGAGCTGCTCTCCACGCCTTTACCAGACTCATCACAGCACATAATGATACTGATATTTGGAGTTACGTTGGTGATTAGATGGCTGGAAGCTCATATTAAAGAGCACAACCGACAGGAAGCACCGACTAAGAACTTGACTATATAAAAGATTTGTATCAATTTGAGACGATGCGCAAAATTTTGGACTTTCCGATGGAAGTAAAGAAAATATAGGCCAGATGAAGACTGATGCCATGGTTCAGAGCCAACATGACTGCCTGGTTGTACAAGTATGCCAAAACCATATGTCGGAGCACAGCAGAATGTACAGTTCGTATCAGAGGGACATAGAACCGGAAATTTTCAAGCGAGCCTTCGTGACGCATCGGAAAGTAGTACTACTGCAGTGACAAAAAAACGTTGATAACGTTTGATTATAACGGAAAAGAAATCAACTAAATGTTGAAGAAAGATCTGGAGAAAAATGTGACAGTGTGCTTCCACAAAAGCTTCTGCAGAAACTTTGAAACTAATGTAGACAATCTACCTTGTTTAAAACAACAAGTAGAAGAGCAGAGGTGTTGGAGGATTGCCTCCAATAGTGTCAGAATGGCTATCGATGTGTTTCAAGACACAAAAACTGAAGACACAAAGTCGATGTCGCTGGAGGAGGAGATGGAACAGTGACAATAGCCGGATGACAAGATGCAAAAAGAGAACGACTAGAAGAATTCAGAAGTTTTAAAACTTCAAAATGATGAAAAATAAAATGAACAAGTGAACAAAGATTTAAAAAAGGAGGATCTTTAAACTCAGAATTGTTTTTGTGAGGAAAATTCAAATGAACAACCAAGCTAACTAAGCTTGAAATTGAAACTTGATGAAAGAAAAAATTTGAATAGTTTGAATTAAAATTTGCTGCATTTTTATATTCGCATTATGACTTTAGTTAGTGTTTTTGGAAACTATTTATTTAGTAAAGATTGAGTGGAGAGTATATTTAGGTAGGGCACATCTAAGCAATTTTTTTTATTTGGAGCCGTCTTCGAGCGAACGTTTTCGAAGGAGTCAATTTCAATTGACGGAAATTTTTTTAATTTTTCAAATTCGGCGCGCATGACACGTAGAAGTTCTATTTTTTGCGACAACTGAAGAGCGCGAAAAACAGAACAACGACTTCCGCTGATAAAAACGAGACGTGCAAGAAAAGTAGCGACGAGAGAACTGCAGTCGAAGACATTAATATATATGCAGCTACAATCGTTACTGAGCGATTCCCGACAATAAGAAGGACTAACGGGATGACTTCACTTCCCTTTGTGATCGACGAGAAGACAGATCGTCGTCCGGATTCAGGATTCCGGAAGGGTGTCGAAAAAAGAATGTGAACTATATTTCAACATTTTTAGCTTCCTGGAGTGTGCTGAATTGAAATAAATTAACACCAGATTCATTTTCAGATAATGAGAAGCTAGGACTTGAAAGAAAGGCTTGATCCATCTCCGATGGACATGAGGATTTCTATTTACTGAACAAAAACAGTAGTAATATAATAATTAAATAGTAGCCCTGTTTTTAGATGTGGCCTCGTGGTCTAGCAATTTTGAGACTTAGCCATGAGTTCACAATTTTTGCATGTAACTAAGATCATTTGCGCGGTTTTGCCGAAAGCCTTTAATTGCTTTGTCGAACCGGTGTTCATGGACCACACATTGAGCTGGCTTTGGTAGAGTCAATTAAAAGCAAGATGAGCTCTGTTTAGATTCTAGCCAGTTGCTTTAGAACCTAGTTTTTTTCCCCGTCGGTACGTACTTCCAGGCGAATGCTGCACATCAATACTTAAAACAGAAATAGAGAGTAAATGAAACTAGCGTGTAACTCAACTTCGACGCTAATAAATTTCGACAACTAATAAAAAGCGGCTTATATTGGAATATCTTTGAGTGTACAAGATCTTTGAGTGTACTCTGAGAGTGCTCAATCACACGAATGGTATTTTCAATTTGGCAATTTTTTGTTCCAAGTTCTGAAAAACTATTGGAACTTCAAAATCGAAAAACAAAAGAGATTTGGAGAAAAATGAGGCCAGTTATGCAAACCATCGACATTTATACGACAGGATTGAGACGTTCAAATGTCGTGATTTTTTTAAAACATAAAACGTTCAATTGTCGTGATTTTTTCAAACCTAAGTTTCCAGAAACAAAATTGAAAAACAAAATTGAAAAAAAAACGTAAGATCTCGCAAAGTAAAAAGTTTTCAAAATTCGTTTTTGGAGACAATAATTGAAACACCTGAGTACACTGACAAAAAGATTGCTAGATTTGTGTTGGAGAAGACTAGATTTAAGACTGGATAAAGTTTCAGATTACTTTCAATTAATGATGCCAAATCTCTTTTCAAACGGTTTAAATCTTTTTACTTCCTTTGGTTCAAGATTGTAAATTGGGTCTGCAATTTCAATGTCACAAATTGACTGTCCAATTTTTTTGGATTTCGTTTTCTGTGCTTATCGGTCATACGAAAGAAAGTTGATCTGCTTTTGACTCGAGTTGAACCTTCAAAATTTCGAACCAGCCTTGTCATGCTCAAGTTTCTCAGGGAAGCTGAAATAATAAGCCAAGCATCAGAACAACCGATTTAGCAAATAGGGAAACGTCAATAGAAATTCAGGCGGGTCTCAAATTGGTTTTTGCAATATGTCCGTAGGCATAACACTTGAGTAGAGCTGTCTTCTTCCTGACAGAGAGCACAGAGAGTAGATACGAAAGTTGAAAAGATTTAGCATGAGGAACCTTGACTGGAAGGGTCGCCCACTGAAGCAATCTAATGGTTCAAAAGCTACTTGAGCGACTTGTTAAAACTACCTGACTTATAGTTTATATATTGACTTAAAATTTCTACAGTTGTTCCTACATTACCTAATCGCTTCCAGAATCAGTTCCAGAATTACTAGTTCAATAGGAGTACATGAATTCAATTTTGTTAGTGTGTTTTATCTAGTTATGTTGAGGTGAGGTGAGTTTTTAGTTGATCCATCCGAAATGGATCAAATACACACTGTCCAACAAAACCCTATGCTGATTACGTAACGTCCCAACACTGTTTTGAACGGCGTTCGGGTGGTTTGAGTACTTAAAATTTCAGCCAAGGGTGGCGTACTGATTTCTATCTAGAGTTGGGAGATAATTTGGTAGAAGGCTTTAAGCGGTATCGATCCCACAGTTCCATGTCATAAGAAAATTCGCCATTTGACCAGAATGCCGTCGCTATATTTCGAAGATAAGAGTTTCACTCGGAAGACATTGACCGTAAGATAAATCAGTCACGACGATTAACGATGTTATTTGAAAGGTAAACTAAAGTACGCAAAATTACTTTTAATTGATTTTTTTTTAAATTTCGATTCAAAGTAAAGGCACGTGACAACTCTGGTATTTTGCAAAACCTGAAAACCATGAAAATCAGAGAAAACATTTTTGCTTTTAAAAACAGGACAGCTTCTGTTGAAAACGATAACACGAACGTGACGAACGAACTATCAGATCTTCGAACAAAAGAAACCTTCCAAGCTGCAACGATTGTACAATTACGATCCCACGAATCAAGAGGCTGACGGGAGGAATAACTACCCTTTGCGGTAGCGAAGAAGGAACTTCTTCGGGCAAGTGAAAGAAAACGGAAGGGTCTCTTGTTCAACCAGACAATTTACTTTGTAACAATTTTTAGCTTCCTCAAATGTCCTGAATTGAAATTAAAAACGTCGCAATTCATTTTCAGATAATGAGAAGCTAGTAGTTGAGGGAAAGGCTCGATCAATCACCAATCAATCTAGTGTTCAAAAGCAGAATTAAAATTAGTAATTTTATAGTAATAATGAAGCAGCCCTATTTCTAGAAGTGACTTCATCTCTAGGGATCGATTTAAAGAATCAAAGTCTGTCGCTTTTGCCATAGTATCTCGAGTGTACCACGTGATCGTTGACAAGTGATCGTAAAAATCCGTCAGTTGAGGCTCGGGAAAATCATTTCTGTCATAAATGTTCGATTGAGCCCCTCAAGGGTTCGAGTGATTCCATCCTGAGGAGCCACCTCTACCACTAGATTTGTGGGTCGATTGTTCGAAGCTGGCGTGCTGCCAATTGAGCCTCTGTGGCCGTTTATTGGATTCCTTAACATGTGACTCCCAGTATGGTTGCTAGCCGAATTACCCTTTTCTCCAGTGGATCCACCATTTCATCGGCTGCTTGACAGTTCGTTGAATTTCACTCTAGGCTCTCTACTTGTATCTCTCAATTGCATTCTTCTGTTTCTTGATCCACTTCTAACATCCGTGGGACCATCTAGTCTGTCCATTATGTCATGAGTGCGTCTTTCCATCATGACATCTAGACTAGTGTCAAAAGTTCCAAGAGTCTGCTACCGCAGAAGGAAGCTGCCAGGATTGACGTAGAGCCATTTGAATAAGAGATAAGGCCATTGGCAAAAACTTGGAGCGTCACAATGCAAGATAGCGCACATCATTCAAGTGAGCTGAGCGGTCAACTATGAATTATGAGAACATATTTGAAGATTAGATACAGACTCTCTGCTTTACTAAGAGCGCAGCGAAGTAATGGTATGACAAGCAGCTCGAAGAAGTGGATCGATAGTGGACCTACAGATAGAAGAGATCTGGAGTAGGACATTTTCCAGATCCTGAGACAATTATACCGTAATAGTGTTGTCCCAACTCTATCAAGCAGAACTATTGGATGGCAAGAGTGAGAGATGACTCAAAGGATGGATGGCCAGGTGCTGGGATGGCTTGTGGGATGGATGGCCTGGTGGAACGATGGATGGACGTATAGGTTGTTTGACGCAGATACCGCTAGTCAGATTGATTGCTATATCAACCATCGACGGCTGAATGGATGCATGAATGGCTATATGAATAGATTTGGGACGGAAGGATATCTAGATGGATGGATGGCTAGATTTCATTGGTCAAACTGGCCCGATCAAGTAGAAGAGCAGAGGTGTTAGAGGATTGCCTCCAACAGTGTCAGAATGGCTATCGATGTGTTTCAAGACACAAAAACTGAAGACACAAAGTCGATGTTGCTGGAGGAGGAGATGGAACAGTGACAATAGCCGGATGACATGATGCAAAAAGAGAACGACAAGAAGAATTCAGAAGTTTTAAAACTTCAAAATGATAAAAATTAAAATAAACAAGTGAGCAAAGATGTAAAAAAGGAGGATCTTTAAACTCAGAATTGTTTTTGTGAGGAAAATTCAAATGAACAACCAAGCTAACTAAGCTTGAAATTGAAACTTGATGGAAGAAAAAAATTTGAATAGTTTGAATTAAAATTTGCTGCGTTTTTATATTCGCATTATGACTTTAGTTAGTGTTTTTGGATACTATTTATTTAGTAAAGATTGAGTGGAGAGTATATTTAGGTAGGGTTAACATTTTAGGTAGGTTAGGTCAACATTTTTAGCTTCCTGGAGTGTGCTGAATTGAAATAATTTAACACCAGATTCATTTTCAGATAATGAGAAGCTAGGACTTGAAGGAAAGGCTTGATCCATCTCCGATGGACATGAGGATTTCTATTTACTGAACAAAAACAGTAGTAATATAATAATTAAATAGTAGCCCTGTTTTTAGATGTGGCCTCGTGGTCTAGCAATTTTGAGACTTAGCCATGAGTTCACGATTTTTGCATGTAACTAAGATCATTTGCGCGGTTTTGCCGAAAGCCTTTAATTGCTTTGTCGAACCGGTGTTCATGGACCACACATTGAGCTGGCTTTGGTAGAGACAATTAAAAGCAAGATGAGCTCTGTTTAGATTCTAGCCAGTTGCTTTAGAACCTAGTTTTTTTACCCGTCGGTACGTACTTCCAGGCGAATGTTACACATCAATACTTAAAACAGAAATAGAGAGTAAATGAAACTAGCGTGTAACTCAGCTTCGACGCTAATAAATTTCGACAACTAATAAATAGCGGCTTATATTGGAATATCTTTGAGTGTACAAGATCTTTGAGTGTACTCTGAGAGTGCTCAATCACACGAATGGTATTTTCAATTTGGCAATTTTTTGTTCCAAGTTCTGAAAAACTATTGGAACTTCAAAATCGAAAAACAAAAGAGATTTGGAGAAAAATGAGGCCAGTTATGCAAACCATCGACATTTATACTACAGGGTTGAGACGTTCCAATGTCGTGATTTTTTTAAACCTAAGTTTCCAGAAACACAATTGAAAAAAAATGTAAGATCTCGCATCTTAAAAAGTTTTCATAATTCGTTTTTGGAAACAATAATTGAAACACTTGAGTGACAAAAAGATTGCTAGATTTGTGTTGGAGAAGACTAGATTTAAGACTGGTTAAATTTCAGATTACTTTCAATAATTGATGCCAAATCTCTTTTCAAACGGAGATTGTAAATTGGGTCTGCAATTTCAATGTCAAAAATTGACTGTCCAATTTTTTTGGATTTCGTTTTCTGTGCTTATCGGTCATACAAAAGAAATTTGATGTGCTTTTGACTCGAGTTGAATTTTCAAAATTTCGAACCAGCCTTGTCATGCTCAAGTTTCTCAGAACAACCGATTTAGCAAATAGGGAAACGTCAATAGAAATTCAGGCGATTCTCAAATTGGTTTTTGCAATATGTCCGTAGGTATAAAACTTGAGTAGAGCTGTCTTCTTCCTGACAGAGAGCACAGAGAGTAGATACGAAAGTTCAAAAGATTTAGCATGAGGAACCTTGATTGGAAGGGTCGCCCACTGAAGCAATCTAATGGTTCACAAGCTACTTGAGCGACTTGTTAAAACTACCTGAGTTATAGTTTATATATTGACTTAAAACTTCTACAGTTGTTCCTACATTACCTAATCGCTTCTGGAAACAGTTCCAGAATTACTAGTTGAATAGGAGTGCATGAATTCAATTTTGTTAGTGTGTTTTATCTAGTTATGTTGAGGTGAGGTGAGTTTTTAGTTAATCCATCCAAAATGGATCAAATACACACTGTCCAACAAAACCCTATGCTGATTACGTAACGTCCCAACACTGTTTTGAACGGCGTTCGGGTGGTTTGAGTACTTGAAATTTCAGCCATGGGTGGCGTACTGATTTCTATCTAGAGTTGGGAGATAATTTGGTAGAAGGCTTTAAGCGGTATCGATCCCACAGTTCCATGTCATAAGAAAATTCGCCATTTGACCAGAATGCCGTCGATATATTTCGAAGGTAAGAGTTTCACTTGGAAGACATTGACCGTAAGATAAATCAGTCACGACGATTAACGATGTTATTTGAAAGGGAAACTAAAGTACGCAAAATTACTTTTAATTGATTTTTTTTTTAAATTTCGATTCAAAGTAAAGACACGTGACAACTCTGGTATTTTGCGAAATCTGAAAACCATGAAAATCAGAGAAAAGATTTTTGCTTTTAAAAACAGGACAGCTTCTGTTGAAAACGATAACACGAACGTGACGAACGAACTATCAGATCTTCGAACAAAAGAAACCTTCCAAGCTGCAACGATTGTACAATTACGATCCCACGAATCAAGAGGCTGACGGGAGGAATAACTACCCTTTGCGGTAGCGAAGAAGGAACTTCTTCGGCGAAGTGAAAGAAAATGGAAGGGTCTCTAGTTCAACCAGACAATTTACTTTGTAACAATTTTTAGCTTCCTGAAATGTCCTGAATTGAAATTAAAAACGTCGCAATTCATTTTCGGATAATGAGAAGCTAGTAGTTGAGGGAAAGGGTCGATCAATCACCGATCAATCTAGTGTTCAAAAGCAGAATTAAAATTAGTAATTTTATAGTAATAAGGTAGCAGCCCTATTTCTAGGAGTGACTTCATCTCTAGGGATCGATTTAAAGGTTCAAAGTCTGTCGCTTTTGCCATAGTATCTCGAGTGTACCACGTTATCGTTTACAAGTGATCGTAAAAATCCGTCAGTTGAGGCTCGGTAAAATCATTTCTGCCATAATTGTTTGATTGAGCCCCTCAAGGGTTCGAGTGATTCCATCCTGAGGAGCCATCTCTACCACTAGATTTGTGGGTCGATTGTTCGAAGCTGGCGTGCTGCCAGTTGAGCCTCTGTGGCCGTTTATTGGATTCCTTAACATGTGACTCCCAGTATGGTTGCTAGCCGAATTACCCTTTTCTCCAGTGGACCCACCATTTCATCCGCTACTTGACGGTTCATTGAATTTCACTCTAGGCTCTCTACTTGTATCCCTCAATTGCATTCTTCTGTTTCTTGATCCACATCTAACATCCGTGGGACCATCTAGTCTGTCCTTTATGTCTTGGTTGCGTCTTTCAATCATGACATCTAGACTAGTGTCAAAAGTTCCAAGAGTCTGCTACCGCAGAAGGAACCTACCTGGATTGACGTAGAGCCCTTTGAATAAGAGACAAGGCCATCGGCAAAAACTTGGAGCGTCACAACGCAAGATAGCGCACATCAGTCAAGTGAGCTGAGCGGTCAGCTATGAATTATGAGAACATTTTTGAAGATGAGATACAGGCTCTCTGCTTTACTAAGAGCGCAGCGAAGTAATCGTATGACAAGCAGCTCGAAGAAGTGGATCGATAGTGGACCTACAGATAGAAGAGATCTGGAGTAGGACAGTTTCCAGATCCTGAGACAATTATACCGCCATAGTGTTGTCCCAACTCTATCAAACAGAACTATTGGATGGCAAGAGTGAGAGATGACTCAAAGGATGGATGACCAGGTGCTGGGATGGCTTGTGGGATGGATGGCTTGGTGGAACGATGGATGGACGTATAGGTTCTTTGACGCAGATACCGCTAGTCAGATTGATTGCTATATCAACCATCGACGGCTGAATGGATGCATGAATGGCTACATGAATAGATTTGGGACGGAAGGATATCTAGATGGATGGATGGCTAGATCGATGGAGTTCTAGATTGATAGATGAAAGACTGGTTGACTGGATACATGGATGGAAGGCAGGATGGATGGATGGATGGATTGATAAAAAGCTAAATTAATGGTTTGCTGGTTGGAAGGACGGCTGGCAAAAATGAATCAATGGCTGGTTGCATTGATCAATCGATGGCTAGATGTTTGGTGACTTGATGGATGGATCAATGGCTGAGTGGGTAGATGTATGGTAATGTTGAGAGAGGAGAGACAGACGGAGGGGTCGATGGATTCATGGATGGCAGGACAGATGAACGACTGGATTTTAAGGTGAATAGTTGAATGGATGACTGACTGGAGTGATGGATTGCTTGAGCGGCGGTCAAATTGATGGGGCACCAGGGAATAGATAAGGTATACCAGAGGATCATGAAAGGCTTTGATTGGCCTGGAATGAAAAAATTGTGAAAACAGAGAGTTACAGCTTGTCTATCAAGTCAAGAGGTGAAAGATCGCTGGAAATGAAATTCTCATTTCAGTAAATTTAGACATCACAAACAAATGATGTGGTGCAAATTGATCACCAGAAAATATAAATGACACACAACGGCTATAAACAGGTCCTGGTGATGATCGACCACTTCACGTAGTATGCATAAGCTGCACCCTGCAGAACAACCTCGGCTGAGGAAACTTGCGATCATCTGATCTAAAGTTGGACAGCCAGACATGGATGTCCGATGACATTCCAGTCAGTGAAAAGGACTGCTATTGTAAGTGAACTGAAAAGGAACTCATGAGACCTTCTCGAGTAGACCAAGCTCGTTAAACAACATACCACCGCCGGATGAAAGGCAAAGTAGAGAGACAAAACCGATTTTTGTAATCGTTGTTGAGGGTATACTGTTCCCGATACATACCGCCTGGGGTAGATAATTGCCTTAAGTGAATGGGGCTTATAACAGTACGTAGCACTCTACTACAGGCATCAGTCCTCACATGATGCTGACATGACATAAGAAGGCTCTGCCGCTGATGTTTGTTTAAGCTTGAGTACAAATGCAAAAAGACGTCACCACAGGTCTATGTCAGAGTTGTGATAAGGCGTCAGCAGGAGCTCAATGACTTGTGTGGACGCATCACGCAACATGCGCAGGCAAGGCAGAGGAATAGTTTCGAGGAGAAGGCGGCTGGTGCCAAAGCTTACTCAGTAAGAGACTGTGTATGGGTATTTCAGAAGCGTAATGAGAAAATCTTGAATAAATGGAGGGGGCCGTTCACGATAACGGATAAACAGGAAGAGGGTTTTTCCTACAGAACCAGCACTGGCTGAGCTGCACAGTTCACAAAAACCAAACTCCATAACCAATCCACAGAAAACTGATTTATATCTAAAGACATGGAGAAGTATGATTATTTGATGAGGGGCCCTGCCTGCGAGGTCACTGGGAAGGCACCAGAGAGAAGAGTGAGGGGAATTGATTCCTGGTGGAACTAAAAAGTCTGCGCTTGGCCCTGGATTCTTATGACATAATCGAGTGAGGAAACTTTACCCTATGCAGAAGAAGTAGATTGGGATGACTCCTTAGCAGAGGGAGGTCCCTAAGAACACGAAACCGGACCTACCTTTCACATTGCAATAGAGACAAAGTAATAGAGAAAGTTCTGCAAAAAATCCAAAACTAATAGAGACGACTTTGTAATTGCTGGAATAGACCTGAAAAAGATGGCGGAGAATCTAGCCGGTCTAAAACAAGTGAATGCGTCAAGGGAAGTGGATTTTGTCGACGACCATGATCATGAGTGACCCGATTTTCGGTCAAGACCAGAAGTGGAGATTGATAAAGAGCAACAGCAGTCATACGAGCAAGAAAAACCAAGTCTACGCGTCTTGGAGTGATTGAAAGAAACGACTTCAGACCCCAAGGATATCAATGTCGCGATTCAGTTTATAGATCTCGAAAGGCTGAAAAAGATCAGTAAGGACAAGGTAGGAAGAACCATCATTCATTCATGCATACAGTTTTTATCTAATATCAGATATGTGATCGACTGGGAGAGAAGTAGGAAAAAGACATACGCACACTGAAAAGTTATTATAAAAAACTAAAAATTACCAGAAAAACCGGTGATTTAGAGACAGAAACAGACAAAAGCCCTAAGAAACCAGATATAGGGAGAGTAGAAAAGTCATTTTTTAATTTAGAGAATGAATAGTTAAGTGGCATAGTAATAACTGATAGTGATACGAGGGCCACGGAAAAGCAAAACGCGGACCCTGGAGCCTTGATTTTGTCTCTGACAAGATTATGGGACTGCCTAATGGAGACATGAGTGAAGTATTTCTCGCTTCCAGTGTACCACCTAAACAGAGGATGACTGCATCCACGGAAGTCGTTTGTGGTAAAACATGTAATCTTTTTAGAAACCAACATCGAAGTATATACTTACATAATAACTATCATTTGATTTGAGTACAGGTTTAGAGTATAGATTGCCTTTGTTGTGTTATTAGAAGGTTTTATTTGATTGGTGACCATGAATGTTTTATGAACAACCTCCGGAAAAACTCTAAAGTGTATATTTCACACTCTTCGACCGTTTTCCAGAAATTTAGATTGACACTTTTATGGTACATATTCAGACCAAATATTTTAACTCAACTGTTTTTGTGAACCTTTCAATAAGAAATGGAAATCGATGTTGACCAAATGTGATACTTGAGTCAAGGCCTTATTTTCAGATCCTGATTGATCAATTCAATTTCAAATCAACCTTTGAATCAAAACGATAGAAATCAAATCATACACTTGAAAGCATCATGACAACTTCGACGATTTGATGGATTTGGCTGAGGCCTACGTTGAACCGATCATAGACAAGCTCTTTCGATCGCCACAAGAACTGGATGGGATTATGCTCAAGATTATTCAGAGGTTTATCATAGTGCATGAAAATCTTTGGGAATGCCCCACGGATGTCTCGTTGATGGCAGCTTAGGGCAAACAAGGATTATTTCGGGAATGACTATGCACATGAGCTGTAGCCGGGAACTGCAAGAACATACCACTCCGAAGAGATGACTCTGCCCACTAGGCCTCCATTCGTTGTGCGGAGAAGACATCAAGCCATACATCAGGAGATGAGTAGCAACGCTACCTCATCTAATTCACAGCTGAGAGCTGCAGTGCCACCATGGAGCTCCTGACGCCTCGCGAGCTAAGCCAAATTACACAGATGCAAGTCTCGCCAGGATCTAGAAGACTGACAATCTCGGACTCGAATAAAACCCTGAGAGACCCGCTAGTCAAATCAACTGTGAGGCAGCTGGTTGATGCAGGTGGTCATATTGTGGCAACAAGGAAAACGCCAGGTTCCAGGTTGATTGAAACCCTAGAAATTATTGAATACACAGGCAAAAAGGAACTCTCTGCAAGCGTAACGAAAGCTTTGGAGTCCAGGACTGCGGAAACTGCTGGATCAGGGCAGGGTTCCAGAAGGCACACAAGAAAAACTACTCCTGTGAGGAAGATCTCAAGAGTACTGGAAGTGTCGAGGCAGAATTAGATCATTAATAACTTCACAAGAGTACCGGATACTGATCCTCAGGCTTGCTTTATTTATTCGTTATGAAGCCAAGAAGTGAATATGCAAGAGGCACCCCTTGGTACATCACACTTGATATTGGGCGACCGTCTAGTGAGGCTGTTGCAGAAACTGAGGACTTCGTAGATCGCGCCAGTAAAGGCATTCGGATATGCCACAGTAACCAATTATATCACAATGTTGAGCTGATGAATCTGGGAAATATCGAAAGTGTGATGATTCTAGTGAGCACCAACAATGTGTCCAGCACTTGGGAAGCAGAAAAAGGTCAATGGGAAGAGATGCTGGTCTACCATTTCGCTGCGGTCTGCCGGGAATTCAATGGATCGGTACTGATCATTTGTACATTGCCCATCAACACAAGGACTAAGCAAGATTCTGCACGAAGGCAAAACGAGAGAGTCTTCAGCTGGAAGAAACTAGTGTGTAATCTGGTAAGCCGCAACGATGGCCGACTTGTGCTAATGGATATAGAACACTAGTTTAGGGCCTCGGATCAACCCAGATTTATCACTGATGCTATCCACTTTGACATCATACAGAGGCAAGCCTGGATGAACCGTGTCTTGCAGAACCTATTCGACGAACTGGAAATTGAGCTGTTAGATACATCGGTGTTTAGCGCTGAAGAAGCAACAAGCGTACGGGCCGTCTCTAGCTTTGAGCCATCTAATCTGTAAACGCGTCTAGGAGCAGTCCCAGCCGTGGCTCGAACTTTACGGAGCTCGAGTGATCAGAAACAGGGGTCAGACATAATGAAACAACTGGGTGAAAGTCCCGCAAAGAAGAAGATAATTCCAAGACGCAGATTGGGTCCAGCAAACCCTACAGAAACCCTTGAAACTTCCGCATCGGAACGCCAGTATCAGAGCAGAACGACCTGCCAATCGTGGCTGATTAAGGTGGTTGAGACATTTTATTTCCCTTGTCACATTTACAAACGGGAATTGATGAAGCTGAACGAACGCTGGATGGTGCTAGTTTAACTGTGAACTAACTGTATTCAAATGAATGATTTGATTAGTTGATCACATCAGAAAACAATTTCAGCTCGGCAACTGCATTGAAATTGGTTGACCTCGAGAGACTGCCCTTAAACAAAACCAAGGTTGAGGTCAAGGCCAGATCGTTGCAAGATGTAAGAGTGAATCACGAGGAACAGCGAAGGGATGAAAGACCAGGATGATTCTTAGAAAAAAGAACGCCTTTTGTACAATGCGTAAGAAGTTCAATCAAGTAATGGAACCTCCTGCCCACGTAAGAGAAGAGAGGGCTACCGGAAGTTAATAGAGCAAACGTTATGGCTAATCGAAATTCAAGAATGAAGAGGCCATCTTATTTGTCTACGTTAAGCGGAGATGAGGAAAGCGAAGATAATGGTGATTGCGTTGCAGATTTTCAGATGTCAAATATTTCAGCGGTAAAAGGAAATGAACCCGATAACGATCGTGTTCGCTGGCATCACTGATCACTGACTCAGTTGAGGTCTCCTGAACAGATTCAGAAAACCAAGCACGGCTGAAGCTGCTCTGATCCTGGAGTCTCTGGGCAAAAAAGGCGAACTGCTGAAGGAAGAAGGATTTCAGAAGATAACCCACAAGCCAGTATTTATGATATCCCCATATAAGCACCTCTCCTGGATCAATTGAAGTTTGTGAATGCAATGATTGCGTTCCACTCTTAAAATAATACAATGTAATCAACCTGCTCTAAACCGAAAATGGACAAAAGAAAACTTAGACCACTCAGAACGGAATTGCTCGCAGTATGGTCTGATGTTTGCAACGCGATGAAAGAATTCAGAGCACTTCCGCTACACATACTAGTGCAGGACGAAGTGTTAGAATTGGATTTGTCCAATTTCAAACGACAATTGAAAATCAAACCGGAAACACATGACGACCATCAAGTAATTATCGTCATGTCGAACGACCTTTTGTTCCGCGAGAACGAGGCGAAATAGGGAGCGACAACAAGGCAAAACGGTTAGGAAACTGAAGCTTACCTGGAAGCTCTACTTCCAAAAATGAAGCTAGAGGCAACAAATTGTCGGGCAAAAATGTTCCCAGGACCTTCTGCGCTACTTGATTCGAGATCTCGTCAAAGCAGTCACCGAATAGTCAATTGTAGATATCCTGGCATTGTTTTGACATTTGGAGCAGCCACCTTCCAAAAGGGACTTGCCGTGCTATTGATAGAGGCAGTACAAAAACTCCGTTTGTATAGTCTGCCGACACTAGTCAACATAACTTACTGCAGTGTTCATAACCCTGGCACGATATCCAAAGCAGATTAGAGAGAACGTTAAGAAGTTTAGTATGCAATGAGCTACAGTCTCATGGACAAGGACTTTTGCAGATACAGTATCTCCTACAACAAAATCATTACGGGATTATGAAGAAGTCGAACGAGATGAAAGTGTGCGACGCAATGTGGGAGGCATGCTACTACTCAACAATTTGTGCCTGGCTATGAGGATTCAACCTCTAGTTTTGATAAGGAGAGTCAGTGAGTTTGTGACTAATATATGCGTTCCAGCGGTGAAGTTTGCGTTTCTTGAACTGACGGTAGGAACGAACAGGAGGTCGGTGCTGCACCTGAAGCTCATCTTAGTAATCGATGGAAGGAAACTGAATTGGTGCCCGTAAAATGTCTTGCCTGAAGCAATTGGCGACGATTTGCTTTTCGGAAGAAACGCTGAACCCAAAATGGCAGCCGTTAATTTCTATGATAGAATGGCGATGTGGAAAGAAAACATGTTGAAATTAACCCTAAGTTTCGAAATCGCAGACCCTTTGACTTGACAAGCGGGGAAATAACAAGAACAATCAGATTGTTTCCAGCATATTAGAAAGTTAGGAGGGAGACAGCACACTTGGATGACTTCAAGAAAATGTCTGAAGAGACAACTGAATATCCTCTCAATCGAAGATTTTCGATCGGAGCAGACTCCGTAGCATATGCACCCAGATTAAGAGCATATGCGCCCCAAAACCAGAGCATATGCGCTCCGTAGCATATGCGCCCCGAAACTAACGAGAAAGGAATGGCCAGATTTTTGATTCGATGGATCCGTGTTTTATTGCCAGGAAATGCAATGCCGCCACTCCCAAACCCGGAAGATTCCAGGACGAATGGTTTAAGTGGCAAATTGCGTCAACTGTTATGAAGGGAAAATTGATCTCTAAGATGCGGCACTAGTCGTTCTGAAAGTTAGTGTAGAATTCTTATCGACAGAAAGATTGTTGACTAGAGGTGCTCTAGCGCCCTTTGACTGTAAGTTAATCGTGGTGATGCATGAAGAGCAGGAAGACACGTCAGCTGGCGAGTTGATGGTGCCAAAATTCCCTGCTGAAGTAATAGAAGTTAGAGAGCAAAGACCATCGGAATCAAAACCAAACAGCCAGCGAGAGGAAATTCAAGGAGATCATCAAAAAGAGGAACCAATGGAAATTCCCAGTAAAACGCGAAAAGGCGACGACGGCAACGCATCCGTAGATGGAGCGTCAGGCGTATACTTTCAATTTCTCGACGAAAACTACGGATTGGAGACAGTGGTGGGAACGAGCGAAACAGCGGAAGATGAGTTCTCCATACTGGGACTTTCTCAGCTTTTATGATTACAATTCGTGATGTACCCGAGAGCAGCTCTTATGGCAAAATCGAAACAACAACCAAAAAAACTGTTGACACAATCACCTCGCAGGAGGAAGATAGAAAATGTAGCCCGAATACTTTTCCTTGGAACTCTGCCTGAAGAGAATGGGAATTTCACCACCGTGACAATGAATTTGGAACTGGCTGTGCGATTCATTGAGTTGCTTTCATGGAAGAGGTCTGGACGGTAGTACAGTGCTACAAGATCCCAATCGATGTTAAAGACAGGTCTCAATAGACCTCTGATGCAGGAGATCCCCGAGCAGTTGGGCGAGTGTGAGGTACAATTGAGTGATTTATTTATTGGTTCTGCTGCTGACGAGAGTGATATAAACTCCCCATTAAAGTGACTCGTCAAGAAACCAATGACGCAGTAGTGTATTGGTCCAGGACTTGGAAAGGGACAATGGGCTCAAAACTGGTGACCGAGAAAATCAATGACATGAAGTTGAAATTGGGCAGTAAAGTTCGCGTGAGAACTGATGAAGCTATCGTGATACTCAAATCCGGAGGCCAATATGATACTGCGAGGGACGCAAGATTTTTAAGAAAGGTTAAATACCGATTGCAATTTGCGTGATCTAAACACCATATACAATTTGAACACCGCAGTTTCTAGGAGCAACTGAGAAAAGACTGCGGAGTTACCTGGCTGGGAACCGGAAGACTGGGTCGAACCTAGTAGCTGTCTGAAGAAAGTCCGTGGACTTAAGAGTCACATCTGTGGAGGTCTTGACTGCGTGATATTGAGGTCTAGTTGGTGATATTGTTTGGAAGTCTGGTGATGAAAAGGAAAACGAAGCTGAATTAGTAGCAGATTGCCATGAATTAACAGAGGTTAATCTAACCACTGAACTCGGATTCAACAGCTGGTTTAGATTTTTAGATTCAATATTGAATACAGAGAAAAAGCATGAGATGATCACAGCCATTAGTGTAGAAGTGTTGTCGGTAGTTTTACAAATTGAGTAGAATTATATCGGAAAATGAAAAGAAGCAATTGAAGTGGAAATGACCTCAGGCAGTATCATAGGCTTTCTAGAATTCGATGCCAAGTTGATTCGAAGTTGGATCCGATGTGCAAGAGCCAATATCCAGGAGAATTTGTGTGAGTGGATGTGAAGAGCACGAGGACGTTAGTAGATCAACTTTTCTTAGTGCCACTACGTGTAAGACGCGTGAGAATGTCAGAAGGATCTTAGGAGTTGTTCCATAAGGTATTTTCGGCAGTTGCAGAGTGAACTAAGGACGAATTAAAACCAATACTTGGGCAAAAGCTCATGGAATGTGTCAGTGGAAACTTCCAGTGTTTTTAGGAGACAAAAACTGAGAGGATCAACAGCGACGGATTAAAATAATGATAACAAAATGTTAGACAAAATGATAAAATCCACCGAATTTTGATGGAAGTGGAGCCACTACTAAACGCGTCGGGTCAACGAAAATGGAGGAGGATCATGTTAACACATAATGAATTCCCACGCCACTGTTTGTTACAAACGTGGCGGTAACCCGGACGCAGTAATCTGGTGTTGATGGACTCTGGAGAGCTTGCCCTCCATGGGTTTACCAGACTCTTTGCTGCCAGTTACGATGATAATAGTCGGAGTGATGATGGCAATCAGATGGCTGGAAGCTCATGTGAGAGAGAATAATAGACAGAAAGCGGCGACTAAAAAGCAGTTAGAAGTTCTTAACTGTCTAAAAGGTTTTGATCTTTTCGAGACAATGTTAAAATCCTGAACATTTTGATTAAAGTAAAGAAGATATGGGCAAGAAGACGACTGATTCCAAGGTTCAGAGCCAACAACGAATATGGCGGGTTGAACGAATATGTCAAAAACCATATGTCAAAGCACAGCAGAGTGTATAGTTCGTATCAACTCGACATAAGATCAAACCCTTTCAAGCGAGCTTTCGTGATTCGTCGGAATGTAGTAAGCAATGCAGTGAAAAGGACCCTAAAGACCATCGATTGCGATGGCAGAAAGAAGGAAGAGATTTTGAAGGAAGATCTGAAGAGAAATATGACATAGCTTCTATCGAAACAGAGACTTAAGTAAATCCTCCGCCTTGTTGTAAACAGAAGGAAGAAGAGCAGAGATGTTAGACGACTGCCTCCAACAGCGTGAGAAAGTGTTTTGATGTGTTAAGAAATACTGAAAACCAAATTGCGGAGTCCATATCACAAGAGGAGGAGATGGAGCATTGATAAAAGCCAAATGCCATGAAAAAAAAAGACGATTAGAAGAATTAAGAACTTATAGATTTTCTCGAAATCAAAAGACGGATGTGAATGAGAAAAACGACATAGATTAGAAAATGGCAACTATTCTGCGTGAAAAATTGTTTGCTAAAAAATGAGCGTTCAAACTATCTCAGCTTAAAACTGAAAAGAGAAATTTTAGTTATTTTCAGTAAATCGTTGCTGTGTTTATGACTTTGCTTTTTAGTTTTGAAGTGGTACCGCTTCGTACCACTGTGAGAGTTGATCTCTGGTTAAAAGAATATACTCGATTCCTTCCGATTCCGGTAGCGGTCCCATGATATCCAACGCTACCTGCCAAAATGAATGGCTGGGCTTCTATGTCTGCAGTCGATGTTTATGTTTCTGGCTAGAATTCTAGGCATTTTGCACAGCAATAAACCCAAACTCTAATATCTCTTCATTTCAGGCCAGTGAAACCATTCTTGAGTACGCTGAAAAAAAATTTTTCGTAACCAAATTGACCACAAGATTCATGAACGAAAACGAGCATTTCCTCCATGAAAACTGGAGTCACAACAGTTTGTACTACGATGTACTGTTCTTTTGTCAGTTTCTTTTTTTTAGGAAGTTGTTTTAATTCATAAAAAAACTCCATAAAGTCTTTGAGGAGCCACTCATTTGCTTCTTCTCTGGCCTCTCCTTGTTTTGCACCCAGCTCTTTGACACTATAAATTTATTAGATTTCAGTTTAACCGTTTGTAATTCCAAGTCGGAAGATTTCAGAGCTTGTTAACAGATATTGCTAGAAGTATCTGTTGCTTTTCCAATTTTATTAACCACCTCCTCAGTGATAGTTGGAACTCTGCAGTCTGCATGTGGATTTTTCTTTCCCGCTTCGTCCTTCATTTGGAACTGCCCTAGTTTTTCCAGCTATCTAGCTATCATACCGTCTGGCTCTTTGAAGCTATAAGCCACGCTAAGCCTCTGTGATCCCTATTTTTGAAGAATTTTTGTCCCAACAGATAATTCTGGAAATAATGCGTGAAATTTACGATGGCGTGTAGTTCCCTTTTGGCTGTGGAATCATATCAGTGTCCTTTATTCAGCATTTTGCAGGCGTACGCAATAGCTCCATCCTTGCTTTGCTGCTTTTGTAACAATATGGCCCCTATCCCAGCTAATGAAGCATCCGTTGTTGAGATATACTCATCTTTATCATTCGGATATCCCAGTACTGGTACTTGCTGCAGTTTTTTCCCCAGCTCCTTCAATGCTTCTATGCAAGCTTCATTAAGAAAGAGTTTTTCGCTTTTATTAGGAAGTTTGTATATTGTTTCCGCTGCCTTTCCAAACCTTCCAATAAATTTTCGGTAGAAACAAATGAGTCCTTATACCCCCCGTAGCTGTTTGATATTGTCGGAAACTTTCGTGTGTTTCACTGCGTTATCTTTCCGAATCAACTTCTACGCCGTTGTTCGACACAGTATGTCCAAGAAAAGTGAAATTTCTTTCAAAAGAATCTACATTCTGATCCTTCTACTTTTCACCCAGCTTCTTTCAGTCGACACGGAGTAAGAATCAACCTGTTTAGATGTTCTTCAAATGTTCTACCAAAAATTTTAAAGTCGCCTAGGTACACCAAAGCAGTTTCGAATGATAACCCACTTTGAATTAACTCCATTTTCTTTCGAAAAGCTCCTGGCGATGAAGTGTGACCCATCGGTAGTCTTTTTCACTTATAGAGACCTATCAGCGTTTTAAAGCCAGTAAGATTTTGCTAGTTTTCGTCTAGCGCCATTTGAAAACAATCAGGATTCAAATCAATGTTGGAAAAGAACATGTTACCATCTAATGAGTCGTTGACATGCTTATCCTAGTAGGAGCCAGCCTGTTTTTTCGATCTGATTGTTCAGTCCTCTGTAATCAACCACTAATCTATGGAATCAATCTTTTTAAATATGTATGGATGGGGTTGCCGAATTCGAGTGAGTTGGTTCAACGAGGTCCCCTTTTTCTAAGTCCTCCACGATCTTTTTCATGGCTTTCCGCTTTTCAAAATTCAAACTTCGTAAAGCACCGTCCAGAGTAGCGTATTTGCTTTTTTCCAAGGGCTCCTGATGCTGCGGTCGTTGCTTGCTACTAAAGAGTCCGTCAAGGTATATTTTTATAGCTTCAGTTTGCATGTTCAGTACTTCAGGCAACTCTTTCCTTGGGTTACACTAAAAATTGAATCAGCTACCAGCATTCCGGTTTTTTTCTCGAACTCTTGTATGCCTTCGCTTAAAGCTTTTGGGCTACTGAAAACTCTCCAGTTTTTGGTTTTGTTTGGATTTTGATGTCGACACTGTCAACTATTTTCAATGCCAAATTGTTAGCTGCTAACGCTTTATTATTAAAAGCATTTATGCTCCCCGGCTTTCCAAGCCGTTCATCGTGTCAAAATGCTACTCCAACTGTCTAACAGTCCTGTCGCCAATTTCCCGTTCAATAACAACTTCACATTGAATCACTTCATTTTGTTAGGGGAGCACACCCTACTTACCTTTATTTGTTCTGTCCTTTTTTATTCCAGATCAATTTCACTTAATGCGCGTAGAACTTTCACAAAGAAAACATTTCCGGCAGTTTTTTTTACCCAATGACAATTTTGCCCATAGTGCGACATTTACCATAGCTGTTTTCCGTTCTGGGTTTGTCACTTGTTTCGCACGTATTTGGTCCTGGGGTAGGAGATCTTTGCCCGGTCTCTTAACTGTACAGTCGTTACTGTTCGGAGGTTTTCTTTCTCGAATATCAGCACTTCTTGTTTCAGGCGTCTATTGTCTTGGTCGTAAGAAAAATCTTCGTTCTGATTATTGCGGCTTTTTCAGCTTTCTCGACAAAAAAGATTCGTTACGCTCGCATCAAAATATTTAAAAAAAAAACTTTGGTCCAAACTAACCTACTCAACCCTTTTTTTCTTTCGAATAACAGCGTTAATCCGCAAAGTCGGCGTGTCGTACGTTTTAATCTTTTTTTCAAGCACATACTCTCCGAACAACCTGGTCAATGTCCTCATTGAGTTTCGGGAAACTCATCAAAATGGTACAGTGCATCAATCAAAATTTACACAAAAAACACCAAACTTTCTTTACTTACACTAAGTCCACACCCCACGTACTATAAATGGCATCATACTACATCGCTGTAAGCTCCTATTATTTTCATAAATCTGTACTCTGAGGATACGACCTACGATAAAATATCTCTCTGAATTCTAGTGTCATTTCAAAAGACAATTTTTTTTCTATGTTTAAATAGTGTGCGGACGCAGGACAGTCCGGCCGAGCAAAAAATTAAAATCATCCAAAAATGTTTTGACCCTTTTTGATTTTTTGTTGTTAATAATCGTAAATATTAAAATTAGGGAAATCGGTGCTTAGAAGTAACAATGAAGTAATTGCCCTCTTCGAAAGATTATTCAAGTTTCTTCATGTCAACACAAAACAAACAGTTTACCTAGCTGATTTAAAAAAATTATGCAGGCTGGAATACTTTAATTAAACTCTCCGTCTTCCTAAATAAACAGTAGGTGTCTCGAAAAACACTAACAACATGACAATACAAACGCCTTAAAGGTTTTTCTAAGATATATGGACGAAATAGTTAGAACTGTCAAGGACGATCCTGGGGTATTCCTTGATGCTGCCGATAAGGTGCATCCAAACTACTTGCAGTTCACCATAGACGATTTTGATAGTAACGGTAAGTTGGACTTTTTGGATTTAAATGTTAACGTGGACTCAAGAAGGAAGGTCACATGTTGGTGGTACCAAAAACCCGCTGATACCGGCGTCATTCTGATTTTTAGAGGCTGCGCACCTTTGCAAAACAAAAAAAAATATTTTTGAAGGGACGGTCTATACGTTTTCAGAAGTAACTCAAACTGGGAAAATTTGGACCGGGCATTGGAGAAAAATTAAAAACAATGGATTGAATGTCAATATCCGAAAAAATGGTCGGACAGGGTACTGTTTGAATTTCTTAACAAGCTCATTGAGGGAAAGAAAAATTTAGAGGTGATGGCATGAGAACCGAGAACTGACAAATGGATCACATCCCATTTTACAGTGCAATATCGAGGCGTTCCATCTAAACTGTTGGTTGCAAAATTTCGGCAAATATCCGGGGCACAAAAAATTTTTCCAACAAGAAATTTAAAAACAGGCTTGCCATCCCTCAAAACTTCCTTTGATCGTGAACTGAAATCCATAGTGGTGTATAAGTTTACATGTAGTGGATGTAATTCCACCTATATCGGCCAGACAGTCGGAAATTTAGCCAAGAGGTTCGATGAACACCACAAAGGGGACTCCCAGTGCAACACTTGTTAGAATGTAATAAGGAGGTAGGCTGTACTGCTGAGCTGAAGTCAGAGACTATAGATCAAACAGCCAACACTCAGAAGCTACTCACACTAGAGGTTTTGCATATTTAAGGAAAATGCAAAAAATCAACAAACGCCATGAGTACAGGAGCCAAAAATTAACACTAAAGTAATAAACCATGTACAACATGGCTAAACTTCAAAAAACTGACGTCTGCATCAAAAATAATCCCAAACCGAAATTTTATAAAAATATTATGTAATTACAGTTGTTTAAATTTGATTCCTCAAAAAATTTTAGAGGATTTGTGGACGTTTATGTAATTTTTCAGATCTCTGATCGTTTTGTAAAAAATTCTTATCCTCACCATTATTGTTCCATCGTGAGAGGAACACTCCAATTTCAAGGAAGGTAACATTGTAGGGGAACGCATCAAACAATTTTGTCAATCATGCAAACGCCTTGACAGGCTGTATGAAACTTCAATTTACAAAATGTCAGATGAAACTGACAAGAGCTGCAAAAAACCGTAATCTTGGTAAAAATCAATGTTTATACAGATTAAGGATAGAAACGGGGCAAACCGGGAGAATCATAATATTTTAACATTCAGAGCAATCAGTTGCTTAAAAAATCCTTCCTTGATAAATTTTTTCAAGATTGAATTCCTGTAATTATCGCACAAATCTCTAAGATCAACTTCGAAAGTAATCATAAAAACATTTTAAGGTAACTCGAATTTTCAACTCAATTTTTTTTAAATCTTTGTTTTATTCCGAGAAAGCATGTGTTGCGCTAATCCTACACAAAATTTTTTTTTATTAAATTATGTAGATCGCTGAGAACTTTTCAATGATGAATGCCATTTGGTGAGCGGCGCACCAATTCCGGATGTGATTTAGCTCAGATTGCAGGCTGCAGTGTTTTTTTTTGTTTCGTGAAATGATAAAATTTTCGAGTAATCAGCAAAATTGTAAACGCTAGACGTTAAGTTTTCTGTGAGGTCGAGAAGGTAGATCAGAAAAAGTAATGGCCTGAATATGGATCTTTGAAGCACGCCACTTGAGACAAAAAGTTGATGGGATGTCAATCTCTACAAACTGCTGCCTGGTTTTTAAGGAATTCGAAAAACTTCCCGTTCACGCTTAGCTTGGTTAGCTTAGATAATAAAGTAAAGCCCGGATAGAGAAATCGGGTTTGAACAGGCGCGATGCGTGTAGGAGCAGGGACTTAACACCGAAAATTCAAACCCAAAACGTTGTTAGTTTATTATTTAAAAACATTTATGTCCTAGTCGAAATTATGACTCAGAAAATTCCAAAAGAATGAATTTGATATCTTTTATTTAATTTCAGAGGTTAAAAGTAATTTAATCCAAATAGTAATTTTAGAGAGAGAGAAAGAGAGCTTAGGCTTTTACAATATGTTTTGCACCCATCACTTGACAGCTAAGCCGACTTTTTGCACCGGGTTGCAATGTCCACAGTTGCATATAAAAGCCCAGGAACATAAGTACATAAGATAACTTCAGTGTAACTTTGGTAGAAGTAATTCCAGTTCAATTTTGTTAGGTATGGTTTGTCAATTTGTTCAATGTCGTTATTTCCTTTTTTTTCCTATTGAATTCAATAATTGACTGGTTCTTCTCCAAAAGTTTTTGTCAGCTTTTCTTGCTCGAGTTTTTAATATCGATGTTAGATCTTTCTGTCTTGTTAAGAAAAGATCCATATTGGGTTTCGTGTTAACATAAACTTTGATACTAGCATTAATTGATCATGTAGTTCAAAGTAAAACGATAATGGAAGCAAACTCAGTCCAGTTAGTCTTTGTTTTTAGCTCTTATCCCATTTGCCCAATATGCAGATAGTTGCTTTTCCTTGGCCAGGCTCCATTTTTTTCAGTTTTGTTTGCGAAACAAGCTGGTGATTGTATCATTCGCCCGGACGTACATATCGACGGAAAAAAAGCTAGGTTATAAGGCGACTGGCCAACGTCTCAACAGAGCTCCACATGCTTTTCACCGTCTCTACCAAGCCAGTTCTTTTGGTGATCTTTCCAACATCGGGTCGACAAAAAAAACGTTGCCGTTCTCCGGCTCCGACCAGAACGCTCAAATTAACTTAATTACATGAAGAAATAGTGAGCTCATGGCTGGGTCTCAGTAACCCCAGACCACGAGGTCACTCCTAAAAACAGGGCTACTACTACTGATTATATTACTATTGTTTTTGTTGAGTAGATAAAAATCATCATCTCCATCGAAGATGGATCAACCCTTCCCCCCAATCCTAGCTTCTCATCTTCGTAAAATGAATTCAGATGTTAATTAAACTCAATTCAGGACATAATAGTGAAGCTAAAAGTTTATGTAAAATAGTTTCAGTTCAAATCCGGAGACCCCTCCGGATTCTTGAACCCGGGGAAATAAGACTCTTATTCTCCTTCCGGAAGGCTGTCTTCCACCCTTCACCGTTAATCGCAACGGCCTTGCAACTATTGTAGCGGCACAATAGTTGCAACTCGGAGCAGTCTCTGCTACTTCTGCTTTTTTCTGATTCCGATTCTCAATTTTTCCGTTGTTGTCGTCGTCGCAACTATCGTTGTTGCGTGTCTATTTCGGTTTTTCTCCAAAATGGCCGTTTTTGACGTCTCTCAAAATTATTACGTCATCATTTCGAATTTCTAAAAATTAGGAATTTCCGAATCCTCAAGCCTTCACAATTTGTCTAATCGTCTGAATAACGCTCTTCAAAATCGCCAATTCGGAAAGTTCGCTACTAAAGACTCGAAACTGCATTTTCGTCCATTCTGGTCGAATGCCACAGATGCGTAATTTATTAGCAGGTATTACATGACCTATGTACGCATTGAGTTTAGTGTTTTTAGCAGCAAGAGAGGAGATATTTCTTTCGGAAAGTAGAATGCTTCCCGAGCGATTTATTACACCTATTATCGACAATTGGTTTCTATGATAGCTTGCTGGCCATGATTATTCCAAGGTCCTTTTGTTCGGTTGTTTCAGAAAGCTGTTTTGAATTCAACGTGAGGTCATGCTTTACGCCTTCTTTCTGTTTTATTGGTAAGCTAAAGCATTTGCCGTCGTTTATTTTCATTTTGTTAGCATTGCACCAATCTTCCACTTTCGATAGATCTTTCTGTATCTTTTCTGGCATCAAAGTTACAAGCTTGAAATCTTCCGCTCGTCTACTCGCTTTACCCGTTTTCTTAGCCTCAGCAGTAGGAGCAAAAGATGCCTTGAGCGAAATCTTTGGTTTGGAGCCTGTGGATGGCTTAAACGGTGATCTTAAAACGGATGGCTTAAACGCTTAAACGGTGGTTTGACCTTGGAAAAATTTAAATGGCTTCGGAAAATGAAATCCAAAAAAATTGGACGGAGCCAATTTTTGACAGCGAAGTTGCAGACTTGATTTTACGACTCGAACCAACGGACGTAAAAAGGTTCAACGCGTTCCAAGATAGATTTGGCTCCCAATGGTTGAACGTCATCTCGTGCAAAAATTTAAGGTTAAAACTGTCAAACCAACAAATCAGAATTGCGATAGGACTTCGATTAGGATAAAAAATATGCGAACGGCGTAAATGCGTGTGCGGAAAAGACGTTACCGAGGATGGTTGGCATGGTCTTTCTTGCCTCAAAAGTGCAGGGAGATTCTCTAGGCATTCAAACCTGAATGCCCTTATAAAGCAGAGTCTATCATCTACTCACATTCCGTCTGTTTTAGAACCACGACACCTCTACAGGACCGATCAGAAGCGACCAGACGGTTTGACGCTCGTTCCATGGGCTGATGGTAAGCAGCTCCTGTGGGATGTAACGGTAGTAGACTCTTTAGCTCCTTGTAGGATTAATGCCGGGTCTGTTTGTAACCCTGGTACGGCTGCCGCTGAAGTGGAAGAGCGAAAAATTGACAAGTATCAAGATCTTGTAAATGATGGATATTTTTTTCAACCGCTAGCTTTTGAAATTCAGGGCGCGGCCGGCCCCAGCTCAAGTTTTTTTGAGCAAGCTTTGTAAGAACCTAAGCATATGCACTGAGGAACCCAGAGCAGGCAGCTTTTTAAAACAGAGAATCTCCCTGGCAATACAGATTGCGAACGCCGCTTGCGTACTCGGAACAAAAAATGACAAACTAACTTTCGACTAAATTTTTTACTTGTAACAATTGTATATTATATTATCTCGTGTCGAGTTGCGTGTTCTTATTGAAGAAACGTAACCCGTATCGATTTTAATTAAAAAGGACTTAAACACTTGTCATCTTCTTTTATTATTATCACTTCCATATCTAAAAAATTCCAAGGATTTTGACTGGAATACATGATGAAGGGACTCATGACTGTAACCTCGGTTACTATGATACTTTTGACCTTTTGATTACCATTAAAAAAACAAGCTTGAAATCATTCGCATAACCGAACGCTTCCCATTCTGCCATTTCCTCTAGGTCGTTCACATATATTATGAAAAGTAGAGGGCCGAGTAAGGAACCTTGAGGTACACCGCTAGTGACAGGTACTGTTTCAGAAATGCAGATCAACTGTGATTGGCTAATTTTCCAACATGGCGGTTTAGAACCTAAATTTGTGTGAAATTAGTCAGTTAATATTATTTGCAAATTGATCGTCATTGAGATTCGTTTATTGTAAAACTCATCCGCATAACCGAACGCTTCCCATTCTGCCATTTTAGCCTAATTGTTGTGATAAACTTATTAAATAGATTTGTTATGTTTGATGTTTTTGCCTGTATGAGGAGCGCCCTCTGAGGGATTCTAGAGACAGGTCTGTCAAGTGGCTTTCTGTGGGGAGGTGGGAAACTGGAACTGGTTTGAGGAGTCTGGTGGTGCGCCACTGGACCTACTGAGCTCGGGTGAGATTGTTCCTTGTTTTTGATTTTTTTATTTCGATTTTAAGAATTAAATTAATTTAATTGTCTTTTTTTTATTTGCTGATTTGTAAAATTCCCACTAACCGCTTATCATGGGTTGGTTCAGTCCCCTAAAGTCCAGTCAAAATCCTTTTTTTAACCTTTATGCTGCGTCAAGATGAGGAAAAACAACAAAGAGTGTACAAGCAAAGATTGCTTAAAACCTTCAGGACTGATAAATTGGACTAGATGTGATTGTTGTTCTAGTTGTTATCATATCAGTTGTGTAAATATTTCTCTTAGCGACTCTAAGAAAACCCAATGGTTTCAGTGTCCTTTATGCGTTGATGTAAAATTTGTTAATAAAGCAACAATAGGTAATGATTTAGTGCTAGACAATTATGTTAATACAGCCATCTCAAATGTCCGAGTACTCAAGAGAGTACCAAAAGACTCGCGTGTTCCCTTGGCGGAAAGTCTGTCGGAAAAAATAAATGACATCGTCTACAATGTAGAAGATGTTCCAAAATGGCTAATTTTTTTAACGTCGTTCTTGTTTTTTTGGAGCAACCGAAAAGAAGTGGACGCAAACAGACCACAAGCATGAGTTCTTTGATAAATAAAAAAATTCGAGCAAATGACGTGTCACTTCCAAAACCCCATCCCCAAGTTTCAAGCCCGCCTCTGAGTGACCTCGAGCAGAGAATAAAGTTAATAAGTAGTAAGCTCGATGAAGGAAATGTAAAGGGAGGAATAAGGCTTGCTGCTTCGGATGACAAAATAGCTCCTTTTTCAACTGATAACTATCAAAAATTGTTGTCTAAGCACCCGCAGCGAGCAAAATTTGCAGCTCCAAATCCTGAAAAGTTGGATAGTTTTTTCGTAACCGATTTCGACCTATACAAAGCGATAATGTCCTTTCCAAACGGATCAGCAGCAGGTCCTGATAAAATAGTTCCTCAAATTTTTAAAGATCTTGTTAGTAATTCGAATGGCAGTGCAGGACTTATTTTTTTGAAATCGCTCACTCAGCTGATAAACCTCATTGGAGATGGCAAAATACCCGAACCACTAAGACCTTTCTTTTTTGGCGCAGAGCTTATCGCCCTCATAAAGATAGACGGAGGGTTGAGACCGATTGCCATAGGCAACACGCTGAGACGTATCGCGTCTAAATGCGCTGGGAGCAAGGCCTTCTCCGAGCGACAAAATTTTTTCGGAAACGTACAGGTAGGATGCGGTACCAAACGAGGAGCAGAAATAGCTGCGCACTCGTTTCGAAACCTAATTGAACGCGACGACAATCCAAAATGCACTGTTCTTTTAAAACTAGATTTTAAGAATGCCTTTAACTCTTTAAACAGAGAAACAATGCTGAATCATGTTCATTCAAATCGCCCCGGATTGTATAATTACACCCACTGCGCGTATGGTAAACCTAGTTACCTTTTTTACGGAAGCTCTGTCATAATGTCAGAAGACGGAACTCAGCAAGGTGATCCTGAAGCCCCACCCCTTTTTGCGGAAACAATTCATACACTAGTCAAACAGTTGGAGTCGAAAATTAACATCTGGTATTTAGATGATGAGAATTTAGCCGACGACTATAAGGTAAGTACTCCGGGGTCTTAAAAACATTCTGAAATCGGAACAAATTTACGGCCTGAGCTTAAACACTGAGAAGTGTGAACTTTGTTTTTTGGGACCGACTACAAGTACACAGTATAATTCAATTTTAACACAATTTCGAGAAATATGCCCCAAAATAAAAATAAAAACAAAAGAAGAACTCCTCATTTTAGGATCTCCAATCGGCGAACTTTGCCGAAAAGAATTGCTCGACGAAAAAATTAAGGAGCTTGAAAAAATCTCGGATGTCATTGACAAACTAGACGCCCATTATATTTTTAACTCCTGAAAAGTTGCTTCAGCATGCCAAAACTCCTATATTTTTTGCGTACGAGCCCTTGTTTTTTGCAAAATGATTTTTTGGAACGCTACGATAAATTACTAAGAAATTCGTTATGCAAGGTCACCTACGTGAAAATGGATGATAACCAGTTTTTACAAGCAGTTCTCCTGGCAGCCAAAGGTGGCTTGGGCGTTTCTTCCGCTCGTCTACTCGCTTTACCCGCTTTCTTAGCCTCAGCAGTAGGAGCAAAAGATGCCTTGAGCGAAATCTTTGGTTTGGAGCCTGTGGATGGCTTAAACGGTGATCTTAAAACGGATGGCTTAAACGCTTAAACGGTGGTTTGACCTTGGAAAAATTTAAATGGCTTCGGAAAATGAAATCCAAAAAAATTGGACGGAGCCAATTTTTGACAGCGAAGTTGCAGACTTGATTTTACGACTCGAACCAACGGACGTAAAAAGGTTCAACGCGTTCCAAGATAGATTTGGCTCCCAATGGTTGAACGTCATCCCGTGCAAAAATTTAAGGTTAAAACTGTCAAACCAACAAATCAGAATTGCGATAGGACTTCGATTAGGATAAAAAATATGCGAACGGCATAAATGCGTGTGCGGAAAAGACGTTACCGAGGATGGTTGGCATGGTCTTTCTTGCCTCAAAAGTGCAGGGAGATTCTCTAGGCATTCAAACCTGAATGCCCTTATAAAGCAGAGTCTATCATCTACTCACATTCCGTCTGTTTTAGAACCACGACACCTCTACAGGACCGATCAGAAGCGACCAGACGGTTTGACGCTCGTTCCATGGGCTGATGGTAAGCAGCTCCTGTGGGATGTAACGGTAGTAGACTCTTTAGCTCCTTGTAGGATTAATGCCGGGTCTGTTTGTAACCGTGGTACGGCTGCCGCTGAAGTGGAAGAGCGAAAAATTGACAAGTATCAAGATCTTGTAAATGATGGATATCTTTTTCGTTTATCACGAATTTACTAGTAAAATTGAAGAAACTTTTGCTAAAAAGTAAATTTCAAACGTTTTCGCAACTATGTGCATCGTCAGGATTTTTACAATAAACTAATCTAAATGACGATAAAACATCAATTTACAAATGTTATTTACAATAAATCACATACAATTTGGTTCTAAACCATCATGATAAAAAATTAGCCAATCACAGTTGACCTCTAAATTACTATTAAGATTAAAATACTTTTAACCTCTAAAATTAATTAAACATTTTAAAATTAATTTGTCTGGAAGTTTCTGAGTCATAATTTCGATTTAGACATGTACGTTTTGAATAAAAACCAAAAATATTTTGGGACTAAATTTTCAGTGTTAACTCCCTGCTCCTAAACTCATCGCGCGATGAGTTTAGGAGCAGGGAGTTAACACTGAAAATTTAGTCCCAAAATATTTTTGGTTTTTTATTCAAAACGTACATGTCTAAATCGAAATTATGACTCAGAAACTTCCAGACAAATTAATTTTAAAATGTTTAATTAATTTTAGAGGTTAAAAGTATTTTAATCTTAATAGTAATTTAGAGGTCAACTGTGATTGGCTAATTTTTTATCATGATGGTTTAGAACCAAATTGTATGTGATTTATTGTAAATAACATTTGTAAATTGATGTTTTATCGTCATTTAGAGTAGTTTATTGTAAAAATCCTGACGATGCACATAGTTGCGAAAACGTTTGAAATTTACTTTTTAGCAAAAATTTTTTCAATTTTACTTGTAAATTCGTGATAAACCAAAAAGCGAAGAGCTTGAAATTCCAACTGTTTTCCCATTAAAGGGCCAGTATAAAAATTTTTAATGATTTTCATCAATGTAATGAGAATTTTTATAGTGTTTTTTTTATCGATACGTAAAAAATGGCCGATTTTTATTTGAGTTACCGAAATGTTTCATATTGTAGCAGCTAGCTCCCTGTTCCACAGCATCAACACCCTTAACACAGGGGAAAAAAAGCAATACGAGAGCCTTGTTACAGCAATTCCTGGCCTATCCCTTAATAACAACTTGCTGAACCAAGGAAAGAACCTCCGACGACTACTCGAAGACAGTCCACTGAAGGAGAAAAAAGTGGTTGTGTGGCACGACGTGGTGAACAACACCATTAGCAGCCACAGAACAAACAACTATCGCCCAGCTGGTGTCGAGGAGCTGACAAACTATTTGAAGACGAAGAAGCAGCAGATATTGGCGATCGTTTATTGCAGAAGGGAAGGAACGCCCGACTTGTTTAGTCAGCTTCTCGGCACAGGGGTGCTCATTATTCCAGCTACAAAACGACTACTCTCCAAGAGCAAGCAAAACAACCCGGAGCAGCTCAAGGAATATTTGAAGCTGCACCAGAGTGCTGATTTGGAGCTGAATTCTCTGCGATTGGTAGTGGCACACAAAGAAAGTCTGTCAGAGCTGATTGGCAATATCAGGGGCAAACAACAGAGACCATCACAGACAAGGAGGAAGGCGAAAGCAAGACGTGAGCAGAAGCTGAGGGCAGAGGAAGTGTCTGCGCTTCAAAGACAGGGGTGAGAAGAGTGTGATTTGTTTTGCTTTGTGCCTTGTGAGTTTCATTACTCGTGGCCGGCAAAACAATGACCACAGTACTTTTGCCTGCTGTTTGGCTCAGACAAATTTTGAAAAGGAAACTAACTTGGAAAATTGTGTTAGACTATTTAAAATTCTTTAAAAAAGTTCAAGTATCTGTACATAGACTGAAGTTTCTGAGAAAATGTCTGAAAAACGATCTAATACCGGACTTTTTGAAGTTTAGGGTCCCCGAGAACGGGGTTTTTTCGGACCAAGCTGTGCATAATTTTCAATTGAAACTACTAAGGACTGAAACTTCTAGGGCAAATGAGGATAGGAAAAGGTACGAGGAGATGCTAAGGAAAGCAAGATCACTGGTGCAAAAAGAAATTGACAAACAGTGGTGGGCATCCATTTTCCGATTCGTGAGGCGGCAAGTTGAGGCAAGCTTAAAGACAACATCAGAAAACCATAGAAAAAAGTTAGAAAAACTGTCCGAGAGACAAGATAAACCTCTTGGGGGGAGAAATGAGCGATCAGTTAAGGTACTTGATAATATTGAACTGCCTGAATGGGTATATGAAGTGCTATCAATGGGCCCCAAGCATCCAATTAGAGACAAATTTAACGAAACACATTTTTTGGCGGATATCGACATTTTCTTCTCACAATTGAAAAATCAAAAAACATCTGGTTAAACGTTATGTGAAATAGAAGCCGCGGCAAAGGCATATGCAAAAAACGTACGGCAAACCCCAAGAGACAAAGCCGTTGAAAAAACGAGGAAATATCTCAACGATAATGGGTTGCTGGCTGTGCCTTTTGATAAGGGGGTTGGTTTTTGCATAATGAGGAAACAAACATATGAATCAAAGCTGGAATCCTTGTTGCAATCTGCTCAGTTTGTGAAAAAAAGATGCAACCACTGATGAGGTGATACTGAAAATTGAGAAAGAACTTAACAAAGAGTTACTAGCCATGAACAAAAGAGACGAGATAAGTGATCAGTTATATTCTAAGATACGATCAACAGGGGGCAACCCGCCCGTTTGTACGGTTTAGCTAAGGTACACAAGGATGAGACACCCCTACGACCTGTACTATCACTTCCCGGCAGCTCGTATGAGAATCTTAACAAAATGCTTGCGAAGTTTTTTGACAACATCGATGGAGCAAATATAGAAACCAATACTAAAGAGGCTAGAGAAAAAATAGAAAACATTGCTCTAGATCCGGATGAAACCATAATATCTCTTGATGTGAAAAGTTTGTACATCAACGTTCCCCTGAAGGAGGCAATTGAAATTGCTTTACAGAAGCTGTACAGCCAGGAGTCTCCTCCTGAAATTCAAAGAGCAACCATGAAAAGGCTTTTGAATATGGCGGTCAGCAAAGTATATTTCAAGTGTAATGATTCATGGTATGTACAAGTTGATGGTTTAGCAATGGGAGCGTCCCTCGCTGTAATTCTGGCAAACTTATGGCTGAAAGAATACGAATTTGCTCTACGACAACAAATACCGGTGGGAACGGGGGTACAGCAAATTAATGACAAAAACGGCTTGTGCCCATGTTGCAGCAGGAAAGTCACATATAGATCAAAGGGGGTTGAATGCGAGAGTTGCCGAAACTGGTATCATCTAAAATGCGGAAAAATATCCGATGACGTATACGCATCAATAACCGAGATAGTCTGGTACTGTGAAAGCTGCTGCCGAGCTAAGAACAAGGAGAAGGATACTCCCCAGGTGAAATTGTTCCTCAGGTATGTGGATGACATTGTTAGAACAGTCAGAGGGGAGCCGAGTTGTCTTCTCGATGCCGCCAATTCTCTTCATCCAAATTTGCAGTTCACTCTAGAGAAAACTAATTCGGAGGGGAATTTGCCGTTCCTGGATTTGAACATAAATATATCGCAGGATAGGCGTGTAACTTGCAGTTGGTATCAAAAACCAACAGATACAGGGACTATACTGAACTATAGAAGCTGCGCCCCAACTCAGTATAAGCGTAGTGTTATCCAAGGCACTGTACACAGGGTTTTTAGGAGTACATCTAGCTGGGAGCAATTTGATAAGGCTATGGAAACTAATAGGGCGCAATGGCTGACAAATCAGTACCCTGAAAATTGGTCCGCAAAGGTGGCTTCAGACGCCTTGTGCAAGATCATCGAGGGTAAAGGCAAGCCCCTGGATAGTGACAGGGGTTTGTCAGTTCAATCACCAAAGGATGAAAAGCCCCCAATGCTGATGGTGCAATATAGTAGTAGTAGTAGTAGTAGTAGTAAAAGACTTTATTATTTTATACAAATAATTGCATTAAAACATAAGGCTGAGGGGACGGGAACAGCTGAAAACAAGACAGTCTCTGCCATACGCGGAGAACTGACCGACGATACACAAAATTTAAAACGTAGCTAGGGTTACACTCGACAAGAAGAACATCTACATTTAACAAAAAACGAACAAGACGAGCACATGTTTAAAGTTGTGGTTCGATAAAGCAGGTATTTAAAAAGCGAGGATTTGAACGACTTCAGAGGGCAGTTGATGTCAATCGAAATCGAGTGAAGGTCATTAGCAAGAGTTGTTGCTCTGGTGAAGAAGTTGTCTTCAGTCCTAGCTTTACCATGTCGGCTAACAAGGAAAGGCCTTCTTGTAGAACCACGAGCGGCCCGGTCGACATCAGAGTAAGAGACGTACTCAAGGGCATCGATATCGGTTTTGTCGTTCAGGATTTTCCACAAAAAGACGGCATCGTTGTATATGAGTTGGTAGCAGAATGGAAGCTGACGCTGTGACAAGAGAGCAAACTTGAAGTCTGGACAACCTGTTGACCATTTCAGGCAGCGGTGCTGAAACTTCATTAGCTTACGTAGGGACGTGATATTTGGTCGCCACGCCGGAGAACAGTACATAACCACAGGGTATACAGTTGACTCGATGAGTTGGGTCTTTGTACGGGCGTTTGCATGGTATGAAATAGCGCCACGCATCAGATACAGCATTGCCATGCCTTTTGCCAGTTTGTTTCGAACGTGTATTATCCACGTGAGGTTACTCGAAATAGTAACACCCAGGTCACAAACAGTAGCCGCATTACATATCGGCGCATTTCCAATCGTAACTGAAGGATTGGATTCCCTAGATGAGATCAAGCGAGTCTTATCGGGATGAAAACGAAGTCCATTCGCTTGTGACCACGTTACCATCGAATCAATATCAAGTTGGAGTTGATCAACGTCATTGTTCAATATTTTGCTATCGTCGGCAAATAGATAACAGGTGGACGATGTTAAACAACCAGGAAGGTCATTTATAAACAGCACAAACAACAGTGGACCAATAACACTGCCCTGAGGTAACCATAGCCAATATTTTGCTAACAGGTTACGAAAATTAACGAACGTTCAAGTGGTTTTCACCACAAGAAAACTACAATCATGTTTACCATCACTGAAGTCAGCATTTTCTAATGACCTCAAGTCAAGAGTGGTTTATAAACTGTCATGTAGTGGATGCACTTCCACCTATGTCGGACAAACTGTTCGACATTTGACCACTAGAATTGAGGAACATAGGAAAGCAGACTCACCGGTAGGCCTCCACCTTCAGCAATGCCAACTTGAGGGAAATAGGGCAGATCTTAGTTGGGAAATTATAGATAGGTCAAACAACCAAACAAAATTGCTAACACTAGAGGCAATACATATCAGGAAAGAGAAACCGGGCTTGAACACGCGCGATGAGTTTAGGAGCAGGGAGTTAACACTGAAAATTTAGTCCCAAAATATTTTTGGTTTTTTATTCAAAACGTACATGTCTAAATCGAAATTATGACTCAGAAACTTCCAGACAAATTAATTTTAAAATGTTTAATTAATTTTAGAGGTTAAAAGTATTTTAATCTTAATAGTAATTTAGAGGTCAACTGTGATTGGCTAATATTTTATCATGATGGTTTAGAACCAAATTGTATGTGATTTATTGTAAATAACATTTGTAAATTGATGTTTTATCGTCATTTAGAGTAGTTTATTGTAAAAATCCTGACGATGCACATAGTTGCGAAAACGTTTGAAATTTACTTTTTAGCAAAAATTTCTTCGATATCTTTTTCAACCGCTAGCTTTTGAAATTCAGGGCGCGGCCGGCCCCAGCTCAAGTTTTTTTGAGCAAGCTTTGTAAGAACCTAAGCATATGCACTGAGGAACCCAGAGCAGGCAGCTTTTTAAAACAGAGAATCTCCCTGGCAATACAGATTGCGAACGCCGCTTGCGTACTCGGAACAAAAAATGACAAACTAACTTTCGACTAAATTTTTTACTTGTAACAATTGTATATTATATTATCTCGTGTCGAGTTGCGTGTTCTTATTGAAGAAACGTAACCCGTATCGATTTTAATTAAAAAGGACTTAAACACTTGTCATCTTCTTTTATTATTATCACTTCCATATCTAAAAAATTCCAAGGATTTTGACTGGAATACATGATGAAGGGACTCATGACTGTAACCTCGGTTACTATGATACTTTTGACCTTCTGATTACCTTTAAAAAAAAAGGGATCGAATATTAACTTTTCATAAACTTTGGAAATAATATTTAACAGAGTGATCGGTCTGTTGATTCGACTATTTGATTTGCTATTTATTTTGTGAAGAGGCTTGACCAGTCAGATTTTCCAAGCAGCAGAAAAAACACTAGTGCGTTTTTTAGCACTAAAAAGTCCGGCAATTGATTTGTTTATCCTTTAGCAGTTTTTGGCTCTTTTCCAGTCCCCCCCCCTACCTTTCAAATTCAATTTTGAAAAGCTTTTTAACGTTGTCATAATGCAATGAAATTTGGCGTGGTGAACAAATCGACAATTCTGAACAGATTTGTTGTTCATACGTAACAGCGTAACATCACGCATTTAGGGTAATAACACGTAAAACAAACATGAAACTCGGTAATTTGAAAGGGGGGAACTGGAAAAGAGCCCAGTTTTTAAGCAGACAGGTAAGCTATCCGGGTCTGTGGACTAAGTGACGAGCAGCTTTTACTTTATCTTGGCAATTTTGTCGCTTGATACATCATCTACGGAAATGGAAGATTCAGATTCCGATATTACGATGTTTTCAGAAGGATCCATGAAGAGAGACTGGAAGAATTTGTTGAACAGTTGTGCCTTGTCAGCACTCGATTTCGCAGTTAAATTTTTCCAGTGCTTTGTCGGTGGGAGAACTTGGGGGGTTTTGACAGACTTGTAGTAATTGAAAAGTGCGCGGTTATCGCGTGTGTTCGCTATTGATGATTCTTAATTCTTCAAGTCTATTTCAATTTGCTAATAGCAAATTTTAGTCATTTCAGAAATTTTATTTTCCTTGTCGTCGTAGAACCCTTGCGACTTTTTAGAGAGTGAAATTGGTTCAGTATGTGATGAAGGGGTATGTGAAGGCGCAAGTGATGAAGGGACTCCATTTTATCGTATCGAGTTTAATTATAAAATGATCAACTTTTATCATTTCTTTTTTTCTCATTATCAGTTCCATATCTAGAAAAATTTCAGGATTTTGACTGGAATATGTGATGAAGGTACTCCTGAATGTAACCTCGGTTACTATGATACTTTTGACTTTCTGATTACCATTGATGACTTTATTTTAAAAAAAATCACAAAAATTGAAGGTTTTCCGTTTGCAGTTTTGTAATGTTATCTGCTTTGGCAAGGGTGCGATCCTGTGCTTTTTCTGGGAAGCAGTTTAGTTCCCGATTCTGCAAATGGCCAGTTTCAACCAGAAGTTTGTCATCTGCGTCGTACAGCACATCGGAAAATACAGAAGTTTTAAGAGCTCGTCTTTTATACCAGAGTAGAAAACGTGGAATTCGAGAAAATGATCTCCTTTTGAGCACCTATGCAAAAGTTCACCTGCATTCAATGACTCGGAAGCAGCTTATGGATTACGACAAAATTTTGAATATGGTCGACAACGAATGGGATTTGTATAAATATATTGTAGGAGCAGAGCCAGTACCAGAAGAAATAGACTCTGAGACTATGAAGCATCTAGTGAAGTTCGCTTCGAACCAGAACAGGGAACAGCGATTATTCATGCCAGATTTAGACTGATAGCAATTAATTGAAGGTTATATTTAGTTCTCTATATTTAGTTTTAAAGCAGGTCGAAATTGCCAGCTGTCTAGTTAAAATCTATTCTGTCTGTTTTCTTAAGTAAAAGGAAGGAATTGGTTTCAAGGGTTTGAAGAATCGAGCTGATGCTGATAAATAGTATTTATTGATCCATTAGCAAAAATTTTACTATCAGTTACTACACTTTTCTTTACCCTTGCGATGTAGCAAGTGTATCACTAATTATTGATTTACTTACTTATTAAATGGATGTAGCAAAAATATCAGTCGACTGCTGTCCCCTGATAGAATTGAATGGTTTTGTCAGCCTAATTGTTGTGACAAACTCATTAAATAGGATGTTTAAATTTACCTACGTTGTATTTTCAAAATGAATGCGCGCTGGGCCGTCATACTTAGGTTTAAAAAATTATAAATCTCATCGTCCCAGCCGTACGCGAGTGGGGAGTCCTGGAGAGCACTGGTTGGCGAGGAGAGTGGATATCTCGAATTTCAAGCAGATGCTGGCAAGATGCAAAGCAAATTTTTTTCCTGGTTTGCAAATAATTTATTATTAGGCGCATCCCGGACTAAATACATTAAGAAAAAAGACATTGACGCAATTGTTCATTCTAATCGTGGAGTTACTCTTCGTGACCTCATAGATGTTGTGCAATAATATCCTCCTCCACTATATAATAATACTGTCCTATAATTGCTGGATTTAGTGACCACTCGGCAGATGTATCTCTTTTGTTAGAAATTATCAATGTTTCATTGATCTCAGCATTAAATCTCAACCCACATCCATAGTTGTCCCTAGAGTAATTGTTAACTCAAATAATCAGATTATGATTAAAAAGCTGCTCTGTTTGAAGTCGAACTTTCAAAGTTTTCTTCAACTCGCCCTTCAATTTTTTTCATAGTAAAAGTACAATTTCTCCATTTTTTAGTTTTGGAAGTTCTTTGTTTTTGTAAAGATGGTTTTCGTTTCTCATATTACGCCAAATTAATTTTCTCTGAGGTTCAAATGTAAATATGTCACAAGCCTCCCTCACTTCCTCATTGGGATCAACCCAAACCCATTTTTCCTTTTGTACTAATCATCTAAAAGGTTTTGGTGTATATTGCTACGCTTGTGCTTCCCACATGCAAGTGAAGTGTAGCTCATTGACAACCGACTAAGAAAGAACACACGAAAAATTTTGCCTGCCATAAATGCTCAGCAGAAGCGCTGCTTACACAAACAGTGTCTAAACACCAATTGCGCTAATCCGTAGTAGAATTTGAAAGCCCATACCCCTCAGCCAGATCCACCGAACTTATGGAAAAACATAAGCGACTCTAAAGCAACCTCTTTGACTAAAATTTACAACATAATTGGTCATTGTATCACGGTTTTCTTCATTATCAGCATAAACATGGCAGGATTCAAATTTATCGAAACTGTGATCACAGTCCTCTCAGCAACACTCTTCGACAAAGATTACTCGACCGCAATGAAAGCTGTCATGGTGTTGCCACATCTCATCTTAGTTAGGAGGCTTGATCAATAGATCAAATGCGACTTAGGTTCACTCGCTGAAGATGAGGGGTCCTTCAGGAAAGGTTACCGAAAACCAAACAGGCCATGAAACCGGATGAGCTCAAATAGTTAATAATTCCTGGTCATGTACCGTATAGCGAATAGTGACCTTAGGAAAAATTTCAATGCCCTTTAGAGTCAAAGTGATGTTTCAAAAGGGAATTTTAACCACTGACCAGGAATTAGATGGTAAATCTGTTCTCCAAATACTCGAGAAACATCCAGCCCCATGACCCGTCAACCCCGCCTATATTTGCGCTGATGATGAAAATACTCTTTCGTATCACCCAACAATTTTTGAAAAATTAAATGCCCGAGAAATTACACGTTCCGCCACCAAGACTCCTGGAAGTCATGGCCATTCCGGTCTCAACGCAATTGATTGGCGGCGTTTTTTAACATCTTTTTGAACATCGTCAGATAGTTTTTGTAAGTTATTGAGCAAACTCTCAATCAGGATTGCTACAGAACGACTTTTGGAGCCCTATAAATCCTTTTGACTTATCGCTCTCGATAAAAACCCTGGCGTGCGGCCAATTGGCATTGTAGAAAAAATTAGATAAATCATAGGAAGGTTCATTGTAAAGGTGATCAATGGGATTTGAAACTCATAGGAGGCAATACACATGTCTCGGACCGAAATGCGGAATTGAGTGTGCTATTCACTCACTAAGAGATAATTACTTGAGGATTGAAACTCGAGGTATGTTGCTAATTAAAGTGAAAAATGCGTTCAACAGTCTCATTTAAAAATTAGCTCTTAGAAACCTTGACAACCTGTGTCCTTGGAAACCTTGAAAACTGCCCTGGGAAATTTTAATACAGTTCAATCGAAGTTGTACATTTACAATTGAAACAATTTTGTCAAAAGAATTTACAACCCAAGGTGACCCATTAATTTGGTCATGTACGATATCGCTATAACCCCACTAGAGAAAATCACCTCGCGCGAAAAACTTAGTCGAAGATGGTACGACGATGATGGCAATGCTACAGGTAGTATAGAGGAATTGATAAAATATATTGCTCCCTTAAAAGAACTTGGACCAGCCTTGGGCTACCATGTAACGAAGTGCCTTTTGATAGTAAAATCTGATTTCCTAATCAAAGCAAAAGACGTATTCAAAAATGAAACAGTAGATATTGTCGATGGGCATTAGAGTCTTCGGTTCTGATTTAGGCAATGCATATTCTTGTCAGCAATTCGTGCTGGTTAAAAGATTCTCAAAACGTTTACAAATACAGTACAACAGAAATCAAATTTCTTTGCTCGGGCAACATCTAACCCTTCTCTCTTTGAGGACACTATGAATATTTTAGCGAATGAACTCATAACAGCTCTCATTATAAAAAATCATATAATGAAAACTGAGGCAGAATGTTCTCTCTCCCTGTGAGAGATGAAGGTTTGAACCTGACTTTACCAGAAATTCAAATAAACAAATGTTCCAGTTTCATAAAAAGTTCCACTCCTTTATGTGAAATTGAAGATGTCACAGACAGCGACCAGCAACAGTAACATTTTGCAACGTATTTTACACAAGAACACATTAAAATGAATCGAAGTGAGGATTAGTTTGTCAGAAAGCGAAAATTACTGGTTGAGTTTGGCATCGGAAACAAGTTTATCCAGCTGGCTCAACGCATTGCCGCAACGATGTAATTTCAATTTAACAAAGGCAGAATTCAGAGACAGAATTACACTAAGGTATGGATTGGAACCACTTAACCTCCCTCGGAAAAGCACATGCGGCTAGCGTTTTACTGTCAGTCATGCTCTATATTGCCCCGTAGCTGGATGTTGTCAAAGTCAATGAGATGAAGGATGTTCTTGCTAATTTGAACGAATTGTGCTAAGATGTCGAAATTGAGCCGCATCTTCAACCGCTTGAACGCGAAGCCTTTACTTACATATCTACTAGCACTAATGATGAAGCAAGATTAGAAATCAAATAGGATTATGGGAGTCTCGGCTCAGTGAAACCTACATCATGTGAAAGTTGTCAATCCACATGCGAATACCTGCTCACGACATCGAGGAAGCTTACAAACAGCATTAAACTTCAAAGAAGCTGAAATACGAACAACGATTTGTTGATGTCGAACATGCTACTTTTAACCCCTATTTTTGCCTGTACAGAAGGTGCGGGAACATCGTCCTCGCGTGTAACTAAAAGACTAGCTGACAAAATTAGCCAAAAAAGGATGACAGCTACGCAGACGTCAAGACTAACATCCGCACGAAATTATGCTTTGCACTATTACATAGCTCGTGCTCTGCATAGCGCTCCGCCTGTTGATTCATCGCCAGGTACCATTGTCGAGCAACGGAGGCCTAATTGCTAAATGAACTTTGATAAATTAACTTGCTTTGAAATCAAACTTTTTGTTCCTTATTTGATGCATTTATATACAGCTTGGATTTAAAATTGTAATAAATTTTTTTACACTTGCAATAAACAACTCTTCCCTTGCAATAAACACTCTTTCTTGTAAATAACTTTGTTTACAGTGTGGTTATATAGAAATCAGTTTATTTTATACCCGCTACGACGTACTTGAATAGTGTTGAATTAATAGTTAAATTAATTTTTCGGATTCGAGTTTTTGGTAGATTTTCGGCACTGCGGTCGGACGGCATTAATTATGTCGGCTGATTTTTCCGAATTTTTTTATTCTACTTTTTTTTGTTGTTTATTGCAGCGATTGAAGTCGAACGAGAACCGTTTGAAAATTCTGTATTTTTTCTTAAGCCCTCCGTAATAAGATTCGAAAATTAAAAATGAAAAATTGTGAAAATTCTTTTGAAGTTTTTATTAATATTAATTTTTGGTGTTGTCTACTTTTTTTTGGTCCAGAGCTATTTGAGTGATTCTGTGTGAACAGTTGAAAAAATTTGTCACTTAAAATTATTATTTTTTACTTTTTCTTTGATTCCGTACCAATTTTTGTGTGCTGTGTTCACGGGTGTTTTATTTCGGTATTTTTTGTAGTTTTTTTTTCAGTACATTTCTTCTTCATAGTCCAGAGGGTAAATTTATTGCGTGTTTTCATAGTTTTTGTATACCCTAAGTTTTCTGTTAGAAAAAAAACTGAAATCAAAAATTGCATAATTTTTTTTTCGGATGCATGGTTTCTGAATTTTTTAAGTCTGAAAGTGCGTGGAGTTAGTTTTAATTTTTTATCTGTTTAGTGTATTTTATGATAAACCATTTTTTTCTAAATTAATTCAAATTGATGGCTTAGCGTATTGTTAATAATGTCAAAAATTTTTGAATAAGATTTATAAGTTTCCGGAATGTTTTTTTTTGCAGTTTTGACTTTGTCTGTTTTGTCTACGAAGATTTTCTTAAATTTCTGTCGCAGTAGAATTAAATTGATGAGGTCAGCCTTAGCACATTTTGTCTAATATGTATCTTGGTAATATGTATCTAGCACACAAAAATAATCGATTATAATCCATTACGGATGTAAAATTCAGACCACGAAACTGATTATATAGCCATTATAATTGATTATTTTTGAACAAATATAATCCATTATAATCCATTATAATCGATTATAATCCATTATTTTTGTCACTGAAATCGATTTTTTTTGGCCAAGATAATCCATTATAATCGATTATTTTGAAATGAAAATCCATTATAATCCATTATAATTGATTATAATCCATTTCATTTTTAGAACTAAATTCGATTATTTTGCAAAACTTTGCAAATTTTGCGACAAGTTTGCAGAATTTATGCCCTGTCTTTTACTAAATGCCATGTCTCACCCTCGCCCCCTCAATCTTTCTTACCTAGTGGTGCAAAACTCCGCTTCACCTCTGTGTCTAAAGATCGAAAATCCTAAATTTTCTCGACATTGCAGCAACGTTTTTTTTAGTTTTCTTTTTCGAACCAGAGTTTCAACCAATAGGTCTTTAATTTGATAATACACATGACCCCCGTACGAGTTTTCCTTGATGTAGTCAAAATTGTCTTGATAATATAATTGATCTTGCTATGAAATTAGACCTCAAGCTGTTATTTATTGCACTTGCGAGAGCAAGTGTCGTATAATTGGGAACAAGACTTTTTTTACGTGAACAACATTTCTTACAAATCTCATCATTTCATTAAGGAACGTTAGCAACTTCGAGACTCCTCCTACCACTTGGCCTGTAGGTAACGCTGTTGCTTTTGCACCCTAAGGTTTGGGTTTTGGAGTCCCGTCGGACCTTGTTTTTTTTTTCAGTATGTATGAATTGAGTTTTTCCGGTAAAAATTGAATTGTCGGACTTTTGTTTGACTGCTCTTGTGTTATCGGCTATATTGCCACATTTTCTTGTGCTGTAAACAAGCTTCATTGTAGTTGTAAGTGTTATTTCGCGTGGTTTCAGGAGGGTTTTGAAACTTTTTATTATTTTTAACGGTGCAACTGGTGTCTGCTCAAAGGTTGTTGGCAATGTTTCCGCTTGATAAGTTTGCTCCGTTGCCAATTTAATTTTAAAGTGTCTTGCTAGGCACAATAGCCTAGCAGGAAGTTTTACCGAAACACACGAAAATTGCTCTGCTTCGCTTCTGTGTTAACTATGTAATACTATGTACAATGATGCTAGAAGAATCAATATCAACAGATCTGTGAAGCAATTGAATTGACTATCAACCAGATTTTGTGGAATTGTTTTTGTCCTGTCCTTTGTTAGTTGCCCGAAGGTTGTTAGTTGTTATTGTCCGGTCCTTTTGTTGCTACGGCGGTCTCTGCTTCGAACCTCTGATTAAATTTGAGAGATCGATTATGTTTGATAGAGAGAGCGGGAGAGAGAGAGAGAGAGAGAGAGAAAGAGTGTGTGTTTGTGTGTTTTTTGTGTGTGTTTATAATCGGTTATAATTGGTTTTTGTCTTGTCAATCGATCACTGCAGTTCCGCCAATGTCTCCAGCGGCAAAACGACGTAGAAGGGGAACCACCTCTTCTAGCGATGGCTTCTTCGCTTCTTTGGTCGTCCACAGGTCTATTGATGTGAGTTCAGGAACTTCGCTTCTTCGACCGACCGAAGCCACAGGTCTTATATTGTGAGTTCAGTCCGGGTAGTGTGGGGTAACAAGACAATGCGGACAGTTCGGGAAACGTTGGGGTGAATTCTAGTGCGGTAAGTATTTCAAAACGGGCTGTAGCCAGATCTTAGCGGCGCTATGAAGCTCCGCGTTGATTGAGCGCAGGTACTGGAAAGCTTTATCAGTCCTTGCTGTTTGAGTGATTCAAAATACTATCTAAAACTACTCCTATCTATCTACTATCTAAAACTGACACTATAAAAACGTCAAGGACTAAAATTTCCGCCGAGGTGTCTTAACTGCGATATTAAACGAGAGTACTCAAATTGGTTCAAAATTCCAAAGAAATTACCGAAGCGTTTTTGAGCTCCTATTTTTCATAATGCCCCATTAAGCACCAGTTATTGTCTGGTCGGCACTTTTAAGAGAAAAAAAGAGCAATAAAACTTGGTTTCAGTAGTCAATTGAAAAATTTTAAGACTGTAACTAATTCAAATAGCTCTTAATCAGACCCAAAATATGTCACGCGTCAGCAAACATTGCAATTGACTTAACTAAAGCGAAATCCAACTTATCTTTCAAGGAGCCGACTAGAAAAGACAGAAAACACCCATAAAAAAGAAAGACAACACGTTAGAAATTTCAAAAACCAAAAACACTAATCATGGCTGATAACGTTCAAATTACTACCGCTAGCTTAAAAGCAGGAATTATATTGCAAAAAAGGGGAAAAAATCAAATAATTTAATCTGTAAGTGGCAATTTTCGCGGCAATTTTTCAACAATATAGTCAATAACTACGGTCAGCATCAATTGAGTGGAACGAATGTCATGCGAAAACCAACGTGCGGAGATCAACAGCGATACGGAAAACACGAATATAGACGATCAGCAATTAGAACCAGTGATTGGACAGCAGTGTTGCCGTGCACGTTATAGTTAGTTGATAACTGAACCTATTTTGAAAGCATGAGATCATTAAAACCTGGTTTTATCATATCGTTTCTAATCCCTACATGACTCAAGTGACACGGTTACTTCTATAAATTCCTGAAATACGTTCTTGCTTGTTATGGAATATGTTTTTTTAGTATCGCTTTAAAGTTCCGTTTTTTCAACATAGTAATTTTTCTTAAAAACTGCTTTACCGATTTCCAAAAAAGTGGTATCAATGAAAAAACCGCTCACTACCATGTGTTATTACATTTTCTAGTCTCTTTTTACCTTACTCCACTGTCTACAGCCTTCGAAAAATTCCATGGGGAAATAATTGACTCATGTTTTTGATTTTTTCTTTTTTCTCGAAAACAACTTCTCTCAAATATGAGTTTTTGGTTTTAATGAGTAGAACTGTTTTGAAAATCTCCCCTGCATAAGTGGCTAGGCCCAGTTTTTTTCTACACATAAAATTATGGACCTCGAAATAGTCAAATTTTTTATTTGTGACCAGCTTGAGCGGCCACAGCTTTCTCTTTGCAAGAAAAAGTTACGCATTTTAGAAATCCTCTGACCTTTTTTTTATTTTCCGTTTTTTAGAAACTTTTTGATTTTTCTTAAAGTTTACAATCAAATCCTTAGAGTAATTGATTATCTCAAAAGTTTTTACTCTTCTCACTTTTTTTAGTAGAGAAACAGCTAAGGTTTTGGGAAGATGCAATTTTCGAAATCCCATTTTTCATGCCGCATCAGTATAGCAAATTCATTCAAATCAAACACATACCTCCAGCTTCAGCTAGGCCTTCAGTTGTTTAATCTAGACATACGAAAATTTCGGTTCACCTAGTTTTTTTGCAACATTTAATTTTTCTTACTTGTTGTTATTGTTGTTGTATCGCTAGTGGTGCAAAACTCCGCTTCACCTCTGTGTCTAAAGATCGAAAATACTAAATTTTCTCGACATTGCAGCAACGTTTTTTTAGTTTTCTTTTTCGAACCAGAGTTTCAACCAATAGGTCTTTAATTTGATAATACACATGACCCCCGTACGAGTTTTCCTTGATGTAGTCAAAATTGTCTTGATAATATAATTGATCTTGCTATGAAATTAGACCTCAAGCTGTTATTTATTGCACTTGCGAGAGCAAGTGTCGTATAATTGGGAACAAGACTTTTTTTACGTGAACAACATTTCTTACAAATCTCATCATTTCATTAAGGAACGTTAGCAACTTCGAGACTCCTCCCACCACTTGGCCTGTAGGTAACGCTGTTGCTTTTGCACCCTAAGGTTTGGGTTTTGGAGTCCCGTCGGACCTTGTTTTTTTTTCAGTATGTATGAATTGAGTTTTTCCGGTAAAAATTGAATTGTCGGACTTTTGTTTGACTGCTCTTGTGTTATCGGCTATATTGCCACATTTTCTTGTGCTGTAAACAAGCTTCATTGTAGTTGTAAGTGTTATTTCGCGTGGTTTCAGGAGGGTTTTGAAACTTTTTATTATTATTAACGGTGCAACTGGTGTCTGCTCAAAGGTTGTTGGCAGTGTTTCCGCTTGATAAATTTGCTCCGTTGCCAATTTAATTTTAAAGTGTCTTGCTAGGCACAATAGCCTAGCAGGAAGTTTTACCGAAACACACGAAAATTACTCTGCTTCGCTTCTGTGTTAACTATGTAATACTATGTACAATGATGCTAGAAGAATCAATATCAACAGATCTGTGAAGCAATTGAATTGACTATCAACCAGATTTTGTGGAATTGTTTTTGTCCTGTCCTTTGTTAGTTTCCCGAAGGTTGTTAGTTGTTATTGTCCGGTCCTTTTGTTGCTACGGCGGTCTCTGCTTCGAACCTCTGATTAAATTTGAGAGATCGATTATGTTTGATAGAGAGAGCGGGAGAGAGAGAGAGAGAGAGAGAGAAAGAGTGTGTGTTTGTGTGTTTTTTTGTGTGTTTATAATCGGTTATAATTGGTTTTTGCCTTGTCAATCGATCACTGCAGTTCCGCCAAGGTCTCCAGCGGCAAAACGACGTAGAAGGGGAACCACCTCTTCTAGCGATGGATTCTTCGCTTCTTTGGTCGTCCACAGGTCTATTGATGTGAGTTCAGGAACTTCGCTTCTTCGACCGACCGAAGCCACAGGTCTTATATTGTGAGTTCAGTCCTGGTAGCGTGGGGTAACAAGACAATGCGGACAGTTCGGGAAACATTGGGGTGAATTCTAGTGCGGTAAGTATTTCAAAACGGGCTGTAGCCAGATCTTAGCGGCGCTATGAAGCTCCGCGTTGATTGAGCGCAGGTACTGGAAGAGAAAAAAAGAGCAATAAAACTTGGTTTCAGTAGTCAATTGAAAAATTTTAAGACTGTAACTAATTCAAATAGCTCTTAATCAGACCCAAAATATGTCACGCGTCAGCAAACATTGCAATTGACTTAACTAAAGCGAAATCCAACTTATCTTTCAAGGAGCCGACTAGAAAAGACAGAAAACACCCATAAAAAAGAAAGACAACACGTTAGAAATTTCAAAAACCAAAAACACTAATCATGGCTGATAACGTTCAAATTACTACCGCTAGCTTAAAAGCAGGAATTATATCGCAAAAAAGGGGAAAAATCAAATAATTTAATCTGTAAGTGGCAATTTTCGCGGCAATTTTTCAACAAAATAGTCAATAACTACGGTCAGCATCAATTGAGTGGAACGAATGTCATGCGAAAACCAACGTGCGGAGATCAACAGCGATACGGAAAACACGAATATAGACGATCAGCAATTAGAACCAGTGATTGGAAACAGCAGTGTTGCCGTGCACGTTATAGTTAGTTGATAACTGAACCTATTTTGAAAGCATGAGATCATTAAAACCTGGTTTTATCATATCGTTTCTAATCCCTACATGAGTCAAGTGACACGGTTTTTTCTATAAATTCCTGAAATACGTTCTTGCTTGTTATGGAATATATTTTTTTTTAGTATGGCTTTAAAGTTCCGTTTTTTCAACAGTAATTTTTCTCAAAAACTGCTTTACCGATTTCCAAAAAAGTGGTATCAATGAAAAAACCGCTCTTTACCATGTGTTATTACATTTTCTAGTCTCTTTTTGCCTTACTCCACTGTCTACAGTCTTCGAAAAAGTATGTGGGTGGAATGTATGACCGATATTTTTCGTTTTCGCTTATCTTCTATGTTAGCAGAGGAACAACTAAGGTTTTGAGTGAAGTCCAGTTTTTGAAAATTACGCATTTCTTGCTGCATCAGTACAACCTCAAATTTCATCGCGCATCTCATTCTGCAGAAACAAAAATTATTACGCTTGCGATCAGCAAGCGTAATCAAATCGGAAATAGACTTTTTCGGGTTAATACCTTGTTACACGGAATCACTTGATATTTTGGTTCACAATGAATTCAAATTTCCAAGGCACACTTAGTCTGGAGGTAACGAATACGCCTGGGACAGCAAAGGTCCTGGATTAGAATCTGACCAGAACACGTTTTTTTTTTTCAAACGGGAAATATTCCGTTTCAAATAAATTGTCGGCTTATTATTTGTCTGCTTATGTTTTGTCGTCTTAATTGCCACATTTTAGAAAATCTGCTGTATGCTGTTTTCATTGTAGTTGCTTTTTATGTTTTCGTTTACTCCTGCAAGTTGTTGTTCTACTATCCTTGACTCGTATGTTTTTCTTTTTATTCTTTTTACTTGAAAATTTTTTCGGCCTAAATGATTTTGGCTTTATTTCATGGCTTACTTACATAATTTTAGATCGTCTGAAGAAACTATAATTTATATGCTTTCCTCCAGGATCGCTCAAAACGTCAAAAACCTCAAAGCCTTAAAAATATTTGCGAATTTTCATTAAACGCCATCGAATGTGTTTCTGGACATGTTTTTTTTTGCAAATAGAACAGCATCCCAGACAAATTGTGAAGTCTGTAAGCTGTGGTTTCTTCGTAAATTTTTCCGTTTTCTTTGGACTTAGTTGCTTCCTTTCCTGTCTGATAGCTTGCAATGCTATTTTTGTGGTATCGCAAGTGAGGTGAAGCTCCGCTTCGCCCTTGTGTCAAACAAATACCTCCAGCTTTAGCTGGGCCCCTAGTTAATTAGTCTGAAAGCCTTATGAGCGATGTTCAATATGACAAAAAGCATTATTCACTGTCAGTTTTATTGAATTTTTTCACTTGAATTATTGTAATGTATTCAGTTAAAAAGTCAACCCCCGGGTGGTAGAATTCTCCTTGAGAGGTTTCGTGGCTCCCCAGTGACATATACAGAGAGAATAAATTGAGCAATCAATCTCCACCTCATTCGGATGGTCGATGTAGATTCCAGATTGAAATGTCGAACCAAGTATCCCTCCGTGCAAGAGACGCCACACCACTCGAAATATATTAAACTGTTAATAAATCCTGATAGCCCAGCAGCCCTAAGTATAAGTTATGTCAAAACATCTCGTAAACAATTTTGGAACTTTGAAAATGGTGGGATTGTTTCATCTTTTTTTTCAAGCAGTATCAATTACCACTAACAATCGTCAGATGGGGTCAATGTTCCTAGAAAAAAAACTGAAGATCCACCTGTTTCGACAATTTTTCTAATGAGAACAGAATCCCTTTGAGGAAGAAAAGATGTCAAAAGAAACCCATGAATGAATGAATTCTTTCCCCATTTCAACCAGAAACACTTATTTTTCTTGGCTGTTTTGCTCCTTAATTAAAATGTTTTTGGCTTGTTCTGAAAACTTCTGAAAGGGCTTAACGGATCTTTCCTGTGTACAAAAAAACAGGCCTTTCTATTTTGTTCTGTTCATCTTCAGGTGATAAATGTTTATTTTTTTGGAAAGTCTAGTAGGCCCCTTTTGATGCAATTTAACAGAAAAATGACTGATTTTGTGTCAGTTTCGATTAAACAATACGCTAAATTGAATTCAATAAAGCCATTTTTCAATTTTGATTTTCAGTCCGAATTTGGCCATAATATATTTAATGGCTCTTTTCCGCTCCCCCTTCATTGGAATTTTAGTTTTAAAAAACTTTAACATTGCCGTAATGCAATGAAATTTGGTATAATGAACAAGCAACAATTGTGAACAATTTAATCTTCAAACCTTACATAGAAAATTTACGCGTTTAGCCATAATTACACGTAAAACAACAGTAAGAACAGAAAATTTGAAAGGGAGATGGAAAAGGGGTTGGGGCCGTTTTTATATATAGGCTGATATTTTCGACGTTCAGATAGTTTTTAGTAATTTAAATTCGAAGGATGGGGACGCTAAGACAGGTATTAGAAATTGAAATTCGAAGGATGGGGATCGAAAAAGCCAAAGTTGAAAATGATTTGTCATAGCAGTTTTAATTTTAGAGCCACCAATTTTCACTAAACGCAATTTTCACTAAACGCAACTAAAGCTCCAATTGATATTTAATTTTTGAGGCCTTATAATGCATTTTGATTTTGTTCTGAGTAATTTGCTTGTCACAGTAGCTTCTGACAAACTTATTGATAACTCCGTTTTCTGTGAAGTGGGTCTGCTAAAAGCTGAAGTTTCAATCTGCTGATTCTTTTCATAAGGAGATCTCTCTAGTGAATTCGTATTTGGTGAGTTATGCACGTGTTCCTTTTTATGTCCCAATCGGAGTGTGTTCATTGTCTTCAGAGATGTATGACTATTTCCACACTGGAAATGAGTCTTCCTTCTCGCACTTCGAGTCAGTTATATTCAGTCTGCTCAAGAGACAACAGCCTCCTCCCCCAGACAGAGTGCCGTGTGGGGAGGATGGGGTTAAACATGTGGAGGCCATGGCTAAGCTGTTTGATCGAGTGGCGAACCCGAGGGAACTGCCACTGACCATTACTGAGAACTTCTTCGAGTGGAGGGGATCTGTGCAGCTGGACGCATTAGCGCAGAGTTTAATGAACAAAAAAGGTAATGATTCATTGATAATTTGCGCAACCTATTTGAAAACAACTCATTTTTCATTGGAAAGGCTGAAAAAGAAAAGAGTTTACTTTTCGCTTTGGTTTTCTACTTTAACTGATTCGTTGTGAATTCAATCGGAATAGATTTCACTCAATTAGTAAATGCTTTTCCAGCGTTAAACGAGACTGACTTCAACAGACTGATGTGTTTTAGTGTCTAATCGTAACAGACTGATCGGCTTGTTGCCCCTGGGTCCCTTTCCCGCCTCCATAGACACGAACTACCTGACCAGTCTGATATCCAACTGGATGTCCTGCTTTTTCATGGGCTTCCGAGTACACTGTCTGCCTCAAATCTCAGTCAAGCAGTTTCCTCAGATGATCACCAGGTCAGAAAACGGTTGATTTTTGGTTTCGATGTAAGGAAGGGCAGGATAGCCACGGTATCAGTGCGGTCAGTGCCATCATTGTGAAACGTTATTTATGGGTCTGATTTTTTCCACCACTAGCAGACCAATGTTTGACTCTTTCTTTTCCCCCATCAACTAATTTGTTGGAATGGAGGATAAAAAACGCCACTGGAGGAAAGATGGAAAAAGTCGCTGAAACGTTTCCCGTTTCCGCCTCTTTTCCAATTTAGCTCTCCTTCGTGAAATCAAGGATAACACCGTAAGGTTGATGTTGCTATCTGGCTCTTTTCCAGTTTCCCACCCGCTCGTAAAATTACAAAATGAAGCATTTTGCATGTAAGAATTTGTTCACCTGCTCACGCTGACACGTTGTAATGCAGTTTATAACAAATTAAGTCATTTTATCTAGACTGTCATATACGAATTTTAAAGAAAATCAAATGGGGGGAACTGGAAAAGAGTCTGATATCTAAGTAAGGGGTGGTTAGGGGAGGGGAGTAGGTTGAGCCAATATTTGAAATAAAAGTATGGTTAAATTTAGGTACCACTTCAAAACGAAGAAGTTCCAGATCCTCTCCACCAGCCTCATCAGACTGGCAGAACAATACGTGAGCCAACGGGAACCCAAATACCAGTGCCTTATAGTGGTCTCTTGGCATGACCTCTACCCCGAGGAGAAGATGAACTTCGAGCTGGGTCAGGGCAGCTCACTCTACAGGTGTGCAGTCATGAGCTTCGGCAGATTCGAACCATCCAGCTTTAAGACTAATCAACCGGATGTAAAACAACTCACGCCCAAGATCATTTGGCAGTTTTTGAAGGTAACAGCTTGAGACATTTCAGAGTAAAAAAAGAAAAGCTAATGTGCAATAAAATTGTTGACTTATTTATACAAGGCAATGTAGCCGGGCTAACTGTAACCGTGCGGGCAGCTGTAACCGTGCAACTATTGATTTTAATTAGGCTTGTGAAACTAAACTAGAAAATCATCCAACTTAATTTTGAACAGTTTGACTTTCTGACGTTTACATGTTGACAAACTAGGAATGAATCTTAATTTGGTTAAGGAACTAAGAGTTAGGATTAGAACTGGAGGATCATCCGCACAGCTCCCCCTAATCGATTTTTTGTAAGCTAACTTTGAGTATAGCTTAGATTTGTTCAAAATTAATCGTTTTGCTGAAGAAAATTGAATTAAAACATTAGTTTGTGTAATTAACAGCATACGAATAACGAATGCAATCCCGCGTAAAAAAACCAATTTTATTTGCGCATTTGTGTGAAATGTATATTTTATGCAGAGTTTTATGTCAGGTTTAATACGTGCTTGGGGAAGGCATTCTATGGTAGGCCACTTGTACCGCTGATCCGAACAGGAATATGCCAACAAAAATGTTAACACCTGTGAGAGCAAAAGTATTGGTACCGGTTAGTCTCGCAGCTGAACCCATCAGGTCATTCCCTGCTGAAAAGATCAGCAGCTATAATTTGAACATGTCTGATTTCAAATATCCCCTCTATTTACAAAAGCAAAGCTTGTGTGATAGTATGATGTCTCTTTTTTTCAACCTAAGTCGCAAATATTAGAGTTCATTTTGTTGCAGTATGTGCATAAGCCAATGCTAAGGATGTTAACACAGACTTTTATATTACAAATAGCACTTTAGCTTCGAGGTATCATGGATCTGTAGCGTAGAGGTAGGGATGGAGACCCGCAACAGAATAAGAGGGATCGAACCTGGCCAGGGTCGGATATTTTTAATGAACTTTTTCTTATACTAATTACAATGCGTCCGCTCTATCAATTGAGGCATGTTAGTTGGTAAATTTCTTTTTTCAAATTGACTGGTACTGTTAATTGGTTTGCGTCACTAAGCAATTATGTCGACTCATAATTGGCGTGCGTCACTTAAGAAATTACGTAGACTCAAAGTTTTAATCATTCAGTTTTTCTCAGTAGAATTATCGGTCATATTTTTGCTTGTGTAAGCATAGTGCAACTTCACCTCTGCGTCAAAATTTAATTTTATCTTGGTTCTAGATTTACTAACTTTTTTGCTATTTTTAAAAATGTTTTCACTTAAGTTAAATATCTTCGGCGAAAAAAGATTTGGCTTATGTTATATTGACTTAGTTTTTGCATCGCTGCATGAGATGATAAATTTAAAGCTCCATATTAATATTGAACCAAAAATCACTTGATGCAAAACTGGTTGTAATGCTGTGATGTGCTCAATTCAGTTTTTTAGCTGCTGTTTCAGGTGTCGGCCCATGAAGTGTGTCACGTGTTCGGAATGAAACACTGTAACACATTCCACTGTCTTATGAATGGCAGTGTCTCCATACAACAGGCGATGAAACAGCCACTGCTGCTATGCCCAATCTGCTTACGCAAACTCAAACACTTCACCAAAGCTAACTTAGAACACTGGCTGGTCGGCATCCGAATATTTCTGCTGGAAATTTTGAAAACATACCCGGAGTTTGATCGGGTGGCAGACTGTATTGTTTGGATTAACCAAATGTTAGAATTGTGTGATGAAATTGAGAAAAGCGCAGCCACAAAAACTACACAGCATAGCTAAACTTGAACAGATCCTTTTGTAGAATTTAGAATTTCAAATTTTTATAGTTTTATATATTGCTTAAATGTACTTTAACTAGTGGTGCTAATTATTTTTCTTCTTTGATATTATTTACTGATTATTCTAATCAAAAGAATATTCGACTTGGCTCAAGATTTACCTTAGTAAAAGCTTAATGGTTCCGAGCACTGAAAATGGGAAAGAACTTAATCTTTGAGTGTTTTAGTTTTTTTTAAATTTTTTCACAAAAAATCAGGTTTCAAAAGCAATTATTAGAATATGTCTGGTGATATTTTCATTTATGAGTGCAATTGACGTGTAATCGAGTACTAGACTTTTTTCCAGTAAAGAATTTTTACAATTTCTGCTGATAAATTTCTTCGGCTACTAAGACATGCTCAATTTGGTACTAATGGAAACACAGCCCAAACACAGACTGCTAACAAAAATCACCGAGAAGGCAGCACTCATTGGGCTCCAGATTAACGTCAGCAAGACAAAGTTTTGTTCACAAGACCCATCCCAGACGTTTCAAATCGACGGCGAGGACATCGAATTAGTGCAGAACTTCGAGTATCTTGGCAGCAAAATCCAACTTGATGGAAACATCTCCCCGGAGATAAATCAAGGATTGGGGAAACTCTGTAAATGAAACGCTGAAAAATGAAAGACTAGGAATAGCGCTAGGCTAGAGGTCACGTCAGTCGCAGATCTCGATTTTGCAGACGATATGTGCCTCCTTGAGGATAACGGCCCAGACGCGCAAAGTTTGCGTGGAATTTTTTTTGACCCATATTTTGGGAAGTTTTTTCCTTTTCTCGAAAACTACCCTCCCAAAGCTGAGATTTTGGGTTCAATGGAGGGAACAGATTGCGGATAAGATCGTGGAACAGGATAAGCTCTCCTGCATAAGCAGTTAATATAAGTGAATACTTTGATTTTGACCGTTTTCTTAAATTTTTTTTGACTCTACACGAAAACTACCATCCCGAATCTGAGATTTTTGTTTCAAACAAAAAAACATGTTGAAGGGAGCTACCCTGCATTAGCGGCTAAGCCCAATTTTTTCGACCAGAAAATTATGGGCCTCGGAAAAGTTAAATAATTTATTTTTTTTGACCGTTTTTTGAAACTTTGTGACTTCTCAAAAACTACCCTCTCAAATAGGAGATTTTTTTGTTCAGTGGAGAGAGCTGGTTCTAGGTATGTCCCCTGCATTAACGGCTCCCACACAACGACCCAGACCTCCTCGTGGTGTGTGGGGGGGATCACAGATCCTCGAACTGGGTCATCAACGGGATGGAGAGAAAGTCGTCGAAGAAAGAAGAAGTCGGGTTTTTGGGTAGTCGAGAGACAGAGGCCCTAACCTCTCGACAATTGCTACTAAGGGCCGGAGATGTAGAAGCTAACCCAGGACCTGCGGCCGCCAAATGCAACTGGTGCAAAGACCCCATCGCCATGAAACACTTCAGTTGCAACAAGTGCAGAGCCAAGTTCCACATGAGAAGGATGTGCAGTGGACGCGAAGCCCAAGAAGCGTACGCGAAAGACACCCTCACCTGTGTCAAATGTGAAGAGAAGGACTGGGTGAAGTGCGCCTCGTGCGACAAAGGCCTGCGGAAAACCCGCCCAGGCATCAAATGCAGCATGTGCTCCCAAACTTTGCACTACCAATGTGGAGACGTCCCCAGAGCCTTGAGAAACAGAGAGGCCACTAGGGAATCATGGAGCTGCACGCACTGCCTAACGGCGACGCCAGTGGAAGAGACTGCCTTCACATTTGAAGAAGAACCATTGGCGAAAGCGAAATGTGACTGCTGCAAAGCCACAATTAAAACCGGAGGCCCGCGAAACATCTGCCAGGAGTGTAAGTCATCGGTGGCCCACCTGAAATATTCGGGAGGCAGAAGCAACCAGTGGAAGTGTTGCGCCTGCGAGCATGGCACCTCGGATACACCCGTAGATACTAGTGCGGAACTACCAGCCTCTCAGTGCAAGGACTGCAAAAGGAAAATTAATCGGAACGCGCCGCGCAAACAGTGTGCCACCTGCAGAGGAAGCTTCCACATCCAATGCATTGGCAACACGCCCAGCGAGAGACAGCAAGTGAGGCGAAACCCGGATTGGAACTGCAACCCGTGCAAAGTTGAGCACGGCGCCCGCAACAACGTTACAGCAGACGTACCCCTGCCTCAACCAGCGAAGACTCCTACTCAAGATGTGATTAGAGTCCTCCAATGGAATGCAGGTGGCATCCACAAACACATTATGGAACTTGAAAGCTACCTCGACGAAGAGAAGATCGATATCTGCTGCCTGCAAGAAACCAAGATGATCCCGAGCGATAGCTCTCCGTGCTTCGTCAAGTACACAGTGGTCAGAAGAGACAGACTCCTCGAGAGAATAGCTAGAGGAGGAGGTGTCATGACCCTGATCCGAAACGACCTGAGCTACAGAGTAGTGGACTGCCCAGTGGAAAGGAACAACCAAGGAGCAGAGGGACTCTCAGTTGAGGTGGTTACTGGCGAAGATCCACTGACCATCACCAACATCTACCTGCCACCGGAGTCATCCCCTGTCCTGGAACGGAGGCGCGACAGATCGGAAGAAGTCAACCTACAACTAAGATCGAACAAGCTCCTGCTTGGGGACTTCAATGCCCACGACGCGCTCTGGGACTGCAACGCGAGAAACGACTACAGAGGCACCTCGATTAGCGAGAGCCTGATTGACATGGAAGCGACGGTTCTCAACGATGGGAGCCCGACTAGGAAAGACCCAGCGTCGGAAGCCCTCGCCTCTCCGGACATCACGATAGCCAGCAACGAGCTCACCGACAGATGTACTTGGACTGTGGAACCTCGCCTCAACTCCGACCACATGCCAATCATTACAGAAGTTAACCTCCCAGTGAAGACCAGAAACCGAACTAAAGGCCACCTAGTCTGGAACTGGAAAGAAGCGGACTTCGAAGGCTTCAAAGCTGAAGTCGAGGACAAACTGAGAAACAGTGAAGAGTCGGAAACCAAGAAGATGGAACTAGAGCTGTACGCCGCCGTCATGGGTGCAGCCACGAAACATATTGGCCTCAAAAAAGTCGGTCAAGCTGGCCAAGTGTGGCTCACTAGGGAAATTAAAGAGGCCATCGATGAGAGAGACCGCCTGAAACCTATGAGACACAGGAACGCAGAGGAGTTCGCCAGCGCCGACAAGAGAGCCACCGAACTGATGATCGAGAAGAAACAAGAAATATGGAGGAAGAGAGTTACGGGTGCAAAAGGATCCAACCTGTGGGGCCTGATCTGGAAACTTGGCAATGGCACACAGTCCCAGAACAAATCGAAGATCCTCATGCACGACGGCGTAGCCAGAGTCACCAATCGGCAGAAAGCTACAGCCTTCAAGAGCTGCTACAAGAAGGCCAGCAACACCCACATCAGCAAGAGAGACCGCTGGGTGAAGAAAGCCGTTAATAAAGCGCTCCGCTCGCCCACAGTGGAGGAAGAGATGAGCCAAGACCTCACCGGGAACGAGTTAGAAGCCGCTCTGAAGAAGCTAAACGCCAATAAAGCCGGCGGCCCTGACCACATCCACCCGCGCCTTTTGAAGAACCTTGGCAGAACTGCGAAGGACTATATTCTACGGCTCTTCAACCACGTCTGGAGAAGTGGCAAGGTGCCGCAGACCTGGAGGACGGCGGACATTAGGCCGATCCTCAAGGGCAAGAAAGCCGCACAAGAAACAGACTCGTACAGACCGATCAGCTTGACGTCGGTAGTGGGCAAAACCATGGAAAGAATAATAACAAGCAGACTCACGTACCACCTCGAGAGCAGGAACCTGCTTACACCGCTTCAAGCAGGCTTCAGAAAGCGCAGGAGTACTGAGGCCAACTGCTCCGCCTCTCGCAGCAAGTCTCTGATGCGTTCCAGATGAAGCCTATGAACAGAACTGTGCTGGCTACGAAAGACTACAGTAAGGCTTACGACACAGTCTGGAGAGATGGCCTCCTCTGGAAGATGCAAAAGAAAGGACTCTCGAAGACCTTGATCCGCTGGACCCAAGGATGGCTCAGCAACCGGCAGGCGTTTGTCACCTTCGGAGACAGCAAGAGCGAAAAGACGCTCCTCAGACAAGGAGTTCCTCAAGGATCCGTCATTGCACCCCTGTTGTTCCTCGTCTACATCGACGATCTCGCCGAAGTGACTCCGGATGACGTGACGGCCAGTCTGTTCGCCGACGATGTTGCAGTATATGCCTCACGCACCTCCCTTCGCCAAGCAGAATCAGCAGTCCAGCGAGCTGTAAACAAGATTGCCGAGTGGAGCCTCACCTGGAAGCTCACGATCTCACTGGGAAAGTGCGAAAGCTCTTTCTTTACTACCAACACAAAGGAAGCCAGATGGATCCCTAACATCACCATTGGAGACACCACGATTAAGACAGCCCAGAACCCCCTGTTCCTTGGTCTCCACTATGATAGACAGATGACCTTCACAGCGCACACCGAACATGTGACGAAGAAAGTCCAGAAGCGATCGCGAGTCCTCCTCTACCTGGCAGGCACAGACTGGGGACACTCCAAGCGACTTCTCAGAGACACCTATACAGCGACTTCCCGCTCTCTGGTGGAGTACGCGGGAGCAGTCTGGCACCCCTGGATGTCAAGCACGAACCTTGAGAGGCTTGAGGCAGCCCAAAGGTTCGCAGGCAGAGCAGTGACCGGGCAGTTGAAGACGACGCCGAACGAAGCGGTCCTCCTTGACGCCGGCTTGCCCACAATCAAGGAAAGGTGCAAGTTCATCGCAATCAATGCTCTTGAGAAATCGATGCGACTCGACCCGAGCAACCCCAGACGCCAGATTGCAGAGAAGCCACAACACCGGCGTACAAAAAAACAGACTGGAGAGACCATGCCCGAGACAAATGGAACGAGATATTCACAGAAGGTTGCAACCCTGAACCCTTCCCGGATCCCGTAGCGCCATGGACTAAACTCTCTAACTGCGCCTTCACCTACACGAACGTAGAGAAACGACAGGACAATGAGACGAAAAAGAAGGCAGGAGAAGAAGCAATCAATCTAAACCATGACACCTACAAGCTCAATATTTACACTGATGGCTCAGCCCAAGACAGCAACAAGAACGGAGGAGCAGGAGTAGTGATAGTCCCCTCAGACCCAGAAGAGGAAACAACGATGCTGAGTCACCCCGCTGGCAAACTCACCTCCAGTTTCCAAGCCGAACTGACGGCCATCAATCATGCTCTAAAACACGTAGCCTCCAACGACCACCATGACTGCCAGATCCGCATCATCACCGGCTCGAAATCGGCACTTCAACGCTGTGAGAGCATCACGAGTGACCCGCGTCCCAACTCATGGCTGGAGAGAGAGGTCCTTGACTCCCTCATGACCCTCGGCGAGCGACAAGTCGGTATCGTCTTCCTGTGGTGCCCTAGCCACTGTGGCCTATGGGGAAATGAAGAAGCTGACAGATGCGCAGCAGAAGGTAGCGCTATGTCGCAAGACAACATCCCCTGGACTTATCACTCAGCACAAGCGAAAATAAGAAGAAACATAAAGAACACCAGTGTGGAACACCCAAGATGCAAGAGAGTGTACTGTGACAGCAACTCAGTCCCTAAGTTCCCATTAGATGAGGACCTGACACGACGGGAACAGGTTACTCTGAGCCGCCTTCGCAGTGGTCACCACACAGAGATACGTTACTGGCGTATAAAGATCAATGATGAAACTGAATCCGAATGCAGATTTTGCGGGCTAGCCGAAGAAACGATGGAACACATAATGGAAGATTGCCCTGCCATGAGGAACCACTACCCAGAAGATTGGAACCTACACAAGATGACCACCATCCCAAGAAAAGCCCTGGAAATATGGCAACGCTTCCTGGACAAGATAAACCCACCGATTTCGGACAGAAACGACGACGACTAGACATCCATCTCGCTCAACACACACACACACACACGCATTAACGGCTACGCCCATTTTTCTCTTACCATAGAATATTGTCCTCGGAAATATCGTAATTCTGATTTTTTGACTGTTTTTCAAGCTTTTTTCTTGTCTCCAAAACTTCTAACAAATCTGAAAATTTGGGTTCAATCAAACGAAAGAGCTGTGGAAAAATACCCATGCCTAAGTGGCTACGCCCAAATGTTTTTAGCACAAAAATTTTGCCCTCGGACAATGTAAACTTGGTTTTTGACAGTTTTTGAAAAAAAAATTTGAAAAATGTGAGATTTTGGCTTCAATCAAAAGGAAGATGTGAAGATAAGCTCCCATTGTATAACCTGCTACGTTCCGTTTTTACAAAGCAGCGGAATTCACTTAAATTATGGACATATATGCAACCAATTGAAATTTCTGATTGAAAAATGTTGTATACATCCAGTACTCACTTTTTCCAATTTGTTGTTTGACATTTTTTTTTGCGTTTTTGTTTTTTGTGTTGGAGTACTAAATTTTGGTTTTTCTCATGATAACCATTTCTTTTTTTTTGTTATTTAAACCATTCTTTTTTAAATTAAAAATTTTTTTTCATGCAAACTTCAAACTTAAACTCAATTAGATTTTCTTACTAATTGAAAAGTGAAAGCTTAATCCGCTATGCTTTCCTTAAGCAAGCACATAACTTCGAGAAACTCGCTTAGCATATTTTTGGAAAACCCGTGAAAATGTAGCATGCTCGAAGGTAGCAGGCTCGAATTTGAGAGGTTTCCGAGTTTGTAGTAATTCGAGGCTTATTTCTAGTTTTTTATTTCACTTTATGGAGCTGCTTTTTTGTCGTGTTTTCGCCAGTGTTTGCGAAGCCCAGCTTCGCCTCTGTGACACAATTGCTTTCTCTAGTTTTTGAAACGCTTTCTTTGTATGTTTATTAAAACACTTTTTTGTGAAACGGTCTTTCTGTGAAACTAAGTCCTGGTAAATGTGGTACGTGTATCATGTATCTTACTTAAGATCCAAAGAATGAATGGCGAGAGCAGAAGTCTTATAATCAGAAAGTATAATTTATTACTGAGAAACACGTTTAGTAGGAAATAATTTTTGTTTCTGATTACAAGACACTTGCTCTCGCAAATCTTATAAGGAAAGAATCAAAGGGACATGTAAAAAAGTTTTTGAATTGTTTCATACAATTTTAAGTAGCTGTATTTTTTGTTCCGAGGAAGAACGCTGGTTCAATATAATTGGTTTTTGTACAATCAAATTTAAAAAAAGAAACTCGAAGTGCTATAGATACAAGGAATCAAAAACGACATTGCGTTGCAGTTGTTGAGAGACTCTAATGAAGAGGTCTGGCTTATGATTAGTCGATTATTTCCAAGTAAATAAAATGTTTAATCTTATTTTTGAAACGGCAGGTAGTTTCGGGCAGTTGAGAACTTGGGTTCTGTCGCGCTTGCCGAATACAACAAACGACGGATGTTGAGTTCTGATTGGAGCCCTTTGTTACGGTAGGTATGCACGCAGCATGCAAACTATCCATCAATTTTGATGGTGTCAGCCTTTGTATCACCTCAATGTTTCTCTTTGTTCATAACCCCAAATTCTTCTTTTTCTCTAACCTCAATTAAAAAACAATTAAAATTAGAGGTTTAAGAATCAAATATAAAAAGTACGCGGTAACTAACAGAACTGATCAAGCTTCAAATATCAAGACTTAATTCGTATCTTCAGACTAGTTTGATTGCATTTTTTTAAGCTTTTGCATTTATTAAACTTTTGCATCACACTTTTAACGAAAGTAAATGTAGGCAAACTATTTGACATTATTTTCTCCGTGTAACTTCCTGGTATGTCTCTAAATGTGGACCTAATTTCGCCCTCTAATTAGCCTTATTTTTTTCTGTCCAACGTTGAGGGAAGCTCGTGTGCTCGTGCGCTGGATGCTTATATGAGACGTGTTGGCTGCTTCATGTGCCCACAGAACTGTCTCTAGTGTTTAATAAGTTATTATTAACTTTGATATGGCTTTTTTGCTAAACTTATTTAATACCTTTGTTCATGAGGGATAGTAATTTTTCAGTCGACGTGTAAACATCACACGCACTGTAAACCTACTGGAATGCACAGAATTTTTGAAATGCTTTTTTTTGCAAGCATTGTTTGCTCACTTATGCTCTAGTGTGAATACAACCTGTTACTAATGAAAATCTGGCTAGAACCCCAGTCCTGACCCAATGGACGGGGAGAGCACTTCGGAATGGTGGGGTGAACTCCCATGAAACTGTTTCTCATCTAAGCTCTACGACTGGGATGCCTGGGTTGGTCTCCAACTACATCGTTCCCAAGTAGATCTATTGTCGAAAAAATCCGTCGTGGGAACTTTCTATTCTTGCGCTAATAGAAGACGGCTGTTCTTGTTGCTAATTAAAAGCATTGCTGTAATTTGGAAGAAAACGGCCAAAACATATATTTTTGCTGATTTGTGAGTTGTTCTTCTGTTAATTAGCTAATTATTAGTTCATCTGTTGAAATTCTGATTTTTACACTTGCGAGAACAAGTGTCTTGTAATCTGCAACAAGATTTTTTCCCGTCAACTTTTCTCACAAATCTTACTTGCTTTATTATTAAACCGTAATAACTTCCAGGCTTGTTCCTTTTTGGTCTAGAGGTAACGTGGTCGCCTTTGCACCCTAAGGAGTTGGGGTTCAAGTCTCGGCTGAACCTTGTTTTTTCCAGTATGTACATGGATTTTTTCCGGTAGGAATTGAATTGTCGGACTTTCGTTTGCCTGCTCAAGTTTTGTCGGCGTAGTTGCCAAGTCACGAATTTTTCATATGCCGTAAGCAAGTTTCATTGTAATTGCAAGTGTTCATAGTAGTTTCAGGGGGACTTGAACCTTTTTAAAACTTTTTTAATTACTTTTTTTTCGGCTCAACTTATTTCTGCTCAAAGATTGTCGGATTTGTTTCCTTTTCGTAAGTTCTGCTTCTTTGCTAATTTAATGTTCAAACATTTTGCTTGGCATGCTCGTCTACAAGGAAATTTTATAGAGATATGCGAAACTTTTGGTATACCTAGTTTTTTCTATTTCTTCTTCAGTGTAAATTGCAAGTGATGCCAAGTTCCACTTCGCCTCTGTGTAAAAACAGGAGAGTTTTATTTGAAGAAAAGCTTCACTTATTTTTGAAACTTCACAAAAAGATAAAAATCCACAATGAATGACGCGAGAGTCGAAAGCGCCGAACAGCAAAACTAATAAAAATTGATTGGTCGATGTAACTCAAGCTCAAATAGTTAACACTTCTTGACAGCCGTAATTGCTCATTGGTCGATGCGAAATGAAATTGTAGCCAGCCGTCATTGCTTACAATCTATATGACGAAGAAGAAAGTACTGATTTTGTTCTTTTTAGGCCATGCCTTAAGAACCAAACTGCTTTAAACCGTGAACGCGTTTGACCATATAAAAATTTTATCAAATTGATAGTTTTTTTTTCAGTCTTGTGGATGAGTGATTTTACTTATATATTTATGTACTCATTAGAATATCTAAACTATACCATTTAGGGCTCGCTTCTTCAATGATGTGACTGAAAAATTTGCTATAAGTTTAATGAAAACAAAATAAATCAAGTTGAGTTGATATTCGAAACAATATTTTTTTCGAAACACATTTAAAATGAAAATTAATATATTTGTTGGCTTGTTTTACTAGCTTTTCTACTTTCAACTATGTGATCGTGGGATAGAAGACTTTAAAATATCAATTTACTGTGTACAGAAACAGACTGGAGTGAGGTTTCTGTTAGAAACAAAATTTAAATTTAAAGGTTTCCCCGGTTCGAGGTGCTCGACTCCTGATTCGACCGAAACGGTCGAACGATGGCCGTTTTCAACTTTTTGAGTAGAATGATGTCCGCTTTCGACTTCGTTCGACTCTACCGGCCATTCTTCGACTTTTCTTGACTTTGCTCAACTTTGTTCTGTTCTACCGAACATCGTTAGGTTTTATTCGATTTTACTGGACTTTGATCGAAAGTGTTCATTTTTACCGGACATTCGACTTCGTTCGATTTTACCTGACATCAGTAGCGGATTTAGGCGGGGAGGAGCCCTTTTGTTTTATTTTGAGATATCCATATTTGTTGACGGACCCTAAAAATTTTCTAAAGGCGCCTTTGGCGCCAATCTATACTAATTTTGAGGGGGAGCGCGATTTTTTGGTCGAAATTTTCCAAAAAAGTGCCTAAAAACGCATTTTTTTGGTCTTTTTTAAAAATTTGCCTGCGTCGCAGAAAATTGGGTCAAATTAGGGTCTTTATAGTGGTTTGGGGGAGCTCGGAAAATCAATTTGGTCGACCTAAAAAAAATGTCAAAATTTTTGAAAGTTTTTTTAAAATCCGCCCGCCTCGGGAAAATCCTAGATCCGCCCCTGCCTGACATTGATCAAATTTGCTCGATCGTCTATATTCGAGTTAACGTGAAAATTTTCCAGTTCACGAGAAAACGTTCAAAATTGTTTCAGTTCGTTTTATTTGACCTTGTTCAATTTGTAAACATGGGTAGAAGACTTTCGAATATCAAATGACTGAGCTTGAGTGTTTTTGCCCAGTTTAAAAGAGAGTTTAAATGAACGAAGTTCAAAGATATCGCTCGTGTCTCAAATTTTTTTTCTCATAGAAAAGTTTACAACGATTTCTGATTGGCTAAAATTTGAAAAAATTGTTGATGTAAGCCCGTGCACCTTATCGAGTCCAACAAAACTGGATTTTGGGGTTACCGTTCTTTTGATCCATCAATGACTTCTTACTTAACATTCTACTGGTCGCCTATACTTTGTCTCACAATATAACTATACAAAGAATGAGAAGTTACGCGAAAATTTATAAAAAGCATGAAAAAGTCGGTATAAAAAGCATGAAAAAGTTTTTCATGCTTTAGGTAAAAGCATGAAAAAGTCGGTCGAAAACTGCGTTTCTGATGTCACTGAGTTACTGAAGTAGCATCCTTTCGCAGGATTTTGTAAGATTTTAGATGCTAAGAAAGTTATACCAAGGGTTGCGTCAAAATCAATTTACTGTGTACAGAACTTGAGCAGGCAAATTCGCTTTTCATGCTTTAGGTAAAAGCATGAAAAAGTCGGTCGGAAACTGCGTTTCTGATGTCACTGAGTTACTGAAGTAGCATCCTTTCGCAGGATTTTGTAAGATTTTAGATGCTAAGAGAGTTATACCAAGGGTTGCGTCAAAATCTATACACCTAGAAGATCGCTTTTTTTACCAATTCTAATTTTGTTACATTTCAGAAAGCATCTTTCATAGCTGTCAAAAATTTGCGCCCATATTCTAGCATAAAGTTGTTTCATTTGGAAATTGATTCATAATAGCCAGAATAGCTAAATTGTAAATGATTAGCTAGTTTTTCAAATAATTAGGCAAAAAAATAGCTTCAAAACAGATTTTCTTATATTTTATACAAGACATCTGAAGACTTCACAGATGTGAAAAAATTACTAAAACAGTTTCATAAACTTAGAAATGTACATCAAAAATGTGCGTAAATTAGTTAACTTTTTTTTATTTAAATTTTTTGAAACAAGTTTTATTGGTTTTTAGATTGATTTCTTGAAAGTGTTATGATTTTTAGTTACAGATCAGCTTGAGATCATATTATCGGAACATTTCGTTTTTAAGTATCATGGTATCTTGCTAAGATCTTGATAAGATTTAGCATGATCTTTTCAAGATTTGCAAGACCAAATTACCATTGATATCCTGGCAAGATCCCGGCTTTGTACGTTTGTTTTAGCCGCTTGGATTTTTTGCCAAGATCTTACCAAGTGCCATGGTTAAATTGTTATGATTTTGTGATTTTGCAGGATATTCGCAGTCTATCCATATAACTTGCTTAATTTAATTACGTTAGTGAAGTATTTGATCGCAAAACCGGTATATCCTATTCCACTGAAACTTGTTGATATAAGAGAGCTCTTTTTTAAGGAAAAAAGTTGCCACAAACCGATGAAGAAGACTTATATTCAATCTTTGTTTGTCGATGATGTTAATAAATTATATGTATACGTTATTCAAAAGTAATACGTAAAAAAAACAAATAGTTCGATTATGGAAATCATCGAGCAACACAGATTGGATAAAACTTTCAATCATTATCAAGCCTTGATTCATCAAAGCAATTTGCATTTATGTTTCATATATGACTCATGGATGAACGTCCTCTATGCGGCACTGCAGCATAAACGATTCATTGATGCAAAAACTGAAGCACAATGCAGCTTCAACCCAGGAAGAGCTGAACTTATGGCTGCTCCAATAATTAATTGTCTATTGCCAGTGGTGTAAGAATTCACAGATTTGAAACTGCGTTAGTGTGTAGCAGTTTATCTGGCTAGTTTTGCCACCATTTTTCATCAGCTAAACAATTCGCTCAACCGATTTCACAACAGGCGGCCGATATAAAAAAAAATGTTTGATGTCGGCAATAGCGTGGAAAAACGTCGTTCGTTTTTTTAAAACTCAGACTAAACAAGGTCTCTTTTTTTAAACGTAACAGAAGAATTGAATCAATTTTTCATCAAGATCCCAAAATTAAAACTTCTAAATGATGCAGACATTTTGGAATTTTCCTGGTGCCCGATCTAAGTTTTTGGCTCTTTTTCCTTTTCCCCTACCTGCCCGTGCCAGTTTGTAAGTACAAGATTCCTTTACATTGTCCAGTTGTATCAAAAACAAGCATGTGGCATGATTAAATCGTGGCAAACTTTTTTGGTCTTCATACTCAACGTTGTAAAACCATTAGTTACACCATAAAGTTGATGTTTAAAATTATTTGAGGTTGAAGGAGGAAAAAAAGCCAGGTTTAAATTTTTTTTTAAATGCGTGCAACTTATGAAAAACTCTAAAAAAGTGTTTCGAAAAACCGGTTTATGTAAATAACTTGGCAGTAAAACGTAGTACTTTTAAGCGTTCGAATTAGTTCATTCAAAAGTTTAGTTTTATCCTATATATTTTGTAGCGCAGTTTCCTTAAAAACCTGAAATTTTCACAAATGAAAAGTTGAAGAATGCAAGCAAAATAATACAAGACTGCTCGTATCAGGGCAAAGCCCTGAATGTTCCGACTGCCTTTTAAGGTTTATGGAGCAGCAGTAATAACATAAAAAATTAAATGAAATAAAATAAAATGAACTTTTTTTTCCAAAATTTGAAATTTTTTATGAAAATCATCCCCCCACACGCCATATAAAGTACGAAAAAGAGAGATTTCGTTCCTTGTAACAAATCAATTATGGCAAATAAGCTTCGTTCAACCAATTTGGAACGATTTATAAGACGGATTAAATCTCCGCTTACGCGTTAATAGCGCGAAGTATATCGCGCGTTAATTGTCCCAAATTGGTCAAAATTGCCAAAATGGCAATCTTTAAACCCTCATAACTTTACGAAAAATGATCACAGGTGAAATATCTTTTCAAATTCAAGTTCAGGACAACAATGGCTTTCGAATGATATAAAAAAATTCCGTCAAAAATGGCTAGTTAAAAAGTCGAAATTTGTCTGAAGAAAAAAAAAAACCCACCCCGAGCACAAATATTCCGTTACTTTCGTATCGAAAGTCGGAACAAAAAAAAGTCCGCTGCCTATACTAAAAACATTTTTTGGGTTAAAACCTTGTTAAACAGAATCACCTAAAGCAATTGAGATTTTCTTTCATTAAAATTTTTAAGCATCCCAAAAAAGGGTCGTCGCTCTAGAGTGAAGCATCACAATAAGCCAACCAAGTCAGATTTACGACTTGGATGACCTATTGTGATGCTTCACTCCACTGCTTTGACCCTTTTTATACAATGACTTCAATGAAAACTACAATGACTTTACTTCACGAGAAAGTGGTCGGCCATGTTTTCACGGAAAAATTGTGATATAAGAAATTCAATTCAATTATCTATTCTAAAATTTTTATTTTTTTTTTAGTTTTAGGCACTACATTAAAGTTTTGTTGACAAAAGTTATCATTAGTATTAAAAAAATATTAGTTGAAACGGTTACGCAGTTTGCATGCACGTAAATCAAAATAGTTTGCCGCTCGAAGTAATAATCCGAGTTTTCATTTTGAATCGAGCTTTCATCATTCAACAAGCTGTAGTCGCCGATACTTTTTGTTTCTGAAACTTTTTCATTATTTGTAGGTGCAGTTTCATTTTTCATCAGGTGATAGAGACCCACTTTTTGAAGCACGAACTCCGGTGGGGTATGCACTCCGTACAATTTACGGATAAGTTCTTCTGATAGCTCTGGTCTAGTTGTTGACATTGATAACCAGTTTTCATTTGTCAAGCACAAAATATCTTCAATCGACGAATCACCGCGGAAATATTTCATGAAATGTTGCAAGTCGTGAAAACTTCCTTTGAACATGTCACACATCTCATTTTTGTTCAGACTTTTTGAAGACACTTTCTCTAGCTTTGCGTCAAGCTTGCGCATTAAAAAATTGGTTCTCGGGTCAGTTGCGTGAGATTTGTACATGTAGTGGTAAGTTTTATTCACAACTGATGCCAAAACACTCCTGTCCAGACTAAGATCAGAGAAAAAAGAGATAAACTCAAAATTTGAAAAGTAAATGTTTTCATTTCCCAATTTGCGAATTAGAATATCGAAGTTATGGATGTCGAGTGCATCCAGTGTTTTTCCTGTATCGAGTATAAGTTGGATTTTTCTGTTGGTATCTTGCTCTGATTCGGCTGTATCCAAATATGACTGGATAATTTCCAGGGTTTCTGATGAGTTCCACATGTTCACATCCATATGTCGTAGGCACTTCTGGATCTCACATGGGCTCATGTTTTTGATCGACTCCAGTTTTGCTAAAATGTACCGCAATTTAGAAACTTAGCAAAAATTCGAGATTATCTTGCTCGCAACTGTCTCAATTTTTCATTATGCTGTTGACAAGAGTTACAAATATAAAACGGAAAGGCAACTGCTTTAGTAAAGAAATTGAAAAATAGGAAAAATTACAAAAAAATATCACATATTTTTGTTTTCAAATGTTGTATAGGTTTTGTATGTTTTTGTTTCAAAATCCGTCCACTCGGCCACGGCTGCTCAAACCACTCGGCTACGGCTGCTCTGTATTTGGTGAAAATGTTCTGAAAAATGAAAAAAAATTAAACCAATTTTCTCGCACAGAGACAATTTTGAGGCCCCAAATCATCCCTGAAAAGCTTAAAAATGTTAGCAAACTTGACCAGGGGCGGATCTAGGATTTTCTCGAGAGGGCGGGTGGATTTTCAAAAAAATTTCTTCGAAAATTTGTTCCACCTTTTTTTTAGTCGACCAAAATGATTTTCCGAGCTCTGCCAAAGCACTACAGAGACCCTTTTTGGCTAAAATTTCTGCGCAGGAAAACATTTTGAAAAAGCAGGCCAAAAAAGGCGTTTTTAGACAGTTTTTGGAAAATTTTGACCAAAAAAATCGCGTTTTTCCGGCGCGCGCTCCCCCCGCAAATTAGGGTCCGTCACCAAAAATAATATCTCAAAATAGTACAAAGGGGGACCCTTTTGTGTCAGCAGGGGGGTGAATCCATATTTACGTTTCAAAATTGACATTTGCACTCTCAAATTAGTGAACAAAGTAACTAATAAGTTCACTTACAGTATTGAAATTTGAGATAGTTCCAGCATGAAAAGAATTGGGAGTCGGTTCTGCTGGTACATGTCAGAGTAGCTAGTGAGTTGAGAGATGGATCCTCATTGTTCGCCTCAACTGCCAACGCATCCGCACAGCCAATCAGAGCCGACATCTCCGATTCCGAGAACTCCAATGCTCTCATTTGTTCCATATTGTATACTGCATTGGCAGCAACGGAGTAAAATGATTTAGACAGCAAGTTTTGGGTTTGGTTCAAGGAGGGGTCTAGGAAACAATAAAGAGGAGCTATGGTTGCAAATGTGAAGCCGTTGTCTGAAGTCTTCCGCTCCAAAATCCTTTCTCGGATTACACCACCCAGTTGCAATGTGATCACGCATTGTGAAATTCGACTTAGATAGACATTGAAAGTGTAATGAGTCATCATCTTCACCCAGTTTGGAGATACGAAGCAGACAAGGTTGCCTAAAATGTCCAAATCTTTTCTAGTCGCCAGGACTAGTTTGTCAGGTTGGCACGCAAAATAAGCGTCCACCCACGATGTCAACACACTCGATGGAACCAACTTGTGGGCTGTGAAACCAATGGCGAAGATAGCTTCAGAGCAGAATTTACTAGATGCAACGAATCCAACAGGCAACTCCACTAAAGTTGGTCCGGCTAGAGCATAAGCCTCAAGTTGACTGATAGACTTTTTGTCATCCATTTGTGGAATGAATTCTTTAGCCAATCTTTGATGGCCTTCTCGAGACGTGACTTGTAAAGATGCAAAGTGCAAATAGTCAAGCCAGTAGGCTGAATTTAGAGGTATAAGAGCCCCCTCGTCAGAATATTTGAATGACCGAACAAGGCTAAGTTTCTTCGAGTCGTCGCACAAAATAAAGTCGAAGCTTCTTAAATATTGATCCGAGATCTTTTTCGACTGCAACAAACTATCAGCTAGCTTAACATGACAGAATGAAAGAATATTTACCTGCTTCCGAATTATTTTGCCTGCGAATTCATTCGAAACGAAGCTTTCAAAACAAGGCAAAATCGCTCTGAAGAATTCGTGCTCAATGAGATCGTTTTCAATTTTCTGGAAAATTACAAACTTTTGCAGGTCGTTCATACATGAGCAATCAGATGCAATCAGTTCACGCATCTCTTTTAAATCTTCAATGGACAGTTGTATCAGTTCTGATGAATCAAACAAGCACAGAGACAGCTTGCTCCTCGAAATCGCATCCTGATTTATGACTCCGTTTGATGCGTGACAGTAGGACTTGTAATATCCAAAGAGTGCCAATTTTTGACCCGCTGAAAGAAGACTTGAGTTGATATTTCCAATCTGGGAGCAGAGCAGTCTTATGTTCAGTTGGAACTCTTTCAGCTGAGAAAAATGGGAGTAAGGACTCATAAGGAATCTCAGGACGGAGTTCGATGAGTCATACTTGGTGGCGTAATGTTCAGAGAGTTCTAGAATTGTATGGTCAGATTTTTTTATGACGGCGTGCATAAATGATGGTTTGAACTGGTACTTCGAAGCTAGTTGCTGTAAAGTGTTAGAATCTAAAGCCGGCACTAGATTCAATGGAATTGGCTTGGAAGTACTCACTAAGTAGTCGATCAGTTTTTGCAGAACGGCTCTTGCAGCTGAAGTTGAGGAGAAGTCAGTTTCTCGGGTCAATGAATACAAATCGTTGTGCTGAAGCAGCATATCTAAATAGGATGCGCATGAAAGCAGAACTTGAGCAGATTTTTCACTCAACACCAAGTCACTCAGTCGTCTCAAGTTTTCGTTCAGGTTTCGAACTAGGCTGTGACAAGAGGCTTCCTTTCCATATTTGGTATGAAGAGCCGACAGGTCATTGGCCATTTCGTTCAGTCGTCTCAGTGGCAGTTCGTACTCGAATATTTGCAGCTGACTTTCAGATAATCCGTCCAAATACATGCTGTAATATGTCATCAAGCCACTGTCCCAAAGAGCTATTGGCCGGTAAGACCCCCTCACCACGTTTTTCAAAATCACAAACTTTCCAGGAAGTGTGTTCCAAGGCTCCTCCCCACTTGGCAAGTCTTTCACAGTTGTCCAGACTTTCTCAGACGGAATATTGGAGAGGAAGAAGTCGCCAGTTTGAAGTGGCAGGTGCGGGGTTCGAACTGCCGCGGGTGCGAGCTCACGCATGATGTTTTCGTACTGCATGTTGAGGTTTTCTAGCGTCAGCGACGTGAGGTTTAAAATTGACACATTTTTAAATCCATGGGGCAGATTTTCATAGCTCTGCAGAATTGAAGATCTTTTTTCTTCGCCTAGTCTCTCGGATAGAATGTCGGATACGTTAACTCTTATTTTCTTCACGTCAAGAAGTTTGTTGGCATCTGGTCTAGATTCAGCCAAAGTAGCCAGATATACGAATGAAATAAGCAGCCAATTTGGGAGAGTCATTTTGCAGAGCCCTTTATCTTTTTCTTTTTCAGAAAAAGAATCGATATTTTAAGTGACTGCAACTTTCAAGTAATTACAAATATTGAAGGGGAGTTGATTTCGAAATATCAATTGTTGGGACTCTGTTACTAGCGCTTTTTAATAAGGCAAATCGGATTTGGGGAATTTTAATGAGTCTTTAGCAGTTTCCTCGACTGTGAAAGAGTAATGATTCCGCTAATGGATACGAATACACCTAAATGAGGAAGCAAAATTATTCAAATGAGCTGAAGCGGGTTAAAAAGAATGGAGCTAAATAAATGTGAGAAACTGACAATAGCGAGGGAAAGATAACATTTCATTTTTTCCGTGAATTAAATATTTTTATTATTATTATGACGAACAGTAAGTTTTTCCGCAAATTACTTTTCTAATTAATTATTAAATCATATTTACAACAGTTTTGTTGAATTAATTTTCTTATTAACTTTTTCTGTCATAAAAATGACAAAGAAGCGAAATGAGTTTTCTCTTAGTGAAATTTACTTCTGAGCAAGGCTCCAAACGCACCAAATCTTTGTTCATCTATGAGCAGTAAAAAGTCAATGCTATCTAAAAACAATTAAAAAATTGATGATTCGACAAATGTCGTACGCCATGTGGCATTTAGAAAACAATAAGTCGTAAATAGATCAGTGAGAAAAGATCACAAAAAAAACTTCCTTCCATCAATAAATTTGTTCACTTACATACTCTTGATTTATTGGCACTGGAAAAAAATTTAACGCCTTTTCATAAATAATTTCTCTGAGTGTCTTTAAAGGAGAGGAAGAGTTGGAAAAATGTGGATTGAAAGGTTAGGATAAAGTGGTTGAAATTTGTGGATAACAGGTGAGGGGAAATGGAACGTGTCAGAGAAGCACCTGAGGATCACTTCCTGAATTGGGTCCGATTTCCTCCTAACAAAGAATTTTTAAAATTCTATCAGATGAGGTGGAATTAATGACACGGAACATCTTCTGAGCCGCAACTGGATACTCTGAATCAAGAGTAAAAGCAAATCTTGAGGATAGGATTTGGGGCAACCAAATAGGATTTGCGAGGTTGTTTTGTAGGTATTAATTTCAAATCTTAACAAAAAGCTAATTGACTTAGTTTTGTATAGCAAAAAAGTATGATATCTAAGAGTCAGAAGGCGATCTTAATCTCACAGTTTTTTTTCCAACTCAATTTAATTCTTTTTTCAACACACAAAACGAGGCACCAAAAACAAGTAGATAACCAGAGACAGGAGCCGGTGCAAGCAAAAACAAAGTAATAGCTTATTCTATTAAAAAGTTTGAAATATTCAAAAAACAAAAGGAAAGAAAAAAAAACAGGAAATAAATTCGTTGCTATTATTTCCAGGAAGCCACTTTTTATCTTCGTTTGAGTGATCCAAAAGTTCAGATTGATTGGCACAATTTTGGATATTTTTTGACAGAGGCTAGAAGTACTCTATGATACGCACCCACACAGGGGCGGAACTAGGATTTTCTCGAGGGAGGGGGGCTGATTTTCAAAAAGATTTCGAAAATTTTGACGACCTTTTTTTTTTAAGCTAAATTGATTTTCCGAGCTCTACTAAAGCGCTAAAAAGACACTGTTTTGGTCAAATTTTCTACACCGCAGGAAATTTTTTGAAAAAACAGGTAAAAAAAACCGTTCTTGGGCACTTTTTGAAAATGCTGACAAAAAAACCGCGTTTTTTTGCGCGCGCTCCCCCTCAAAGTTAGTATTTATTGGCGCCAAAGGCGCTTGTAAAAAGTTTTTAGGGTCGGTCGGCCAAAAATGGATTTCTGAAAAAGTACCAAGGGGGGACCCCTTGGGTCGGCAAGGGGTCGAATCCCTGAGGGAAAGACGTCTCACCCCCCCCCCCCCCCCCCCTAAATCCGCCCCTGCACCCACATAAACAAAAAAGACAAAGTTGATCCTCGTGAAAATGGACGCATTACTAACAATCAACCTCGGCCTGATGCAAAAACAAGGGATAGTTCAACAAATTAGATCAATGATTTTTGCGATTCTTTAAACAAGCTTTGAAGTTGATTTGAATGGTCAGACTCAGACATAATTATTGAGATTTCATTTTTTGACAGTTTTTCTTTGACTTTTTTTATTCATAAAGCAGAACTACTTACGTTTTTATTCGGCGAAACAAAAAACTACAAGATTTGACACGAGAGTTTTCCGGAAAGAATAGATGAAAGACGCATTTGATAAGTCTGTGGACAAAGTGACCACTTTGATACTGTTCCAAGAAAATCGTTTGAGTTGCCGCTAGGACCAAATCGCACCTGTATTGCATTCAAAGTGGCGAAAGTTAATCAGGGGATTTAGTTTTGGGAAGTGCAAATCCTAAGTGAGTGTAAGTTGTATATATTTAGCGACATGCGCAAATGCCGACAAATGCGGGTAAACAAGATTCCAATAGAGATAGCTATTCGGTACAGGGGGAAAGAGTTAAGTGTTCTAAACAAAAGGCTCTGATTAGATTATCCTCAGCTTTCATTCACAACTTGTTCCGGGTCCAACGGGGGTGCCGGGAAGCACGGAGCTAATCTGCTTGGAGGAAAAGAGACACAATTGCTGACAGGATAACTGGATTAGGATAAAATTGTCACTTGCATCTACCCCATTTCAAATGCAATTCTTCTTCGCTGCTTGATACCATATTTTATTTTATGATATTATTTGTTTCTTAATCAACCGCAGATTTTGCAAGACGGTGCAATGAATACCGATATCGGTCTTGGCTATGTTTTTTTTAAACATTTTTAGGCGAGTTTTTTCCATTCGATGGCTTAAACAGAAGAAAAAAGTATGCTAGAACGGTTGAAAATAAAACGATATGTAGAAAGTCTGGGTCTGATTTTGTGGAAAGTTGACATTGGCATCTTTTCTGCTGAATTTTTTTTTATAGCCAAACTGCAATTGAGTTTTAAAGCAATAGTCTAAGACCGCTCCGATAAGTGTTATTAGATGATCCAATTTAGATAATTATATTTCTAGGAGCAAAATCTAACTGAAGTTTCCTATGCTTTTTTTTCAAATTCTAAAAAGTTTGATGGTTATTACTTACAGTCAAAGCAAGAACATCAAGCCCACTCATTTGATTTTTTCGAAAATTCAAAATTTTAAATTTTCAGGATTTTTGAATATGTCTTAAGTTTTAAATTAATCATTTTTTCTGATAATTTTTAAACGTTTCTCAATTTTCCGGAAAGCGTAATAAAACACAGTTTTGATGCTCCATCTAAATAACTGGTTAGAGCATGAGTTCGAGTGCGCGTAGTTTAGTGTGCTGCACTAGCGAGTGCTGTGCCCAGGATGGTCTTCAGTTTGGTCTTGAGTTCCGCGTTGGCCTCTTTTATCTGCTGAGCTGCCTCCAGGTGTCGCCTCTCCCCCTCCGCGTGTCTCTCTCTCTCCTCCTCCTCCACATTCTCCGCAGTCTCTTCCAGCTCATTCAACCTAAAAATAGCCAACGGTTCTCAAAGTTCAAACAAAATTTGATGCCCTTAAAACCCCCCTTTGAATTTCTAGAACAATTTCTGATGGGCACTTTTTTTGATGAAATCAACCCAATTTGAGAAAACTGGATCAATAGTTAAAATTTTCATTTCGCTGGGAAATCTGAAATATGAATACCTTTTCGAAACTAAAAGTCGATCACGTTTTTTGTGACCTTTTAACTTTCGCTGTTCGATAGCGGAGTTTGCCTTCCCGAACAAAATTTAAGACACTTCCTGAAAAAAGAACAAAATTTAAGACACTTCCTGAAAAAAGAACAAAAAAATCACGTTCATCGGCTCCTAATAACTCATCAAACTATGTGGTTGCCCTGCGAGTCAGCGAAACTTGAGCTTTATTAAAAACTGACAAAATTAAAAAAAAAGGCTGTTATTTTTTCTCAACGTTTTTTTTACTTATAATCACATAAGCCTTTTTACATAATGTGAAGCAAGAAAAACCCTTTGACTTCTTTTTTTTGGCAGAGAAAAAAACAATTTCCGAAAAATAATATATTTGTTAAGGCTCAACTAAAATGACTTTCCAAATTTTGAATTGTCTTAAACAATTTTGAGCAAAATGCATAAAATGTTCATTACGCTTTGTGCGTATGTTAAAGCTATTACTTTTACGAAAATTTTTTTTCGCACTAGAGTTTCATAGAAAATAATTGATTATAATGTATTATATCGGCAAAAATCATGACCAATCTAACCATAGAAACGGACCTTTAGTGAACTATAATAGATAGTTTTTAACATTCAAAATTGCATTATAACCGATTATAACAATTTAAAAATTTAAATTTTTTGTATCTTATAATAGAATCTTTTTTTGTTCACAAAATTCATGAAAATTGAATTTTTTTTGCAGATAAGAATTATTTACTCTGTTTGTTGCAGCGTTCTGGAAAATCAGAACCCGAACGAACCCATTCATCCCTTTGTACACACACACACATACACACAATAACACACACACACACACACACACACACACACCTTTCAACCTACCCGACACCCCCTTCCTCGCTTCCCTTCACGAGGGGGGGGGGGTACACTTTTAAACGGGGAAGGGGATGGTTGTGGTAATTGGGGGAGGTGTGTGATAAACTAGGGGGAACAAAAGTTAAGACATTACGTTCAGTAACCAACCCTGCCTCCGGGGGGGGGGATATTCTAAAATGAAGCTATAAATAAGATGGGGGACAAGTAAGGATAAAATTGGATAAAGGAGGGTGTAACAAAGAGTCAATAAAATTTGAGAGACTAAAATTTCATAAGAAAAAAATATGAAGGTAAAAGTTGGAAGTTGAAAACAAAAACAGATAAAAAGTTTCATTTTTGAAATGTAATAATAAAATCGGTTTTAAGCCAAAAGTAGCTTTGAATTTGCAAAAACACTGCACTAGGTTTGAAATTTTTAGACGAACTGAATTTTTTTCATAATCCATTATAATGGTTTGTAATCAATTAAAATGGAGTTAACTGATTTGACAAAATTTTTAATCCATTATAATTGAACATTTTTTTGCAGAGATTGACGATGAAAACCTAGTATAATTGATTTTCATCCGTGAAACTTCAGTGAGGCTACGCTTCAAGATATTTTTCTATAAAATCCGACTTCATCATGTTGATATCTGCAACGCGATGGAGAAAAAATTGGCCGGATGCGGCTGTTTTGCTCATCATAAGTTGTCCAAACAAAAACTTAGATGACACGAATTAAAGGGAAAAATCGATAAAAGCAAATAATGCGCGCATTATCAAGGCCTAGCAGTCATCTTTCATACTGTTTGAGAATATTTGGATTATGAATAAAAATCTGAATAATCATTTGAATTAGAAATGAAAGCAAAGTAGTAAACAAATTAATCAAGAGTGCCTGAAAGGAGGATAACTATTTTTTCAAGATCTAAGATTTTTTAAAATAGAAATCTTTTAGTTTGAGTGACACTTTTTGACAAGTTGAAACTTGAATTCTTTTGAGCTTCAGTTGAAATTGCTTTTGTTCGGATCACGCAAAGAGTCTTTTTTTCAAGGAAGCTCTTAGTGGGTTCCATACCAAAGCATTTTTTGCGTAGTTTTGAGTTTTAAGCAATTTCTCAATTTCGAGAAAAAATTGACGATTGTTTTCGGCGTTCAGACCAATTTGAAAAAAAAACATGTCGCCTGCAAAGATGTCGGATGAAGTGCACAAAAACCGTTTGTAGCTAACGAGACTCCCGTAGTCAAAGGTGGTATCATAATGAAGCTCTTCAAGTGATTTTTTTTTCAATTTTGACCAGTTTTTTCAAAAATTTGACTGCGGCGCTGAAAATTTGGCAAAAACACCGTCTTTTTAGTCTTTTAGGAGAGCTCGGAAAATCAATTAGGGGAGCGGTGGTGAAGCGGTTACGTCTCCGCCTCTCAATCGAAAGGTCGGATGTTCGAGGCCCACCATGATCCGTGCTCGTTGCTTGAGGGTGAAGCAGCATTACCCAGCCCAGAAAAATAACCAAAAAAATAGCATGTAGTTCTTAAATAGGGGCACAACAGCGGTTCGCCGTGATGAGCTGTACAGCTCTTGTGTTGGTCCTTCCCCCGTGGATGAATGGTCTTAATAACAAATTGCCTAATAACAATTTGGTCGACCTAAAAAAAAGGTTGTCAAATTTGTCGAAAATTGTTTGAAAATCCTCCCTCGCCCCCCCCCCCCTCGAGAAAATCCTAGATCCGCCTCTGGATGGCACCATACTGAAAACCTATTAATTGTTTCAGATTATTGTTAGGAAAAACGCAGAAAAGTTATATCTGTGTTGAGAAAAACTGCTGATAAATGTTCACTATTCAAAATTTGTTTGAAAAACATGTTTGAAATTAAATTCTTTTTTATAATTACGGCTACAGAAGCTTCTATGCAACTTGCAAGTTATCGATAAATTTTCTCCGAAAATCTTTCGTTTCATGCGAACCAAAAAAAAGTGAAAACGAAGAAAATAAAAATTATGATAAAATTTTGAACCTTTTCGAACGTTAAGTGCTTATAATTACTTCCAAAACCTAGCTAAAGTTACCCATTTCCGTCAATTCTAAAACATTTTGAATCCATTTTTTTGACTTATTTTTGCTTCATTTTTTGCAAACTTTATTTTCAAATATAAAAATTGATTTAAATTGGTATATGCATCTTTTTATTCCTACTTTCAGTTTATTCCTACTTTCAAATATCATCCGGATTATACAGATTTTTGTTTTAACTATTATTTACTTGAAACAAGGTTGCAAAATTTTCCTTTCATTTGATTTTTTTGGTGATATTTGTTCTGAAAAAGTATAAAAAATTCGTGCTGCGAAAATTGATATTGATTGCAATCAAATGTTTTGATTTTTGTTATTGATTCTCATTATGCACTTATTCCATAAAACATTGCAACAAAATATTTCACAAAAAGTTTTGCCAATTTAGTAAAATTGACTAAATTATACACAAAAAAGCCCAATTTTACATATTAATAATTTTTTATTTTTGTAAATTGTACGATTAACAATTTTTCGTTAAAAAAACAAGTATCTGATAAACAAAGTGCTCTCAATCAACAAAAAAAATGTTAAACTTTTTTGAAGTTACCCTCAAACTTTTCAAAGCGATTTTTGAGAGTTTTTACCCTTACGATAAACCAGGTTATTGCAATCAGGTACTAGAATTACCAACTCGATTTGTTAAAGTTTCGTTGTTTTGTTGTCTTTTTTTTGGCTGCATTGGTTTTGGTGTATTTTTCACTTGTTTGCCTCTTATTGCGTCGTTTAATGACCAAAAAACGTTTTGTTTCCTTATGTGCTTTGAAGGAAAGGACTCAAAATATTTCTACTTATTAAGAATTTTTTAAAAGGGTTTCTGCGGAGCAATTTTCTGTTTTGTTACCGCTTGGTAAAGTTTGTTCCGATGCTAATTTTTCATTCTAGTGTCTGAGCATAATTTTTTTCGAAAATATCTTCATTTATTTTGATAGATCTAGTTGTTTGTAAGGGATAAAACATCTATATTACTCTAAAACATTGTTAATATGACTTTTCAGTTTTCGATTAAGCTCTCGTTCAGTTTGCGACTTGTGTATAACACTTTGATTTCAGTGCCTATATGGCTTTCGTAAATAATATTTGAGCAGAACATGTCTTTTTTTCCAATATAATTTTGCTGAACAATTTTGGTTGATTTTCAGCTACTTGGTTGTCGGCTTTAATTCGGTTGGCTTATTTGCCTAATATTTTGTTTCCGCCAAATTTCCGATATTGTTTATGAACTTTTGGCCCCAAATTTAAGTTTTTGAATGCTCAAATTTAACGTCTTTTGGAACTCCTTCCGAAAAGTTGATATATTCACGCAAAAAAAACTTCATTTTCATTTTTTTTGTTTTCTAGTTGTTTCTTCAACGATAACACGCGTTTGCGTTCGAAGTCTTCTTTGATAGTCCTTGAGTCTCTTGCTGTTTCAATCTTATGTGTATTGTATTGGGATAAGCTTCGACAAAAAATACGTTTTGGACAAGCCAACTGCTCTCATTGAAAATAACAACAAAATGTTTTTAAAACACTTCAAGAATTTTTGTTTCATGGAATTGTTTGGTAATCCTTTGTCTCGTACGGAGGTCAACCCGGGTATTTTGATACGACGATTCCACAGAAAAGCTTTCCTTGAGGTAGAGAAAATCGGCTGAAAAATTGCTCTCGATGCCATAGATGTTTCAATGTACTTAATAAGAAGATGGAAACGTCATTTTAAACTACTTCTAAGAACGATTACTAGGTTTTGTTTAATTAAGCATTTCAGCTCCTTAAGAGTTTGCAGTAACATACAAAACAAGTTAACTCTGTTCAACGACATAAATTGCTTGTGCCTCATCGGGTTACTGAAAAGAAACTTTCTAAAACACAAAAAAATATGATCCAAGCTACATCAAAGTAGTATAATCCCTTTTATTGTACTAATTGGTTTTCAACGTGTAGAACTATCTTCAATAATTTTTCAAAAAATAGAGTGGGATATTTTGAGTGATGTTTTAAGCAGGACGATTAAATTGGCTGGAAACTCTTTTTTCGATTTTACAGAACTTCACATTATTTTTTTTGCGAATTATGTCCATCCGAAACGTAACAGCAACAATTAACTTTGTGACTTGAACCCGGGAATAGAAAAATGTAGAGCGGATAAGAAACGTTGAGAACGCATCTATGGTAAAAATGCTCGTGCGTAAACCAGTATTGTTAAAATAGATACTTGAGTAGATAAATGTCGAAAAACGATCAATGCTGAAAGCTGACACTACTATCAGCCATGAATATGCCGGCCTGATTTTTTCCAGCTATAGATTTGTATGTGTTAAAAGTTTAAAACATCATTTATAAAATAGCCAACATACAACAGGAAAAATGTCAATTAACTGGAGAAAATCGCAAAGTACAGAGTAAGAAAGTATGAGACAACTTGATCAGTAGAACATTTATTGTTCCGACTTTCGATGCGGAAGTAACGGAATATTTGTGCTCGGGGTGGGTTTTTTTTCTTCAGACAAATTTCGACTTTTTAACTAGCCATTTTTGACAAAAATTTTTTATATCATTCAAACGGTATTGTTGTCCTGGGCTTAAATTTGAAAAGAAGTTTCAACTGTGATCATTTTTCGTAAAGTTATGAGGGTTTAAAGATTGCCATTTTGGCCATTTTGACCAATTTGGGACAATTAACGCGCGATATAATTCGCACTATTAACGCGTAAGCGGAGATTTAATCCGTCTTATAAATCGATCCAAATTGGTTGAATGAAGCTTATTTGCCATAATTGATGTGTTACAAGGAACGAAAACTATCTTTTTGTACTTTATATGGCGTGTGGGGGGATGATTTTCTTAAAAAATTTCAAATTTTAGAATTTTTTTTTCATTTTATTTTATTTCATATAATGTTTTTATGTTATTACTGCTGCTCCATAAACCTTCAAAAGCAGTCGAAACATTCAGGGCTTCGCCCTGGTACGAGCAGTCTTGTTCTTTTTCGGATGGGAATTCTAAAACCAAAATCTTTATGATTTTTTGCGCTATCAAAGTTATTCAAAATTAGCCAAGACTGCTCGTATCAGGGCGAAGCCCTGAAAATTCCGACTGCCTTTCAATGTCTATGGAGCATTAATAAGATGAAAAATTTCAATGTAATAAAAAAAAATTTTGAAAAAATTTGAGATTTTATGTAAAAACATCCCCCCACACGTCATATTAAGTACAAAGTGATAGATTTTGCGCCTATTAACAAATCAATTATGGCATATAAGCGTCTTTTGACCAATTTGGAACGATTTCTAAGACGGATTAAATCTCCGCTTACGCGTTAATAGCGCGAATTATATCGCGCTTTAATTGTCCCAAATTGGTCAAAGTGGCCAAAATGGCAATCTTTAAACCCTCATAACTTTACGAAAAATGATCACAGGTGAAATATCTTTTCAAATTTGAGCTCAGGACAACAATACCTTTCGAATGATATATTCCGTCAAAAATGGCTAGTTCAAATGTCGAAATTTGTCTGAAGAAAAAAAAAACCCACCCCGAGCACAAATATTCCGTTACTTTCGTATCGAAAGTCGGAACAAAAACAAAAGTCAAGTCGCGATAGGAAAAACTTTCAGCTCAAGCAAATTCTTCTACTAAACGTTTTCAGTGTGAACAATTTCCCCCGAATGAAAACACGAAAGATCACACGACCTATTTAAGTGGTTGCATTTGAACTGTAAACAAGACTGCTCGTATCAGGGCGAAGCCCTGAATGTTCCGACTGGCTTTTAAGGTTTATGGAGCAGTAATAACATTAAAAAATAAAATAAAATGAAACAAAATGAAAATAAAATGAAAAAATGAAAGGAAAAAAATTAGAAAAAAAAAGGAAAAATGAAAATTTTTTATGAAAATCATCACCCCACACGCCATATAAAGTACTAAAAGAAAGATTTTGCTCCTTGTAACCAATCAATTATGGCAAGTAAGCTTCATTCAACCAATTTGGAACGATTTCTAAGACGGAGTAAATCTCCGCTCACGCGTTAATAGCGCGATATATGTCGCGCGTTAATTGTCCCAAATTGGCCAAAATGACAATTTTTAAACCCCCGTAACTTTACAAAAAATGATCACAGGTGAAATATCTTTTTAAATTTGAACTTAAAACAACAATACCTTTTGAATGATATAAAAAATTCCGTCAAAAATGGCTAGTTGAAAAGTCGAAATTTGTCTGAAGAAAAAAACCCACCCGAGCACAAATATTCCGTTACTTTCGTATCGAAAGTCGGAACAAAAACAGCATGACAAGTAATGCCAAACATTTTCGAGAATATAGAATACTGGTCAAAATTGAGCTTTAGTTTTGCAGAATCTATAAAATGTTCAGTTTGTTATCTGTGACTTCGATGGCCGCGATTTTCAATTTTCATTGATTTGAACTCTTAATGACTAACATTATTTAAAAAAATCAGAAAAATTATACATCCGCATAACTGCAAAATTTTTTTCGATCACTATTCTTTCTTCATTACGAGGCCAAACTGTGCATTCTCTGCATTGTAAGCGGAATCCGTAACAGGCAAAAATCAGATTTGTTGCGGAATCAGCAATGCCACAAACAAATACCTGAACAATGTACCGCTCAAAAGTGCTCCAAAAATAGGCGAATTGGCTCAATCCGCAACTGCATTTGCGGAAGCCAGAACAGTTTGTGGAGTCCACAAACAAATGATAAGACATTTGTATCGTTAAATTGAGCTGTCACGGAATCCGCAACTGTAAGTGCAATCCGCAAACTGTAAGTGAAATCCGCAAATTGTAGTTGAAATCCGCAAATTGTAAGTGGAATCCGCATTTTGTTTGCGGATTCCATTTACATATATGTTTATATGTGGTAACGTTTTAATTTATATCTTTTATTTACTAGGTGTTTACCAGCAAGTTCAATCTCAGCTACGTTGAACGGCTACCAGTTGAATTACCTGTCAATCTCAATTCCCGTCTCCAACTTCGATTTCGTTTCCTGTGACCCAACTTCGATCCCAGTTCCTGTCACCAACTTTGATCCCAATTCCTGAAACCCAACTTCGATCCCAATTTCTTCCATCAATCTAATTTCCTGCAAAAGTGAAAAAATTGAACAAACTTATGAAGTAAGCTCGCATCTAAACTCATCAGTTCATTTCAATTAATTATTTCAATTAGTTAATTCAAAAAATATAAAAAATATTTTAGTTTCGCGATTTTCGAGTATTTTCAAATTGCGAACATATAGTTTGATAAGGGACAATTTTTGGGAACACATTTTTGTTTTTGTAATTAACATTTATTTCAGCTGTAGTTGTTCATGTTGTTTTGTTATTTTTTTAATCTAAAACGGATTTACTCAAATTAGTTTCTTCTAATAGATAGTTTACTTGCTATGAGCAAATTACACCATATAGATAGTTTACTCTTTATGAGCATTTTTGACTGGGCTGGCATAGTTTTCAGACCATAACCAATACTGCATACAGTAAAAAGAATACGGCAAATTACGGTTAATTTAAGGAGCTCAAATAATAATAAACAGTTCAAGTTGTTCATTCCAAGTCATAAAAAAATCCTGGGCGGACTCGGCCATATTATGTCTAAATACTTCACTTTAGTTATCCTCGACGGCATATCTACCACGGCATGCCTTTTTATGGCATCGGATTGTGCTCATGACAAAATTTCTGTGTTCGTTGAGCTTGAGAGATTTGATCAGAGTGTCCAGCTAACCCTCGTTTTTTGCTGGCAACAAATCCCATGTTTCACCATGCACAGAGTAGCAAGATTGATGGCATCCAAGAAATTCTGAGGTGCTATACTGCCCAAAAATTTAGCAGCACATCGTGTGGATGATAAACCAATGGCCTTTCTGGTTAGTGGTGTAGCTGGAACCAATATAAAAAATTTGCCCTATTGTTTCCTCATCAAGCCAACGAATTTTTTTATTGCCGAACAGATTGCAAAAATTTGGCTAATTGGGTCAGTGATATCACTCAGACCGCAGCAAATTTCTTCCCAAAAGGGAGCACAAAAAATAAATCATATTTGTTTTTGGAAAAACAACGAAATTGAAACTAACAGCTACATACCGAAAAACCTTCATCAGCAAGCTCCGCCCTAACAGAAGGCATTCGCAAGGTGACATCAGCCTTTTCGCTGGAACTCATTACAGCAAATGCTCGTTTCTTCGAGCAATCGAATTTCAAATAGTCAACACAGAATTTTTCTCCGGCGCACAAGATAGTGTATCCTAGATAAAATCACAAATTAGAATACGGTGTATTATAAGAAAACGGTAAATTAAAATACCGATAAAAATAAGAATCAGTTGCATCCGGAATAGAATTATAAATTTTCAGGATATCAGATGAAATCGGTGATCATACATATTATCAGGATAGGTAGATGTCAGTAATTAGTAGATTAGTTTTACATGTGATTAGTAACATGATAATTTTACCTGTGTTACATCGTTGATGCATGGAGCAAACTTCAAGGGAATGTCATTTTCTGGCAACTCAAAAAAATCAAGGCGACTCAAAATCTCTTCCTGCGGTTTTTCCTTCTTGTTTGTTTTTTAATGGCCTTGAGCTCTGAGGGTTTTTTCGTGTCTAGATTTCTCAGCAGCCTTGATCATAAATTTTTTAAGAAAGCTTGTGGCAGTGACTCGTTTCCTTGATTGGCCGTGTGATTCGTTTCTCAAATTGGAGTACTTCACGTATAAACTGCTACAGCATGATGGTCCATTCCCCGCAGTTTTCTGAGGTTTGTCGACCCAACGAACTGTGCAATGGGACACGAAAGGGTCGATGATGATGACAATCCTTTTTTGACATTCCCAGTTTGTTCGGAAAAGACTCATCAAATCCCTGTGCAGCCGTCTGGGGTTGAACGATTGCTTCTCCTTTCTCGAATTCCGCCTTCTGCTGATGACACAAGTATGATTGTTCGCAAAATTTCTTATATTCCATGCTGCTGCGTTTTCTTTTCTGTCTTCTGGCACATTAAAGATGGCATATTCCGGCCAATCAGACCATTTAACCTTTACGCACCAATCGCTGATTAATGAGAAAATACAGATGGAAGTGACGGCATCGAGGACTTGTACGTTTTCCTTCACACAATAAGTTCTACTTAGCATGATGACAAGGATGAAATACTCTAGTATGACTGAACTGAGGACCGATTGAATGATTGAAACAAAATGAGTCTTGGTTCAAGAATTGACTAATGACAATTTCCTTGATGCAGGACTAATGCGTCACTAATAATGATGGCTTCGCTGATAAGAACTGCACTGTCTAGTTCCGCTTGTCAGTGAAGCCTTCAATATCAATTAGCCGTCTTATCTTTAAGCAGTCACTATGGCATAGCAGGCATAACAGTCATTAGCAGTCATTATGACATAGATGCTACAGTCGCCTGGTGTGCTAAAAATAGTGGAAAGTGTCGAAACTATTCCTTGGTGGACTCTTATCTTGATCCTGGTGTTTCAATTAAATTGGTGCTGATAAGTGATGGGAGCTTAGCCGCTACTTTGGAATCAGTTTATCCTCATCTTGAGCTCAATATTAGTTGCATCTCTCATTTTTCACCCGAATCTAGTAAAAACTTAAGGAATCAAGTAAAATGTCGAACACCGAAAGCTCATGTTCGGTGACTTCCAGTTCTCCATCACCATTGCAGTGCCATCTAACATCCCTGTGCCTCCGTCACCACTCGCAGCCCTAGAAACGACATCATTTTCTCCTCCGACACCGGTAACCCCTTTGAGAGCACCCCCGCGACCTTTCACCTCGCCAATTCCGCCGATATAGGGGCAACCACATACCCCTCTGCGACACGTCCTTTCAGGCCCCTCGATGGTACATCAGTGCCAGCCTCAACAGTATCAACCATATCCAGCCTACCTGGATTCCAATATGGCGGCACCAATTCCGAACTCTCCATGGCCTTCGGCGTTTCCCCTTTATCGAGAAATTGAAAGACAACCGCATGACCATGAGAGGTTAACCTACACTCCCACGGAACCACGAGATGATGATCCCACGAAACCACGAGACCACAGGTACAACGAGCCCACAGAAAGCCGCAAAATGGATCATGCAGAGCCAGATAATGCAGGCGAAAGTGTAAGAAGAAGAAATAATTTCAAAAGCAAATACATTATACAAGCATAAAAAGTTTTCGTAAACCAAATAACGAAACTAAATCAAAATCAATTTTAACAACCTGGAAAGGCCTCCCGAGCAGAAAATCCAATAATAAACGACATTCTCAAAGAAGTCATTTTGCAGACTGTCGAGAAGTCGAATGACTGCGCCGATAAAAGAAACAGAACTTTGACCCTCGAAGAACACTTGACCACTGGTCGAAAAAATGATCATCAACACCACGGTACATGCTGTCGTCCAGGAGTTTGTCAACATAGAGGAAAAAAACGAAAACGATACCGTGGAGCTGAGCATAGAACCAGCAGCCTGTAAGTATCTGTTTAAGTCTAAAACACTGATTTGATGAGAGAACACCAATGACTCATTTTTATGGTGTCAACTTCTCGCGTCTCCCACAGAGTTTCCGTATGGTTAGTACATTGTTTATAATTGTACTATACGGAGGCCAGAACCCATTTATATAGGAGGAATATGAACTAGGTTGTTCAGAGGGCTTTTCAGGACACCAAGAACCTTGTGAGGACTCAACTGTTTTTCGTCAATTCATCTGAGAACGCGGTGTTCCGCGTTGGTTGCTCCACCAGTTGATCAGCTCAAACACCAGGTAGATCAATCGATATGAAGTTTTTTTTTCTTCCAAAGGAATTTATTTATCAAAATAGAAACCGACGTGGAATCACATGTAATCATTTTCATTTTTTGTAGACTAGTATCATAAAATTGGAAGAGCCAAAACGCGCTCTCGCACGTAAGTTTGCGAGCTTTATGCCTTTGTCTACCAACCCTACGTTCGAGATGGAGAAGCTGAAGAAGCAAGCTTCAGAAGTTCACCAGAAATTGGACGGATACACCTAAGAGGAGATTCTGTTGGCAGTGCGATCCCGACAACATTCTCAACGTTACATTCGCCAGGTGCAGCGCACACAGATCTTCGTTCAGCAGATGGAGACTTGTCATGAGATTTTTATTAAAGTTACAAACTTTTACTCAAAGCAGAAGTGGGCAAACCAGGACTTGAAGAAGGTGGGTGAAAATGTGGCGAATCTGCTCAATGATGGATCAAAGAGAATGTTTCAGCCCCTTGAGAAAACCACAAGCCTGAAAAATACCACGAACGATATTGAGAACTTTCCATATGAGTTTTAGGAAGAATTGAAGAGTTGTAGATTGACCCAGAGCTGCGTCGGCATATGTGGTGTGAAATTTCCTTCTTTGGAAGCGGTACTTTATGATTTTAATGACTCGATAAATACATCTTAAAATAAAAGTTTGAATCAGTAATTTGACTTTTTACGAGGTTTGGTTGCTCTGCAAGCATTCAAGAAAGATAGATGACGAGTTGGTGGATGAAGCATTACGGCAAAGTAGTCACCAGCATCTATGCCGACCAGTACTGCCTCCAATTAGGAGTTCTAAGTGAATACGTATTCCAAAATTCGGGTCCTCCTAGGCGATCGATCGACGCTTCAAATGAGGCCTGCCCGTTTTATAAATGGAACGCTTGCCTGGGTCGCTTAGCGAATCACGCCTCCCAGAAGAAAAAATAGGCCAATATGAAGATAGTAGAAAATGTACCTTCCAGCATAGATGAAAAAATAGCCATCCTTAAACCTTTTGATTAACTGCGCTTTGACTATGGAGACAAAGTTGCTAAAGCGTTGTTTAACGACAGCAGTTGAATGGATTTTGGGTCTTCTACAAAACTTTACACTCGTTTTGGAAACTTTTAATCAGTTTTCGAATCAATTTAAAATTTATAGCAGTTTGCATTTGTGTTCTTGATTTTATTTTTTAAACCTGTTCGAGTTTATGTTCACATTAAATGCAGATTTGCAATCTGAAAAATTTTCTATTTTTTGCTTCAAATTTAAGTTTTGTTAAGACAAGACAGAAAGATTTTAGATTTAGACAATTATGAAGCTTACCTCATCTTAAGTATAGCCACTACGACTACTAAAAAATCCAATTCAACTCTGAAAAAAACTCATAAAAAAACCAGCCAAAGCGTAAGTTTGTTCAGCAACCATTGTTTAAGAAAAAATGATCGAGTTTTTTTTTCAACCGTGCTAGTTAAAAGAAAATGGATATGTAGAGCTGGAATGTGGAAATTGTTGCGATAAACGTAAACCATAACCTCAACCACATTACCACGAAGTTGAATGTCAACTTCCATAAGGATCAAATGTGCAAGTTGACATCAAACTTCGGCATAGGCTATTTTTTGACGTTCGATCCCTACAGAAAATTGACGTTAAACCTTATTCTGAAATCATTGTTTTTACTTTATACTTTGATTAATTTACTATTACTGTTTTCTTATTTCAGAGTTCACTCAAAAAAAATTTAGGGTAAAATTGCTTTTGATGAGTTAAGCTTCAAAATATTAATAGCTTCAAATAAGAATCTATGGTTGCTACGAATGATTTTGCATATACATTTTAGGGCGTTTAAGATTTGATTCGTAATATGCCATAGTTTTAAATTTGAAACTACGATTAGTTGTCACTGTTAATCCATCCTAACCAAAATGGGATCATTTCTTATAATACAAACCCAAAACAAAATGTTTAGTTTAGCCGAGTTATACCAATCAACAACATACTCAAACTTTCTTATATCCCTAAGAATTTTGTTAATTAATTATGCATTTTGGCTAATCGAGTTGTTTGCTTTGACAATTTGAAATGGTTGCGTTAAACTGCGGGCGTGACTGTTTTTGACACGACTACAAAGATTTGCTGGGTTATGTCAATAATTAATTATAGCTATAGGAAAACTAAGATTAAAGTTCAAAATGGCCGTTTTCAATCAAATGTTTAATTTCTAAAATGGTATACCCACGAATTTAGTTAAGTAACGATTTAAGATTTGCTTGTGGATTCCTTAGATAATCCTTAAGTAATTGTTCGTAATTTCGGCTTTCGTTGTTCTAGCTATATTCATTGCTCAATGCTGCTGGGTTATCAAATTGTGGAGTTACGAATCAAAATGGCCGTTTCAACCAAATATTTAAATTTATTTAATTTCTATAAAGATATATCCTCTAATTTACTTAGGTAATGATTTAAGATTTGTTCGTGAAATCCACACACAATGGTTAAGTGTTCGTTCATAATTTCCGCATGTTCGTAATTTCAGTTTGATCGTAATTTCTAGCTAGCCATTGTTCAATCTGGTTTTTGCTGATATCTCACTTACAATCTCCGGAACCAATTAGGAGTTCTAAGTGAATACGTATTCCAAAATGCGGGTCCTCCTAGGCGATCGATCGACGCTTCAAATGAGGCCTGCCCGTTTTATAAATGGAACGCTTGCCTGGGTCGCTTAGCGAATCACGCCTCCCAGAAGAAAAAATAGGCCAATATGAAGATAGTAGAAAATGTACCTTCCAGCATAGATGAAAAAATAGCCATCCTTAAACCTTTTGATTAACTGCGCTTTGACTATGGAGACAAAGTTGCTAAAGCGTTGTTTAACGACAGCAGTTGAATGGATTTTGGGTCTTCTACAAAACTTTACACTAGTTTTGGAAACTTTTAATCAGTTTTCGAATCAATTTAAAATTTATAGCAGTTTGCATTTGTGTTCTTGATTTCATTTTTTAAACCTGTTCGAGTTTATGTTCACATTAAATGCAGATTTGCAATCTGAAAAATTTTCTATTTTTTGCTTCAAATTTAAGTTTTGTTAAGACAAGACAGAAAGATTTTAGATTTAGACAATTATGAAGCTTACCTCATCTTAAGTATAGCCACTACGACTACTAAAAAATCCAATTCAACTCTGAAAAAAACTCATAAAAAAACCAGCCAAAGCGTAAGTTTGTTCAGCAACCATTGTTTAAGAAAAAATGATCGAGTTTTTTTTTCAACCGTGCTAGTTAAAAGAAAATGGATATGTAGAGCTGGAATGTGGAAATTGTTGCGATAAACGTAAACCATAACCTCAACCACATTACCACGAAGTTGAATGTCAACTTCCATAAGGATCAAATGTGCAAGTTGACATCAAACTTCGGCATAGGCTATTTTTTGACGTTCGATCCCTACAGAAAATTGACGTTAAACCTTATTCTGAAATCATTGTTTTTACTTTATACTTTGATTAATTTACTATTACTGTTTTCTTATTTCAGAGTTCACTCAAAAAAAATTTAGGGTAAAATTGCTTTTGATGAGTTAAGCTTCAAAATATTAATAGCTTCAAATAAGAATCTATGGTTGCTACGAATGATTTTGCATATACATTTTAGGGCGTTTACGATTTGATTCGTAATATGCCATAGTTTTAAATTTGAAACTACGATTAGTTGTCACTGTTAATCCATCCTAACCAAAATGGGATCATTTCTTATAATACAAACCCAAAACAAAATGTTTAGTTTAGCCGAGTTATACCAATCAACAACATACTCAAACTTTCTTATATCCCTAAGAATTTTGTTAATTAATTATGCATTTTGGCTAATCGAGTTGTTTGCTTTGACAATTTGAAATGGTTGCGTTAAACTGCGAGCGTGACTGTTTTTGACACGACTACAAAGATTTGCTGGGTTATGTCAATAATTAATTATAGCTATAGGAAAACTAAGATTAAAGTTCAAAATGGCCGTTTTCAATCAAATGTTTAATTTCTAAAATGGTATACCCACGAATTTAGTTAAGTAACGATTTAAGATTTGCTTGTGGATTCCTTAGATAATCCTTAAGTAATTGTTCGTAATTTCGGCTTTCGTTGTTCTAGCTATATTCATTGCTCAATGCTGCTGGGTTATCAAATTGTGGAGTTACGAATCAAAATGGCCGTTTCAACCAAATATTTAAATTTATTTAATTTCTATAAAGATATATCCTCTAATTTACTTAGGTAATGATTTAAGATTTGTTCGTGAAATCCACACACAATGGTTAAGTGTTCGTTCATAATTTCCGCATGTTCGTAATTTCAGTTTGATCGTAATTTCTAGCTAGCCATTGTTCAATCTGGTTTTTGCTGATATCTCACTTACAATCTCCGGAACCAGTTTGTGGAATCAATAAAACTAAATTTTCGCGCTCTAATACAATATTGTATTAGTAAATATTAAGTGAGATCACATACAGCAGCTAATCCGGTCCCCCTTACCTTTTCCAGATGTGAAAATTAACGGTCATTAAGCTGAGATAATCATCTGGGAGCCACCCAGACTCATTGTCGCCCAAAGATGGTACAAGTCTGATACAAAGGTCCACGAAAGGGGCGCCGCAAAAACAAGTGGAGCAAACAAAGCTAGAATCAGCGTTTTTGAAAAAAAGGCCAATAAACTATAAAACGCGTTCTTTTTGCGGAATCCGCTTACAAATAACAAAATGCACAGATTGGCTTCGTAATAAGTTTGATTTTCAAGGACCCAAGTATCATACTTGCAACCCAAAAAAATTTCCACGCGTATTATTGTGGATCTTGTTAAGTTTTATCACCCTCTTGTATATGTAACGAATCTATATCCATATAAAAACCAGAATGCGTTTTGTGTATATGATTTGATACTCAGAATTACATTTTGCGTATCCTTTTTGCAATAGGGGGTGAATAGTTAACAAGATCCTTTATTGTTAATTAAAGACTAGCCGACGTGATCAAATGAAATTCGTGTACGTAACCGTTTCCTATGGCCAAAAACTAGCCATGGCCATATGAATCGAATACGTTGCCTATGGTTGTTGTTGTTGGCAGTAGCCTCGTTAACTCTTGTTCTGTTTGTTTTGCTTAATAATGGTTTCGTCTCGTCCCTCGTCCGGTGTTATTGGCCCCCGACGGGATATGTAGGGCATACCACTAGCGTGGGTTACTTGAACGTCGTTTTAACACTGGAATCGTCGAAATTGATCTCTCGTTTTGTTGTGCTGTTGTGAGGTCAGCATGCTCCGTTCAGCTAATTAGTTCTTTCAAGGTAGCTTAGCTCTCCCACTCCTTCCTGCAAGTTGAGCTGCTTTTGTTCAGCTACACGAAGGGGTTGCTTGGGGTTCAGTATTTGGAATCTGCGGCAATTTTTCAGCTCTATGTTTTCTTAAGAGTCACGGTTGCAGAAACCATACTTTCACCGCCAGTTTGCATTGCTCCATCAAAAATAGTTGCTTGTGATTGACGTAAATAGCTGAAAAATTAGTCCCCGGATGTAGCTAGTAAAATGTCGGATCAAAAACTGAATCAGAGTACAGAGGGTCAACTATGAATTCTAACTTCAAAAACTTGAAATCAATGCCAGCAAATTTACGGCACTGAATGGCTGCAGCTGGCAGATTTTTTGCCAGCTCATGCGTTTGGTTTTTCCCTAGTTTCACTAGATTCCAAATCAGTTATTGCCTCATTTCCAGCTACTCGGTTTTGCAGCCATTCCTCAACAGTCATCGTTCCTTTGACCAAATTTTTGTCATCTTTCAGCAGAACAAAGCAGTTAGGTAACTTATAATGCCCCCGAAGAACGCTTTGAGCATTGTTTTTTGTTAACACAGTACCTCCTAAATCAACGATCCATTTTCCACCATAGCTTGTGATGCTAGATTCGTTTCTGTTTTCTTTCCCACAACTTCTGCCGCTGTACATCCGAAAGTACCCAACACATAAAAAAATTGCAATCCAAAAAGCAGTAGACTAGATGGACGCATTTCACCTACAGAAATTTTCGGAAATTCAAGATCCTTATGACATATTTGTAAATATGAGGGGATAGGATTTGTTCCTCCCAAGACGTCTCCCGCATTGTTTAGAAAAGTACGTGTGCACTTGCCAGATTTGATGAACTTGCAGAATGAAAATTTTTTTTTTTCGAGGAACAATGGGTCTTGGTTATGCAATCTTCCTCCGCCTCGCATTGTACTATTTTGGAAGTCCTAGTTCGCTTGGTGGTTGAATTTTTCGAGAGCTTCGCACTAATGTTCCCAGGGACTTCGTATAAAAATGCTTACCACAAGCTGTGGCATTAGAAATAGTTTTAGTTTGTAGGGGGTCAATCTTTGTTCCCCACAAATAAGCAACAAAACTTGATTGTAGATTTTAGCCCACTTTTTGTACTCTGAAGCGCTAAAATCACCCCATGCTCTCAGTAATTTCGTGCATTCAACCAAGCTTTTTCTCAAAAGTTCACTGATATCTTTGGTGGTGCTGCACCCATAGGTTTTTCCAGAAATTTTTGAGACGAGTTTTGGGTAGATGGCTTATAGCACTTTTACAGACTTAACTTACGTATCTGTATTTCCTCTGGGGCGAACAACAACTTCATTTTTTCATAGTCCTTCGAAAAGATCGTCAAATTTGGTGCTAGCCTATTTAATTTCTTCCTTGTCAGCGATGAAACTCAGTGTACAAATTTCAGAAAGAGAGACTGCACCAACTTTGCCAGCTTTCTCTGTTCCTCCTATCGAGACAGAAGTGAAACGAAAAAAATGGCTTTTTGGCACCGGCTTTTTGGCTTTTTGGCTTCCTCAATGCGCTGAATGGCAAACTTTTCGTGAGGTTGCTTATCATCAGTTATTTCTTGTGCCATTTTACGAAGATCTCCACACTGTCTCCACACAACGAGTAATCATGTGGGTGGCATCTGGACAAACGCATCGAATGTTTTCGATGCTGACCACTGACGTCATGGGAAACACTTTTCGAAATGGCACATTGAGTTCACTTCTTTCACCAGTCTGTGGCTCGCAAGTTAGTTCACGGAAGTCTGTACCGTCATTTGACACATACAATGGGAGCCACGAGAGTGTATCAGATGACTGCTCAATAGAGACACCATTAACCGCGCGCAACTCAAATGGTGATTAGTCACTATAGGTCAGCTTTGCTCCTAGCTGACTTAGGGAATTTGTTTGGCTGCACAACCAGCCCCATTCTTGGTCGCCTGCTGTGGTGGTACCAACGTTCTACTCCATGGCGTAACTGCTGTCTTTTCCGCGGTACGCTGAAACAATTGTCAATTAAGTAAGGAAAAAACAACATATCCAGTTTTGCAGGCATGGACAGATCCGATTTTAAATTGAGCAGATTTAAATTTCGTTGTTGTATTTCGCATCATTGTAGCACTACCTGGCTCCAAAAATTGAGATCATTTAAAATGCTGATAAAACTAATCAAAGGGTTACATTCATAAATTTGAGTTCTCAGTGTTTTTAGCCTTGGTTGTGGCGAAGGTTCCATTTTAAATGTTTAACTATTTGCTCATAATTTCCGCACTGGCTTTTGTCCGTACGCAGAAATATTTTGCGTTCTACTCCATTGACCAAAATTATTTTTTTGCTTCATAAAGAACTGCGTAAAGCCAAAGTGCCTAATTTAGTTAAAGAGCATATGAATTCAACCATATACTGACAAAATAATATTTAAGCGATGCCGGGACTCTTAACCCAGAGACAATTTTTTCTAAAGTAAGCAAAACATAAAGTATCTGAATCAAAATTGACTTACCTGCAAAACAGAAAACGCTGAGAGTCGACTGTACACTTTTGTCGACATCGAGGAGCCTGAATGCCTCCCCACCACCATTCTTACAGCTGTCTCCGCAGATATCCACACGTAATCCTTGAAGCTCCGTGGTTTTCAGTGAAAGAAACGCAACTGCTTTGACGTAAGAAACTAGGTCACTTCTAAATCCACAAAATGTTTTCTCAGGCTTACAGAAGTTTGTAAAGTGAGTCACTCTTTCGTCGGTGGCTCGAAGAACGTGTCTAGGAGAAGGAATGAATGATTTGGAACCTGTATTTCAAGCCGAGATCGAATAGTGTCGATATTTTCATCAACATTTCCAGTTTTTGTCGCCTTAGCCAAATCGTACTTGAAATCTTCCGAAGTTCCCCGTTTCTTAAATAAGCGAGTAATCAAAAAATGGGTCAGAAAAGTAAATCTACACTTATTGGGACCACCTTTACCGCGTTTCACTCTCTGGGAGTCGTTCTCAGCTACTTCCATTATTCCTAGGAGGCTGATTCTATGGCATTGAACATAAAACAGAACTTGGCGTCAAAATCTTTTGGACCCTTTTGGAGTGCGCCACTGTTGTAGTGTCGCCAGTGCTCTCTTCCGAGTAGTCTTTCGAGGAATCACATGCTTCGAAAATTGAATATGATGATGCCTGTATACGGTTGCGGTTGCTGAACTTCTTGATGGTTCTGAGGGTGCTGGAAGAGCTAATGGTTGTGAGGATGCTGATGCTGTTGATGTCGGAGTTCTTGATGCGGTTCCTACAACTGATGAGGTTCCTAAATATTCTAAGGCCGTTGACGATCTGTTCTGATGGTTTATAATACTAAGGTGAGTATTCGGGTAGCATTGTTTCTAAAAAGAGAAACTTGACCAGGTTCCTCCTCTTTTCGTTACGCGGTATTTCCTTGAAGTCCCGTAGAATTGGCATCTGCATGATTCCTGCTGCTACTGCAATCAAATGACTGCGTTGCCGTGATCTTGCTATTTTTCGTACAAGATCGTCAATTTCCAATGTAGTTCCTTCGACCATTTCTGAAACTAGTCTTTGCACTGTTCGATATTTGTTTCTTTTCCTGCGATTTCGTCAAGAATTGTGGCGTCTACAAATTTTCGATCATAATCTGATGCCATCGATTAGCAATTCCACCGCAATTGATGCTCCATACTTTTCTCGGTCATCGAAGAGTCGTTTGTCGTTTCGGGCGAGTCGTCCATTTGTCTGTCTATCCGTATGCGTCGATTTGCACGTCCCAATTCGTATGTCGTTTATTTGTCTGTTGATTTGTATGTCCGGAAAACCAATTGTGTGATTTTTAACTTAGCCTAACAGACTTGGCCAAACTTGGGTTAAGCTTCATAGCCAGCGGATAGACTTCACAGACAACTAAAGTCAAAATTGTTTCGCTACTTTTTTAAGCCGTCAAATAAAAGTGTCACAAATTGTTTCTTGAGTTTGATTAACTGATTGAAGAGTTAGATTTCATAATTTGTGATTGTCATACGCTGCTCAAATGGTCAATTATGTTAATCGGAGGAGATCAATAATTCATGAAATACCCAGTTTAACTACCTTATAATTATACCCTACACGCATTGGCAAAAAATAAGATTGCAATCGATTGTAATCGGTTTCTGTACAGATTTCCTACCTGTTAACTGGACGGCGTTTTACCCTTTTTTCCTGTTATATGGCCCAACATTTTGATTTCTTAAAAAGGTAGCGGTAAAAATGTTTCCCCCTCTAAATTTTTTTTCCAGTAAACAAATCACTAAATATATAATCGTTTCTGAATTGGATGTGTAATGACGCCGTTTAGTCTTTTAGCTCGACACGGAAATAGTCCGTTTAGTTTTGCAAAATCTCGAATACTGACAGAAGTGGAATGGCGCCGTGCAGTCTATTGCACATCCTAAATCCTGAAATAGTTTGTTTTAGTTTTACAAAATCTCAAGTTAGGTTGACTCAAGGTGATCCTTAGATAGATGGGTCCAAGATCTAAGAGTTGATCTAACTAAGGTTAGATTAGCTCAAGGTAGTCCTTAACGGATCACCTTAGATTCCCGAAAGATGGTTCAAAGAGAGTTGACCTGATGCAAGTTAGGTTGACTCTCATCTACTGCAATCATCTACTGCAATCAAGCCAAATAATTTAGTCCACGTCCGCGCAACTAGATTGTATCACGACAACGACAACGAAGCAGACGAAGAGACAGATTAACGTAAAAAATGCGTTGGGAACCAAAAGAAAGACGACCAAGACCAAGACGACGAGCAAGACGACCTCCTGGAACAAACATGATCCGTGCAGAAATGGACATGATGTGACGACTTCCTACTGCAAGAAGGAACCAAACGAGCCGGATGCGACGAGATGGTACAAGCAGGAACAATTTGCGACGATTTGGTGCAAAGTTTGGCCGGAGGATGAAGAACCCGTATTGACTTTTTCAGTTGTATAAAACAAAACGCTGTATTAAACTTATAAAATTGTCCATCCACTAGTCTGCAGGTATAATTGTCCACCCACTAGTCTGCAATTAAATCAACATCACTGTTTTAGCCTTGTATTTCACTGAGTGACGGCGAAATCTCCAAGGGCACTGCTCCAGGTACTAGTGGTACTGCAGTTACTGCTGCAGAGGTGTTAAGTACAATCAATGAACATACCTCAAAAGTCACCGGCCGGTTGCCTAACGGTGCGCCAGCTGCGCCAATTAGGATGGTATCACTTCTCGAGGTACCGAATTGACCGTGTCTGAGGCCAGATCCACAGATCCCTTTCCTCTCGTACCAGAGTTCGTTTCAACTTTCCCTCTACGTGGCTCCATTTCGCCCTTCACCTGGTTGGCGCAGATCTGAGGACAGATCAACGACTTTCTCTGGTGCGGATACAGAAACCACGAGCTCTTGGGAAAAAACCGCAGAGTTTGCCGTGGTTTCAGGCAGCTTTTGTAGCACGAGAGTCATTGAGATTGACATGTTATCTCCAATTGACTATGGCGAACTAAGAGAGAGACTTTTTCAAATAAGCATCTGAACCTAAAATTAGCTCAAAGTCGTTATAATTAATTTTAGAGCATTTTTTCCGGGTGTTTTTTTTTAGATCAACACTGCCTCAAGTCTAATACAGTGCATGCCTGCGGTAGATCTAGTCAACTGGATCCAGTCAGACTGGTTTAGTGGCCATCAAGGAGCCTTTTTAGTTCCACCGGCTCAATCCATCAAGGGGTTCGAAAGCCAACTAACAGGACCTGCGGATAGTTGCCAGTTTGACAGCCTAATGTATGGGGACAGTTTTATTGACAAAATTTTGAAGGAATACCCAGAGGAACTCAGAGCTAGACGGTACAGCCTAAAGGAAAAGGTAAAGGTAATCAGATAGTTAGTGAAACAATTAGACTCCTGGTCAACGATTGGTCCAGTTTCCAAATAAGTTTTACCTCACATTTGTGTTCAATCCTAGGACTATATATGTATACAATCAATTAAGCCAGCAGATGTTCAAATTTTGTTCCGACCATTGCCGCCAATGTTTTGGAACATCCTCGATGCTGATGCTTCCTTGTCAGTCGCCATGAAATTCTCTGTCCCAAAAGCAGTCAAGGATGTGTAGTTGGGTCACTTACAAAAAAGGAAGTATTTTTCTTTTTTTTTGCGGCAAAACATTTGATTTGATGGCCTCGTCGGTCAAGAACAAGCAGATACTCCAGGAATACGTGATGCAGCAATCTCTGGGTTGGAAACCGGGGAAGACCCTCGCTGTGATGCTGGAGGGTGTAGGAAAAGTGTTCTGACGGAGCGCCAGGCCCACTTTATGCCAGCTGGCATGATACACATGGTTGAAACACACTCAGAGTCAGTGGCTATGTGTGTCAATTTCAACAACTGTTGACACCTGCTGACTGCTGCCAGAGTTTATCGACACGAGCGGAAAGACGAAGAGCACTTCAGCAGCTGCTACCCTGCTTTTGCGATGGTGGATCTGAATGAGCTTATGGTGCATCTGTGGGTAGTACCAAAGACAAAACTGATACGTTTTTCTCAAAAGAAATAAAAATTAGAGTGAGATGTTTTTATAGTCAGAGACAAGATACCGCCGCAAGAATTAAAAGACCTGGGGAGGCCAGGATAATTTTGCGTAAGTCCTTCTGGCCGAATTTCATACCAGATACTGAACCACTTACTCCGTATCACAAAAACTGCCCCAGTTTAATCGCATATAATGAAATATTCAATTGATCCCAAAAATTGAGTTTTGTCATCCCGTATACTGAAATGCTCAATTCAACCCAAAAACAAACGCTCACTCAATTTAATCTCTCATGCTAAACTTTGATAATTTTGAGTTTTAAGCCAATAACTAAGGAAACGCTGGTGAATGAAAAAAAAATGGTCTCTTCCATCATCATTGTGGGCCATTGCCAGTGGGAGCATTGCCAGTGGGAGCTTTGCCCGCCCCAAAATCAGTCAAAAGGACCTGATGACCTGAAGACTTTCTGATTTTTTGTGTAGTTTTCTACTACGAATACGTACAAAATGTCTAAATTTATTATTTGATATTGTTTAACAATTTTTTCTATCAATTGTATGATCCTAATTTTTATCATGCAGTCTGAGTAACTAACTGAATCACTGAACTTCAGAAAACACTATGGGATAATCTTCATCACTGAGCAAAATTGCATGCGCCGAGTCTCAACAGATCATGTGCCCGGTTTGTTTTGAGGAAGGGAGGCTCTTATATCAGGTTCATAAAGGCGAGTTGGCACATAGGTCGTGTTTCGCTTGCTGGCGAGCCAAAGGTGGAGGATGAGTTTCATCCAACAGGCACCTTTGGGCGGCAAGGTTTAGAGCCACTCAGTCGCTTCTTCCACTCCTGACTATTGCATTTGACCTTGTTTTTTGTTAAACTAACTTAGACTGGTGCCATGTGAACAACCCCTCCTTTCCACTTTTGACCACTAACCTGAACCTTACCAATGTTAACCACAAAAAAACGTCCAACCCTGCCTCCATTTCAATCATGTTTTACCTTCGTTTGATTAATCTGACGATGACACGGCAGAAGATGACGAGGAGGCAAATGTCTCGGACGAGATAGAGGTTGAGACCGTGCTGCTCTTCCGCGAGTCGGACTCGGAGCCGGAACCGGAGCAGGTGAGGAGTGTCTCTGACTTTAATCTGTTCTCGAGCTGTGACGAGGAGGAGAGAACTTGCTTGGCTGCTCTTGCGTTCGAGAGAGAAAACGATGACACTGTGCCCTAGAATTGGGCAAGCGGGCGGGGCGGAGTCGCAGAAGAGCAGCGCGGTCAGTCGCCAGGACTGGTATTCTGCCAGGCTGGACTCGAGAACGCGGTCGAGGAACCAGCGTGGGGTCGGACCTTCCTCGTTAAAGTTCAAAATCTCAAAACTTATTAATAAGAGAGTTTAATTTAAGATTAATAGAAAACTGTTTTTTAGTGAAAACAGTTTGTTAGAAAACTGTATTTTTTTAGTGCAAATGCCGTCGCAGTGTACAGTATACTACCCACAGTCCGTATATGCCTACCCACAGTATCCTACACACAGACTTTCACTTATCAGTAAGTTTCAAAACCTCAAATCTCAAAATTTAATACTTGAATATTTTATGACTAGTTTGTCAGAAAACTATTATTTTTAGTATGCCTAAACACAGTATGCCTCAGAGTATGCCTCATCCTCATAGTACACAGTGCATGCACGCTGTGTATGCCTCAGCCTACACAGTGTGCCTCAATATTTCTACACACAGTATGGGACGCCTCGTAATCATTTGCCGGTCCTACCCACACATATCCGTAACGCAAGTCGAATCTTCACTTATCAGCCTCTGGTCTAATCAATCTTATCAGCCCACTTGTCTAATGCTCACTTATCAGTAAAGCAAGTCTATTATAAACTGTAGTTACTTAGTTTTTTGGGCCAAAACTGCATTCCAAACTTGTACTTCCTACTGTGCTTCCTGATGTCAAATCTCTATATTGGTGTGCATATCATTTAAATTGTTTGACTTTTGTAGTTAGTGGAAATAAAATTCCCAAGTATTTAGTTTCTTTTTTTGACAAAAATGGCTCTTATTGAAGCTAACTGTTTTTGTTTTTCAGATCCACTCGTGCCATGTTAATGATGCGCCCAAATGATTAAAATATTTGGCTGTAACTAAACCTAGGATAGAAGTTTACACTCAAGTCGGGCTCATATGGATCAAAATGTGGTGGTATTCTCCTTTCTTAAAAACTACAGAAATGTATCTTCAACCCTCAATTTATTAATTCACTGTTCATTCCTCCTTTTCCCTTCTATAATTATGTCAGAATATGCCGATCCAATATCAGAATTTCCTGTGGTTTCAATTGATCGCTTCAATGGTGAGAACATCAAATCTACGGTTTAATTTTTTTCGCACTGTCATACAGATCGCAAAGTGGGCCTTCGTGAGCCTGAGCTCTTCGAAAGGAGTAAAACACTATATCTTAAAAAAAATTTGTCATAAAGTTTCGGCTGCTTTGTTGAGTGCATTGCCACTTTTTGTTCATTTAACTGCATATCTAATACAACTGGATTCAGATAATGAGACAACATTGAATTTTTTTTCGGAAGGGGACGAGAATCATACTCTAGCTGTCGCTCTTATTCATGCAGGTCACTGTCCAGGTTCAGTAATGTTGTTACTAGTTTCCAAGGAAAAACCTGTCGTTTTTACTGGCGATTTCAGATGGCAAATTGGTCATACGAAGCAAATCATCTTTTTGACAATTTACAAGAAGCTGCTGTTTACAATTTTGATATTATTTACATCGACTCCACGTTTTTTACAAAACAGAATTTTTTACCTTGTAAGGAGAGATGTCTTTCAGCCATCATTCAAGCCGTGTCCGCGTGGATCTGTTCATTTTAATATGACTTGATCCATTTTTGTAACAAAACTTGCTACGGTTATGAGTTTCTAAAGAAAGAGCTTGTACTTAGATTCAACACTAAAGTTCATGTTTCATTATGTCAGACAACTTAATAGAAATATCCCTACATCTCATTAAATCTACGCCAAATTTCCAAAAATTACGAGAATTACCAAGAATTGCAAGAAGATTAAGATTTAGGCGTGAACAACGATCAGGATACGGACCAATCTACTACATGACACTAGGAGAAAAACCGAAACAAGTTTTTGTATTTAGAAAACTTTATGCAGCAAATTTAGATTTACTGACATGAAAATTATCTGAAGAATAATTCTTCAACAACTCATTTGAAGCTGAATCTAATATTTATACAATAACGACTGATAAAAAGAACTAAACTCGTTCCTCCCAAAATCTGCAGTATATCAAAATTTTTGAATAAATAATTTATTGATCAAAAAATATAAAAAATCGTTAGTACTAAAATCTACTGTTAATTTCATGAGTTCACACACATCATGGTTTTTTCATCCGTGGTTCATTACCTAAAACATAAAAGCATAAACTCAAAAAACTAATATCATTTAAAATATAACTTTCAAAGTTTCTTGATCTTAAATTTTTCCAAAAAACGTATCAAGGTTTTTCATAAAAAGATCATCAAGGCTTTCCTTGGATCTTTAATTTCACTCAAAACTAAATTTATTTTATTCAATTTCTGATCCTTAAGGCTTCCCTTGGATCAAATCAGAACAACTTTATTCTCCTTACCCCATGTTTTTAAAAGTGTCTAACGACCTCACACGTCGACTCACTCTCCAACCCTTATAAAAGACCCAGGACTTATAAAAACTTTTGAAAAACAAACCGTTTTTATTAAAGTAGACAAAGAAGAGCTTCGTTTATTCATCCTCCACTTGAGCCCTTCCTCTGAGATGACACAAGCTAAAAACCTTAAATAATTAGTCAGTCAAAATATAATATCTAACGATCTACCTGTGTTCTAAGTTTCACTAGATTCCAAATCAGTTATTGACTCATTTCCAGCTACTCGGTTTTGCAGCCATTGCTCAACAGTCATCGTTCCTTTGACCAATTTTTTGTCATCTTTCAGCAGAACAAAGCAGTTAGGTAACTTATAATGCCCCCGAAGAATGCTTTGAGCATGGTTTTTCGTTAACACAGTACCTCCTAAATCAACGATCCATTTTTCATCATAGCTTATGATGCTAGATTCGGTCCTGTTTTCTTTCCCACAACTCTTGCCGCTGTACATTCGAAAGTACCCAACACATAAAATTGCAATCCAAAAAGCAGTAGACTAGATGGACGCATTTCACCTACAGAAATTTTCGGAAATTCAAGATCCTTATGACATATTTGTAAATACGAGGGTATAGGATTGGTTCCTCCCAAGACGTCTCCCGCATTGTTTAGAAAAGTACGTGTGCACTTGCCAGATTTGATGAACTTGCAGACTGAAAAGTTTTTTTTTTCGAGGAACAATGGGTCTTGGTTATGAAATCTTCCTCCGCCTCGCATTGTCCTATTTTGGAAGTCCTAGTTCGCTTGGTGGTTGAATTTTTGAGAATTTCGCACTAATGTTCCCAGGGACTTCGTATAAAAATGCATACCACAAACTGTGGCATTAGAAATAGTTTTAGTTTGTAGGGTGTCAATCCTTGTTCCCCAAAAACAAGCAACAAAATTGATTTTAGATCTTAGCCCACTTTTTGTACTCTGAAGCGCTAAAATCACCCCATGCTCTCAGTAATTTCGTGAATTCAACCAAGCTCTTTCTCAAAAGTTCACTGATATCTTTGGTGGTGCTGCACCCGTAGGTTTTTCCAGAGACGAGTTTCGGGTAGATGGCTTATAGCACTTTTACAGACTTAACTTACGTATCTGTATTTTCTTTGGGGCGAACAACAACTTCATTTTTTCATAGTCCTTCGAAAAGATCGTCAAATTTGGTGCTAGCCTATTTCATTTCTTCCTTGTCAGCGATGCTACTCAGTGTACAAATTTCAGAAAGAGAGACTGCACCAACTTTGCCAGCTTTCTCTGTTCCTCCTATCGAGACAGAAGTGAAACGAAAAAAATGGCTTTTTGGCACCGTCTGGTCAATATTTCCTCAATGCGCTGAATGGCAAACTTTTCGTGAGGTTGCTTGTCATCGGTTATTTCTTGTGCCATTTTACGAAGATCTCCACATTATCTCCACACAACGAGTAATCATTTGGGTGGCATCTGGACAAACGCATCGAATGTTTTCGATGCTGACCAGTGACGTCATGGGAAACACTTTTCGAAATGGCACATTGAGTTCACTTCTTTCACCAGTCTGTGGCTCGCAAGTTAGTTCACGGAAGTCTGTACCGTCATTTGACACATACAGTGGGAGCAACGAGAGTGTATCAGATGACTGCTCATTAGAGACACCATTAACCGCGCGCAACAAAAATGGTGATTAGTCACTATAGGTCAGCTTTGCTCCTAGCTGACTTAGGGAATTTGTTTGGCTGCACAACCAGCCCCATTCTTGGTCGCCTGCTGTGGTGGTACCAACGTTCTACTCCATGGCGTAACTGCTGTCTTTTCCGCGGTACGCTGAAACAATTGTCGGTTAAGTAAGGAAAAAACAACATATCCAGTTTTGCAGGCATGGACAGATCCGATTTTAAATTGAGCAGATTTGAATTTCATTGTTGTATTTTGCATCATTGTAGCACCACCTGGCTCCTAAAAATGAGATCATTTAAAATGCTGATAAAACTAATCAAAGGGTTACATTCATAAATTTGAGTTCTCAGTGTTTTTAGCCTTGGTTGTGGCGAGGGTTCCATTTTAAATGTTTAACTATTTGCTCATAATTTCCGCACTGGCTTTTGTCCGTACGCAGAAATATTTTGCGTTCTACTCCATTGACAAAAATTATTTTTTTGCTTCATAAAGAACTGCGTAAAACCAAAGTGCCTAATTTAGTTAAAAAGCATATGAATTCAACCATATACTGACTATATAATATTTAAGCGATGCCGAGACTCTTAACCCAGAGACATTTTTTTCTAAAGTAAGCAAAACATAAAGTATCTGAATCAAAATTGACTTACCTGCAAAACAGAAAACTCTGAGAGTCGACTGTACACATTCGTCGACATCGAGGAGCCTGAATGCCTCCCCACCACCAATCTCACAGCTGTCTCCGCAGTTATCCACACGTAATCCTTGAAGCTCCGTGGTTTTCAGTGAAAAAAACGCAACTGCTTTGACGTAAGAAACTAGGTCACTTCTAAATCCACAAAATGTTTTCTCAGGCTTACAGAAGTTTGTAAAGTGAGTCACTCTTTCGTCGGTGGCTCGAAGAACGTGTCTAGGAGAAGGATTGAATGATTTGGAACCTGTATTTCAAGCCGAGATCGAATAGTGTCGATATTATCATCAACATTTGCAGTTTTTGTCGCCTTAGCCAAATCGTACTTGAAATCTTCCGAAGTTCCCCGTTTCTTAAATAAGCGAGTAATCATAAAATGGGTCAGAAAAGTAAATCTACACTTTTTGTGACCACCTTTCCCGCGTTTCATTCTCTGGGAGTCGTTCTCAGCTACTTCCATTATTCCTAGGAGGCTGAATCTATGGCATTGAACATAAAACAGAACTTGGCGCCAAAATCTTTTGGATCCTTTTGGAGTGCGCCACTGTTGTAGTGTCGCCAGTGCTCTCTTCCGAGTAGTCTTTCGAGGAATCACATGCTTCGAAAATTGAATATGATGATGCCTGTATAAGGTTGCGGTTGCTGAACTTCTTGATGGTTCTGAGGGTGCTGGAAGAGCTAATGGTTGTGAGGATGCTGATGCTGTTGATGTCGGAGTTCTTAATGCGGTTCCTACAACTGACGAGGTTCCTAACTATTCTAAGGGCGTTGTCGATCTGTTCTGATGGTTTATAAAACTAAGGTGAGTATTCGAGTAGCATTGTTTCTAAAAAGAGAAACTTGACCAGGTTCCTCCTCTTTTCGTTACGCGGTATTTCCTTGAAGTCCCGTAGAATTGGCATCTGCATGATTCCTGCTGCTACTGCAATCAAATGACTGCGTTGCCGTGATCTTGCTATTTTTGTACAAGATCATCAATTTCCAATGTAGTTCCTTCGACCATTCCTGAAACTAGTCTTTGCACTGTTCGATATTTGTTTCTTTTCCTGCGATTTCGTCAAGAATTGTGGCGTCTACAAATTTTCGATCATAATCTGATGCCATCGAATAGCAATTCCACCGCAATTGATGATCCATACTTTTCTCGGTCACCGAAGAGTCGTTTGTCGTATCGGGCGAGTCGTCCATTTGTCTGTCTATCCGTATGCGTCGATTTGCACGTCCTAATTCGTATGTCGTTTATTTGTCTGTTGATTTATATGTCCGGAAAACCAATTTTGTGATTTTTAACTTAGCCTAACAGACTTGGCCAAACTTGGGTTAAGCTTCATAGCCAGCGAACAGACTTCACAGACAACTAAAGTCAAAATTGTTTCGCTACTTTTTTAAGCCATCAAATAAAAGTGTCGCTAAATGTTTCTTGAGTTTGATTAACTGATTGAAAAGTTAGATTTCATAATTTGTGATTGTCATACGCTGCTCAAATGGTCAATTATGTTAATCGGAGGAGATCAAAATCTATTGCCCATCCTAAATCCTGAAATAGTTTGTTCCAGTTTTACAAAATCTCAATAGTTCTTGCTGCAGTTCAAATCAATCTTACATACTGATCAGTTCGTTCCAATTTTGTTCCATTTTCCAATTACAGTACAAATTACAACCCAATGAAAAAGTCTTAAAATATACTGTCTGAAAACACCTAAAATGAACTTCTAACAAAGAAATGAAAACAAATATGGGCGAAATCCCAAAAACTGACATGAATTTGTTGCAGTTGAAAAATCCCAAATACTGACAAAAACCCAATTACTGACAATAAGTTCTGCAAAATTCCAAAAACTGACTATAGTTTATTGCAGCCCTACAAAATCCCCAACACTGACAATCGATAGTTTCTTGCAGTTCTGCAAAAATCCAAATATCGGTTGTCAGTATCGATAACTTGTTGCAAATCTACAAAATCTCAAATACTGGCAATAAATAATACATATGGGGATCAACCGTACAATTTCTCCAATCGATTTAGGGGGATGAAAACAGGAAATTTGTTAACTATTGCAATGGGGGGGGGGGTAGTTAACAAGATACAAAGTTCTTGGGGGCCTATTAGGGGGGTGTTTAACAGGGTACAAAAATCGTGGGGGCATTCTAAGGGGGATATATTTTTGTAGGAGGGATATTCATTACAAGAAACTATTGGGGAGAAAATAGCCAGATCCAAAATCGCGGTTTTGGATCCTATTAATTTTCCCCTTTATGGTACCTTGAAACGAATATCCCATTAAAAATTTTAATTTGAATTATTATATCGTGAAAATTGATTTTTTAATATTGAAAAACCGCGGTTTTTCAATGATAAAAAATTAATTTTCAAGATACATTTTTTAAAATTAAAATTCCTATTGTATGTTCTATAGTTAGTTATACAAAAATTCTATAAAGAGCTCTATGATACGTCACTTGGGAGGAGAAATTAAACGGCGGTTGATCCTACATATCAAATTAATTGTGAAAATGTTTTCAGATCTAGTTTGATTTTATTTTCGATTGGATTTCCGTTAAATATTACTGATCAATCCGATATATGACTGGCTTCGAGTGCGAAAGTAAGATTATTATGTAAAGTGAGTCACTCTTTCGTCGGTGGCTCGAAGAACGTGTCTAGGAGAAGGATTGAATGATTTGGAACCTGTATTTCAAGCCGAGATCGAATAGTGTCGATATTATCAACAACATTTCCAGTTTTTGTCGCCTTAGCCGAATCGTACTTGAAATCTTCCGAAGTTCCCCGTTTCTTAAATAAGCGAGTAATCATAAAATGGGTCAGAAAAATAAATCTACACTTTTTGTGACCACCTTTCCCGCGTTCCATTCTCTGGGAATCGTTCTCAGCTACTTCCATTATTCCTAGGAGGCTGATTCTATGGCATTGAACATAAAACAGAACTTGGCGCCAAAATCTATTGGATCTTTTTGGAGTGCGCCACTGTTGTAGTGTCGCCAGTGCTCTCTTCCGAGTAGTCTTTCGAGGAATCACATGCTTCGAAAATTGAATATGATGATGCCTGTATAAGGTTGCGGTTGCTGAACTTCTTGATGGTTCTGAGGGTGCTGGAAGAGCTAATGGTTGTGAGGATTCTGATGCTGTTGATGTCGGAGTTCTTAATGCGGTTCCTACAACTGACGAGGTTCCTAACTATTCTAAGGGCGTTGTCGATCTGTTCTGATGGTTTATAAAACTAAGGTGAGTATTCGGGTAGCTTTGTTTCTAAAAAGAGAAACTTGACCAGGTTCCTCCTCTTTTCGTTACGCGGTATTTCCTTGAAGTCCCGTAGAATTGGCATCTGCATGATTCCTGCTGCTACTGCAATCAAATGACTGCGTTGCCGTGATCTTGCTATTTTTGTACAAGATCGTCAATTTCCAATGTAGTTCCTTCGACCATTCCTGAAACTAGTCTTTGCACTGTTCGATATTTGTTTCTTTTCCTGCGATTTCGTCCTATTAATTTTCCCCTTTATGGTACCTTGAAACGAATATCCCATTAAAAATTTTAATTTGAATTATTATATTGTGAAAATTGATTTTTTAATATTGAAAAACCGCGGTTTTTCAATGATAAAAAATTAATTTTCAAGATACATTTTTTAAAATTAATATTCCTATTGTATGTTCTATAGTTAGTTATACAAAAATTCTATAAAGAGCTCTATGATACGTCACTTGGGAGGAGAAATTAAACGGCGGTTGATTTTATTTTCGATTGGATTTCCTTTAAATATTACTGATCAATCCGATATATGACTGGCTTCGAGTGCGAAAGTAAGATTATCATTATCCTGAACATTTTTCTTCAAGTTTATTTTTTTCATAAAATATGTAATAAATGTTTTCAAAGGTAATAAAATGGTTTCCATTTCATATAAACTCTTGTAACCGATTTTTTGCTAAGGACGACTTTCAATTGTGCTTAGCTTTCAGTTTATCTAAGAATTCTAAGGGGTCTGTTGACCTAAAGTTAAAGAAAATGGCAACCAAATCAGAGGTCGCTGGATCAAATCCTCGGCCCTGCAAGATGTGTTTAAAACAACGAAGTAAACGTGCATCAAAAATATTGTGGCCTAAAAGACTTTTCTTACAAAAAAAAAACATCATAATAAAATTTAAAGCTCGCATTTCACAATCCATATCACAATTGTGGTTTGCATTTCACAATTGAGGAATCAAATTTATATTGTAACGAGGGCTTACGATGTTATAGCCTAATTATAGACCATACCAGTCTTTGTAACAAAATTGAAAATGTGAACAAAAATAATACTAGTCTGTATTTTAATCCTTGACTGATTTGGTTTTTCTGAGTGTGATCTAAAACTTTTGTAAAAAAGCAACATGGTCCGCCATTTTGCTGAAAAGCGATACGAGAAGAGGGTTGCGAAACTGAAGAAAATGACTTGCACGTTTCGTGGCACGGAGGGCTTCAGCGACTGCTACAGAACTGCAGAGCATGTGTTGTCGCCTGGATGCTGGGAGAAGATAAGAGCCAATCGAAGGTCTGGGCTCAAACGAAAGCTGCTTTCTCCCACTAGGAAAAGTTATAACAAAGGGACACTTATGAGGGGTGCCAGTTTACATTCAGAGCGAAGCAAAGCAGGGCAAATTTGGTCTGCGAGGATGAAATCGGCAATGATCAGAGCGAGTGAAGAAGTGTGCTTTTGAAATAAGATACGAACCCATCGATCGATGTGTTTTTTGACTTCGTATTCAAACTGTTTTAGCACTAAGCCAAATAATTTATTTCACGTCCGCGCAACTAGATTGTATCACGACAACGACGACGAAGCAGACGAAGAGACAGAATAACGTGAAAATTGCGTTGGGAACCAAAAGAAAGACGACCAAGACCAAGACGACGAGCAAGACGACCTCCTGGAAAAAACATGATCCGTGCAGAAATGGACATGATGTGACAACTTCCTAGTGCAAGAAGGAACCAAACGAGCCGGATGCGACGAGATGGTACAATTTGCGACGATTTGGTGCAAAATTTGGCCGGAGGATGAAGAACCCGTATTGACTTTTTCAGTTGTATGTAACAAAACGCTGTATTAAACTTATAAAATTGTCCATCCACTAGTCTGCAGGTATAATTGTCCACCCACTAGTCTGCAATTAAATCAACATCACTGTTTTAGCCTTGTATTTCACTGAGTGACGGCGAAATCTCCAAGGGCACTGCAGTTACTGCTGCAGAGGTGTTAAGTACAATCAATTAACATACCTCAAAAGTCACCGGCCGGTTGCCCAACGGTGCGCCAGCTGCGCCAATTAGGATGGTATCACTTCTCGAGGTACCGAATTGACCGTGTCTGAGGCCAGATCCACAGATCCACTTCCTCTCGTACCAGAGTTCGTTTCAACTTTCCCTCTACGTGGCTCCATTCCGCCCTTCACCTGGTTGGCGCAGATCTGAGGACAGATCAACGACTTTCTCTGGTGCGGATACAGAAACCACGAGCTCTTGGGAAAAAACCGCAGAGTTTGCCGTGGTTTCAGGCAGCTTTTGTAGCACGAGCGCCATTGAGATTGACATGTTATCTCCAATTGACTATGGCGAACTAAGAGAGAGACTTTCTCAAATAAACATCTGAACCTAAAATTAGCTCAAAGTCGTTATAATTAATTTTAGAGCATTTTTTCCGGGTGTTTTTTTTAGATCAACCCTGCCTCAAGTCTAATACAGTGCATGCCTGCGGTAGATCTAGTCAACTGGATCCAGTCAGACTGGTTTAGTGGCCATCAAGGAGCCTTGTTAGTTCCATCGGCTCAATCCATCAAGGGGTTCAAAAGCCAACTAACAGGACCTGCGGATAGTTGCCAGTTTGACAGCCGAATGTATGGGGACAGTTTTATTGACAAAATTTTGAAGGAATACCCAGAGGAACTCAGAGCTAGACGGTACAGCCTAAAGGAAAAGGTAAAGGTAATCAGATAGTTAGTGAAACAATTAGACTCCTGGTCAACGATTGGTCCAGTTTCCAAATAAGTTTTACCTCACATTTGTGTTCAATCCTAGGACTATATATATATATACAATCAATTAAGCCAGCAGATGTTCAAATTTTGTTCCGACCATTGCCGCCAATGTTCTGGAACATCCTATCCTCGATGCGGATGCTTCCTTGTCAGTCGCCATGAAATTATCTGTCCCAAAAGCAGTCAAGGATGTGTAGTTGGGACACTTACAAAAAAGGAAGTAGGAGAAGACAGAAGTACCGACGAAGGAGTCAAGCTACCTGCTGTTATCGCAGGCTGGTGCAGTAATACCATTTCATCAGAATTTCTCCGGTACATCTGTCATGTACATTTTAGTGAAAGGTTATGCAAAGATTGGTGCACAATTTGTTCAACGAAATATAGAAAAATGTTTCATTTAGTTGATTTTTCTTTCTTGCTGCAAAACATTTTATTTGATGGCCTCGTCGGTCAAGAACAAACAGATATTCCAGGAATACGTGATGCAGCAATCTCTGGGTTGAAAACCGGGGATGACCCTCGCTGTGATGCTGGAGGGTGTAGGAAAATTGTTCTGACGGAGTGCCAGGCCCACTTTATGCCAGCTGGCATGATACACATGGTTGAAACGCACTCAGAGTCAGTGGCTATCAGTGTCAATTTCAACAACTGTTGACACCTGCTGACTGCTGCCAGAGTTTATCGACACGAGCGGAAAGACGAAGAGCACTTCAGCAGCTGCTACCCTGCTTCTCCGATGGTGGCTCTTAATGAGCTTATGGTGCATCTGTGGGTAGTACCAAAGATAAAACTGATACGTTTTTCTCGAAAGAAATAAAAACTAGAGTGAGATGTTTTTATAGCGCAGAGACAAGATACCGCCGCAAGAATTAGAAGATCTGGGGGGGCAGGATAATTTTGCGGAAAGTACCTCTGGCCGAATTTCATACCAGATACTGAACCACTTACTCCGTATCACAAAAACTGCCCCAGTTTAATCCCATATAATGAAATAGTCAATTGATCCCAAAAACAGACGCTCACTCAATTTAATCTCTCATGCTAAACTTTGATAAATTTGAGTTTTAAGCCAATAACTAAGGAAACGCTGGTGAATGAAAAAGAGATGGTCTCTTCCACCATCATTGTGGGCCATTCCCAGTGGGATCATTGCCAGTGGGAGCTTTGCCCGCCCCAAAATCGGTCAAAAGGACCTGAGGACCTGAAGATTTTCTGATTTTTTGTGTAGTTTTCTACTACGTATATGTACAAAATGTCTAAATTTATGATTTGATATTGTGAAACAATTTTTTCTATCAATTGTAATGTGTGATCCTAATGTTTATCATGCAGTCTGAGTAACTAACTGAATCACTGAACTTCAGAAAACACTATGGGATAATCTTCATCACTGAGCAAAATTGCATGCGCCGAGTCTCAACAGATCATGTGCCCGGTTTGTTTTGAAGAAGGGAGGCTCGTATATCAGGTTCATGAAGGCGAGTTGGCACATAGGTCATGTTTCGCTTGCTGGCGAGCCAAAGGTGGAGGATGAGTTTCATCCAAGAGGCACCTTTGGGCGATAAGACTTAGAGCCACTCAGTCGCATCTTCCACTCCTGACTATTGCATTTGACCTTGTTTTTTGTTAAACTAACTTAGACTGGTGCCATGTGAACAACCCCTCCTTTCCACTTTTGACCACTAACTTGAACCTTACCAATGTTAACCACAAAAAACGTCCAACCCTGCCTCCATTTCAATCATGTTTTACCTTCGTTTGATTAATCTGACGATGACACGGCAAAAGATGACGAGGAGGCAAATGTCTCGGACGAGATAGAGGTTGAGACCGTGCTGCACTTCCGCGAGTCGGACTCGGAGCCGGAACCGGAGCAGGTGAGGAGTGTCTCTGACTTTAATCTGTTCTCGAGCTGTGACGAGGAGGAGAGTACTTGCTTGGCTGCTCTTGCGTTCGAGAGAGAAAACGATGACACTGTGCCCTAGAATTGGGCAAGCGGGGGGGCGGAGTCGCAGAAGAGCAGCGCGGTCAGTCGCCAGGACTGGTATTCTGCCAGGCTGGACTCGATAACGCGGTCGAGGAACCAGCGTGGGGTCGGACCTTCCTCGTTAAAGTTCAAAATCTCAAAATTTATTAATAAAAGAGTTTAATTTAAGATTATTAGAAAACCGCTTTTTTAGTGAAAACAGTTTGTTAGAAATTTGTATTTTTTTAGTGCAAATGCCGTCGCAGTGTACAGTATACTACCCACAGTCCATATATGCCTACCCACAGTATCCTACACACAGACTTTCACTTATCAGTAAGTTTCAAAACCTCAAATCTCAAAATTTAATACTTAAATATTTTATGACTAGTTTGTCAGAAAACTGTTTTTTTTTAGTATGCCTAAACACAGTATGCCTACACAGTATGCCTCAGAAAATGCCTCATCCTCATAGTACACAGTGTATGCACGCTGTGTATGCCTCAGCCTACACAGTGTGCCTCAATATTTCTATACACAGTATGGGACGCCTCGTCATCATTTGCCGGTCCTACCCACACATATCCGTAACGGAAGTCGAATCTTCACTTATCAGCCTCTGGTCTAATCAATCTTATCAGCCCACTTGTCTAATGCTCACTTATCAGTAAAGCAAGTCTATTATAAAACTGTAGTTACTTAGTTTTTTGGGCCAAAACTGCATTCCAAACTTGTACTTCCTACTGTGCTTCCTGATGTCAAATCTCTATATTGGTGTGCATATCATTTAAATTGTTTGACTTTTGTAGTTAGTGGAATTAAAATTCCCAAGTATTTAGTTTCTTTTTTTGACAAAAATGGCTCTTATTGAAGCTAACTGTTTTTGTTTTTCAGATCCACTCGTGCCATGTTAATGATGCGCCCAAATGATTAAAATTTTTTGGCTGTAACTAAACATATGATAGATGTTTACACTCAAAACGGGCTCATAAGGATCAAAATGTGGTGGTCTTCTCCTTTCCTAAAAATTATAGAAATGTATCAATTACAGAAATGTATCAACCCTCAATTTATTAATTCACTGTTCATTCCTCCTTTTCCCTTCTATAATTATGTCAGAATATGCCGATCCAATATCAGAGTTTCCTGGGGTTTCAATTGATCGCTTCAATGGTGAGAACTTCAACTCTACGGTTTAATTTTTTTCGCACTGTCATACAGATCGCAAAGTGGGCCTTCGTGAGCCTGAGCTCTTCGAAAGGAGTAAAACTCTATATCTTAAAAAAAATTTGTCATAAAGTTTCGGCTGCTTTGTTGAGTGCTTTATGTTCATTCAACTGCATATATAATACAACTGGATTCAGATAATGAGATAACATTGAATTTTTTTTCGGAAGGGGACGAGACTCATACTCTAGCTGTCACTCTTATTCATGCAGGTCACTGTCCAGGTTCAGTAATGTTGTTACTAGTTTCCAAAGAAAAACCTGTCGTTTTACTGGCGATTTCAGATGGCAAGTTGGTCATACGAAGCAAATCATCTTTCTGACATTTCACAAGAAGTTGCTGTTCACAATTTTGATATTGTTTGCATCGACTCCACGTTTTACAAAACAGAATTTTTACCTTGTAAGGAGAGATGTCTTTCAGCCATCATTCAAGCCGTGTCCGCGTGGCTCTGTTCATTTTAATATGACTTGGTCCATTTTTGTAACAAAACTTGCTACGGTTATGAGTTTCTAAAGAAAGAGCTTGTACTTAGATTCAACACTAAAGTTCATGTTTCATTATGTCAGTAGCAACTCTACAAATTTGTTTCGTCTCAAAATTGGCTCGCCTTGGATGGCAAAAAATAACAAAATTCTTTTCACCAAGCCGCCGTCTGCGTCTGCGAACTTAAAACTGCCTTGCAATCCGAGCATTCCAAGTCCAGAATTGCTTACAATCATTCCAACCGCAATGTTTTTCACCAAAAAATGAGACAATGCCTGGGAGATTGGTTAAAGCAGTGTTCGAGAGAACCATTTGTTGCTGTTATTCTTTGCACTCTTCAGCTGAAAAAACAATTGATTTCCTTTCGAGTCTGCAGTTTGAAAGTTTTACACCCTTCGTTTGTCCGGATAAAGATACTCCACTTGACTCTGTGAAAGCTTTTATTTTAAACGTGCTCAAACATCAGAACCCAAAAACGTCAAACGATGCGAGTAAAAAATTCTGGAAAGCGAAAAATAAACTCAATAAAAAAGGTAAACGCAAAGTTTATCTGGAGAAATTTTCAACAAATACACCAGAGTACAAATACCATAGTGAGCCATTGAGACAACAGAGACGCTTTGTCGAAGGTGGAGATTTCGAGGGATCGGATTCAGAAACAGCAGAGACAAATATTTTAACAAACACGCCAGACTACGAATACCGTAGTGCGCCATTGTGACATCAGAGACGCTCTGTCGAGGACGGAGATCACAAGGAAAAGGTTTCAGAAACAACCGAAAAAGTCAAAAGAGAACAAAAAAGTTGATAAAATTGCTCAACAATATAAAAAAAAAACTTTTAACTTTACGTACTGTATTTTTTTACCGCGTGTATAAATTTTTCTTTTAGTTTTTAATAAAAAGAGCATATTTTAATACAGTTTTCAGAGGAAGTTTCAGTTCAGTTTTCAAAAAGTACAATCTAGCCATCCTTTATCTCCCCTCAAATACTGAACCATCTCATCTCAAAGACTGATGAATGCGATGATGATTTCTGAACCAATTGAACTAAGTCTTATCAAATACTGATGATGATTTCTTAACCAACTGAACCATCTCATCTCAAAAACTTATGAGTGATTCAGCTGCCATTTCAAGTTGAACTATCTCATCTCAAATACTGATGATGATTTCTTAACCATAACTGAACTATATCATCTCAAATACTGATGAGCGACTTAACTGCCCCCCATTTCAAACATGAACTGCCATTTCAAACCCTGAGCAGCCATTTCAAACCGCATAGTTAACCAATGTTTTAAGATTGATTTGTTGATTCCGCTGATAATTGCATAAGTCCTTTTGCGTTCAAATTGCGCGTTTCTATAGATAATAAATCAAATATTTCACCTCTAGCTTTTAATTTTTCAGTAATAAACAAAAATGCGGAATCCACTTACAATTTGCTGAGTCCACTATAGTTTTTGATTCAGTGCTACTTGCAGAGCAACTGGATCCAGTTCTAAGCTAATAATTAAAATTGGATATAAATAAAATTATTTTATTGATAAAACTATCACTATAAAATTTTACTCACTAACCAACCATAATCCATCGTTAACATTGACATTTATTTGTAGGTGCTGAAACTACTTGTAGTTTCAGCACCAGAACAATTTGAATAAGTCCTAGACGACAATGAATCTCCTTCTGGATAAACTCCAAGAACTAACTCGCGAAAACCATTATTCGCTAGTTCAATTGAGACTAGGAGATATAAGAGTATGATAAGGATTTGGATTAGACTAAGAAATTGCACGAATCTATCCGAACGAAAATAAGATCGGCCTGACGAACAGAGGGTTTACTTTTCTGAAAATAATCTATGAGTACAGGCCAAAGGTCATAACTCATCTGGTTTAATCATAAGTGTCGAACAAGACCTTAACTAACAAAAAATTAGACAATTAAACTTAAAACTAGACAATTGCAAAATTGCAAAAATGTTAGATGGAATAGACAATTTAATAAAAATATCCCTACATCTCAATAAATCTACGCCAAATTTCCAAAAATTACGAGAATTACCAAGAATTGCAAGAAGATTAAGATTTAGGCGTGAACAACGATCAGGATACGGACCAATCTACTACATGACACTAGGAGAAAAACCGGAACAAGTTTTTGTATTTAGAAACCTTTATGCAGCAAATTTAGATTTACTGACATGAAAATTATCTGAAGAATAATTCTTCAACAACTCATTTGGAGCTGAATCTAATATTTATACAATAACGACTGATAAAAAGAACTAAACTCGTTCCTCCCAAAATCTGCAGTATATCAAAATTTTTGAATAAATAAATTATTGAACAAAAAATATCAAAAATAGTTAGTACTGAAAACTACTGTTAGTTTCATGAGTTCACACACATCATCGTTTTTTCATCCGAAGTTCATTACCTAAAACATAAAAGCATAAACTAAAAAAACTAATATAAATTAAACTTTAACTTCTAAAGTTTCTTGAATTTAAACTTTTACATAAAAACTTATCAAGGTTTTTCATAAAAAGATCATCAAGGCTTTCCTTGGATCTTTAATTTCACTCAAAACTAAATTTATTTTATTCGATTTCTGATCCTTAAGTCTTCCCTTGGATCAAATCAGAACAACTTTATTCTCCTTACCCCATGTTTTTAAAAGTGTCTAATGACCTCACACGTCGATTCACTCTCCAATCCTTATAAAAGACCCAGGACTTATAAAAACTTTTGAAAAACAAACCGTTTTTATTAAAGTAGACAAAGAGAACTTCGCTTATTCATCCTTCACTTGAGCCTTTCCTCTGAGATGACACAAGCTAAAACCCTTAAATAATTAGTCAGTCAAAATATAATATCTAACGATCTACCTGTGTTCTAATTATACCTGAACTTTGTGTGTTGATTTACTATCCTCCAACCTTTGATCACAACACCTAGGCAAGGTTAATGGGTCTATCATAAATTCAAAACTAGTCACGAGAAAATAGTAAATCATTCTCACGAATTGATATACTCTATCTCCAACCCGTCAACCACGAAAATCTATGCCCCACATTAGGATAACCACCCGAAAACCGTAAGAACTAACAGTTTAGGAAAATAAAAATTCTAACCGCCGAATTTTGCACTCATCATCCTAAACCTTATATCGAGAGATAATCTAGGCAGTAAGCAAACAATCATTTCACGTAAGTGCTTAAAAAAACGAACACAGACAAACAATAGGAAATGTTAGATCAAAAAGACAAACACGGAAAAATACAATCATAAAAAACAAAAAGCAAATTATCAAAAAAAGATTCTCAAAAAGACAAAAATTTGTTTCAGAATCAGAACCAAACACAATACAGGAACTTCAAGACTTGAAGGATTCAAAAGTAGGAATAACCCGATAGAAAATCAAAATTATTTTTCTGACTCAGAAGCTATAACAAATGATTAATTAAAGAAAAACGCAGAAGAGAGAGCTCATATAATAAAAAACCGGTATGCCTTTATAATTGGAATCAACCAAAAAGACATAATGAAAGTTACACACTAACAGTTCTGCAATACAAAAACCGATAGAGTAAATCAAAAAACTCGACGATAATTCAATTCTTCCGTTCAATATTCACAAATGATGTTTTTTTTTTTTCATTTTTATAGCTATATTAGAATTAAAAGAAACACAAAATGAGTCACCGCCTCAAACATCCCTGCATTCAACTGTAAGACAAGAAATCTATCTTTTATGAAAACTTTTAGATGCAATTCGTGAAAACTTTATTAGTAACAAAAATTCGCAAAACGTCAACGTAAGAAATCCCCCATTTGAACAGTCAAAACTAACCACAGGCACGCAACTACAATCAGCAAGTACCACAACAAGCTTCTCAGTAAGTATTTTTCAACGATCAACCACGAGCTACAGTGGATCGTAGCGAATACTATCCGTTCTTCGAACAAAGTAAAAACATGACTAATAAACATCTTACGAGGAATCAACCACATTATTCAGAAGATAAAGATTATTATAGCCAAAATCAACAACGATTTAGCACAAATCAACAAAGCAATAATTAGAATTTTGATCAACCATGACAAACAAGACAAAACTCAGCATCATATAATAATAACTTTCATTCACAAAAATCAATAAATACACAAAGTTATTAACCAACTGAAACGCAAAACGAAATCCCATTACCATATTATCTACATGAAATTTTAAAAAACACAACTTACACATTTTCTCAAGTACCAAATGCCGCAGAATCACTACAAATGACTATGAATCCATACCTTATGGGTGGATCTTCTATATCTTCTAATAAACCACTAGTGGTATTTAGAGGAACAGATCCTGAATACTCAGAAGAAGATTATTTGAACGCAGTCACAGCTAACTTGTTAAATATAGGACCTGACCAGTAAATACGCCACTTCATCAAAATTGGAAAGATAGAGACACAGCTCTAATCCAGACCACACTTGATGGCGCAGCCCAAAAATGGTTCCAGTTTTGCCTATAGACATTAAATCAGACTGGAAAAGATTCACACAAGAATTTTCAAAAATGTTCGACTCTGAAAAAAATACACAACAAGGTTTACAAAGAATCTTAGCATGGTTTATAAATGATTTTTTTGTCCATAACAGCAATCACTGTAGATGAAGACTATGTTAGAATAACTCCTTTTACTGTTGATGCAACACCGTTGAATTATACTGCAATGTTTACTGATTGAACACGAAATAATAGTTTAAACTCCACATTCATCAATACACAAGAAAATTCAAATTGAACAAAAAATGGTACACAACAAAATTTTCAAACCCCATCGCATTTCATTAATGAAAAAATAATTGAAACAATGCCAACAACAACACAACAAAGCATTTCCCCATCCATCCTACACTTACAATTCCACAAAACAAAAGTACCGCATTTCCACAAACAACTATACAATCTACAGTAAAACCGTCTGTTACTCAAAAATACTCACAAATGGATTATCAAGTATTTAGACCAGCAACGACATCACGACAAGCAAGTAAACAAAAAACGTCTAATAGAAACACTTTTTCAGATCATAACTACAAATTTTTTGCAAAAAAGATAACAAAATCCCCTATATGAACAGTCAAAATCAATCACAAGCACAAAACTGGAATCACAAAGTATCACAACAAGCATCTCAGTAAGTATTTTTCAACAATCAACATTGAGCTACAGTGGATTGTAGCAAAAACTTCCCGTTCTCTCAACAAAATAAAAACATAACTAATAAAACTTTTACAAGAAATCAACCACCTTATTCAGAAGATGAAGACTATTTTAGCCAACACCAACAACAACTTAACATAAATCTACAAAATAATAATTGGAATTTTGAGCAACCAGATCCTGTTTATCAACCAGATCTTTTTGAACCATATACACGAAATGAACAAACACGACAATCAAGACAATTTTTACCTCCAAAACAATACTCAGCATCATATAATAATAACTTCCAATCACAAAATCCTATAATTACAAAAAGTTATCAGCCAACGCAAATACAAAGTGAAATCTCATAACCATATTACTTACAACAATATAAAATTACAAAAAGACAACTTACAAATTTTTCTCAAATAATAAATGCCCCAGAATCACTCCAAATGACTATGAATCCATAACTCATGGATGGATCTTCTATATCTTCTATTAAACCAATAATTGTATTCACAGTAACAGATCCTGAATACTCAGTAGAAGGTTAATTAAACGCAGTCACAGCTACCCGAATTATAAATTTAGGACCTGAACCAGTAAATACGCCACTTCATCAAAATTGAATACAAAGACGCACAGCTCTAATCCCAATCCCATTCAATGGCGCAGCCCAAAAAAGGTTTTTAGTTTGACCTATAGACATTAAACAAGAGCGGAAAAGATTCACAAAAAATTTTTCAAAAAAGTTCCTTTCTGAAAGAAATAAACAAAATCAAAGAGTTCTTCCCAAGGAAATCCGTAGACTCCCTAATGAAACAATTAAGCAATTTGCAGTAAGAATCGAAACACTAGTAAGAAAAGCATATTTCTTTCAATACGCATGATTATAAAAACACAAAGATGACGACAGAGGTCTTATTGATGACTCTTACACTACAATTTTGAAAATAGCAATAAGAAAGAGAGCATCACACCAATCTTCAATTCGAAAACTTGATATAGACTTCCAAAAACTAGTAGACAATTACAACAAGCTGAAATCTCTATGAAATTTGAAGAAACAGAAAACTCATAATTACAATACGTAAGCAACATCCATACAACTACTTCACATTTAAATAACATTCATGACTCCGACACTGAACTAGCTGAAAAAATTAAAAAATATATTAAATAATTACGAGAAAAATCCAAATTTCAAACAAAAATCATCACTCAAAAAATGGTGTAACTATTGCCGTAGATATGGACATGGGATCGCTGAATGTGGACAAAAACAACAAGATAATCAGAATAAACCACAGAAACATAGAGAACAAATAAATCTTTTTATCAATACATGAAAAAAGACCAGAATTTACCAAGCAAAAACATTCACAGTAAAATTAGTGCAGGAAAAGCACTCCCAGATAACTATAAAAAAATCGACAACAGTCTTTTTATCTAAATAACTATCGCGGAAGATCTCCAGATCAAAAAAATTCCCAGAATTTCTCACAAAATAGATATAGTAGATCAAACAGTCAAACAAACCAATATCGAAATAATTATTAAAAATCAAATTCAAACAGTAATATTTTTTCAAATTATGTTAGAAGTCGTTCTCATTGAATTTCTCGAAATATCTATTATTCGAACGACCGTTCCAGAAATTCCTCATATAATAGAAACAAGAATTGCTCAAACACTAGATATAGATAATAATCAGATAATGGATCACGAAACTATTCAAACAACAGATCAAACACTATAATAACAATCACAATAGATCACCTGAAAATTCCAGAAATCGAAATTCTAATTATCCAAATCGATAGAGAAATTAGTATCGGTCACCACACAAAAGTAGCACACATTATCAAAATTCACAACAAAACTATAGAATTAGTACACCTAAACATCAAAGACAAATTAATCAGGTACAATCAACTGAAGAAGTTCAATCAGATCCTCCCGGTATTGACAACTCAAAAAATTTAGATTTACTATATCACAAAAACTGCAAATCCACAGATGATGAGAGTGAAACACAAAATACGCTTTCAAAAAACATGCTTTATATTGAAAATGAATACGAAAAACCAATTGAGTCGAATAATTATCAAAACAATGAAAATTTTAATAATTTCAAAAAATCAGACAAAACACAAAACATAACAGATTACACCGAACAAGAACTTAAAGAAAATTCAAGTACGAATAATATATATCAAAATACAGCAAATAAAACATAACCATAAATAACCTCACTTCTCTTGGAAATTCCAAAAAGCAAATATTTGTTTTTCACCAGAATAAGAAATCGATTTCTGAATAGATTCAGGAGCCTAATCAAATTTTATAATTATTCTCACATGGAATGTAATTCTAATTTTACATCCAGAATTGCTACCTTCGAAGATTTCAAGCAAGTTAGCTACAGCACAAGGGCTTAACAAACTTTGGAAAAATTCAATTACTCCTCGTTCCCACTCGAACAATGGAACAAATAAAACTTTTAAATAAACTGTTGAAACAAACATTTCAATTTAAAAATATAAAACACAATTTTGTTGGAATACCCTTAATTACTAAATATATTCCCACTATTAATATCGTAAATAGTAAACTACATTTAGAGGATAAATACACAAGAATGAATAATACATCACTCACATTCTTCCAAACATTAAATAAAAAATCTCCAATTTTTTCCAAAATTTACCTAACATACAAATAAGAACGTAAACACCTGAAATCATTATCAGGATATGAATACAATCTCTCAATAAGTCAAGTACATCATACAACATAGATCAATTTGACCAACGACTATATATGTTCGACCTCGCATTCAAACCAATTCATAAATTTTTCGAGAAACATTTTCATCAACCAAAAACACAAAAAATACAAGGCCAGATATAAACTCTTTGCACCTTAACAATAATTCTCCATTTCAAAAACGTTACCTCTAGGACTTTAAGGATTTTGTGAAACCAATTCAACAATTTCTCCCACAGTAGAAACAGCATATAGAGTAAATAACATCTTAAAATTATTAGATATATGTCAATCAACAACCCTCAATGAAGATTTATCAATTAATAACATAACTAGTGATTCAAAACGAAATACAGACTACTTTACAAAAACACCATATCTTAAACCGAAATTCGAAAAAATTCAAAATATACCTCTGATTAGAGAAGTTTCTTACAATGTTCAATTTCCAACAATCTCAAATTACACAACAAGATTTTGAGCAATTAGCAGAACTGCTATTAAAAACCCAATGGTTTATGCTACATCAAAGTTTGATGTTGGAAAAGTAAATTTACCACTACATCTACCTCTAAAACCTGACGCAGTTTTAAAAAACAACGAGCAAGTTAAGTTGCAATTCACTTACAAGATAAAGTCAATAGAGTACTAGATATCTTAGAACAATACGATATCTTTTCTCCAGTTAATGAAGAAGAACAACCAAAAGAAAACACGTTCATGAATCCCTTTATTATCCTCGCTAAAAGAGAATCATTAAAAATTGTCCTAGATACTAGATACTTCAATTCACTTATTGACGAATCTTAATTTAATCGGCGTATAGAACCAATTCAAACAATTCGCACTATTAAATGGACATTACTTTAGAACAGCTGACATGAGCAGCGCGTATAGTCAAGTACCATTAGACGAACAATCACGACGCTGAACACAATTCGTTGTATGAAATCAACAATACGAATTTAATAGGCTTTTTTATGGAATTTCCAAAAGACCAGCAGCTTTTTCACGATTTCACGATTCATGAAAAAAACTTCTCAACCACTAATTCTTAGCAAGAATGTTATAACCTATTTCATGCAATCACAAACAAAACACGAAAATTTTGAAGTTTTGGAAAAATATCACCAAAAACTACTTAAGGAAAACATGAAAGCAGCCCCAGATAAATCACATTTCTTTTTTACCTGTGTTCAATACCTTGGACATATTATTGATGGAAGTACAATCACTACATTGAAATCTCGCATAGACGTAATCATAAAACTTCCACATCCCTCAAAAAGTAAGAAAATCAAAAAATTTTGTGGAATGCTAAGCTTTTTAAAGTAAAAACGTCTAGAAAATGCGATTATACTTAAGACCATTTTTATTATTCTGAGACAACAAAATAATTTTGAATGGACGACACAACACCAAAAACGATTTGAAGAAAAAAAACACTTCTCAGTGAACAAATATGAAATACGATCCCAGATCCAGATCAACCATTTAAGGCATAGGACGCCTCAATTTTCGGAATTGGCAAAGCATTTTTACAATCACACAAAACAACAAACAAAATAAACCTTATCTCAGCAAATTCAAGACTATTTACACAAGCCGAACTAAGTTTCTCTACACCTCTGAGAGAATGGACAGTTATATTATATACTCTCACAGATTATGAATTTTTGATACTTGGATCAAAACATCGAACAGTTCTATTTACAGATCATAAACCTATAACTTTCCCGATTAAGCAAAAATCAAATCCGAACCATAGAGTTTATAGATTTCTACTAATTCGAATGAAAATCACAAACTTACATATAGTCTTGACTGCTGGAAAAATTGTCATGAACAGATACACTCAGTCAAAATATACCACCTGCATTGATAACAAGAAAAACGACAGTAGAAATACTGCAAAATATGTAAGTTTTTCCTTGCAAAAGACGAAACATCACCACAATTAGAATGTAAATATGCCGTAAAAACCGACTTGATAATGCTCAAACAAATAATTTACACAAATTTCTACTATATCTAGATAGCCAGAAAATCATTACGAAGTAGGCTTTTTAGGAAACTATACATTTAAATCGATACCATATTTATCATGGATCAGGAACAATACACAACAAAAACCACTTAAGCAAAAAATTTATCGGACAGATATATTTCCCTAGTAGAAAAAGAAAACTTAACTAATAATATAAATTTTTTTAGGACCCCAGATTTAGACTCCAATTTCACAATAAATCAAGCTTTTAATCTACATGACCCTCTAGATAATATACCTCTCTCAAAAACAGAAATTGAAAATTTTTTTCTACCTGCCACAGAAAAAGTGACACCGAAACTACTACAGAAACATCAAAAACTTGACCCAATCATTAGACAACTTAAGTCTCGGCACGAATATAAAACAAAACCCTTAAAGGCAGATATTACAATCCTAAGAAACAAAATATTTCTTAGATACATCAGAAAATTTAATAACACATCCATAAATGAGAATACCGTTTTTTTGGAATACCAAACATCTGAATTAACAGTACCCTGTCTACCATTCAGTATAAGTATGATACTCCTAGCATTTCCCATTTCAGACTGCTTAAATACAAAAGGACATGCAGGATCAGAAAAAAACAGAATCAAATTTTATTCAAAAATTTTACTTTCAAAATGCACCAATTTGGATAAAAGTATTATGCAAAAGTTGCATAAGATGCCAGTTAGATAAACCATACCTACATCAGAAAAAAATAGCAGAAAACAGGATTTCAAAGGACAAAATTTATATTTTATTCACAGAACCTTATTCGATACAAAAGGACCAATATCACCCTCTTCACAAGGAAACTCATTTATAATGGTTATAGTTAATGCATTTACACACTCAATCCTGTAGCACTCAATCCTGTACCTCATTGTAATGCTGATTACGCATATACGACACTCTTCGAACACTGGATAGCAAAATTTGGAATACGAGAAATCCTTTTCACAGAAAAAGACACTGAATTCATAAATAATGAAATCATCACATTATGCCATCTTTATAACATTAAACATAAGCCTATCTCAACTTCTGAAAAATCTTTGATCACTTCCTCAGGTACGATATTTCAACGACTATCTAAATGTTGTGACATTTGATCAAAAAGAAAGACATCCTTCTTCTCTTAGTAATTTTTGTCACCTTTCTAGTTTCCCTAACTTAACAATATGTAATTGTATAAAAATGCAATAATCACTTTTGCACCAGCAACAACCCTCTTATTCTTTTTCAGAGAAGAATATCATAAACAATCGATTTTATTGATAAGAAAATTTTTTTTCAAGTATTTCAAAATTGCCATTCAACTACCAACACAACAAACGCCACCGACTACGACATCCCAGGAACTTCCAACAACACCAACGTCTAGTCAAACAAATCAACCACAATCATCAACACGCATTTCAACTAAAGAAAACCCATATACATTTAAAGAAAGACACGCGTTACTATCAGAAACTTTAATACCCGTGCACCTCTAAGCGATGCATCTCTAAGAGATCCGCAATACGAACCAACAAACGATATCTGTCCTTCTCTCCAACGAAACTTTAATAGAACAAGACACCTTTATCAAAATCAAAACCAAACATCTACAATAGATAGACAAATCATCCATCCAAGACGAAATAAAAGTTTTACAATTCCCAGAATTCATATTAATATACCCTCATCACCAACCCCAAAAGATTTAGATCTTTTCAGTAGCACAGTTCAAAGTATCCCTCCGCCATTGCAATCTATCTCAAATCAAAATACTCCGAACAAACAATCGGATTACTTAGGATGAACCCCCACATCAGTACAAATTCGTGAAAATCCCTGTAACCCCCAACTTCAACAGAACGTCTCCCACATTGGATGACACAAGCTTTAACTCAAGGTGAACCAAACTTAAAAAACGAACCATCATCTTGATAGCAACAGACTACAAAGTTGAGCACCTAACAGATTACAAAATAGACACGAAATTCACAAAGACATTTAAGAACACAATACACAGATCCTACACAAAACTATTTAACACATAAATTTGAAATAACAGTAAAATTAAATAAATTAGTCCATCACCCTCTACCCCTAGGTCCATCACATATAACAACTCAATTTTTACCTCCCCCGTTTATCACAACAGAATTTATCTATAAATACAATAGATATACAAAAAGACACTTGGCTACTTAACATTCTATAACCCATATTCGGGACTATCCTACAAATGTATCTTTTGATAGTTTTTTTCCTAAAAACGTTTCTCCCCTTGTGCTTTTAGAAGCATCATCCCATCAAAATTCTTCACCTCGAACAAGACCACAAGATTAATTAGTTACACATTTTGATTGTGAAGAAAATGAACAAAAAACACTATATAAAATTGCCATAAACATAGAAAGTCAATGCGAATCAGAACCACAAGAAATATAAGCAACAAAAATAGAAGCAACATTTTATTCAAAAGTCCGAGCTGCGACCTTAGCAGGACATAATTTCACAGCGAAACTTTCTGAAAAAAAGGGACATTTTTCTAAAATCTCATTTGTATCTTAACCCCGAAGACTGCAAAAACGAACTCAGACTATTAAAATTAACCACAAACAAAAGCACAAACTGAAAATTGGTAAATTTTCAAGTTTTTCCAGACTCCGTAACTTGAAAGATACCAGGCTCATATAAAATTAGACGATAAACATCCGTTCCACGGCGCACACGGACGGTTAAAATTGGACCTTCACTGTAAGAATTGGATACCACACATCGGCACATCGGAATGAATAATTCTTCCAATTGTAGAGCAGACACAAACAATGAGGGATTTCAAGAAAAAAGTTTTGATCGTAGAACAGCCACACACCACTAATTTTCGTTCTCAAAACAACCATCTTTTCAGCCCACCATGATCCGCCAGATTGGATCCCTCAACAGTTCACTGAATAATTCTTCCAATTGTAGAGCAGACAAAAAAATGAAGGATTTCAAGAAAAATTTTTGATCGTAGAACAGCCACACACTACTAATTTTCGTTCTCAAAACAACCATCTTTTCAGCCCACGATGATCCGCCAGATTGGATCCCTCAACAGTTCACTTTCTGAGCCAATCTCTGACCCCACTTCCTCTCCCTTATCATCATTCACTAATAATTCACCACGCATGGATTCTGATGATGATTCCACCAACACAGTTTTTCATACCATCTCACAACTTATTAATTCCGATATTGATACCCCAGATCAACTTCAAAACTCTTAGCCCAGCCCGTCCCTTTTTTCGCAAACCTCTTCCGTCCGCTCCACACCCCAACCCCGACGAAACTTCCCGAGCTCCTTCTTCTTCTACAGACGAAACCCCAATCCTCTCCGAATGACCAGTGATCAACCCGACCCCTCTAGCCCCGTCAATGAAGAATTAGAGTACGAACTTGACATTTTCATCACTTCACAACAACAGCTTCCAAACACTGACACATTAACAATTCATCACTTATCACAACCAATTTCTTCTTCCGAATCCTCCAACCCAGCCTCCACAGTAGAAGAAACCCAAGCCCACCGAGTATTCGAGCGAAAGCTCCCCAATTCCTGAATAATTCACCACCCCAACCACCCCAACTATTACCAAACTAATAAATACAATAGATATACAAAAAAGACACTTGGCTACTTAACATTCTATAACCCATATTCGGGACTATCCTACAAATGTATCTTTTGATAGTTTTTTTCCTAAAAACCTTTCTCCCCCCCTTGTTCTTGAGAAGCATAATCCCATTAAAAATTCCTCACCTCGAACAAGACTACAAGAATAATTAGTTACACATTTTGATTGTGAAGAAAATGAACAAAAAACACTATATAAAATTGCCATAAACATAGAAAGTCAATGCGAATCAGAACCACAAGAAATAGAAGCAACAAATATAGAGGCAACTTTTTATTCAAAAGCCCGAGCTGAGACCTTAGCAAGACATAATTTCACAGCGAAACTTTCAGAAAAAAGGTACTTTTTTCCAAAATCTCATTTGTATCTTAACCCCAAAGACTGCAAAAACGAACTCAGACTATTAAAATTAACCACAAACAAAAGCAAAAACTGAAAATTGGTAAATTTTCAAGTTTTTATAGCCTCCGTAACTTGAAAGATACCAGGGTCATATAAAATTAGACAATAAACATCCATTCCACGGCGCACACGGACGGTTTAAATATGACCTACACCGTAAGAATTGGATACCACACATCGGCACATCGCAATGAATAATTCTTCCAATTGTAGAGCAGACACAAAAAATAAAGGATTTCAGGAAAAAAATGCTTTTTGATTGGAAGTTTCAATCAGAATAAGTAAAGTAAGCACGAGATTTACAAGACGACACAATAATATGTTAAGGAACACGCTTACAATAATTGCGATCCTGCCACACGAATACACGCAACCATCGTTTGGTTCCCTGAAGACACATGTACCACATTTCATGTTGCAATAAATCACAAAAGAGTGAATAAATTTCAAAAAAAAATTCATTGAATCAATTCCCTTTAAAAAAATAAACCCTGATAAAATAAGATCTAACGAAAAAAGTTGTAAGAATATCAATGGAATAGAAAATAAATTAACACATTTTTCAAATCTACCCCGAAGCAGAACTCGCCCGCAAATATAATATTCCACTTTTCAAAACACAATATTCAGAATTTTTTTGTCGAACACGAAAAAAGTTTTGACATGAAAACAGGAAATTAAAAAATTAACCCAACTCAAACGTACCACATTTACAATGCCAAAAACTCAAACATCCTAGTAGCATTTTTAAAAAATACAGGAAATACTGGTGGAAATATTTGCCTACAATATAAAAAAGCACACATTTACAAGAACTATCTTTTTGAACAATACTTTTTTTGACGCAATCCACTATGAATCCACTTAGATAAGATATTGGATTACAAACTAAGCTGATTTTTTCAAGCAATATTATTATCATTATCAATTAGAACCACTCCATCACTTATGTGAACTAGAACGAACATAAAATCTACAATCACTTGCACCAGCAGTATTAGAAATACCTTACGCAGGATATTTTTTATCGGGCAATAGATCAAATTTTATCGATTACGAAAAAAAATACTATGGTACTACACATGTACTAAAATTATCACCACTGTTATATGTTTTTGAAGATAAACGATGTTAAAAACAATACCTATATTCTACAAAAATAAAGTACATTTTGTCGACACACTTTCCGGACGAATATATTTTTGGGATACAGTCATTTCATGTGGATCTGAAAAAAGCCACAATGTTGTACAGCTAAACCCATATGAAGACAACTAGGATCTTCTCACCCCATACACCACATTATGACACCATTAAAGGTTTTTTCACCAGAAAGTATCAGAGCTATTGCTCGTAACCCCAAAATAGATTTACAATCAATAGGTATATATTCCAGATCCAATATACAACATAACATTTGCACACAACAATTTCAAGAACTTCTTACAAAAGTGGACACAATCCAAAGACAATCAAAAAATCAAAGTTTAAGAAAGTTTGCCATGTTTTCAGACATCTATGCACAAGATTACAGCGGATATTTTAAAAATATAAAAGATTACATATATCTAAACGGTGAAAAATACCGTCCACAAGATAATTCACCTTTTAAATTTTTTTAGTTTTGTAAACCTAAGAAACGAACTACTCGCCTTTGTAGGATGGCCCAATTTCATCTGAGAAAAGATGACTATCTTATACGTCATGCTTAACTTTTACGGCTTTCTCTTCAACACATGCGCAATACACACACAAGTCAACAAACAAGCAAGTGTAGCACGCATATTGTATGCAGGATTTTTTGGAATGCAGGATTTTTTGGAATACTACTATGCAGGTTTTTTTGGAAATACAAAACTTACTGCATCACAATTACAAAATTTTCATAATAATCAACCGTTATCTTTAATACAACGAAACTATAAAAATACAGCAATAGCAGAGCACATCTTTCCAAGTCATAGCTACCCACAAAGCCCAGTTTCTCATATAGTAGTCCATCCACCAAATATAGAACTCACATATGAACAAATCGTAGAACAGCCACACACCACTAATTTTCGTTCTCAAAACAACCATCTTTTCAGCCCACGATGATCCGCCAGATTGGATCCCTCAACAGTTCACTTTCTGAGCCAATCTCTGACCCCACTTCCTCTCCCTTACCATCATTCACTAATAATTCACCACGCATGGACTCTGATGATGATTCCACCAACACAGTTTTTCATACCATCTCACAACTTAATAATTCCGATATTGACACCCCAGATGAACTTCAAAACTCCGAGCCCAGCCCGTCCCTTTTTTCGCAACCCCTTCCGTCCGCTCCACACCACAACCCCCGACTAAACTTCCCGAGCTCCTTCCTCTTCTACAGACGCAGCCCCAATCCTCTCCCGAATGACCAAAGATCAACCCGACCCTCTAGCCCCGTCAATGAAGAATTAGAGTACGAACTTGACATTTTCGTCACTTCACAACAACAGCTTCCAAACACTGACACATTAACAATTCATCACTTATCACAACCAATTTCCTCCTCCAAATCTTCCAACTCAGCCTCCACAGTAGAAGAAACCCGAGCCCATCGAGTATTCAAGCGAAAGCTCCCCAATTCCTGAATAATTCACCACCCCCAACCACCCCAACTGTTCCCTTCACCCGCAGCACACTAACATTCAAGAATTTCTTGAACATAATTTTAACCTTTTTTCACAATACACCTACTACCACACTAATGACCACCAATTTAAATTTGTAGACGAAAATAGCCTATTACCCACCTTATCATGACCATCTCACTATGACTTCTCAAACCCACTATCACTCCCTTTGTACAATAACACAGCCGACAATGAAATCTGGAAATCCCGACAGCACTACATGAAAAACAACACTCAACCATGAGCCTAACCGAAACATTAAACAGATTGGTTGCACAAAAAGCGAACATAGTTTCAATTAACGACTACGATCACGCTATTGCACGATATATGAAAGACACAGTCATAGAAGAAGATAAAATACTAGCCCCCAAATAACCAGGAAATTTTCCTAAAATCAAAATTTGTAATTAACAGAATGAATAAAAAATATGATAATTTTAATTCGAACGCACTCAGAGACACCAAAGCTTATGACTCTTATTTCAATAAACTTAATTACTTTTACTAACTTTTCATTTTCTCACACCAAAAAAAGAACGTGAATTGCACTGCCCACACGAGATAAGGTTACGCAATAAACTTACAACCCACATATACACTTATTATAAATTTATTCAACACCACTACTTAAATACTACACCATCACGAAACCCACAGCACAGATTCACATTCATTAACCCCTAATACCCATCACCATACTTTCTAAACTTCACTTATTGTATAAAAAGTACGAACATACACGGTATCCTCCGTAACTATGATCCCATAAGACACATGCATATATTCTGCCCACTAACAAAATCCTTCGTTGTTGAACAGTCCCGCCCACTAATAATCCCCCATGAATATATACAGCCCATCGAAGTCCACATTCTAGAATACATTCACAATATTATCTACAATCACAAGCTATATAACCCAGTCCAAAATACATAGCATGAAATCTCATTCAATAACAAAGAACACAACATCATCCGAGCACTTGAGCTCCTATGGCCTCTCCTTCAGACTAAAAATAACATCCGCATGCTTGCCAAACTCCTCACATCATCAGACACGATTCGCACTAATTTCTCAAATGGATTTATTGCCGACAACAACCTCCTGTAAGTATAATTTAAAAATTTAACTAATAAATTCAAAGACACACTAACCATTCTTTATAATGTCTTTTTTTAATTTTGTTTTACATTTCACCATTCGTTCATCTAAATGATAAAAAGGAGTAAAAATTTTAAACTCTTTTCTATAAACTTTTCAAATTCATTTTAACAATCGCAGTATGTAATTGAAATAGTAAATTTTTTCTTTCAAAAGCAGTATATTCATCAGTTTAAAAATCCATGGCAGTAAAGTATTATTTCTAATGTAGTAACTCAATAAAAAAATGCAAAAAAACTGAAGAAAATTAACCTTTTCTAAAATGATTCTTTTATAAATTTGAATTCTTCACTCGCTCATAAATCTCACACTTTTTCCACAATGGCACAGCTCACCCACAGAGAATTATTTAAATAATGAATTTCAACTATTAATTTTCACTTACAACAGCTCTAATTTGTTTTCACACGTTGCAAACTTTCTCTTAACCCGGTTGGAAGGAATTATAAAAAAAACTTAACTAACCAACGTAGCTTACTAACGCCGTAAAACCAGAAACTAAAAGCATGACCAAGAAAGAAAGTCCCACGGAACCCAAACCGGATTGAACCCAGAATAAATCTAGATAATTTATTCTTTTGAAAGCCACCTTCAAGCTTTATTAAAATAAAAAAAAACACAAAAAAGTCGAAAGACAAACCCAAAACTAATTATTCTACTTTTGAGAAATGAACACAATCAAAACAAAAAAAGAGAAAAACACAAAACGAAAAAGCTACAAAAGGTTGAACATATAAATAGACTCTGCACGGGAGACCACAAAAACATAACCCACTTATGGCCTCACCCACCTGAACGACGTCGCTCGAAGTACATGCCCACAACATGCACTAAGAGACCAATACTCCATTTTTGATAAGAGTGGCTCCAGGGTGAGCAACGCTTTAAAATAACCGAACTAAGTTTAAAAAAACTTTTGCGTTAATAACTAATAATTAATCACAACAAAAAACAAAACTTAACTAACAAGATGTAAATATATAAATGCAGTATGTAAAGATTTCTTAGAGCCAAGGAATGAGCAGCAAAGGAGATGTTGCTCATGACACAACTCGACTACATTCCAACTTTTTCATGGCAAATCTAATTGGTGTGTTGCCGAAGTGACTACCCCCAAAAGATTTTAAGGATGGACTCAACATCGCAACAAAGGAAACCCATTGAAACAGACCAATGGCCATCTCGATGTTGATCTCACATACCGATCCTAGTCACTTGGCACTTCACATGGAAAAGCCAAATTTCTTTCTGCACGTAGTCTCGCTCTAAACTTAATGAAATCGATCGAAAGTCTTGACAAAACCACCCAAGACTACCCACGATCAACTAGACCCATCTTGAAATACGAACAAAACAGTATACTTCCATCTACACGAACAACCAATCACATCTCTCCCCTTTTTCAGGAAGTCACTGCTCAAAACTTCCAAAGAAAACTACATCACCCGTCCTTCACTACAAAAAACTATTAAAAACTAAAAACTCTCTAAGCCCCGGATGGGTGGAACCAGTTCTAAACTAGTATTTATAATTGGATTTAGATACAATTATTTTTAATGATAAAATTATCACTATAAAACATTATTAACTAACCAATCATATTCCATCTCTAACATTGACACTTATTTGTAAGTGCTGAAACTACTTGTAGTTTCAGCACCAGAACAATTTGAATAAATATTAGACCACAGTGAATCTCCTTCTGGATAAACTCAAGAACTAACTCGCGAAAACCAGTATACACTAGATCTATTGAGACTAGGAGATATAAGAGTACGATTAAGATTGGTATTAGACTAAGAAGTTGCACGAATCTATCCGGCCGAAAAAAACATAGCGTGACGAACAGACGATGTACCTTATCTGAAATTACTCTATGAGTACAGGCCAAAAGTCAAAACTCACAACCAAGTGTCTTTGATTGCAATGGCTACAGTTTCACATTTTTAGATAGTTTCATTCGTTTTTCGAACATGAGATTTTTCTGAACTTTGATTTTTAAAACAAAATTTTCGAACCAAAAACTTGAATATCTGAATTTGTGACCCGCTGAATTTAAAATGAGAAAAATAGAAAACTGGGATTGTTGTGCTCGCTGCTGCTGAATTATGTTGACTCACTTGTGTTTGAGCTGATCCACCTCTCTCTGCAGCTGCTCTATCTCATCCTGCACATCCTCTGACTCCTGCTCCCCACTCAATGCCTTGCGCATCCCATACCCGATACTACTCTAAATCAACACACAAGCAATCTTTTGATAAGATTATTTAGGACCGAATCAGGCCCTATGTTACCCATCAACTCGTTTCTTTTTCCGTAGTTTTTAATTGGAGTCCGCTAATTGGCATGAACTGCTGTTTTTTTCTTCGTGGTGAGATTGAACTCCTGTGTTTCGATTTGAGTTTATAGCCTTATTACTTGGTAGAGTGTCTCGAACTCATGCATGGTCATTCTGGCCTCGTCCTTCACTCTAGTTAGTAAAACTCCCCTTTCTGCACAGTTGATTGACACCTGAAACGAAGCGTCAAAAAGTCTCTTGGAATCAAAGAGTCTCTTAGTATGAGTTTCAAAGATCATTTATTGACTGCACAAGGATAGATAATAGCCAAACCTCTCTGATGATTTCGTCGAAACACTGGTCGTAGATGGCCCTTCTGACTGGACAGATGCCAGTCTCCCTGGCCCCCTGGTCCCTCAGTTTGGAGTCGAAGTCCTCCTGCAGGGTTTCGATGTCCATTCGGGTGGCAGGCACAGTCGAGGGCTCCTGCACGTACAGCTTCTTCTCCACTTCCCACTTCTTAAGAGGGAGGAACTCTCCCAGAGAGCCCTTTCCCAGTCTCGGTTGTGCTCCGACCGACAGAGACCTAATAATACAAAAAAAACAGTGTCGAGTTTCAAACTAGGAGAGCAAAAAGTGCTCTATTCGGAGAGAACGTGACTAAAAATTGTCATTTCTGCCAGTAACGAGGAAATTTCGCGAGAGCTTTGAAAACCTGAATAGACTTTTAGAAGCCATGGGAACGAATAAAATCGACCATTTGGGGGTAATATTTTTGTTTTTTTTTGGACTTCAACTACCGTGATGTCCATTAACACCTAGAGTTCTTACAGCACTATAAATAAGTTGAACCAATCCAAATATATATTTTTTTCAGGCTCAAATTTTGGTTGTCTTTGAAATTAAATGAAATTAAAAGTCCAAAGAACTTTCACGACTTTGAAATATATAGAAAACCTGGTTAATTAACGACATTAATGAATATCTTCTCGCTTTAAGTATTATCCGCCAGTTTCTTGACCCGTACCTGTTCTGCCGCATGAGTGACTTGAAGTCTACCCCGTCTCCTGGTCCAGCTGTGACGACAGTGGACCTGCGTCTGGCTGCAGCTCCTGACTCCATGTGGGCAGGCAGTGAGAACCTCTGCATCTGTGGCTTGAAGCTGGCTCTCCTCAAGGACACCACTGACATACGAGGAGTTGCACTGCCTCTTCTAAAGCCAAACAAATTTCTCACTTTTAAGTCGCTTTAAAACCCGGGTCGACGACCGCGACTATTTGCAGGCTTTCAAAAGTGCACCTATGTTGATTCCACGAGCGAAATATCATAGTCTGGAAGGTCTGGAAATACCCTACTTCGGTCGCGATAGTTTGGTCACATTAGAGTTTGGTCACACACCGGTTTTTGAAGAGAAGAGAGGGAAAAAGGGTTAAATCCTTTTGGTCTTTTTTAAAGAATTAGCATGATGTGAACTGGGTCTAACCATGGCTCAACTTTTCCAATTTTGAAACACAAGAGTCATTCGACCGAAGAATGAAAGTAGTTCAATTATTTTTGTATGAATACGAAAATATTAATGTGGAGAAGGGGTTAAAAGATATGAAAAATGGGAAGATAGAGAAGACAGATTGCCTGGCGGGCATGTCATCCTCGGATGCGACTATACTCCTCCTGGGCAGGTTGAAGTCATCGGAGGAGGACACCTGTCTGGGCTGGTAGAGGGGCACTCTCTTGTTGGGCTCATTGGATGCCTCTGGTCTGTTGTACTTGAGCAGACTCTTCCTGTTCTCCCTGAAGTTGGTGGGGTTGGAGGCCTTCTTCTCATCCACTGCCGACAACACACTCTTCCGTCTGTAGGGACTAGGCGGCTGATTAGACTGTTTCCTGTTCAACAGGTTTCTTTACAATCAAGCTAGCCGAAGTTTTTCACCAAACAAATGTCTTTACAAAAGACAAGAAAAATTAACAAAATCAAACTAAATATGGACTCTCTTGTAAATTAGTGAAAAATATCAAAAACAAATCATAAATTAAATTCTCTGAAAAAAAAATAATTTTATTAAATTTGAAAAAAGTCCGCCAATTTACTTGTACAGGGTTCAAATATCTGTTTGCACGACTGAATATAAATTTTGAGTAGTTTGTTTTCTATTTTCGAGCTAGAAAAAGATTTAGCAGTTTTTACCAGCTTGTTATTTGTACATTCATTGAAACACAGCTTCTATACAAATGGAGATGAAAACCTTTTTTTGCGATATTTACGGCAGCTTTTGCAGCTTGGTGCAAAGTATCAGGGAGTATTTCAATTTATCACCCAGAAGAAAAAAAATGAGCGGAAAGTAAAATTTGTGTGTTTTATCGAAACACATCCAAACTTAAAACAAAACAAGGATAGCCGGTTACTGTGCAAGTAGCTCCGAATGTTCTGACCACAGTCTTAAAAAATACATAATGTTTTTTTTTTCAAAATGGTGTCGTTTTTTTTCTGCATGTTGTGATAAAAGATCTGAACGAACAAAAAAGAACCTGGACATATTTGAGAGTCATAGCAGAATTAGTTCAGTTGAAGAACAGTTTTTGAAGAAAAATGACAAGAAAAACAAAAAAAAAAGAAAAAAGTTTTTTTTTCAAAGTTTTTGCGGAAAATTTTTAAGTTTTCAAGTTTTTGATACCCAAAATTGCGCTAAAAAACTCCAAAAAGTACTTTTATTTGAGTAAAACTAAGTATTTAGGTTTAAATTTTAAATTAAGATTAATTAAGCTATCGAAAGCCTACACGGCTGATTAGCTCAAAACTAGACCTTACTCTTACTAATTAGCTCGAAATTAGACCAAAAATATAAAATTTCAAACCGGTTTTTCTCGACACTGTGAAAAAAGTTTTGAAAATTTTGAGTTTCATTCGAATCTCGATCAAAAAAGTTTTAATATGATATATCACTCAACCTTGTCCAATAATTGTTTGTGGCAGCTGATTTTGCGTGCAAACAGAAAGAAATAAACTAAAAAAAAACAACCGAATACAAAGCTCTTACCCATTTTCAATGGTCGGAACAACAACGGCAGAAATTTTTCTTGAGGATAAGGCATGATGCTTTCAACCACAGACTTTAATGTTTGCAAATAATTTTTGTTCAAACTAATTAAACATAATTAGGCAAAACCTATAAATTAATCAAAGGACGTGAGATTATAAAAACTGGAATTAAATTCAATCATTCTCAGTGTTTTTTCTCTAATTAGCAATCAAGATAGCTAAAAAAATATAATTGAAGAAAATCAACCTGAAGAAAACTAAGAAAACCGCAATTTCACAAGAAGAATGCCAGGAAACCAAAAAAACCATACAGAGATCTTATACTATTGTGACCATTTATCCACGAGGAAAATTACCAACATACGAGCTGTACAGATCATCACGGCAAACCGCCGTTGGGCCCCTGCCTAAGAACTACATACAATTTTTTTTGTTTATTTTTCTGGGCTGGGTAAAGCTGCCTCACCCTCAAGCAACAAAACACACTAGAGATCTTATACTATTAAGACTAGTTATCCACGAGGAAAAATACCAACATACGTGCTGTACAGATCATCACGGCGAACCGTTGTTGTGCCCCTTCTTAAGAACTACATGCAGTTTTTGGTTATTTTCCTGGGTTTTTTGGTTAACTTTTTTTCGGATGTTCCTCGAAAGATCGGATGCTCCTCGAGCATGAAAGGTCGCAGGTTCCTCGAACATCCGACCTTTCATTTGAGAAGCAGAGACGTAACCACTTCACCACCACTTAAACCGACAGATCTTGTCGAAAAAAGAAGAAAGGTGTAACGAGATGAGAATACATTTAATTTGTAATAGTTAGCTGAATTTTTAGGAAAATAAAAATACAAAAAACCTAATCTATTGAACTTAAATAGAAATTATTTGGATCTATGGTTTTTTGCCTCTACTCTATCATTTCGAATTTAAGCAGCTGTCGAAATGTGTCAATCATGATTGATTCTCATGCTATTAATCTATTTTGTTGATGAAGTCGATGTTTAGTTTGTGGATTGCTTTTTTTGGGGAAAATTAGCTAAAGAGGGAAAAATCAAATGAAATAGATAGATATTTTTTTAAGTAAACTTTTGTCACTGAAGACAACCATTACAACTCTGAAAACAAGTTCCTACTTTTGCGCTTTAACCGTTTTTCTTCCCCCATCCACAATGTTTTATTTTCTCATTTTTTGTTGAAGTCTTTCAAATGTTATGACAAATTAGCCTGTGAAATAATTACGCAACTGCAAATACGTTCATAAAAACATCGATCTCATAAAATCGAAGAGACGCCAAAAAATTCCTAAAAACTGATGTTTACATCTGATGGGGGACGGTAGAAGAGCCCCACCTCTAAAGAATACAAAGTGTTAATTTTTGTTAGGCTGGCACAGATTGTTCCGACACTAAAAATCAGAAAGGTTATAACCGTTTTGGCTCATCTACCGTTTGCCCCACCTGAAGTATAACTTTACAGATTAATCCTTGCTTCTACGAAAATGTATTGGAGAAATTGATGATTAACGAAGTAATTTAATGGGCTCTCTTCCAGTTTCCCACCTCTTTCAAAAAACCCTTTCAAGGTTACAATTAGCAACTGTTGAAGCTTTTTGATGTCATAAAACAGCGGGCTTTTCAGAAAGCGTTTTGATGTCATAAAACATGACGACGTGAACAAATGAACAGGTTTGCACACTTTTCTTACTTGGAAACTATCGTGTTAGAAAAGGGCGGGAAACGGGAAAAGAGCCCATATGAAAACAGGGGGAGGGGGAGGGGAGGAGACAGGGAAACAGCTTTTAACTTACAAACTATCTTTCATAAACATTAGAAGGATTAATTGAGCAATCTCCCCCCCCGTAATGACCAATTGAGCTATCTCCACCCCCCCCAGCAAAAACGAATTAATTCTTCAAAAAGACGTCAGGAAACGGAAGTAGATGGATGTTTTGTTTATAGCACGCAATCATTTGACCGACTGAAGATTTTTTTTACATGAGTATTGAGAAAAATTTTGAAAAAAAAACTCGAAATTTATGAAAATTTTTTTTTGCAAATTTTTGTATAGGCGACCATAGCCTCATCGAGGAAAGCGATTTACCAGGGTTGGTGCTCTAGCCTTGTATCTGAATATCAAAAACGGTTCTCCGCAGCACCCTAATATTGTACGCAAAAGCTTTTTGTCATTTTAAGAAAGAAAAAAGTCGCTTTTTATGCCTGATTTATTTATTCTTTTTTCTATTTGAATGAAACTTTTGAGCTTTGATATTGTAAACTTTGGCTTTCCACAGTCGTTGGAAAATATGGTTTATGATTTCATGTCATTCAAACTATTTTCAAGTGGTTATAAACATGTTTCAAGTACCTACTCAGCTATCTCCCGCCCACGCATTGATCCCATTAGAAAAAAGGCTATTTTTTCAGTTCCTTCTCTTATTTTTTTAAAATTTGATTTCGAAAAAAAAAACTATTGAAAATGACTTCTAATGTTCTGATCTTAAATCACAAGTGAACCATTTTTTCAGTATTTCTAGTATTAAGAAATATTAACATTTTGAATAGTAATGTTCTAGGGGGATCAAAAATTGGAAAAAAAATCCGGAAAAAAAAATAAAATTAGCTGTATAAAAACTGCAGGGGAAGGGGGGCCTGATTGTGGATATCTCTCAAATATCTCTTCCCCCAACTTCTTCCCTCAATTTTATGTGTGAACGAGGAATTAATTATAAAGGTTAGGCAGAATGACCATTTATATTAAAAAAAATATAATCACCCTTAAACTGTCATGATAATTAAAGTCTAATTGAGCAAGTTTTAACAGTTAATCATCCTCAAGTCTAGCAAGGAAACAACGATTAATTTTGGGGAGTTTCGAACAAATAGTTTTTTTTGCAGTTTTGCATTCTATCATGAAATCGCAATACTTCAATTGTAAAAAAAAACATATGGCCCTTTTCCACTCCCTTCCTCCCACATTTGATTTTCATTTTAAAACACCAATTTGCGTTTGTCGCAATCTAATGAACTTTTGCATAATGAGAAAAGTAACTATTGTAAACACATGTGTTCTTCATATTTTACTTTGGAACATCACTCATTCAGCCAGAGTAACACGTAAAACTACTGAAAAATCGAAATTTAAAATGTGGGGGAGGAGTTTAAAAGAGTGTGAAAAGTGATTTTTTGGTATTTTAATTCAGAATTAAAGAATGTCTCCAACTGTAACTTAATCATCAATAACTTCAACAGTTTAGAACAAAAGAACACTCAGTGACAAAATGGCAGGTACTGCTTCAATCAATCCGAAACCACAGACAACTCCAAGAACGACAATCAACAAGCTCACATAAAGCCAAATCAAACTCAAATTGTTCATACGAAACATGCATATCTGACCTTTCTTCTAGTTTAACTAATTTGAAATTGTAATTCAGTTGCACAAAACAAAATGCATTTGAATTTTAGATCAATGGTCAACCCTCTCCCTGGGAATAAATTTTTAAATTTTCGGCTTCAGTTATCCGCCTGACCTGTAAAGTGAGCTGATCATCATTCGTATCCTTTTCCCGTGCTTTTGCGTTACTTTTGCTTTACGCTGTTTCCTTAGAATCCTAGGAGACCTGGCACGAGTAGGACAATAGCCGCTGTTTTCGCGGTCTTCCCGTCTTTATCTATGCCGCCAAGCGCTCGTGTCCGCGTTGTCGATGATAGCATCTGGTGCCCTTCACGCTATCTCCTTAAGAGCCGTTACATTTGCGTCCAACTCCGCTGGAATGATCATAGCTGTGTTTTGCGTATCCGTAGGCTAGGCCATATCTCTCCGTCGGATTTTTTGGGCAACATCGTTGGCTGAGTCTCAGATTCTGAGTCTGTCTGTTTAGTCTTCTTTATCCCGTTTCGAGATTTCGCCCTTCGCTGACTTATCGTCGTAGGCTTGGTTTTATTCGGCTTGGAGTGACGTTCCATGTCTAATTTGTGTCTTAAGTCTTCAATTTTTGGCGGTTTTGGGCACTGTTCTGCGAACGACGACATCAGCGCACGTATTCGTTTTTCCGCGACGCCATTTTGCCTAAGTACAGGCCCGTTTTTTAGTGTCAAATTGTGCTTAGACCCTTCTATGACCTTCTTATTTAACAATCTATATCTTTTGTTCCGGTCGTTTTTTCTTTATACAATAGTTCCGTCCTCCTGCTAGGTATTTTCGATTGGCCCCCGAATTGGCCAATTTGGAAGCCCGAATTGGCCGAATTGGCCCTTGGAGTCCCTTGTGTAAATGTGCCTAATTACCAGTTGATGTTCGGTTCATTTCCGAGTGTGATTTATGAGCTCCACGTCGTACTCATCGTCCGATATCGCGTTGCAGTTGATCTGAGTCGGATAGAGCATACGGTTAGCGCGTGAATCTTCGTTGTCTGAACAGGAAGGTTTTTTTCGCAACACTTCTTTAAATTTAGGTTTTGTAGTGATGGTTTTTTTGTAAGGTTCCTCAGGACCGCATTGGTCCCTCGACCATGATGGGCCTCGATTGGCGAGTTTTTTTGGTGTAGTTTTCGGTGCAATTGTGAGAGCGCTCAATTCGCGTTCCACCATTGTTTCGAGCTTTCCGTGATCTTTTCCTGTTGCATAATATAGGACAAAACTCTTTAAACTACCTATGGTACGTTCTATGCAGCCCGTGGCTCTGTGGTCATTAACCGGCAATCAATTCCTTCGTTATTACAAAACGAACTTAGTGCTTTTACGTAAAACTAGACCAAGATGAGATATGTCACTTTTTACAAGTTTTAAACCGTTATCTGTTTTCTTATTATTGCAGATCATAGCCGACGGCCACCGTAAAAAACGGACTACTGCAACAAGGATCTGTTTGTCCAATTTTTTTCGAGTCCTTCATCGGTCACCAAAAGTTGAGCTGTACGCACTCATTTGGCTCCCTCGGTTCATATACTTTCTTCATGTCACCTTTAGCGCACACCGGTCTTACACTTTTATAAGCGGCTATGCACTCCTGGCATCCGTCGGTGGCTGCCACCAAATTACGGAAACCATACGTCGCGGGCCGCGTTGAACATGTTCTCCCGTCCATGATGGAAACTGTATCTCCTATTGACAGTTTTCTTTCACATGGAAATTAATCATATGTTGGCATAGGTAAGCTCTCATTGCCCTGACTCTTCGATCCAGTTCGAGTGTTTTCGGCCGACATTTTCAAGACAGTTTTCATCTGCGGGTCTCCCTAATAGTTGGCTTCAGTTACCTTGAGGCTGAACAGTTCTGGTAATGATTCGCTTTTTTAGATTGTCTAACAATCGCGTGGGATAACGCTCATCACCACGTTCCCAGTTAGGCGTCAACCACCTCGATCTTACTGCTACTCCCACTCTTAATTTCTGGTTGTTAGTACTCATCATTGGGAAAACTTTAATGCTTGGAAGGTATTGAATTTTCGACTCACGTAGTTTGCACTCAGCGATAGGTTTGACTAATTTAGCGTCTGTTCAATCATTGCACTCTGATAGGCAAATTACAACCTTCTGATTGGTCAACGTTTTAGCCGGTGATTTGTCGCCCCATCCAAAGGAATTTTTGCTTCTTATTTTCATAATGCATTGCGATTGGATGAAATTTGTTTAGGCTTGAACTGAGTTTCTAACCAGCGGTGATTTTTCATTTGAACTAACTGAGAAATTGCGTATCAAATGTGTTTTAGCAACCGTAAATGTATTGTCATACACGCTGATACACAATGCGTCACCAAAGGTTTGCCTTGATAAATTATCGGCCAGTCCAGTTTTTTCCCTCGACATCAATTGTGAAATCAAACGAAAGTGTTCTATCGATTCACCGAGTCGGCTAAGTGAACATAAAATTTTTTCTCTTGTTATTTCCGATTAGCAATGTTACCATCGTTTTATGATCTGTCACAACTGTATAAGGTCTACCAAAAATATAATTTCTTAAATTTTCAACTCTCCATACGACTGCTTATATTTCCAGTTTTTTGAAGAACACTTTTTCCGCCGCGTTTGGAAACCGATAAGAAAACGAGATGTGTCTCCAGCCCTCGGAGCTGATTTGTTTCAGTGAGGCCTCCAGGCCATATTGGCTTGCATCGCAAACGATCCTGATGTACGTGTCTTTATGTACGGCGAAGTTCTTGAGCTCAACAAGTTCTTGTTTGCTACTTTTTTTAGCGTATCCCATGCCGGTTGACTAATTTTTTTTACTGAGTATTGTTCGTAATGGCGCCGAATGTTCCGCCACCGCCAGCAGGTGTTTCTGCAAGCTATGCATTGATCCAATGAAAATTTTTATTGGGACAGAGTTTTGCGGTGTTTAGATTATTCTTCCTGATTAAAAGCGTAATAACTGAATTTGTGATGCGATGATTTAATTATTCACACTCTTTTCCCGCAAAATTACATTTCTCCTCTTTCAACTCAATATTTTTACTGTCAAATTTTCCAGATTTCTCTCTACTAATGCGATGCACTCAATTTCGGATAGTTTCAATTCAAACAAAATATTATCAGTGAATGAGTGCGCACATTGGAACTTCAAAAGGATAGCATCCATGACCCGTTGAAACTCCGCGGGCCTCGTTGTCAGTCCATAAAACCCCGTCTTAAATCGGTAAATCGCGTTGGATGTTCCCCAACTAGAGCAAAATTACAGTATTTACTGGTATTGGCCTTCATACGTGAGATCCGTTGTTGTAAAAAACCCATTCTTGTTCACTGATTGTTTCTCCTATGATGTCAATTACTTCTTCAATATTTGGCTTGTGGTATTAATTTTTATGAGCCTGCTTGTTCAACTTTCTCGATTCCAAGGTTGGTCGGCTTAACCGACACGTCATTTTTGACAGTGATGACAATCGGCGGTACAAATATTTTATCGGAGCATTCCTCCAGCTTTTCGATATGCCCTAGGATAAACAACTTATCGATTTCTTTATCTACCTAATCTTTCAAAATATTGGCAATCGTCTGCCTTTTTTATTTGGAGTTAATTTTTTGAAAAAATCGGCCTGCAATTTATAGTTACGAATGCGTTCTACCCTCTGGAATAGATTACTAAATTGCTTACTAAAGTGTTTTTGCCAATCATCAAGATCTGCTTTCTGGTTGTATTTTGCCAGTTGCTCCTGCATGCTCGTTACTACCCCTCCGCCGGCGCTTGGACCAGCTTGAGCCCCAGTGCAGGCATTAGATCTCTTGTAATAATTGACGAACACCAGCCTCCAATCACCTGAATTGCCATGAGTTGTCCATCCTTTGGAAAGAAGCGTTGCGGTCATCTTTCACATCAGCTTCAAGGGATTTTTTCTATAATGGCTTAATTGATCGCCCTGAGGATTTATCGGCTGGACATTTCCAAGGTACGTTTGAGTTCCCGAAATGTAAAAACTGATATTGGCAATTCCCTATCAATCCAAGCTTGGCTAGACTTTCCGTTGTTTTTTACGCATACTCTGCACCCGCTACCCTCAGTTTTTTTCCGTCTAATTGAAATAACGATGTAAATGGTAGAACTACACGATTCCAATTATTTACCCATCTGACTCTCTGGTTCCCATCATATAACTATCCGACGGAGGTTTTATACTGAGACGTTCTCTCGTCCTGATCCTGGTAGATATCTCACTCGGCACCGTTCTCATGAATGAGACCTACGAGGCCTTCTCCCACGGCCTTTCGACCTCTACATAAGCGTTCATAATGCCCTGTTTTCTTATAAGAATTGCATGTAGCAATTTCACAGAGCACCCCAAAATTCGTTCAGTCGTAAGCCAGCTCTGGCCGCAATTGAAACATTTTCTGTCCGTTCCGCCGCGGTTACTTTCTCTGAATGATCCCCGTCCGCCCCTTTGTAATGGTCGTCGGTGTGCCCCTCGGCTCCGTTTTTATCTGTGCAGCGCTCCTACCGGCGCGCGCCATAGCTAGCCCTTCAATTGATACTTTTTTTTTCTGGATAATTCTTCCCTTGTTCATATGATAGCGCAATTCGGTAAACTTTGTCCGGGGTTTTCGTGGATCGGCAAAGCTCCGTTTGCACTTCCTTGTTTGACGTATTTAGAACGAAAACAACCCGTAGTAATCTACGCTCCAGTGTTCCCAGATCGTACCGAGCTGCAAGATCGCTAAGTACGGAGAAGAACCTTTCCAGCGTGTTGCTTTCCCTCTGTTTCCCAAAGAGAACTTGGTTAGTTTCCGACGTTTCCTTTATTTTTCTTCTTAAAAACATCTTTAAACCCATCCAGCAACATTGGATATCTTGTCGTTGACAGGTCCAAGTAGGGCTTGCGGCTTTTTAGTTTATCCTGCCACCCTCTCCCAGGCAAAGGTCCGCTGTAGTCATTGTCCTGTCGAAGTAAAAAGATTTAGCGAGGAAACGGTAAAGCGAGTTATCCAATGCTTCCATAGCATCAGTACCTCCTTGCACTTACTCGCCCGAAATGCCTTGATTCCAAGTGGATTTGTTTCCCGTTGCCACGCCGTATCTTGCTGGCTGCGCCATGTGAAAAGTGATTACCTCGGTACTTTTATTCAGAATTTAAGAAGGTCTTCAACTGTAAGTTGATCATCAATAACTTCACTGTTTAGAACATGAGTACACTTAGTAACAAGTTGGCAGGTAATACTAAAATCAATTCAAAACCACAGACAACTCCAAGGGCGACAATGAATAAACTCACATAATTTCACATCAAACTCAAATTGTTCATACTAAACATGCATTCTGTGACCTGCCCTCTAGTTTCTAAATAACTTGAAACTGTTACTTAAAATTGCACAAAACAAAATTCATTTGAATTTTAGACCAATGGTCAACTCTCTCCCTGGGCATACACTTTTATATTTTTGGCTTCAGTTCTCCGCCTGGCCTGTAACGCGCTCTGATCATCAGTTCGTATCCCTTTTCCGTGCTTTTGTGTTACTTTTGTTTCGTTGGAATCCTAGGAACCCTGGTTCGAGTAGGACAATAGCCGCCGTTTTCGCGGTCTTCCCGTTTTTATCTTTGCCCCCAAGTGCTCGTTTCCGCGTTGTCAATGTTAGCATCTGGTGCCCTTAACGCCTTCTCCTTTAGCGCAGTTTCAACTGCGTCCAACTCCGCCGGAATGATCATTGCTTTGTTTTGCTCATCCGTAGGCTAGGCCGTATCTCTCCGTCGGATTTTTTGTCGCATACTTCTTCCAAGTCGTTTTTTTTTGGCAATCGCTGGACCGCTTGGGCCGCGTCCGACCTCTTTAGCCGTCTCTCTGGCTGCCAAACCTCAGGGCAACATTGTTGGCTCAATCTCAGACTCTGAGTTTGTTTCGTCTTCATCATTCCATTTTCGGGATATCGCCCTTTGCTGACTTCTTGTCGTAAGCTTGCTTTTTTCGGCTTGGAGCGACGTTTCATGTCTAATTTTTTTCTGACGTCTTCCACGGTTGGCGGTCTTGGGCACTGTTATGCGAACGATGACATCGACGCACGTATTCGGTTTTCCGCAACGCCATTTTTCGTTAGTGCAGACCCGTTTTCTAGTGTCAAGCTATGCTCAGACCCTTTTATGACCTTGATTAAAAAACTAGTTGCGGACTGGTCGAAAAATTGTAGTCCCACCTCTTTGTATTTTTTTCGGACTCCTTTTTAAAACCTATTTAAAACGTTTTCTGGAGTTCTAATTAGAACAACAGAAATCAAATTAAATTTATTTTGGTAAATGAAACTCGAGAAAACAGAAAAACATGAGGCTCTTTTGCAGTTCCCCCCTTTCAAATTCAATTTTGAAAAGCTTATTTAATGTTGTTATCATGCAATGAAATTTGGCGTCCTGAACAAATCGACAACTGTGAACAGATTTGTTCTTCATACTTTACAGCGCAACATTACGCATTTAGCCGTAATAACCCGTAAAACAAACATAAAATCGGTATTTGAATTTCAGTTTTGTAAAGTTTTTTCAAGTTGTCATAATGTAATGAAAGTTTTCATGGTGAACAACGTAACTGCTGTGAGTTTTTCTGCAGCCTAACATGATTGCAGCTCTAACACAATGAAAAATAACTCAGAAAAGGGAAAAACTGAAACAAGGGGAGGAAGTGGAAAAAAATTTCAGCTTTTCTAAAATTTTCGACGCTAAAAACAGCCCAATTTCCCCCACATTTGAATTTCAGTTTTGAAAACTGATTTGAATATTGTCATTATGTGATGAACTTTGGCCTGGTGATCAAAATGACTATTGTAAACAGGTCTAATTTTCATACCTTATATCGTAACATCACGCGTTCAGTCATTATGACTCGTAAAACGACTAAAAATGAAAATTTGATAAGTGGGGAGAAGAAAAGAGCCCGATTTCGCCCACATTTCAAACAAAAATTTTTGATGTTTTAATTTTTTTGATGTTTCATGTGTTATTATGGCTCTATTCTATACGTGATGTAACGATGCAACATACGATGAGAAAATGTGTTCAGAATATTTAGTTTGTTCACATGGCGGAGTTTTATTACAAGGAGACAAGGTAAAAACAGTTTTTCAAGACTAGGGGGAATGTAAAAGAGCAAAAAAATATTAATGGGCACTCTTTAATGTGTAAAACAAGTCCTCTCATTTTTATGAGCGCTAAAGGTGATTTAAGAAAAATAGGGTAGAGTTGCAAAAAAATCATGTCGTAAGAGTTCCACAGGGGGGACTTTTTCGGTTGTTTTTTCGGTTGACTTTTTTCGGAAATACACCATGGGACAAAATTTGAAAGTGTCTCTAAAAAGTGTCTAATTTTGTGGACAATTTGAAACAACATTTGCTTGGAGTTTTGCCAAACCAATATTAGACTCTTTTATCCTCATGAAAAAATATCAATTTGTTATCTGAAGCATCAACATTCGGGGTCTCAAAAGGCCAGTTGTCAACATTTGCAATAGAATTTCTATGGGATTGAACACTGTTTTGAATAAGTGGAGTAAAACCGTTGATCGTGAAACACTTTGAACAAGATAGTTCATTGTTCAGTGTTACAAATTTTTCTCAACAATGCTGTGTTGTAAAATTTCACACCGTTGGAAAAAACCTATTAGAGGTAGTTGGAACTGGCAGTTTCAGAACCGGAATAAACTGGTAAAAGCTTCAAATTGAATTGAGACTTTCAGAGAGGATAGTTCAGATCATTTGCTGTCAATAATGAAGTTTTGGTGGAAATTTAAAACGTTAGGTCCGAATTTTTTTTTGAAAATGGGCATTTTTGGGAATGAAAACTTGAATTTGAGTTTTTTTGTCCATTAGTTGAAACAAATAACATGCAAAGCGAAATCGCGCAAGTATAATTTATATTTCAAATGTATGGTGTTAGCGCTTGCTAAACATATACATTATACTATCGTGAACCATTTTTGGGTTGGTTTCAGCAAAAATGCTAGCAAAAATTTTACTTAAAACTAAGAAAACCCTTTAACCTTAGGATTTATAACTTGAACTAAATTAAGTTTTGTATCGGCTTTTGCTTTAAATCTTTTGTTGGCCTGGCCGTATTTGGTGAAACTTCTTTCTGTTCAGCCTCAACTTATTGCAACTTTCGAATACTCATTAAAATAACTATAAGAAAAATTCCATAAACCTAACAAAAACTGCTAAAAGATTTCCTACTAGATTTTAAAGGAAGCTGAAAAAATTTTGAAAACCCCAGAAAAAGTTTGGCCGAGAGTTTCATTTTTTTTGCTCAAAACGTAGTAAATACCAAATTTTGGATTTTTATTTTCTAAGAATTGTTGTCTCAATCTCGACTTTCTTTTTTGTTTGGTGAGTTGTTTGAGTCAGTTTCTTACATCTGGCTTTACTCCTAGGGGTTGTTTGAAACTTATACCAGTTCACTCAACTCCTCGATCTTACTAGTACCGATTTTTTGAATTGGTTCGATAGAAAATGTTGCATAGTGACCCCGAAAACGTTCTCTCAACCTTACTGCCCGTTCTTCACAGTAGTTATATGTGTTAGTTTGCATTGAATTCTTGCCTCAGGTTTGCTCCTAGGGGTTGTCTGATTTTCAGATCAAAACATTCAACTTGTTCGTTTCAGTTCCCGACTGTTTACGTTTCAGTCCGTGAACGAACTGCCTTAACCCGTAGTCGATGAGTATGCATTATCGTCTACACATGGACCTAACTTACATTTCACCTGTAGTCCTTGTCATACAATTTTTACTAAGGTTCCAATTTTTACCTTAAAAAAATTTAATGTAGCGTTCCCAAATCAATAATGGTTTTTATCTTAGGAGCAAGCTCTCTTTTTATGCTATACATGCCCAACCCTGAAAGCTGAGAGATAGATTGCACAGAAGTTCTTTATCATAAAGAACATTCTCTAAACTAGTTCGCGAGAACAGAGCAATATGTTTTACCCAAAAACTCACAGGTAGCTTCCCGGAATGATATTGTTTTGTGGCATGACTTAATTGTGGTATTAACAATTGTATTTTTCTATAAATAAGCATTTGAGCAATAATTTTCCTTTTTTTATTCCGCTTTTTAAATAATTATAGAAACTGAATAATTGCAACCAGTTATTGTCACCGAGAAGGGACAGTCAATATTCTTTCAATTTTACAGGAATCTGCCCATTCAACTATTTCATAAATAGATCTTTTTTTCTCTCTCAAAAAAATGCAAAATATCAAACCATTTAAAAGCAATATAAAGCTTTGCATCAAAGTTCTCATCTCCAAATAAAAACTTCAAATATTATTTTACGACACATCCAAAATTTGATAACCAAAGTTGGAAAAATTAAACAAAAGAAAGAAATATGGTAAGAATCAACGAAAAGCTTTCAAAAGGAAACAAACTAAACTAGCCGCCCATAATGTCCCTCTAAAACAAGTTAACCGCTAGAATTAAAAGTATGTGCATAAATTTTAAGCGATCTTAGTTTCTCGTTTACCTTGTCAATTAGAATTATTTTAACTGTGAAATTAAATTTATTGAGATGCTTCCACGTTAGGTTAATAGGCCAGATAAACTTGCTCGTAGCAACTCTTCCGTTCAACCAGTAATTTTTTGAGTTGGCTACAGTGTGCTAATTTCTTACCTTGGGTTTTTCTCTGGTCCAAAATTGTTCTTGAAAATGGGAATTATTGGAAATGTAACTTGAGTATGAGTTATACTTTTTCAACTAGTTGAAAAAAGTAACATGCAAAAAGAAATCGGGCGAGTATGTCTTTTTAATTCAAATTTATGGCGTAACGAGGGGGATTCGTTTCTTTCCTCCCACTCGCGAACTTTTACTAGCAGGTCACGATTGTTGCAAAATTACTTTTCGTCCGATTGTTGCAAAATTGAATACGCAGACTAATAACGCAAGGAAGAGCCTGTTTGGTCATTATCTCAACCCTTGTAAAACCCGTCTTTACACCATAAAATTGATGCTGAAGATCTGTAATTTAGGGTGATGAAAAGGAGCCCCGAGGTGTCTTTTAATTGTAAATATGAAAATTGATTTGTCATGGCTTATTTAGTCTACATGCCATTTTGGCTCTTTTTCTACCCCCTCACTTGCAATTTCTAACAAATTGAAATATTATTGTTCACATTATCCAATTATTATGAAAACTGACATACGGACTAATTAAGCCATGACAAACATATTTGGTTTTCATAATTATCTTTGTGAAACTGCTCGTTGCACCATAAAATTGATGCTCATGTGTGAAGGAGTTGGAAGAGGCGCTACCCGTACTGACAAGAGTTTTGCAATCGATTTTAAACGGATGATGTAGCAGGCGTAGAAAAAAATTGATTTGCATCGTTGTAAAACTGATTCAATTTGATTCAAAACTGTAGTTCAAAAATCTGTAGTTTCAATCCATTCTGTAGTTCAAAAAAATCTGTAGTTCAAAAAAAACTGTAGTTTCAATGCATTCTAAAACATTTCAAAATCATTTTTGTCATTTTTTGTTTCAATTTTAGGCTCTTTTTCCTTTTCCCTCCCACCTGCAAATTTTTACAAGTAAGTTTGTTGACCACATTGTCCGATTGTTATGAAAATTGTCATATAGACTAATTAGGCCATGACAAACATATTTGGTCTTCATAATCAACCTCGTAAAACCACTCGTTACACTAAAAAATTGAAGCTCGTCTGAGGTGGGGGGGGGGGAAGGAAAAAGAGCCCAATTTTATACAGTTAGTTTTAGTTATGTTATAATCCATTTTAGTACACTTATTTTTTGTAGACTCAATTTATACAGATTATATACAGATTTTCTCGGTTATCAAAGAACAAAGAAAATTGGAAAAAAAATTGTAAGGTTTTTTAATTATTTGACTTCCGTGTTGACTGAAAAGAAACCCTGAATATAACTAATCTATACAGTTTCTGCGCCAAAAAAGGCTTATTCAGTTTTTCAATTATATGTCATTTGCCTAAAATAGTTGCGCCCAGATCGTTGATGAAGAAATTGATATTAAGAGAAATTTTGCATAATTTTGTTTTTCTTAATGCAGGAGCCCTTAGATTTGCAAATCTCAAAAGAATTACCTTCATTATAATATTTGCTATAAAAATATCCTCGAATCTCTCTTGCTCTTTGCAGCTCTGATGGAGATTTTACTAGAGCACAAAAATAGTTCTAAATTGATACGCATCCAAATGAGCTATTGGGCTCTTTTCCAGTTTCCCCTCTTTCAAAATACCGAGTTTCATGTTTGTTTTACGGGTTATTACGGCTAAATGCGTGATGTTACGTTGTAAAGTATGAAGAACAAATCTATTCACAGTTGACGATTTCTTCTCCACGCCAAACTTCATTGCATTATGACAATGTTAAATAAGCTTTTAAAATATAAATTTGAAAGGGGGAGAACTGGAAAAGAGCCGGCTATTGTAAATAGATTTTCATACACTATATCATCTGCAGAAAAATCGATTCAAATCGTTATCAATCTCAAATTTGTCAGTGCGGGTGAGGAGATAGCCTTTTGTAAGACTCGTACAACATGAACAAAAAGCTGTTTGTAAAAATTTGCACGTGGGTGTAAAAGGAAAAAAAGCCTAGCACTTAGCTAAATATAAACAAAACATGGCTGCACTTTTGCATTAATGCACTATGATGGGAAGCAAATATCACTTGTTTTGAAAACACTGTGACAAAAAGATCGGTCCTGTTTGCATGTTAAGTCTTAAGTGTTACACCTGCGGTGAGGGATCAGGACAAAAATGTACTTTCCTCTCAGGAATTGATTGAAGTGTGGTTCTTCTTGGTCCAGCTGAATAGTCAGACACTCTGCGTGGCTCTGGACTCTGCACGTTAAATTTGACACTGTTACTACTTTTCCGTCTGCTGTCAAGACCAGACATTGTAAATAATATCGTTAAAATATATTGGCTGTGTTGCCACTACAGTGTCACGTGCAAATTTTATTCAGATTGAGTTGATGCAGAGAAGACAAAGCTTGACTATCCCGGGTCGATGTGTTCGACTTATGTTTAGACTTGAAAAAGCGATCAAGTGCTGTTTTGCGACTGAAGTTCCGCGTTTTTGGTCAAGAGAGTCAACATGGTCGAGAAAGTCGAAAGGACAAAGATGCGATCAGTAAAAACCAGCACGGCGAACCTGCTGAAGTACTACATGCATTTTTTGGTTATTTTTCTGGCCTGGATAATGTTGATTTAATCTCAAGGAACTAGCATGGCTCATGGTGGGCCCCGAACGTACGATCTTATGATTGAGAGGCGAAGACGTAACCACTCTACCACCGCTCCCCCCGTATAAGCACTCTACCAATTGAAACTTATGTTGACACTGTCGATTGTTTTAAAACATGGCACGCATGATAATTACTCACTTCTAAACCCACTTAGTTTTCATCTGCAACATTGGGCTCTTTTGCAGTCACCCCCTTTTTTCTGAAAATCGATGTATAATCTAATTTTTAAAATGATTTCTGATGCTCTAAACTGCAATATAACCTGCAAGCGCCAAAACGTGAGAAATTTCTGAAAATCTTTTTTCTCACATGCGAATTGCCGTCAAAACAATTTGTAAATTATTTTATATGTAACTTAGGAGGGGGTGGAAAACTGGAAAAGAATCCAACTTTGCAAATTAAGGAATCTTAAGCGTTAAAAGGGGTCGTTAAATGAGCCAGTGGGTGCGCTCTCTTTATTGCCGAAAACACGATACATTTCTCCCTTTTCAGTATCTCGTTCTTCCGCCAACCCACCTAACTTGAGCATCGCTTTTATGGCATATTCACTTCCCACACTATACAAGGGTTTTCTAATCTGCTCTCGACTCTTCTTTAGTCCCCTAACCCGGCCTTCATGTGTCGTTTGCTGTGTTTCTAACTTCTGTCCACGTGGTCCAATGGTCAAAAATGGCATGTGGCCGCATTCCTTAACGCTCTGTTTTTCCCTTAAACAATTTCGTAAAGTCAATGGTTGGAATGCAAGTTTGATGTTCATGTACAAAAACTGACATATGGTCATGTTGTTTATTCGACCTCAAGAATAGTTGAAGATAAATCAACAAAGCTTTACAGAGCGTTGTTACATCCACCGCGTTTTTGGTAGCAAACGCTTCGGCGTTAAAAAATCGTTTTGGACTCTTCCGATTGTAATAAAATGTGTTCAAATACCACTGGTATACTAATGCTATCTAATCTAGAGTTAGAAGAATAAAATTGAATGTGTTTGAATTAAAACTGACTTTTGTCCGAATAGAACATTAGGTGACGCGAAGTCAAATGGACTTCTGTTAAGACACACTTGACAGGTATCTAATTAGTTGCTAGAGGTCAAAATTAAGAGAATAAAACAAACGGTCACAACACTCCCCAATGCAGGAAAAATTTATATCTGCGCTTGTGAATAAGTAGTCAAAACACACACATACTCCAATCTCTCTTCATCCAACGGGATCTGATGTTGGAAACAAAAAGAAACTAACGTATAGCAACACCATGGAATATACAAGAGAACATACAAGTGTACACGGAAATGAAAATGGATCACAATTTATAAGCTGCATTCATTTCCATACAGATATATACAGCTATCAACAACATCAAAAAACAAAGAAAAGGAAAAAAGTTGGAAATGAGTACAATTGGGGATGAGTAAAAAATAAACATATAAAACAAGGTTGTACTAACTAATTAATTGTACTAATTGTACTTAAAATAAAAAAGGTTCAGGTTTAAAAAACATCACTACTGTAATTATTACGGCAAAATTTAATCATTAAAATAGCACAAAAGAGAGATAAATACAAATACAGATAAGATAAACAACATATGAATTGGAAAGTTTTTATTCGGCTGAAAAAAAATTTCGATGAAAATGGTCCGCCTCTTTTCTGGTTTCGGTATCGATTATTGAGAAAATATCACTCTCTTGGTCTTTATCCTCGATCTGAGATCCGTGAGTAGGGGATCCTAAC
>NC_087063.1:38940628-39225628 GCF_963678635.1 Symsagittifera roscoffensis | reverse complement strand
AAAAAAAAAACAGAAAAAAATTCACCATTCAAGTTTTCTTGCAACAATTAATTAGGATAAAAACAGCATGCGCTCAAGATGTAGCGAGAACAATTCTGTTACAACCAAAGAAAGAACTTGAAAGACAATTTTTATCAAAAAATCCTAAAGGTTGATTTTAAGAATTTGAAAGTTTATTGAGTCATCAAAATCAAGCAAAAAATAGGGAAAACAAACTATTATCGTAAATCGACAGAATTGAAGCCGGAAATTGACCAAAAAACTTTTTCGCCGAACTTCTTTGTTTCTACCTCCCAGTACGATAAAAATTGCTTTGTAGCAATTTTTAATCGGACTGTTTTGTGTCTACCTCCCAAATTTGATCCATGAATGCTAGAAAGTTAGTTTTATTCAAAATGGTATACACCATTTGAAACGTTGACTAACAGAGCTTTAATTAACAACTATGAAGCCACAAAATCTGAAAAAATCAACAAATTCTATAATTATACATACAATGGTTGAGTTCTATGTTTAATAATTATACTAGTTACTGTACTGTTAAATGTTAAACACTGAATTTTCAAGAAATTGAGCATATCAGCAAAATAGAAGCTCAAAGATTCCAGCAATTTTGTTAAGAAAATGCTGATAGCCCGAAAAATTTCATTCCAATTTGATAACGTTGGCTCAGTGCAGGTGTAAAGAAAAATTGAATATTTTATCAAATAAACCAAAAGAACATGTTACTTATAACGATTCAAAAAAATTACTTCAAAAACTCAAAAGATTTTTAAAATAGTTCAAACAATAAAAAGTCCATTCTATGGCAACTAAGCAAACAAAGTTAGCAAGCGAACAATTTTCCAAAAACTTTTTTTTTCAGCGGTCTTGGCTGGATTTGAGCATTCAACCTTCGTCATTGAAAACATGGACGTTAATTCTGTTCAAAATCTCAGAATCAGATGCTCAAAAGTTTGAGTTTTTACAAGCAACCACAGAACAAAAATGATAAAACGTTAAACTCAATTTTTCCAACCTAATTACAGCAGCTTTTTTTCATTGGTCTAGTAACGAGAAGTTCTCATAAATTATCTACTTGTTTTTGTTAGTTTTCAAGTGAAAAGCAAGGGTAATTGCATTCTGCACTAGAAGAAGGAGTGGCGTAGAACTCCATAGAGTGTCTTGCAAAGGTGGAGGAACACGAAAAGAACCAAAAAAAGAAGTTACAGTATGTTTAACATCGAAAACTCGAAAGATAACAAGGAAACAAAGATTTGTTAATGTTTTTTTTTGCCAAAAGCATTTTATTGCCAGAAAAACTACTAACAACATTTTCGCTGGACCTTAATTTAGTTTTCACTGCTCAAACTAAAGCTTATTTTCCTATTATAAGCCTGATTGCTTGCTTCAATTGCTCGAAACTAAAAGTGCTTTAAATCGATATATCACTTGACCCATTCCGATAATTACCAGTGGCACTTGATTTTGCGGGTGGAAGAAAACTTGGAAAAAAAATCAAAAACTAAACTAAACCTGAATACAAAGTTTCTCCTCACTTTCAGAGGTCAGAACAAAAATTAGCAGGATTACAACTTCCATTCACTAGGTTAGTTAACAGGCTATGTTGACACTTGTAGCCATTTTAGTGAGTCAACAGCATTGTTTTGCAGAGGGCGACTTTCGAAGCCTATAGGCCAGTCGTAATTCAATTTTACGTCGAATTTTTTTTTCGTTTCAGCCCGTAGAAACAGCTAAAAAAAATTATGTGACTTCAAAATCATTTTTTCAAACCAAGGATGAGGTAGCAAAAAAATTAAAAAACTGGAGCTGAATGTTGCTTTAAACTATTAATGTTTTGACTATAAGACTAGTTTAAAGCATATAAAACACTCATGCGTTATGTTACATGTGACATGATTGCCTACGAAAAAAAAACTGAAAATGAATTCTTTTGACCAAGAAAACAAGCTTAAGATTGAGGCCATTGTGGAAGCTGAAAAAAGGAAACTAGATTTTTTTGGCGTTACTGATAATCGCTACTGATTGTCTCTCCTAAGCATCTTAGCTCACAAAAGAGTGTTTAGCTTATGTTAAGCGAAGTGAACACGAACACCTTTGGTCTGCCGATTAAGATCTTCACTTATACTAACTTCCCATTTGCGAAATTTTGGCACCGGGATAGTTAATTTGTTCTTTAAATAGTTAATTGAATAAATCCGAAATTCATGAACTCGACTTTCGAAGCCAATCGGTCCATAGGTTAAGTTGTGTACACTTCGTTTACCACTCGCTGAAGTTTCATTTATTTTTAATTTGATAGAGAGCGACTCTTTCCTCTAACTGCATTTTTGCATCCGCTTTTATAAGCAGCTAATAGTTGGTTCTTCTTCATCAATGACTTTTCAAAATGCAATAATTTATGCTGCGGCGCTGATGGGAAAGAGCCAACACGCCTCATCTGATTAATAGAACAACAACAGAAAAGAGAACAAAGTTGTCAGTAGTTCCAAATTATGCAACAATTGCTCTTGTCTATAATTTATTCTGTTCATTTTTCCATCAGGTCATCTAAAGATTGCTGCTCTTGTGTATGGATGAAGGCTGGACTCTTCTGTATTGCGAGGACGCCCAAACCTTGTTCCAAGGGTTCCAGGGAAGTTGCAGTTGTTAACATGTGCGTCAGAAGGAGAAGAGAAAACACTCCTGATGCCTTCTGTTGTCAAAAATAAAAGTTCATCATGAAATATGAAGCCTTTGCCTTCACTTCCTGTTCCTTCCCGCAACGTGGTGGGAACAAAAAAATTCTTTTTCCAGGAAAATAATTTGATGATAATTAAGATAAAATTGCAGGTAAAATATCTAAAGTTTCGTTTCATTCTGTATCACTAATAGCCCGGGTTGACAAAAATAGCTTATCATGCAATTCCAATCTATGAAAACATTCTTATCGTACAATTTCTTAAAATTTTAAATGATAAAAAAACCAAATATGAAAATCACATGACCAGCAGTTTTTTTCCATAGAATGGAAATGCATGAGCTTTTTTTCCCTTACTATGGAAAATTTTGCCCTGATTATAAATACCAAGAGTTGCTCAAATGTGAAAACTAATAATTAAAACGTCATCTCAGATATAACTACTTATTGATCGATGCCAAGTCTGATAAAAATTTAATTTCACTCAAACTTAGAACAAAAAAATGTTACTCTTTGTATATGGCTGCGAGGTTTGTTTGGAAAATTTTTGTAATGTTAAAATTTTAAAAATTTTTGTTTTGTTCGTAAAACTGGTTTAGCAAGTAAAATGAGAAAATTTTTTTCTCAGATTTGAAGTTTTTATGTAGAAAATAGGCTTTACATTTTATTTTCATTAATGGAATATGTATGATAAACATTTTTGTTGTTTGAGGGTCAACCCGGGAACTTTATGTGCTTCTACAGCGCTTATTCAAATTATCCGGAAAAAATGAATAAAAAACTGAAACGAGCTTTTTTCAAGTTGGACAAAATAATCCTTATAGAACGAACCATTATGGTGTGAATTTCGTTACCACAAAGTTTTACCAAACAAAAAAGTGTTTTTGTCAAAGGGAGCCTCTTACACAGCGTAACACAGTTCTAGAAGGGTAAAATCTCTCAAAATTTTAAAAATTGAGCAAAATGTTTAAAATTGATTAAGTTAAAAAAGTTTTTGAGTTAAGTAAAAGAAAATCACATTTTTTGGCTATCAAGGAAAAATGCTTTCCGTTATACAAGTTCTTTTTGGAAATATTGCATCTCTAAGGCTTTGCAAGGCCAAGTAAGAGGCTTCTTTTCTTATAACTTTTTCTTATCAATTAAATCAGTAATTTTAGCGTGTTTGTTGATCAACTCTTGGTCAAAATTTATAAATGTCACTTATTACTTATTGGGTAAAATTTTGGTTCCGAAATTTGCAAAATCAATTGAACCAATTTAATTCTGATAAATTTCTGAGCAATTTCTAATCTCTTCATTTTTGTCCAATTTTAATCCAGTTTGAGAAAAAAATCGTTTGAAGTATCCAATGTTTGCTCGTTTTGTCAGAATAAATCAAACCAGAACTGTAGAGAGTTGTTAAAACTTGGAGAAGACAAACTAATTGAAAAGAGCAAACGAGAAACGACCTATTTTAGTCATTATCTGCAAGCATAATCTTATTTTCTAGACAAAAGTATAATTACTAGCAAAATTTTCGGACAGACAGAATTAATCAAAATGAGCAATCAGTGCTTTTCGACGTTTTTTTGCATGCAAAATCTGAAGCCTAACAACCTTGAATTTTTTGTCAGATTAAATTCAAAATGCGAGATCGTCGATTATCCGATGATTAAGCTAGCCTAGTTTTTAAATACTGCAACGAATATCCAGGTTTTACTAAAAACCAGTTAGCAAAGTTAGTTCAAAAACCGAAATCTGAAGTCATTTTTTAACAAAATTATTAGGTTGACCCTAAACAACATACGGATGTGAAGATGATCAAATCATTTAAAGTTTGGGAACTAATTGCAGAAAAATATTAACCACCCTGATAAAAAATTTTCCTGTTTTAGGGTTTACTATTCGGCACTTCGGATGCAATTGCCAGCCGTAATCATAGGTTTTGTTTGCGTGAAACTCTGCTTTACGAAACTTCGACATTATGTTTATTTCAGTTTCAATTTCCGTTGATGTGTACACAGTTGCTCTTTTTAATTAATTCTGTCTGTCCGAACTTTTTGCAACTCTCTATATACCACAGAAGCAAGGCCACCTTAAGCTTCAAATTTGCGTGCAAAAAATGCTCAAAATTGGCAGATTGCTCGGTTTAGTCAATTCTATTTGATCCAAATTTTTGCAGCTTTATCATAGAGAGTTGCAAAAAAATCGGACAGACAGAGTTAATTAAAAAGAGCAACTGTCTAGACATCAACGGCAATTAAAACTGAAACAAGCATAACGCCTACAGTTCATAGAGCTACGAGGTCTACTCAACAATCCCCCTTTCAAGAAAGGGGAGAGATTGTTAATAAGATTACTTGCAGCGAACTTTCGACCAATCAGAATGCAAAATTGTCTGTCCGATTTTTTTGCCACCAATTATATATGTTGAGAGTTGCAAAAAATCAAACAGGTATAATAATTTGAAAAGAGCAACCTTTTCAATTAACAGATTTTGCATGCAGTTTCGACGTTTCAATAACCTTGAGACATAAACTTTGTTTTAAGAAAATTAGGTTTTGCACGCAAAAATTTTCCTAAATATAATTAGTAGCAAAAAGTCGGACAAACAAAATTAATTAAAAAGAGCAATTGACCTATTTTGGAAATATTTTGCATGCAAAATCTAATTTTTCAGTCCGATTTTGTGTCTCAAGGTTGTATGAAAAAAGAAATTGCATGCAAAAATCTGTCAAAATTGTACGATTGCTCTTTTTAATTATTTCTGTCTGACCGAACTTTTTGCAACTCTCTATATAGAAAAATGCAAAGTTCAGACAGACAGAAATAACTAAAGAGAGCAACTGTCTAGACATGAACGGAAAATAAAATTTAGATAGACTAACGTCTATCTAATTCAGATTTTTAGCTCAAAATCAATAACGACGGTGGGAGAATTGCATTTGAAGCGTTGAGTAGTAAACCTTGAAACAGGAAAATTTTTGCTCAGGATGGGTAATGATTTTTTGTGACTTTTTTTCTAAACTTGGAATAAATTGATCATCTTGACTTCCATTTGTTTAATTTGAAGCGGCCGTATTTGTTTTTTTTTTGTTGAAAACATTTCCTTGACGCTAGATTTCGACTCTTTATATAATTTTGCTAACAGTTCTATAGTAAAATCAGGATTTTTATTGCAGTAATAAAAAAAATAGGCTGGCTGAATCATTGGATAATTGTAGACCTCGCATTTTGAGTTTGGGCTGACAAAATTTTACGGTTATTCGGCTTCAGATTTTGCATGCAAAAAAAAACGTCCAAAGCACTCATTTTAATTAATTCTGTCTGTCCGAATTTTTGCTTCTAGTTATAGATCAATTGCTTTTTTTTTATTTTTTATTCTGACTGAGTTTATTCCTACTGAAAATAGTTAACTGACAACACTGTATTCAAAAATCAATTGCCTCACAAAAGTATTTAATCGTTCTTATCAAGCTATTCAATCACTGAACCCTCGAATAATTTCAAGTTGAGTGATTTTGTAAATCGGTTTGAGAAGTTTTAAAATTTTAGAGTGAATCAATGTACACGAAAAGGTAATGTCGGACGCATTCCTCGTTTGGAAAAATTTTAACATCAGAAACGGTACTGCTAAAGGACTTACGATAGACTATGTAGTCCAGATGCATAGAGTGGCCACCCGAGCTGTATGAGATGTACAGTTGTTGGTTAATAAGAACAATAACCTAAATTCTATGTTTTTTTTGCTATTATGTCAAGAAGACCTAAATTTTTTGCATCAGATTCAATTTCAGGAAAGCATTTCAACAAGTTTACCAGATTTTACGCATTGAATTGTATGTGTGTTTGCGTCTGTAATTATAAGGGTATTTGTGAAAACATGAACGCTTTTTGTTCGAACCTCAAAAATTTGAAACACATATGCATTCATGTTAAATACAATAAATTTTTTCTTGTTTTTTTTTGCATTATTTTTGAAAAACGCAAAAAGTTTTGCACAATTGAAGATACAAAATCTTTTTTTGCCTGCGTTTAAACTGACTATTATAATTTTTGCATCATTTTCAAAAACTTTTATAATTTACTAAATTTTGAAAAATCAAGAGTGATTACTTCACCATGTTTCAGTACGTAAGTTCTCTGCATTTAAAGTTCTCATTTCAATCTATCTAGAGGAAGGAATTTTTACGTTAAGAAAGTATGTCATGGCTGGCTGAAAAATCGTTTTAACGTTTCCATACCAAATTCTTATCACATATATCTTCATTTTGAACTGCTAATGATAATTAATATGTTTTTTTTTTCAAATATACTTGGAGCCGTTATTATACATTCTGGATTACTATACTGAAATATGATCTTTTTTCAAAAGGCTTTGAGTAATTGTTCTTCCATTTAAAAAACATTTTTTTCCTGGTAATCTAGGAAGAATAATTTCAGTGAGCCTGCTGCTTGAGATCGATATCTTTTTTGATTTGGTTTAACGTAGTTTAATTTAATTCTATGGAGTTCCGAACATATAGATCGTCCTCATCTGAATTTCAAGTTATTTAAAAAAACTTTAGTAAATTTTTTCTGAGTTTTTTTGAAAGAAGATGTTAGAAAACAATTGTTATGAGATAAGTCATTAATATTGTTCTCAGTTTTGACTGATGAGACTGCCTTTTTGGTAGGTTTGTCTTATCTAATTTGAAAAAAAACTGTCCTAACAAACAAAACTGTGAAAACAACTTCAGAAAAATCTCAGAGTTTTTAAAATGTTCTGAAAGTCAGATAAGATGAACGTACCGAGATATCAGTCTTAGCAGTCAAAACTGTAAAAGCAATAATAATTTAGTAATTTTATATTTCTTTTGCCAGTTTTTTTTTTGGAAAATAAGGGATGCAAGTTCTAGTAACACTTGAACCAAAAAATGAAAACTATGTGAAATGAACTGATGGTTAAATTGCTTGATTTTGCTTCGCAGTCACGATTCTCAAGCTGATTAGAAAATCATTGCGTCTAGAAAACTGAAGGAAAATTAGTAAAAAATGGCTTAAAAATATATTTAGAGGTTAATAGCCATTTTGGAAGCATGAACAAAATTAGAACAATAATTTTAAATTGCACCTTGTATGCATACTGAGCGGTTTAATTAAGCAGTCAATAGATGCAACAAAACCGACGCAAAAAATCTTGATATTTTTCGAAAGAGTAATATCTGGTCTGTCACTAATTGTAAAACCTATAAGCTACAGATTGAGCCTTCGAGTGTTAACAACCAATTTGAGTGGTAATTTTTTTGGTTACTCATGGTGATTTTATGCAGGTGCCTGCGTTAAAAACGAAATCAAGTCTTGATATTTATTTTTTTTGCTCTAAAAAACACACGTGATAGAAAATTATCATTTACATCGCAGATAGAGGTGTTGGTGAGAACAAGTAAACTATTGCAAAATATATCACATAAGATTATGGTTTAGTTATCTAATAAATACGTGACTAATTACCTAATGGCTTATACAGATGAAGATAAGACTCTTCAAACATCTAAATTTGAATTCCTTCAATCTCACCACTACCTCGCTCTGCAATAAAATGATAATTTTCTATCGAGTGTGATTTTTTAGAGCAAACAATTTAAATCTTAAATTTTGTGTTGCTTGATTTCGACTTTAAACGCAGACATCTGTATAAAATCATCATGAGTAACCAAATAAGTGAGTACTCAAATTAGGTGTTAAAATTCGAAGTTTCAACGTGTAGCTTATAGGTTTCACAATAGACGACAGACCAGCAATTATTGTTTCAAAAAAACAATGAAGAGTTTTCGCTTCTGTTTTGTTGCATCCAATGACTGCTTAGTTATACCCCTCAGTATGCATATATGGTACAATCTAAACCTAAAATTTCAACTTTGTTCATGCTTCCAGAATGGATTTTAGCCTCTAAATATATACACTTTTAATCATCTTTCATCCATTTTCTATCAATTTTCTAGACATTATGGTTTTCGGAGCAGCTTGCGAATCCTGACTGCTGAGCAAATTCAAGCAATTTAATCATTAGTTCATTTTAGATAGTTTTCATCTTTTGGTTCAATTGTTACTAGAACTTGCATCACTTCTTTTTCAAAAAATGGCAAAAAAAAACAATTTTAAAATTACTCATTCATTATTGCTTTCACAGTTTTGACTGCTAAGACTGATATCTCGATACGTTTGTCTTATCTGAATTAGAAACTATTTTGAGCACTCTTAGGTTTGTTATGATTGTTTTCAATTTTTTCTCTGTTAGGACAGTTTATTTTCAAACCAGATAAGACAATCTACCATGAAGGCAGTCTCATCAGTCAAAACTGAAAGCAATATTAAATGATTTGTCTCATAACAATTGCTTTGACAATTTCTTTCAAAAAATTGAGAAAAAAAATTTCTTAAAAAGTTTTTAGATAACCTAAAATTCAGATAAGGACAGTATAGCAAGATATCTTTAGATCTCCTTAGAATAAAGTTAGGCTACGTTAAACCAAACCAAAAGATTTATCGATCTCAAGCAGCAGACTCACTGACTTTGCTCTTTCTAATAAACTAGGAACAAAAACGTTTATTTTAATGGAACAACTATTGCTCAAAGCATTTTTTTTGAAAAAATCTCATTTTTAGTAGAGTAATCTAGAATTACAGAAAACGGCACCGAGTTCAATTTAAAAAATCATATTAATTAGCATTAACAGTTTGAAGCCAGGTTCTATGTGATGAGAATATGGTGTTTGAACCTTTAAAAGATTTTTCAGCAAGCCATGACAATAATTTGAATAAAATTTTTTTTCTATACATAGATTGAAATAAAAACTATAAATGCTAAAAAAATTACGTGCTTAAACATGGTGAATTAATCACTCTTGATTTTTCAAACTTGTGTCGAAAATAAAATTCGCAATTGATGCAAATAAAAGACACTTCAAACTCGTATTTTTCGTATTTTCAATTGTGAGCAAAGATATGAGTTTTGCAAGCAAGCTATTACTTCGGTTGCAGAAAAATTTTGAAACTTTTTGATGCACGTTTTTTGTAGCCTCGAAATTTTGAATTAATTCAAGTTATTTCTTTGATTGAATGGTCCGCAAAAATTTTAAGTAATTTTACAGCAAGCGTTTCTTGCTTCAAAACTTCAAGTTTTTCATTTTTTCCTGTACGTAATCAGTGAGCGCAATGATAAAAATTTCTAAGGAAAGTATTCAGGCTTTGTTTTTAAAATATTTTAAGTTATTTAATAGATTGAATCAGTTTGCGAAAAGCTTAAGTTTTTTAAACATACTTTTCAAGCTATACATTTTTGAAATTCTTCAACTTAATTCAAATAAGACCTGGGTCGCGAAAAATTTAAGTGCTTTTATGCAAGCTATTCAGGCTTTGAATTATCAAAATTTTTCAAATTACTTGATAGACAAGTCGGTTCGCGAAAAGTCTCCGTTTTTAAAAGAAAGCTAATCATTCTGAGGTACTTAAAAAACAACGAGGTGTTTTATAGACTTAATCAGTTCTCAAAAAGTTAAAGTTATTCTGAGCAAGCTATGCGTCCTTGAGCAATCAAAACTTTTGCATGTTCTATGGATGTCGGCTTCCATAAATTTCAAGTTTTTATAAGCAACCTATTCAAACTATGAAATTTTTCAATGTTTCAAGTTATTTCATAGAATACTTGAATAGAATTATTTTTCATAGAATTATTTTTTCTTCTCGGCAAGCTTCTCTAACTTTGATTTTAAAAAAAATTTCAAGTTAAATGAAAACCAAGTCGATTCGCGAAAAGTTTTTTTTCTAAGAAAACTGTTCAATCTAAGAAACTTTGAAATACTTCAAGATAGTTCATAGACTGATCAGTTCGGAAAAAGCTTAGCTTTTCTATACAAGCTAATTCAGCTTCAAAATACCAAAACTTTCATATGTTTTATGGATGGATTTAGTTTGCAACATTTTTTTAAAAACTAGCTGTTCAGGCTGTGATTTGTCAAAATATTTCAATTTCTTTATTCAAACGGTTGGTTCGCAAAAATTTTGTTTTCTCCTAAGAAAACTTTTCAAGCTAAGAAACTTTGAAATACTTCAATATAGTTCATAGAATAAATCAGTTTGTAAAAAGTTTCAGTTTTTGTAAGCCAGCTATTTCAGCTGTGAAACATCGAATCTTTTAAAAATTTTATGGATGGAGTTGGTCTGCAAAAAATTTATTCTTTTATAAATTCTAGCTATGCAAGCTGTGAATTTTCAAAATTTTTCAAATTATTTGGTAGTCAAGTCGTTTCGCAAAAAGTTTATTTTTCTAAGTAAACTATTCAAGCTAAGAAACTTCGAACTTTAAAATACATCAAGTTACCTCATAGACGGAATCAGTTGATGAGAAAAATTAGTTTTTCTAAGCAAATGATTCGAGCTTTGAAAATTTGAAAAAATTCTTTTTTTTTGATTGAATGATGTGAATTGTGACAAGTAAATTTTTTGAGCAAGCTACTCGAGCTATGGAAGCTCGACAACTTTCACGTTATTTCATAGATCGAATCGAGTTTTTGAGCCAAGCTGTTGCACATTTGAAATTTTGAAATTTTTTTATACTTTCGAAGGAGTTGACTCTCGAAAAACTTTAGTTCTTGTAAGCAAGCATATCAAACCATTTCATAGATGGAATCGGTTTGCAAAATCTCATTTCTTTTTCTAAGGAAACTAGTCAAGCTGAGCAAAATTGAAGATCTTCAAGATAGTTCATAGGCTGAATCAGTTCGCAAAAGTTTTAGCTTTTTCTAGGCAAGCTATTTCAGCTTTGAAACATTGAAACCTCTTAAAATTTTATGTAGTTTGCAAGGTTTTTGTTTTCTGAAAAAAAATATTCTAGCTTCGAATTTCCAAAATATTTCAAATATTTGATTAACAAGTCGGTTCGCAAAATTGTTTTTTTCTGTAAACTAATCATGCTAAGTGTTTAGAAACATTTCAAGTTATTTCATACATGAAATCGGTTCACTAGAAGCTTAAATTTTACGAAGTAACTTATTCTAGTTCTGAAACTTTGAAAAAATCAATTTTGTTGACAAATTTAAGTGGATTGCGACTACTAAGTTTTTTTGAGCAAGCTGCTCGAGCTATTGAAACTTGAAAATTGTCAAGTTATTTCATAGATGGAATCGTTTTGCAAAACGTCATTTTTTAAAAACAAGCTATTCAATTTTTAAATTTCAGAATAATTCAAAAAATTTGATAGACAATTCGGTTCGCGAAAAGCTTTTTTTTCCAAGAAAACTAATCAAGCTAAGAAACTTTGAAATGTTTTAATTTATTTTATACATGGAATCGATTCGCTAGAAACTTAATTTTTTCTAAGCAATCTATTCGAGTTCTGAAACTTTAAAAAAAATCAAATTACTCGATAAATTCAAATGAATTTTGACTACTAAGTTTTTTTGAGCAAGCTTCTCGAGCTATTGAAATTGTCAAGTTATTCCATAAATGGAATCGTTTTGCGAAAACTTCGTTTTTTTATACAAGCTATTCGTTTTTTGAATTTTCAAAATATTTCAAAATATTTGATAGACAAGTCGGTTTGCGAAAAGTTTTTTTTTTCGAAGAAAACTATTCAAGCTAAGAAACTTTGACATACATCAAGTTACCTCATAAACGGAATCAGTTGATGAGAAAATTTAGTTTTTATGAGCAACTGATTCGAGCTTTGAAATTTTGAAGAAATTCTTTTTTTGATTGAATGAGTTGAATTCCGACAAGTAAGTTTTTTGAGCAAGCTACTCGAGCTATGGAAACTTGACAACTCTCAAGTTATTTCATAGATGGAATCGAGTTTTTGAGCCAAGCTGTTGCTCATTTGAAATTTTGAATTTTTGTTATACTTTCGAAGGAGTTGGCTCTCGAAAATTTTAGTTTTTGCAAGCAAGCATATCAAACCATTTCATAGATGGAATCGGTTTGCAAAATCTCATTTCTTTTTCTAAGGAAACTAGTCAAGCTGAGCAAATTAGAAAAACTTCAGGATAGTTCATAGGCTGAATCAGTTCGCAAAAATTTCAGCTTTTTCTAGGCAAGCTATTTCAGCTTTGAAACATCGAATCCTCCAAATTTTTTATGGAGGGGTTTAGAAAAAAAAACTATTCAAACTTCGAATTTCCGAAATATGTCAAGTTAATTTGATAGACAAGTCGGTTCGCAAAAAAAAAATTTTTCTATAAAAACTATTCGAGCAAAAAGTTTTGAAATAATTAAAGTTATTTCATAAATGAAATTAGTTTGCTAAAAGTTTAAATTTTTCATAGCAACTTATTCATGTTCAGAAACTTTGAAAAAAAATCAATTTATTTGATAGATTCATTTGGATTGCGACTACTAAGTTTTTTTGAGCAAGCTACTCGAGCTATTGAAACTCAAAAAATGTCACGTTGTTCCATAGATGGAATCCGTTCGCAAAACAAATTATTAGTTTTTCTAAAAAACTATTCAAGCTAAGAAAATTTGAAATACTTCAAGTTAGTTCATAGACTCGATTTGTAAAAAGTTTCAGTTTTTTAAGTCAGCTATTTTAGCTTTGAACCGTATCGCGAAACCTTCATTTTTAAAAAAAAAAGCTATTCAACTTTTGAATTTTCGAAATAATTCATGTTACTTGTTGACAAGTCGGTTCTGTTCGCAAACAGTTTTTTTCTAAGAACACTATTCAAGCTAAGAAATTATGAAACATTTCAAGTGATTTAATAATTGGAATCGGTTCGCTAGAAGTTTAAATTTTTCTAAGCCTCTTATTCGAGTTCTGAAACATTGACAAAATTCAATTTATTTGATAAAACTAAATGGATTGCGACTACTAAGTTTTTTTGAACAAACCACTCGAGCTATTGAAACTCGAAAATTTTTATCTGAGCTATTAAATTGTGAGACTTTCCAAGTTATTTCAAAGACGGAATTAGTGGGCAAAAAACTTTGTTTCCTAAGCAAAATAATCGAAACTTGAAAGTTCACTATAGTTCAAGTTAAACCAGAGATGGAATAGATCCGCGGAAATTCAAGTTTTTTCAGCAAGATGTTTGAGATTTGAAACTTTGTGATGTTTAAAAAACTTAAGCCAGCTATTCGACCTAAAGTTTTGACATATTTCAAGCGAATTCAAAAACGAAATCGGTTTACAAACCGTTGAATTTCTTGAGCAAATTTATCGAGCTTCAAAATCTTGAAACAATTCAAGTTATTCCATAGATATTATATATCCGCAAAAAATTCTTCGAGATCTAAGAAATTGAGGTTAATGAAATTTTTTTTTCATAGACTGATTCGGTTTGCAAAAAGTTTGAATTTTACGAGCCAGCTATTCGAGCTTTAAAAGTTTGAAATATTTCAAATTAATTCATAGACCTGACCGGTTTTCGATAAGTTCGAGTTTTTTCAGCAAATAATTCGAGCTATCAAATTTTGAGATTTTTCAAATTATTTCACAGCCGGATTTAGTTGGCAAAAAATTCGAGTTTTGAAAACTCGACATCTCAAAATTTAAAACAGTTCCGCGATTTTACTAAGCATGTTGCTCGAGCTATGAAACTAGGAAATTTTTCAAGTTATTCCATAAACTGATTCGGTTCTCAGAAAATTTAGTTTTCTAAGACAGCTACTCAAATTATGAAAACTTAAAGTAATACAAGTTGTATCATAAACTGAATTGGGTAGCGAAAATTTTGAGTTTTTCAAGCAACTTACTTGAGCTATGAAATTGTTAGATATTAAAAATTATTTCATAGACGGAATCGGTTTGTCAAAAGGTTGATTTTTTTAGCATTCTATTCGAGCTATGAAGAATTTTTGAGATTTTTCATATTGTTTTTTCATAGACTGATTTGGTTCGAAAAAAACCTCAGTTTTAAGCTAGCTATTTTAACTTTAAAAGTTGGGAAAATTTCATTTCAATTCATAGACTGATCCGACTTTCGAAAAATTTGAGTTTCATATGCAAGTTGTTCGAGTTATGAAACTTTGAGATATTTCAATTATTTCATAAACGGATTTAGTTGGCAAAAATTTGAGATTTGAACCCTAAAAAAGTTATTTCTGGCAAGTTTCGATGTTTGAAAATTTAAAATATTTCCGCGAAAATACTAGTTTTTAAGCAAGTTATTCGGGCTATAAAGTTTGCAAGATTTCAAAACTTTCAGGCCACCTACTCAATATTTTAAGGTTTTTCAGCCAGCTAATTGAGCTTTGAAGTATTGACTGATTAAATTGAAATATTTCAAGTTAATTCATAGACTGAACCAGTTTTCGAGTTATTCGAGCTTTGAAAATTTGAAATATTTGATGTTAAATCGTAACCGGAACCGTTTTCTGATAAGTTTGCGTTTTCTCAGAGTTAATCAGAGTTGTTCAAAAAATTTAGTCATTCGAGCTACAAAACTTTGAGATAATTCAAGTTAATTTATAGACGGAATCGGTTTTTGAAATAATCCGTTTTTTAGACAAGTTTTTTGAGCTATAAACTTTTTAGATTTTTCAAGTTATTTCATTGACTGATTCAGTTCGCAGAAATCTTTGGTTTTTAAGACAGCTATTCGAGCTATAAATTTTTTAGAGCTTTCGAAAAATTCCATAGGCGGAGTTGGTTCGCAAAAGTTTTGATTAGTTTAAGCAAGCTATTCGAGCTATGAAACCTTTAGATTTTTCAGGTTATTTCATAGAGGGATTTAGTTTGCGAAAAGTTTTTTTTAAGCAAATAGAATAAATCCGCCATAATTCAAATTGAATTTTTGAAGCAAGCTGATTGAGCAATGAATTTTATCATATTTTTTCAAGTTATTTCATTGACGGATTTGGTTCCCAAAAAGTTTTTGTTTTTTAAGCAAACTATTCGATGTTTGAAAATTTAAAATAGTTCTGCGAAATGACAATTTTTCTAAAATTTTGTTAGACTTCGAATTTTTTCAGCCTGCCATTTGACCTTTAATCGGTTTTGAAATCAATTTTTGTAAAAAAATTTAACTTTTTTTGCCAGCTATTGAGCTTTAAATTCGTTCCGCAAAGATTTTTAGTTTCTAAAGCAAACTATTCGATATTTGAAAATTTGAAATACTCCAGGTTTTCTTTTAGACGATATCGGTTTGCAAAAAATTGATTTTTTTAAACAGACTTTTCGAGCTTTAAAAACAAGAATTTTTTCAAGTTATTGTGTAAACTGAACCCTTTTTTAAAAACTTTTAGTTTTTTATGCAAGCTTTTGAGCTATTAATTTTAGAGATAAACGAAGTTATTTCATAGACGGATCCATTTTGAGAAAAATTTTAGTTTTAGTAATTTGAAAATTTGAAAAAATCCAAGTTATTTTATAGACGCTAACGGTTCGCGATAAATTTCAATTTTTCAATTCAAACTATTCGATATTTGAAAATGTGAAAACATCAAACTGAGTTGTTTTATAGACGCTATCGGTTCGCAAAAAGATTGAATTTTTAAAGCAAGCTATTTGAGCTATGAAGCTTGGATTAAACATTTTTATGGACGGATTTGGTGCGGAAAAAATTTTTGTGTCTTAATTGAACTATTCGAGATTTGAAAATTGAAAATAATTCAAGTTGTTTCATAGATGAAATAGATCTGCAAAAACTTGAATTTTTTGAACAAGCTGTTCAAGCTATAACGTTTTAGGTGTTTTTGGGCCAGCTATTCGAGCTTTAATTGCTTTTTGGAATCAATTTTTGAAAAATTCAGTTTTTTAGGCCAGCTACTCGAGCTTAGAAAAAATTGCAGTATTTCAAGTTAATTCCTAGAATGGAGCGGTTTTCAGAAGTTTTGAGTTTTTAAGCAAGTTATTCGATCTATGAAACTTGGAGATAATTCAACTTTTTTCATAGACGGATTTAGTTTGCGAAAAGTTTTTTTTAAAGCAAATAGAATAAATCCGCCATAATTCAAATTGAATGTTTGAAGCAAGCTGATTGAGCAATGAATTTTATCATATTTTTTCAAGTTATTTCATTGACGGATTTGGTTCCCAAACAGTTTTTGTTTTTTAAGCAAACTATTCGATGTTTGAAAATTTAAAACAGTTCTGCGAAATGACAATTTTTCTAAGCAAATTGTTTGAGCTATGAAGCTTGGATTAAACAATTTTATGGACGGATTTGGTGCGGAAAAAATTTTTGTGTCCTAATTAAACTATTCGAGATTTGAAAATTGAAAATAATTCAAGTTGTTTCATAGATGGAATAGATCTGCAAAAGCTTGGATTTTTTGAACAAGCTGTTCAAGCTATAACGTTTTAGGCGTTTTTGGGCCAGCTATTCGAGCTTTAATTGCTTTTTAGAATCAATTTTTGAAAAATTCAGTTTTTTAAGCCAGCTACTCGAGCTTAGAAAAAATTGCAGTATTTCAAGTTAATTCCTAGAATGGAACGGTTTTCAGAAGTTTTGAGTTTTTAAGCAAGTTATTCGATCTATGAAACTTGGAGATAATTCAATTTTTTTCATAGACGGATTCGTTTTGAGAATAAACTTTTTTTCTCAATCAAACTGTTCGAATTTGAAAACTAAAAAAATCCAAATCATTATATAGACGGTATCAACTCGCAAAATATTTAAGTTTTCTCATTCAAGTTAATTAAGCAATGAAACTTCAAGATAATTCGAAAATTAAAAAAGTTCAGTGTGCCAAAAATTTGAGTTTCTCAAGCAAACTGTTCCAATTTGAAAAAATGAAAACATCAAAGTTATTTTATAGACGGCACCGGTTCGCAAAGTGTTTGAGATTCTTAAGCAAACCAATACAGCTAGGAAACTTTGAGCTTTTCAAGTATTTTTTGACGCTTTTGCCTCGGTATAAGTTTTCCGTATCTCAAGCAAACTATTCGATTTTTCAAAATTTAAATAGTTCAAGTTATTCCATATGGATGCAATAGATACCCAATATTTTTTTTGTTTTTTTGAACAAATTCTTCAAGCTAGGAAATGTTGCGGCATATAAAGTGCTTATAGGCAAGAGAATTGAGCTTAAACTGAATTTTGGAATTCGTCACGTCAGTCTATGAAATGAATTGATTGACTTCAAAACTCCAAACCTCAATTAGCTTGGTGGAAAAACTCAAGTTTTCACAAACCGATTCAAACTATGAAAAGAATTGATCAACTTCAAAACTTCAAAGCTTAAATAGCTTGCTTGAAAAACTCAATTTTCTCGCAAACTAAACCAGTCTATGAAATGAAATGAATTAAAAATACCAAAAAAGTTTCACGAGCCGATTCAGTGTACAAGAAAATTTGATTTTTCTCAGTCTTTGAAAGCTTGAGTAGCTTGCATGAAAATTTAGTCCAATTTGGGAACCAATTTAGTCTTTGAAGCAACTTGGAAAAAGTGAAAATGTTCACAGCTAAAGTAGCTTGTTTAAAAAACTCAACAATTCTGCAAACTGATTCAGTCGTTGAAATGAATTGATTAACTTCAAAACTTCAAAGCTGAAATAGCTTGCTTGAAAAACTCATTTTTTCGAAAACTTATCCAGTCTATGAAATGAATTGAAATTACTAAATCGCGAGCCGATTCAGTATATAAGAAAATTTGATTTTTCTCAATTTTTTGAAGGTTGAGTAGCCTGCATGAAAAGGAAAATCGGGAACCATTTTTTTCTGTGAAACAACTTGGAAAGTTGAAAAGTTAATCAGCTGAATATAGCTTGTTTGAAAACCTGAACATTTTTGCAACCGATTCAGTCTATGAAATGAATTGATTACCTTCAAAAATTCAAAACCCGAATAGTTTTCTTGGAAAACTCAAATTTTTTTCAAACTGATCCAGTCTATGAAAATAATTGAATTACTTCAAAGTTTCATATATCAAATAGCTTGATTAAAAAAATTCAGACCGTTGAAGATTTGATTCAGGCTATATACCAACTAGAAATATTTTAAAATTTTTGAAGCTCGCATAGTTTGTTTAAGAATTTAAAACTTTTCCAAAACTGATTTTGTCTATGAAACCATTTGGAGTGTTTCAGATTTTGCATTGCTCGAAGAAAAAAACTCAAACTTTTAGCGAACCGATATAATATATGAAACGAATTGAAATAATTCAATTTTCAAAAGTTCAAAATGGTTGCTAAAAATCGCAAAGTATTCTCGAACCAATTCAGTTTAAAAAATGAAGTGAAATACTTGAAAATTTCCTAGATAAAATAGATTGCTTGAAAAGTTTAACTTTTTTGCAAACTGATCCAATCCAGTCTAAAAAATGAATTGATTAACTTCAAAATTTCAAAGCTCAAATAGCTTGCTTGAAAAATTCAGTTTTATCGCAAACTAAATCAGTCTATGAAATGAATTGAAAATACTAAAGACTTTCATGAGCCGATTCAGTATATATAAAAAATTGATTTCTTAAAGTTTTTAAAGCATGAGTAGCTTGCATGAAAAAGAACATTGGGAACCAATTTCATTTATGAAGCAACTTGGAAAAGATGAAAGTCTTCACAGCTGAAATAGCTTGATTAAAATCTCAACTTTTTCGCAAACTGATTCATTTTTTCGCATTCATTTTTTTGCAAACTCATTTCATTTTTTTGCAAACTCATTTTTTTTTGCAAACTAATCCAGTCTATGAAATGAAGTGAAAATACTAAAAATTTTAGCGAGCCGATTCAGTCTATGAGAAAGTGAGTTATGACCTTTTAGTTGTACTCATAGAGTAATTTCAGATAAGGTACACCGTCTGCTCGTCACGCTATCTTATTTTCGGCCGGATAGATTCGCACAACTGTTTAGTCTAATACCAATCTTAATCTTACTCTTATATCTCCTAGTCTCAATAGAACTAGTGTAAACTGGTATATGCGAGTCGGTCTCTCTGGAGAAGGCAACTGTATTCTAAGTTTAATTCAAATTGTTCTGGTGTTGAAACTACAAGTAGTTTCAACACTTACAATTAAGTGGGTTGTTAGTTGATGGAGTATGATTTGTAAGTATTCAATATTTTAGAGAGAGATAAAAAATCATAATAATTACCAATAATATAATTCAGTTTAGATCTGGCTCCACCCATCAGAGGTTTAGAGAGTTTTAGTTTTTTAATGATTTCTTCATCATAGGATGGATATTAATGCTTTTCTTTGTGAAATTGCGAGCAGTTTTTCTGATTAGGATTGTTATCCGTTGCTCCAGGAAGCTGGAATTGTCGATATGAACTTGTTTTTAAGCGGTTGCTGTTGATCACGATCGTTTTTGGGAGATTGTATCATGATTTTTGACCGGTTGTAATGATCCAGCCTTGCTCGGGTGTATCATGAAGTTTGACTTTCGTGTGAAGTGCCTGGTGACTTGGATTTGTACGTATACTTAACATCGAGATAGCCATTAGTCTGTTTCAATGGGTTTCCTTTGTTGCCATGCCAAGTCGTACTCTAAATCCTTTGAGTGTAGTGACTGTAGGCAGCAAATCGGGTGTATTTGCCATTCCGTAGTTGGAGTGTGATCGGGTTGTCAACTTCCTTGGTGCTCGTCTTTGGGCTGTATGAAATCTATATACTACCTTGTATTATATACATATACAAATCTTTGTTCATTTTGTTTTCAGTTATGATCTTGTAGTTAATAGTTATCGCAAAAGCATTTTGGTTTTAGTTCGGTTGTTTTTAAAAGTTGCTCACTCTGGAGCCACTCTTGTCAAAACTAGAGTGTGGATAACAAAGCGTGGATGTAGCACGGTGGGTGAGGCCGGCTATAGAGCATGCTCAGGACGTCCTCTGGTTGGTTAGGCCAGGAGTGGAGTATAATTTCGCGCTCTTTTTTGTAGGGTCCTGTTTTGTGTTTAACCTTTTATGTCTTTTTTATTACTGGTTTTTTCCTTTTTGTTTTGGTTGTGTCCTTTTCTCAAAAACCAAATCGTTTGGTTTGGGTTTGTTTTTCAACTTTTTTGTGTTTTATTCGTTTGTGTTTAGACTTGAAAGTAGCCTTCAAAAGAATAAATTATCCAGTTCTAAGTTGGTTTTAATCCGGTTTGGGTACCGTGGGTTTTCTTTTCTTAACCATGCTGTTAGGTTGTGGTTTGTGGTGTTTAGTAAGCTGCGTTGGTTAATTTGGATTATTAAAAAATTCCTTTCAGACCGGGTTAACGGAAAGTTTGAAACGTGTTAATATTTGTTAGAGTTTTTATCAGTGAAAGTTAAAACTTCAAATTAATAGTTTAAACAATTCTCCGTGAGCGAGCTGTGCGATAGTGGATCAGATTTTGGGCGAGTAATTGATTTTAAATTTACGAAGAAGCGTCTGGTTCTCTGTGTTTTTGTGGTCTATTTTTATTATCTTGTTGTTTTTGTCTACATTCGGCAATGCTGTGTCCGTATCTACGGCAATAAATACACCATTTTTGAATGATGATTTATCTTTGAAACTTGAGTTCCTCTCGTACATGTTCAAAATGTCAGTGATTTTTTAAGATAAATCTGTATCGGAGTCATGAATATTATTTATTTGTAAAGTGGTGGGTTGAATATTGTTTACATATTGTAAGTTGAGATTTTCTGTTTCTTCCAATTTCAATGTGATTTCGGCTTGGTCTACTTCGTCTAATAGTTTTCTGAAGTCTAAATCGGAATCTCGATTTGAGGAAGGATGTGATGCTCTCTTTTTTATTGCCATTTTTCGTAGTTGAGGTGTCATCATTAGGATTTCTGTCATCTTTGTATTTTCGTAATCATGTGTATTGAGTGAGTATGCTTTTCGGACTAGCGTATTGCATAAAACTCTTTGCAGTTGTTTGTTTTTTTTCAGTTTCAAACATTTTTGAAGAGAGCAACATAGAGAACCAGACGCTTCTTAATAACTTTAAAATCAATACTCGCCCAAAATCTGATCCACTATCGCACAGCTCGACCACGGAGAATTGTTTAAACTATTAATTTGAAGTTTTAACTTTCACTGATAATATTTCTCAAATACCAAACGCCGCAGAATCACTACAAATGACGATGAATCCACACCTAACGGGTGGATCCTCTCATGAAATAAGCCACTAATGGTATTCACAGTTACAGACCCTGAATACTCTGTAGAAGATTATTTAACTGCAGTCACAGCAAATTTAATTCTGAATATAGTACCTGAACCAATAAATACGCCACTTCATCAAAATTGGATACATAGACGCACAGTTTTAAACCCAAACTACACTTGATGGCGCAGCCCAAAAATAGTTTTCAGTTTTACCTATAGATGTTAAATCAGATTGGAAAAGATTCACACAAGAATTCTCAAAAAAATGTTTGACACTGAAAGAAACAAACAACAGCAAAGAGTTTTATGCAATGAAAATCGTAGACTACGCAACGAAACGATAAAACGTTTGCAGTAGGATTAGAAACGCTAGTCCGAAAAGCATACTCACTCAATACACATGATTACAAAATACAAAGATGACAGAAATCCTAATGACGACACCTCAACTACGAAAAGTAGCAATAAAAAAGAGAGCATCACATCCTACAGAGTATTCAGGGTCTGTAACTGTGAATACCATTAGTGGCTTTTTTCATGAGAGGTGATTCTGCGTCATTTGTAGTGATTCTGCGGCGTTTGTTATTTGAGAAAAATTTATAAGTTGTCTTTTTGTTATTTTATGTTGTTGTAAGTAATACGGTAGTAGAATTTCGTTATACATTTGAGTTGGTTGATAAGATTGTGTTTCGAATGGGTTTTGTGATTAAAAATTATTATAGTGTGGTGTTGGATTATTTCTTGAGTGTCGTGCTTGTTCGTCACGTGTGTATGGTTCGAAAATGTCTGGTTGATCAATGCTGTAAGAGCGTGGTCTTTGGCTTGTATAGAATTGTTTATGGGTTTGATTATAAAATTCCTCATTATCTGATGAAGAATAATTAGCTGTATGATGAGAGGGTTGAACTTTAGCATAGTTTTTTATTCATATTATTTATGTTTTGTTGGAAAAATGGTAATTTTCACTTCGATCCTGTGTAAATCCTGGTTGATCGTTAAAGTTTTCTTAGTTCGAAATTGATTGTGGTATATGTTAACTTTGTGCATATGAATAGGTCGTCTGATCATTCATATTAGAATTTTTCGATGTTTTTGACCTATTTACATATTATAATTATGCTCTGTGAAATTATTTTTATGTGATGGTCTTTGTTTATATGATGGCTTTGTTGTTGGTCGAAATGTTTGGTAATCCGTTTTTGAGTTTTTTGAGCAACAGCGGGTTTTTTTGTAGACTGCATGGCTGTTTGTTTTATTGTTGGAATTTTTGTTTTTGGACTTGTAAGGTTAGGATGAATAAGTGAAAAGCTTTGTTGTGCTGTTGTCGTTATTGTTTCAACTATTTCTTCACTTACAAAATGTGATGAAGTTTGGATATCTTGTTGTGTAAGATTTTTTGTTCCGTTCTTGCTGTACAAAAGTGGAGTTTAAACAATTGTTTTCCGCATTATCAGGGAAGAATGAGTTATCGTTTAAAGGTGTTGCGTCAACTGTAAGTGTGTATACTTAAACATAATCTTTGTCAATAGAATTAGTGCTTTTTGCTTGACTTGATATATCTGTTGTTATATTAATAAACGAATGATGAGACCATTCGGAGTCCCAAACATAATCTGTTTATTCTGCTAAAATAATTTCATCATTTGCGTTTTGTGGTCTAAAAGTTTTTCTTGTTTGTGATTTGAGGGCAATATTGTGAACAAAATAATCGATTATGAACCATGCTAGGATTTTTTTGTAAATCGTGTTTAACGTGTTGTGTTATTTCGTTATTAGTTAGATTTTCACGGATTGCATTCAAAAAATTTGAGAATATGTTTATTTCTTGGCGTACGGTTGTATGTCGAGATGTTTGAGTTGGTAAATCGCCTTGAGGTTCTTTCAGTTCTAAATAGTATTGCTAAATAGCTATAGGATAGTTAAATAGCTATAGATAAGTGACAATACATCGTTTGTGAATATTGAATTTGCTCTTTGTGAGTTTTGGTGCTGTAAATTTTTATGTATTCTGTAAAAATTTACAGAATACATAAACTTCAATATCTACGTCATCTGTTTGAATTAGATATCTGCCATGAAATGAGTTTGGTGCACTGATTTCTTTTGTGTATGTTCCATATTGTGATTTAATTTTGCATATGTTTTTGAGATAGTGATCAAGAAGTTGTCTTTTTATTTTCACATCAGGAAATTCCTTTGTGCATGGGCTATCTCCTTTTTCAAATAAATTTACGGATAACTTCTGGCAAAATTGTACTTGTCCTCGAGCTTCAGCTTGAGGATGTATCAAAAATAGGAGTATGGAGTTATCTTCGAGATTTTTTTCATTTTGAATCATTTCTGTGTTTTATAACTGTCAATGCGTAATTTTTAATGTGTATTTTTGGTTGATTCCAATTATATAGACGTATTGGTTTGTTTGTGTAGGACTTTTTTATTCTACATTTTCCTTTTATTGATGCTGGTGATGTGGTTTCTGAGTCGGAAAATTTGTTTGATTGTCAGTTTGATGAATTTTATTTATTGAGTTTTTTAAATTGTGGAGTTCTCGTATTGCACTTGTTTCTGATTCTGAGACTGCGTTTCTTCGTTTTGAAAATCGTTTTCGAATAAATTGTTTTGGTTTGCTTATACTTTTCTTTCTTAGTGTTTGTCTTTTTGTTCTTATGTATCCTATTGTTTGTCTATGTGGTGTGGTTACGAGGTCGTATCTTTCGTCATTAATTATACAGTTGTGTAATACAATTGTTTGTTTGTTTCCTAAATTTTCTTTCGACATTAGGTTTTAGGATGATGGATGCAAACTGGGATTCGTGATTTCTAGTTTCTTAAACTGTTAGTTCTTATGATTTTTTGGTTGTTAGCTTAACTTGGGGCATAAATTGTAGGGTTGGAGAGAAAAGCATATATCATTTTGTGAGAATGATTGTTATTTTATTGTGACTAATATAAATGCTTTATGCTAACTAATTTTTTTTGCTGTATTTTAAAAATGTTTTTCAAGATGTCATATAATTTACAGCTGATTTAACGAAAACGACAAGTGTTGTTTTTAACAGTCGCTATTGTACAATTAATAGGTTTAGCGCCATGAAAGGTTATTTGAAAGTAGTTTTTCAAAAATTATGTCAGTAAATGAAAATTTAAATTTACTGCTGGGAGTATTCTAAATATAAAAGTTTGATCTGGCTTTTGCCGTACGATCATGAAATCGATTGGTAGAATTCTTCCTAAACGTATGTCGTGCCTTGTCCGAGGTCTTCCAACAATACCAGGGATTTCTCGTATCCAATACAAAACATTTCTACTAAATTTTAGTCATATAACATTTTTGTAATGTTATATTTTTCTATTTCTAATCTAATGTCTTGGTTTATGATTCTAATCTAACTTGGTTAATGTCTTGTTTGAGACTTTTGGTCGCACCAGATGAGTTATGACCTTTTGCTTACGCTCATAGAGTATTTTCAGATAAGATACACCGTCTGCTCGTCACGCTATCCGGATAGATTTGTGCAAATTCTTAGTCTAATACCAATCCTAATCTTACTCACATATCTCTTATTCTCAGTAAGTTTAGTGTATACTGGTATATGCAAGTCAGTCTCTCTGGAGAAGGCAACTGTATTCTAAGTTTAATTCAATATGTTCTGATGTTGAAACTACAAGTAGTTTCAACACTTACAATTAAGTGGGTTGTTAGTTGATGGAGTATGATTGGTAAGTATTCAAAAATTTATAGAGATAAAACATCATAAAAATAACCAATAACATAATTCAGTTTAGATCTGGTTCAAAAAGTTTGATTTTTTTCTCAATTTTTTTCAGCTTGAGTAGCTTGCATGAAAAAAAAATTCGGGAACCAATTTGTATATGAAACAACTTGGAAAAATGAAAAGCTTCACAGCTGAAAGAGCCTGTTTGAAATCCTGAAAAACTCAATTGTTTCGCAAACCGATCTAGTCTATGAAATGAACTGATTAACTTCAAAACTCAAATATCTTGCTTGGAAAACTCAAATTCTTCTCAAACTGATCCAGTCTATGAAATGAATTGAATTAATTCAAAGTTTCATATATCAAATAGCTTGATTAAAAAAATTCAGACTGTTCAAGATTTGATTCAGTCTAATAACAAACTTGAATTGTTTCATTATTTGTGAAACTCTCATAGCTTCTTTATTATTTTAAAATTTTTCCGAAACTGATTTTGTCTATGAAACCATTTGGAGTGCTTCATAAATTGAATTGCTTGCAGAAAAAAACTCCAAATTTCAGCGAACCCATACAATATATGAAAGGAATTGAATTATTTCATTTTTCCAAAGCTCAAATGCTTCCTGAAAAAACGCAAAGTATTCTCAAACCAATTCAGTCTAGAAAATGAAGTGAAATACTTGAAAATTTCATAGATCAAGTAGCTTTCTTGGAAATTTCAATTGTTTCACAAATGATCCAATCCATTTTACAAAATGAATTGATTAAATTCAAAATTTCAAAGCTCAAATACCTTGCTTGCAAAACTCAAGTTTTCACAAATCGATTCAAACTATGAAAAGAATTGATCAACTTCAAAACTTCAAAGCTCAAACAGTTTGCTTGAAAAAGTCAATTTTTCGCAAACTTAACCAGTCTATGAAATGAATTGAAATTACTAAAAAATTGTCGCGAGCCGATTCAGTATATAAAAAAATTTGATTTTTCTCAGTTTTTTGAAGCTTGAGTAGCTTGCATGAAAAAAAAAACATGGGAACCAATTTAGTCTATGAAGCAACTTAGAAAAAATGAAAATCGTCACAGCTGAAGTAGCTTGTTCAAAAAACATAATTTTTTCGCAAACTGATTTAGTCTATGAAATGAATTGGTTAAGTTCAAACCTTCAGAGGAAATAGCTTGGAAATTTCAAAGATTTCGCAAACTGATCCTGTCTTTGAAATGAATTGAAATACTTCAAAGCTTCATAAATCAAATAGCTGGCTCAAAAAAAAATAAACTGTTTAAGATTTGAATCAGTATATAAATAATTTTGATTATTTCGAATTTCTCGAAGCTCGCATAGCTTGATTTAAGATATGGTTTTTGTCTATTTTGTCTATTTTGTCAAACTGGTTTTGTCTATAAAACAATTTGGAATGATTCATAGATCGTATAGCTTGCAGGAAAAAAACTCAAATTCTAGCGAAAAGATGCAGTATTTAGAACAAACTGAAAAATTTCAAAACTCAAAGCTCAAAAAGCTTGCTTAAAAAACCGAAGTATTCTCGAACCGATTCAGTCTAGAAAATGAAAAGAAATATTTGAAAATTTCATAGATCAAATAGCCTGCTAAAAAACTTGATTATTTGGCAAACGGTTTCAGTCCAGGAAGTGAATTGAAACAGTTGATAACTTCAAAGCTCGAATAGCTTGCTCATAAAAGTAAATTTTTTTCGCGAATCGATTCAGTATTTAAAAACGTTGATTTTTCGCAATTTTTAAAGCTTTAGTAGTTCGCTGGAAAAAAAATTGGAAAACTCAATTTTCTCACAAACTGATCCAGTAATGACTTAAATTAAACTACTTCAAATTTTCTTATATCAAATAGCTTGCTCAAAAAATTTCAGAGTGTTCAAGATTTGATTCATTCTATAAATAATTTTGAGTTATTTCAAAATTTTGAAGCTCCCGTAGCTTGTTTCAGTTATTGAATCTTTTCCAAAACTGATTTCGTCTATGAAACCATTTGGAATGTTTCATAGTTTGGAATTCTTGCAGAAAAAACTCAAACTTTTAGCGAACCGATGCAGTATTTGAAACGAATTGAAAATTTTCAAGTTTTAAAGCTCAAAAAGCTTGCTTAAAGAACGCAAAGTAATCTTGAACCAATTCAGTCTAAAACATGAAGTGAAATACTTTAAAATTTCATTGATCAATTAACTTGCTGAAAAACTGATTATTTGGCAAACCGTTTCAATCTAAGAAGTGTTCATAATTTCAAAGCTCGAGTAGTTTTCCTAAGGAACTATAGTTTTTTGTGATCGCCTAAGTACATAAAAAAATATATTTTCTCATCTTTTTTTAGGCTTAAGTACCGTGCATGAAAACAAACTCGGGAACCAGTTTCGTCTATGAAGCAACTTGGAAAAAATGAAAACCTTCACAGCTGAAATAGTTTGTCTAAAAACCTCAACTTTTTCTCAAACTGATTCAATCGATGAAACGAATTGATCAAATTCAAGTTTTCAAAGCTTAAACAGCTTGCTTGAAAAACTCAATTGTTTCACAAACTGATCCAGTCTATGTAATGAATTGGTTAACGTCAAAGCTGAATTAGCTTGGAAAATTCAAATTTTTTGCAAACTGATCCAGTCTTTGAAATGAATTGAAGTACTTCAAAGCTCATAAATCCAATAGCTCGCTCAAAAAAATTCAGACTGTTTAAGAATTAAATCAGACTATAAAACAACTTGATTTTTTTCAGATTCCCGTAATCGCATAGCTGGTTTAAAAATTTAACTTTCCAGAAACCGATTTTGTCTATAAAACCATTTGGAATGGTTCATAGCTCGTATAGCTTGCACAAGAAGCTCAAATTTTAGCAAACCGATGCAGTATTTGGAACAAATTGAAATAATTCAAAAATCAAAGCTCAACAAGTTTGCATAAAAACCAAAGTATTCTCGAACCGATTCAGTCTAGAAAATGAAGTAAAAAATTTGGAAATTTCATAGATCAAATAGCTTGCTCAAAAAACTGATTATTTGGCGAACGGTTTTAGTCCAGGAAGCGAATTTAAAAAGTTGATAACTTCAAAGCTCAAATAGCTTGCTTAAAAAACAAAAATTTTTTTCGAATCGATTCATTATATAAGGAAATTGATTTTTCGCAATTTTTCAAAGCTTGAGTAGCGTGCAATAAAAAAAATCGGTAACCAATTTTGTCTATGAAACAACTTGAAAGAAAATTGAAAATTTTCACAGCTTAAACAGCTTGTTTAAAAGCCTCAACATTTTTCAAACTGGTTCAATCGATGAAATGAATTGATTTACTTCAAAACTTCATTGTTCAATAAGCTAGCTTGAAAAACTCAAAATTTTGCAAACCAATTCAAACTATGAAATGAATTGTTCAACTCCAAAGATTGAGTAGCTTGCATTATAAAAAAAAATTGGTAACCAATTTCGTCTATGAAGCAAATTGGAAAAACAAACTAAAACTTTCACAGCTAAATTAGCTTGTTCAAAAGCCTCAGCCTTATCGCAAACTGATCCAGTTTATGAAATGAATTGATTAAGTTCAAAAGTTCAGAGCTCAAATAGCTTGCTTGAAATTCTTAAATTTTCGCAAACTGATCCAGTCTATGAATTGAATTGGTCAACTTCAAAGATTGAGTAGCTTGCATGTTAAAAAAATCGGTAACCAATTTCGTCTATGAAGCAAATTGGAAAAACAAACAAAAACTTTCACAGCTAAATTAGCTTGTTCAAAAGCCTCAGCCTTATCGCAAACTGATCCAGTTTATGAAATGAATTGATTAAGTTCAAAAGTTCAGAGCTCAAATAGCTTGCTTGAAATTCTTAAATTTTTGCAAACTGATCCAGTCTATGAATTGAATTGGTCAACTTCAAAACTTCAAAGCTCAAATAGCTGGCTTGAAAAACTCAATTGTTTCGAAAGTTGATCCAGTCTATGAAATGAATTCATTATTTTCAGAACTTCAGAGGAAATAGCTTGAAAATTTCAAAGATTTCGCAAACTGATCCTGTCTTTGAAATGAATTGAAATACTTCAAAGCTTCATAAATCAAATAGCTGGCTCAAAAAAAAACAAACTATTTAAGATTTGAATCAGTATATAAATAATTTTGATTATTTCGAATTTCTCGAAGCTCGCATAGCTTGATTTAAAATCTAGTTTTTGTCTATTTTGTCTATTTTGTCGAACTGATTTTGTCTATAAAACAATTTGGAATGATTCATAGCTCGTATAGCTTGCATAAAAAAACTCAAATTTTAGCGAAAGGATGCAGTATATAGAACAAATTGAAAAATTTTAAAACTCAAAGCTCAAAAAGCTTGCTTAAAAAACCAAAGTATTCTCGAACCGATTCAGTCTAGAAAAGGAAAAAAAATATTTGAAAATTTCATAGATCAAATAGCCTGCTAAAAAAACCTGATTATTTGGCTAACGGTTTCAGTCCAGGAAGTGAATTGAAACAGTTGATAATTTCAAAGCTCGAATAGCTTGCTTATAAAAGTAAATTTTTTCGCGAACCGATTCAGTATATAAAAATGTTGATTTTTCGCAATTTTTAAAGCTTTAGTAGCTTGCAGAAAAAAAAAATCGGTAACCAATTTCGTTTATGAAGCAAATTGAAAAAAAAATGAAGCAAATCGAAAAAATCTTTTTCGCAAACTAATCCAGTCGATGGAATGAGTTGATTTAATTCAAAACTTTATTGTTCAATAAGCTTGCCTGAAAAACTCAAGTTTTCACAAACCAATTCAAACGATGAAATGAATTGGTCAACTCCAAAGCTTGGCTCTTTTTCTTTTTCCACCCCACCTCACAAGAGCTTCATATTTTTAGTGTAACGAGTGGTTGAGTATGAAGAACAAATATGTTTGTCGTGGCCTTATTAGTCTGTATGAACAATCCGATAAAGTGGTCTTTCAAAACAATCCGATAAAGTGGTCAACAAATTTACATGTAAAAATTCGCAGGTGGGGCGGAAAAGGAAAAAGAGCCCAAAGCTTGAGTAGCTTGCATGAAAAAAACATCGGTAACCAATTTCGTCTATGAAGCAAATTGAAAAATAAAATGAAGGTTTTCACAGCTGAAATAGCTTGTTTAAAAGCCTCAACCTTTTGGCAAACTGATCCAGTCTATGAAAGAAATTGATTAACTTCAAAACTTCAGAGGTCTAATAGCTTGCTTGAAATTTCAAAACTTGCGCAAACTGATCCAGTCTATGAATTGAATTGAAAATCTTTAAAGTTTCAGATCTCAAATAGCTTGCTCAAAAAATCAGACTGTTTAAGACTTGATTCAGTCTATAAACAATATTGAATTATTTCAAAAGTTTTGAAGCTCACGTAGCTTGGTTCAGAATTTGAAACTTTTCGGAAGCTGATTTCGTGTATGAAACCATTTGGAATGTTTCATAGTTTGAAACTCTTGCAGAAAAAACTCAATTTTTGCAAACCGATTCAAACGATGAAATGAATTGGTCAACTCCAAAACCCGATGAAATGAATTGGTCAACTCCCTAAGATTTGATTCAGTCTATAAACAATATTGAATTATTTCAAAAGTTTTGAAGCTCCCGTAGCTTGTTTCAGAATTTGAAACTTTTTGGAAACTGATTTCGTCTATAAAACCATTTGCAATGAATCATTCTTTAAAATTCTTGCAGAAAAAACTCAAACTTTTGGCGAACCGATGCAGTATTTGAAACGAATTGAAATATTTCAGTTTTCAAAGCTCAAAAAGCTTGCCTATAGAACGCAAAGTAATCTTGAACCGATTCAGTCTAAAAAATGAAGTGAAATGCTTGACAATTTCATAGATCAAATAGCTTGCTTAAAAACTGATTATTTGGCCAACCGTTTCAATCTCGGAAGTGAATTCAAATAGTTCATAATTACAAAGCTCGAGTAGCTTTCTTAAATAACTAATGTTTTTCGCGAACCGACTAAGTACATGAGAAAACTGAATTTTCTCAACTGTTTTAAGCTTAAATACCTTGCTTGAAGAAGAATCGGGAACCAATTTCGTCTATGAAGCGATTTGGAAAACATGAAAACTTCACAGCTGAAATAGCTTGTTTAAAAAACTCAATTTTTTCGCAAACTGATTTAGTCTATGAAATGAATTGGTTAACTTCAAAACATCAGAGCTGAAATAGCTTGGAAATTTCAAAGTTTTCGCAAACTGATCCTGTCTCCGAAATGAATTGAAATACTTAAAAGCTTCATAAATCAAATAGCTGGCTCAAAAAGAAATCAAACTGTTGAAGATTTGAATCGGTCTATAAATAATTTTGATTATTTGAAATTTCTCGAAGCTCGCATAGCTTGTTTCAAAATATAGTTTTTATCTATTTTGTCTATTTTGTCAAAATGATTTTGTCTATAATTTCATTTGGAATGATTCATAGCTCGTATAGCTTGCAGAAAAATACTCAAATTTTAGCGAAAGGATGCAGTATATGGAACGAATTGAAATATTTCAAAACTAAAAGCTCAAAAAGCTTGCTTAAAAACCGAAGTTTTCTCAAACCGATTCAGTCTAGAAAATGAAAAAGAATATTTAAGAATTACATAGATCAAATAGCTTGCTAACAAAAATTGATTATTTGGCAAACGGTTTCAGTCCGGGGAAGTGAATTGAAACAGTTGAAACAATAAATTGTAACAATTTGAAACAAAAAATTTTTCGCGAACAGATTCAGTATTTAAAAACGTTGATTTGTTGCAATTTTCAAAGCTTTAGTAGCTTGCATGAAAAAAAGTCGGTAACCAGTTTCGTCTATGAAGCGAATTGAAAAAAAAACGAAAATTTTCACAGCTGAGATAGCTTGTTTAAAAGCCTCAAATTTTTTGAAATCTGAACCAGTCGATGGTATGAATTGATTTACTTCAAAACTTTATTGTTCAATAAGCTTGTTTGAAAAACTCAAGTTTTCACAAACCGATTCAAACTATGAAATGAATTGTTCAACTCCAAAGCATGAGTAGCTTGCATGAAAAAACATCGGTAACCAATTTCGTCTATGTAGCAAATTGAAAAATAAAAAGAAATTTTTCACAGCTGAAACAGCTTGTTTAAAAGCCTCAACTTTTTCGCAAACTGATCCAGTCTATGAAAGGAATTGATTAACTTCAAAATTTCAGAGCTCTAATAGCTTGCTTGAAGTTTCAAAGTTTTTGCAAACTGATCCAGTCTATGAATTAAACTGAAAATCTTCAAAGTTTCAGATCTCAAAAAGCTTTATCAAAAAAATCAGACTGTTTAAGATTTGATTCAGTCTATGAACAATTTTGAAATATTTCATAATTTTTGAATGTCGCATAGCATGTTTAAGAAATTAAAATTTTTCGGAAACTGATTTCGTCTATGAAACCATTTGCAATGTTTCATAGTTTAAAATTCTTGCAGATAAAACTCAAACGTTTAGCGAACCGGTGCAGTATTTGAAACGAATTGAAATATTTCAAATTTCAAAGCTCAAAAAGCTTGCCTATAGAACGCAAAGTAATCTTGAACCGATTCAGTCTAAAAAATGAAGTGAAATACTTGACAATTTCATAGATCAAATAGCTTGCTTAAAAACTGATTATTTGGCCAACCGTTTCAATCTAGGAAGTGAATTCAAATAGCTCATAATTAAAAAGCCCTAAGAGCTCTCTTAAATAATTAATGTTTTTTACGAACCGACTAAGTACATAAGAAAAGGGATTTTTTTCAATTGTTTTAAGCTTGAGTACCTTGCATGAAAAAAAGTCGGTAACCAATTTCGTCTATAAAATAAATTGAAGAAAAATGAAAATTTTCACAGCTGAAATAGTTGTTTAAAAACCTCAACTTTTTCGCAAACTGATCCAGTCTATGAAATGAAATGATTGACTTCAGAATTTCAGAGCTCAAATAGCTTGCTCACAAATAAATCAGACTGTTTAAGATTTGATTCAGTCTACAAACAATATTGAGTTATTTCAACATTTTTGAAGCTCGCGTAGCTTGTTTCAGATATTGAATCTTTTCCGAAACTGATTTCGTCTATGAAACCATTTGGAATGTTTCATAGATTGAAATTCTTGCAGAAAAAAACACAATTTTTGCAAACCGATTAAAACTATGAAATGAATTGTTGAACTCCAAAGCATGAGTAGCTTGCATGAAAAAAACATCGGTAACCAATTTCGTCTATGTAGCAACTTGAAAAATAAAAAGAAATTTTTCACAGCTGAAGCAGCTTGTTTAAAAGCCTCAACCTTTTCGCAAACTGAACCAGTCGATGGTATGAATTGATTTACTTCAAAACTTCAGAGCTCTAATAGCTTGCTTGAAGTTTCAAAGTTTTTGCAAACTGATCCAGTCTATGAATTAAACTGAAATTCTTCAAAGTTTCAGATCTCAAAAAGCTCTATCAAAAAAATCAGACTGTTTAAGATTTGATTCAGTCTATAAACAATTTTGAAATATTTCAAAATTTTTGAATGTCGCATAGCATGTTTAAGAAATTAAAATTTTTCGGAAACTGATTTCGTCTATGAAACCATTTGCAATGTTTCATAGTTTAAAATTCTTGCAGATAAAACTCAAACTTTTAGCGAACCGATGCAGTATTTGAAACGAATTGAAATGGTTCAAATTTCAAAGCTCAAAAAGCTTGCCTATAGAACGCAAAGTAATCTTGAACCGATTCAGTCTAAAAAAATGAAGTGAAATACTTGACAATTTCATGGATCAAATAGCTTGCTTAAAAACTGATTATTTGGCCAACCATTTCAATCTAGGAAGTGAATTCAAATAGCTCATAATTAAAAAGCTCTAAGAGCTCTCCTAAATAATTAATGTTTTTCGCGAACCGACTAAGTACATAAGAAAGTTGATTTTTTTCAATTGTTTTATGCTTAAGTACCTTGCATGAAAAAAAAATCGGGAACCAATTTCTTGTACGAAGCAACTTGAAAAAAATCAAAGTCTTCACAGCTGAAATAGCTTGTTTAAAAACCTCAATTTTTTCGCAAATTGATTCTGTCGATGAAATGAATTGATAAAATTCAAAACTTCAAAGCTCAAATAGCTTGCTTGAAAAATTCTATGAAATGAATTGGTTATTTTCAAAGTTTCATAAATTAAATACCTTGCTAAAAAAGAAATCAAACTGTTTAAGATTTGAATCGGTCTATAAATAATTTTGATTATTTGAAATTTCTCGAAGCTCGCATAGCTTGTTTCAAAATATAGTTTTTGTCTATTTTGTCTATTTTTTCAAAAAAATTTTGTCTATAAAACCATTTGGAATGATTCATAGCTCGTATAGCTTGCAGAAAAAACTCAAATTTTAGCGAAAGGATACAGTATATAGAACGAATCGAAATATTTCAAAACTCAAAGCTCAAAAAGCTTGCTTAAAAACCGAAGCATTCTCGAAGCGATTCAGTCTAGAAAATGAAAAGAAATATTTAAAAATTTCATAGATCAAATAGCTTGCTAAAAAAAACTGATTATTTGGCAAACGGTTTCAGTCCAGGAAGTTTGTTTTAAAATACAGTTTCTCGGAAACTGATTTTGTCTATAAAACCATTTGGAATGATTCATAGCTCGTATCGTTTGCCGAAAAAACTCAAATTTTAGCGAACCGATGCAGTCTATGAAACAAGTTGACATATTTCAAATTCCCAAAGCTCAAAAAAATGGCTTAAAAAAACGCAAAGATTTCTCGAACCGAAACAGTCTAGAAAGTGAATTGAATTATTGAAAGCTTCATAAGTCAAACACCTTGCCTAAGAAACTGATTATTTGGCAAACCATTTCATTCTAGGAAGTAAATTGAAATAGTTCATGATTTCAAAGATCAAATAGTAGCTTGCACGAGTAGCTTTCAGGAAAAAAAAATGGGAACCAAATTAGTCTATGAAGCAACCTGAAAAAAATTCAGTCCGATTCAGTCTATAAAATGATTTGATTTACTTCAAAGTTTCATTTATCAATTAGCTTGCTTAAAAAAATTCAGACTGTAGAAGATTTGATTCAGTCTATAAACAAACTTCAATTATTTCAAAATTTTTGAAATTTTCATAGCTTCTTTAAGAACTTAAATTTTTTCCGAAACTGATTTTGTCTAGGCAACCATTTGCAATGTTTCATAGTTTGAATTGCTTGCAGAAAAAACTGAAATTTTTAGCGAAACGATGCAGTATTTGAAAGGAATTGAATTCTTTTAATTTTCCAAAGCTTAAAATGCTTGCTTGAAAAACGCAAAGTACTCTCAAACTGATTCAGTCAAGAAAACGAAGTAAAAAATTTGAAAGTTTCATAGATCAAAAAACTTGCTTAAAAAATTGATTGTTTGGCAAACTGTTTCAGTCTAGGAAGTGAATTGAAATAGTTCATAATTTCAAAGCTCGAAATGCTTGTTTAGAAAAACTAAAATTTTTCGCAAACTGATTCAGTATAAAAGAAAATTGACTTTCACAATTTTTTAAAGCTTGAGTAGCTTGCATGAAAAAAGAAGCGGGAACCAATTTTGTCTATGGAACAAAATGAAAAAAAAAATGAATGAAATTTTTCAGAGCTGAAATAGTTTGTTTAAAAGCCTCAACTTTTTCCCAAACCGATTCGAACTATGAAATGAATTGGTCAACTCCAAAAGTTGAGTAGCTTTCATGAAAAAACATCGGTAACCAATTTCGTCTATGAAGCAAATTGAAAAATAAAATGAAGATTTTCACAGCTCAAATAGCTTGTTGAAAAGCCTCAACTTTTTCGCAAACTGATCCAGTCTATGAAAGGAATTGATCAACTTCAAAACTTCAAAGCTCATGTAGCTTGCTTGAAAAACTCTATGAAATGAATTGGTTAACTCAAAATTTCAGAGCTAAAACAGCTTGCTTGAAATTTCAAAGTTTTTGCAAACTGATCCAGTCTATGAATTAAATTGAAATTCTTCAAAGTTTCAGATCTCAAATAGCTTGCTCAAAAAAATTCTGACTGTTTAAGATTTGATTCAATCTATAAACAATATTGAACTATTTCAAAAGTTTTGAAGCTCGCGTAGCTTGTTTCAGAATTTGAAACTTTTCGGGAACTGATTTCGTCTATGAAACCATTTGCAAAGTTTCATAGTTTGAAATTCTTGCAGAAAAAACTGAAACTTTTAGCGAACCGATGCAGTATTTGAAACGAATTGAAATATTTCAATTTTCAAAGCTCAAACAGCTTGCCTATAGAAGGCAAAGCAATCTTGAACCGATTCGAGCTAAAAAATGAAGTGAAATACTTGACAATCAAATAGCTTGCTTAAAAACTGATTATTTGGCAAACGGTTTCAGTCCAGGAAGTTTGTTTTAAAATACAGTTTCTCGGAAACTGATTTTGTCTATAAACCCATTTGGAATGATTCATAGCTCGTATCGTTTGCCGAAAAAACTCAAATTTTAGCGAACCGATGCAGTCTATGAAACAAGTTGACATAATTCAAATTTCCAAAGCTCAAAAAAATGGCTTAAGAAAACGCAAAAATTTCTCGAACCGAAACAGTCTAGAAAGTGAATTGAATTATTGAAAGCTTCATAAGTCAAACACCTTGCCTAAGAAACTGATTATTTGGCAAACCATTTCATTCTAGGAAGTAAATTGAAATAGTTCATGATTTCAAAGATCAAATAGTAGCTTGCACGAGTAGCTTTCAGGAAAAAAAAATGGGAACCAAATTAGTCTATGAAGCAACCTGAAAAAAATTCAGTCCGATTCAGTCTATAAAATGATTTGATTTACTTCAAAGTTTCATTAATCAATTAGCTTGCTTAAAAAAATTCAGACTGTAGAAGATTTAATTCAGTCTACAAAAAAACTTCAATTATTTCAAAATTGTTGAAATTTTCATAGCTTCTTTAAGAACTTAAATTTTTTCCGAAACTGATTTTGTCTAGGCAACCATTTACAATGTTTCATAGTTTGAATTGCTTGCAGAAAAAACTGAAATTTTTAGCGAAACGATGCAGTATTTGAAAGGAATTGAATTCTTTTAATTTTCCAAAGCTTAAAATGCTTGCTTGAAAAACGCAAAGTACTCTCAAACTGATTCAGTCAAGAAAACGAAGTAAAAATTTGAAAGTTTCATAGATCAAAAACTTGCTTAAAAAACTGATTGTTTGGCAAACTGTTTCAGTCTAGGAAGTGAATTGAAATAGTTCATAATTTCAAAGCTCGAAATGCTTGTTTAGAAAAACTAAATTTTTTCGCAAACTGATTCAGTATAAAAGAAAATTGACTTTCACAATTTTCTAAAGCTTGAGTAGCTTGCATGAAAAAAGAAGCGGGAACCAATTTTGTCTATGGAACAAAATGAAAAAAAAAATGAATGAAATTTTTCAGAGCTGAAATAGTTTGTTTAAAAGCCTCAACTTTTTCCCAAACCGATTCGAACTATGAAATGAATTGGTCAACTCCAAAAGTTGAGTAGCTTTCATGAAAAAAACATCGGTAACCAATTTCGTCTATGAAGCAAATTGAAAAATAAAATGAAGATTTTCACAGCTCAAATAGCTTGTTGAAAAGCCTCAACTTTTTCGCAAACTGATCCAGTCTATGAAAGGAATTGATCAACTTCAAAACTTCAAAGCTCATGTAGCTTGCTTGAAAAACTCTATGAAATGAATTGGTTAACTCAAAATTTCAGAGCTAAAACAGCTTGCTTGAAATTTCAAAGTTTTTGCAAACTGATCCAGTCTATGAATTAAATTGAAATTCTTCAAAGTTTCAGACCTCAAATAGCTTGCTCAAAAAAATTCTGACTGTTTAAGATTTGATTCAATCTATAAACAATATTGAACTATTTCAAAAGTTTGGAAGCTCGCGTAGCTTGTTTCAGAATTTGAAACTTTTCGGGAACTGATTTCGTCTATGAAACCATTTGCAAAAAAAACTCAAACTTTTAGCGAACCGATGCAGTCTTTGAAACGAATTGAAATATTTCAATTTTCAAAGCTCAAACAGCTTGCCTATAGAAGGCAAAGCAATCTTGAACCGATTCGATCTAAAAAATGAAGTGAAATACTTGACAATCAAATAGCTTGCTTAAAAACTTATTATTTGGCCAACCGTTTCAATGTAGGAAGTGAATTCAAATAGCTCATAATTACAAAGCTCGAGTAGTTTTCTTAAATAACTAACGTTTTCCGCGAACCGACTAAGTACATAAAAAATTTCTCAATTGTCTTAAGCTTAAGTACCTTGCATGAAAAAAATTGGGAACCAATTTTGTCTATGAAGTAACTTGGAAAAAATGAAAATATTCACAGCTGAAATAGCTTGTTTAAAAACCTCAATTTTTTCGCAAACTGATTCAGTCGATGAAATGAATTGATCAACTTCAAAACTTCAAAGCTCATGTAGCTTGCTTGAAAAACTCTATGAAATGAATTGGTTAACTCAAAATTTCAGAGCTAAAACAGCTTGGAAAATTCAAGTTTTTCGCAAACTGATCCAGTGTTTGAAAGGAATTGAAATACTTCAAAGCTTCATAAATTAAATAGCTTGCTAAAAATAATCCAAGTGTTTAAGATATGAATCAGCCTATAAATAATTTTGAATTATTTGAAATTTCTCGAAGCTCGCATAGCTTATCTTAAATTTTAATTTCTCGGAAACTGATTTTTTCTATAAAACCATTCGGAATGATTCAAAGCTCGTATCGCTTTCGGAAAAAACTCAAAATTGAAAGAACTGATACAGTATATAAAACAAATTGAAATAGTTTAAATTGTCAAAGCTGAAAAAGCTAAATGATCTCGAACTAACTTAGTCTAGAAAATGTAGTTAAGAATTTGAAAGTTTCATAGATCAAATAGCTTGCTTAAAAAAATGATTTTTTGTCAAACCGTTTCAGTCTAGGAAGTGAATTGAAATAATTAATGGTTTCAAAGCTGGAATAGCTTGCTTAAAATACTAAAAAATTTTGCGAGCCAATTCAGAACATAAAATTTTTTTTTCAATTTTTAAAGATTGAGTAGCTTGCCTGAAAAAAAATTTCGGGACCAAATTTCGTCTAAGAAGCAGCTTGGAAAATTGAAAAGCTTCACACCTGAAAAAATTGCTTGTTTGAAAACCTAAACTTTTCAATTTTCTCCAAGCTCGCATAGCTTATTTTAAAATACAGTTTTTGGGAAACTGATTTTGTCTATAAAACCATTTGGAATGATTCATAGCTCGTATCGTTTGCTAGAAAAACTCAAATTTTAGCGAATCGATGCAGCCTATGAAACAAGTTGACATATTTCAAATTTCCAAAGCTCAAAAAAATGGCTTAAAAAACGCAAAGATTTCTCGAACCGATTCAGTCTATAAAATGAAGTGAACTACTTGAAAACTTCATAGATCAAACATCGTTTTTAAGAAACTGATTATTTGGCAAACCGTTTCCTTCTAGGAAATAAATTGAAATAGTTCATAATTTCAAAAATCAAATAGCTTGCTTAAAGATCTTAAAGTTTTCGTGAACCGATTCAGTATATAAATAAATTTGAATCTTCTCAGTTTTTTGAAGCGGGAACCAATTTCGTCTTTGCAGCAACTTGGAAAAATGGAAAATCCTCACAACTGGAAATGCTTGTTTAAAAACGTTAATCTTTTCGCAAATTGATTCAGTCGATGAAATGAATTGAAATTGTTCAAAACTTCGTAGCTCAATAAGCTTGCTTCAAAAATTCAAGTTTTCAGAAACCGATTCAAACTATAAAATGAAGTGATCAAGTTCAAAACTCCAAAGCTCAAATAATTCGCTTGAAAAACTCAATTTTCTCGCAAACTGATCCAGTCTGTGATTCATTTTGAAATAATTTGAGATTTCATATATCAAATAGCTTGCTCAAAAAAATCAGACTGCTTACGGTTTGAATCAGCCTATAAATAATTACAATATTCTCGAAGCTCGCATAGCTTATCTTAATGTTTAATTTTTCGGAAACTGGTTTCGTCTATAAGACCATTTGGAATATTTTGTAGCTCGTATAGCTTCAATAATAGCTTCCATTAAAGCTCGTAAAATTTCAAAATCTTAAAAAATTGCTTAAAAAAACGAAAAGTGTTCCCAAACTTATTCAGTCTAGAAAATGGACTGAAAAACTTGAAAGTTTCATAGATCAAAAAACTTGCTTAACAAATTGATTGTTTGTCGAGCTGTTTCAGTCTAGGAAGTGAATTGAAATAGTTTCAAAGCTTGAAATGCTTGTTTAGAAAAACTAAAATTTTTCGCAAACCGATTCACTATAAAAAAAATTGATTTTCTCAATTGTTTAAAGCTTGAGTAGCTTGCATAAAAAAAGAAGCGGGAACCAATTTCGTCTAGGGAACAACTCGAAAAAAAAAATGAAAATTTTCAGAGATGAAATAGTTTGTTTAAAAGCCTCAACCTTTTCGCAAACTGATTCTTTCGATGAAAAGAATTGATTTACTTCAAAACTTCAATGCTCAATAAGCTTGCTTGAAAAACTCCAACTTTCACGAAACGATTCAAACTATGAAATGAATCGGTCAACTTCAAAGCTCAATTAGCTTGCTTGAAAAACTCAATTTTTTTCGCAAACAGTCTATTAATTGATTTGATTAACTTCACAACTTGAGAGCTCAAATAACTTGCTTGAAATTTCAAAATTTTAGCAAACTGATCCAGTCTGTGAATTGAATTGAAATACTTCACAGTTTCATATATCAAATAGCTTGCTCAAAAATTTCAAAAGTCTGAAAACAAATTTGAATGGTTCAAAACTTTTAAAATTCGCACAGCTTGTTTAAGAATTTAAAACTTTTCCGAAACTGATTTCGTCTATGAAATCAGTTTGAATGTTTCATAGTTTGAATTGCTTGCAGAACAAAACTCAAATTTTTAGCGACTAGAACAATTTGAATATTTCAAATTTCAAAGCTAAAAAAGTATTCTTGAACCGATTTAACCTACAAAAATAAGTGAAATGTTTAAAAATTTTAAAGATCAAATGGCTTGCTCAAAAAACTGATTTTTTGGTAAACCGTTTCAGTCCAGGAAGTGAATTGAAATAGTTGATAATTTCAAAGCTCAAATAACTTGCTTGAAAAACATAAAATTTTGGCGAACCGATTCAGTATATAAGAAAATTGACTTTTTTTCAATTTTTTAAAGGTAGAGTAGCTTGCATGAAAAAAAAATCGGGAACCAATTTGGTCTATGAAGCAAGTTGGAAAAAATTAAAATCTTCACAACTGAAATAGCTTGTTCAAAAAACTCAACCTTTTCGCAAAACGATTCAGTCTTCAAAAAGAATTGATTAGCTTCAAGCTCAAATAGCGTGCTTAGAAAACTAAATTTTTCTTAAACTTATCCAGTATATGAAATCAATTGATTTACTTCAAAGTTTCATTATCAAAGTGCTTGCTTAAAAAAATTCAGACTGTTGAAGTTTTGACTCAGTCTAAAAACAAGCTTGAATCCTTTCAAAATTTTTGAAATTCTCATAGCTTGCTTAAGAGTTTAAAATTTTTCCGGAACTGGTTTTGTCGATGCAACCATTTGGAAGGTTTCAAATTTTGAGTTACTCAAATTTTTCTTAAACTGATCCATCCAGTCTATGAAATGAAATGAATTATTTCAAAGTTTCATATATCAGATAGCTTGCTCAAAAAAAATCAGAATGTTGAAGATTCGATTCAGCCTAGAAAAAAACGTGATTTTTTTTTCGAAAATTTTGAAGCTCGCATAGCTTGTTTAAGAATTCAAACTTTTCCGAAACAGGTTCTGTCTATGAAACAGTTTGGAAATCTATGAAGTGAATTGAAATAGCTCATAACTTCAAAGCTCAACTAGCTTGTTTAAAGATCTCAAAGTTTTCGTGAACCGATTCAGTATATAAGTAAATTTGAATGTTCTAAATTTTTTGAAGTTTAAATAGCTTGCAAGAAAAAAAATCTTCACAGCTGGAAACTCTTGTTTAAAAAGTTCAATATTTTCGCAAACTGATTCAGTCGATTAAATGGATTGATTAACTTCAAAATTTCACAGCTTAATAAGCCTGCGTGAAATACTCAAGTTTCCAGAAACCAATTCAAACTATAAAACGAATTGAGCAAGTTAAAACTCCAAAGCTCAAATAGTTAGCTTAAAAAACTCATTTTTCTCGCAAACTGATCCAGTCTGCGATTTAATTTGAAATACTTCAAAGTATCATCTATCAAGCAGCTTGCTCAAAAAAATTCAGACTTTTTGAGATTTGAGTCAGTCTATAAAAAATCTTAAATTATTTCAAAATTCTCGAAGCTTGCAAAGTTTGTTTAAAAATTTGAAGCAAATTGATTTACATCAAAGTTTCATAGATCAAATAGCTTGCTTAAAAAATTTCAGACTGTTGAAGATTTGATTCAGTCTATAAACAAACTTGATTTATTTCAGAATTTTTGAAACTCTCATAGCTTTTTTAAGAACTTAAAATTTTTCCGAAACTAATTTCGTCTATGCAATCATTTGGAACGCTTCATAGTTTGAATTGCTTGCTTAATTAACTTTTTGCGAAATGATACAGTTTTTGAAATAAATTGAAATTTTTCAATTTTCAAAGCTCAGAAAGCTTGCATAAAAAACCAAAGTATTCTCGAACCGATTCACTCAAGAAAATGAAGTGACATATTTGAAAATTTCCTAGATCAAATAGCTTGCATAAAAACTGATTGTTTGGCGAACCGTTTCAGTCTTGGAAAAGAATTGAAGTAGTTCAAAATTTCAGAGCTCAAATATCTTGCTTAAAGAACTAAAAAATTTCGCGAACCGATTCAGTATATAAGAAAAAAGATTTTTCGCAATTTTTCAAAACTTGAGTAGCTTGCATGAAAAAAAAAATTTGCGAACCAACTTCATCTATGATGCCACTTGAAAAAAATGAAATTTTTCACAGCTGAAATAGCTTGTTTAAAAGCCTCAACCTTTTCGCAAACTGATTCAGTCGATGAAATGAATTGATTTAGTTCAAAACTTCTCAAACAACTTGCTTGAAAAACGAAAACTTTTACAAACCGATTTGAACTATGAAATGAATTGGTCAAGTTCAAAGCACAAACAGCTTGCTTGCAAAACTCAATTTTTTCGCAAACTGATCCAGTCTAAGAATTGAATTGAAATTCTTCACAGTTTCATATATCAAATAGCTTGCTGAAAAAAATTCAGACTGTTTAAGATTTGGTTCAGTCTATAAACAGTTTTCAGTTTTGAATTATTTCAAAACTTTCGAAACTCGTGTAGCTTGTTTCAGAATTTGAAACTTTTCCGAAACTGACTTCGTTTGACTTTCTTTGAACCATTTGGAATGTTTCATAGTTTGAAATGCTTGCAGACAAAAACTCAAACTCTTAGCAAACCGATGCAAAATTTGAAACGAAATAAATTGATTCAAATTTCAAAACTCAAGAAGCTTGCTTAAAGAACGCAAAGTAATCTCGAACCGATTCAGTCTAGAAAATGAAGTAAAATATTGAAAATTTTACTGATCAAATAGCTTGCTTAAAAACTTGTTACTCGGCAAACCGCTTCAGTCTAGGAAGTGAATTCAAATAGTTCATAATTTCAAAGCTCGAGAAGTTTTCTTAAAAAAGTTTTTCGCGAACCAATTCTCTACCTAAAAAAGTAGATTCTTCTCAATTTTTTAAACCTTGAGTAGCTTGCATGCAAAAAAAAGTGGTAATGAAACGGGTTGATAAATTTCAAATTTCCAAAGCTCAAAAAGTTTGCTTAAGAAAACGCAAAATGTTTGCGAAATAATTCAGTGTAGAAAATGACGTGAAGAAAATGACGTAAAGTTTCATAGATCATATAGCTTGCTTAAAAAACTGATTTTTGGGCAAACCATTTCAGTCTAGGAAGTGAATTGAAATATTTCAAAGTTTCAAAGCTGGAATAGCTTGGTTAAATTACTCAAAAATTTTTGCGAGCCGATTCAATACATAAAAAAACTTAACTTTTCTCAATTTTTTTTAAGCTTAAGTATCTTGCATGAAAAAAAAATTGGGAACCAATTTCTTCTTTGAAGCAACATGGAAAAAATGAAAATCTTCATATCTGAAGTATCTTGTTTAAAAACCTCAAGCTTTTCGCAAAGTGACTCAATCGATGAAAAGAATTGATCAACTTCAATTTCAAAGCTCAAATAGCTGGCTTGAAAAACTCAATTGTTTCGCAAACTGATCCAGTCTACGAAATGAATTGGTTAACTTGAAAAGAAAACTTCAGAATTCAAATAGCTTGCTTGGAAACTTCAATTTCAAAGCTCAAAGAGTTGCTTGAAAAACTCAATTATTTTGCAAATTGATCTAGTTTATGACATGAATTGATTAACTTCAAAACCTCAGAATTCAAATAGCTTGCTTGGAAATTTCAATCTTTTCGCCAACTGATCCAATCTATGAATTGAATTGAAATACTTCAAAGCTTCATAAATCAAATAGCTTGCTCAAAAAAACCAAACTGTTTAAGTTTTGAATCATCTAAAAATTATTTGTTTTATTTCATATTTCTCGTAGCTTGCATAGCTTGTTTTGAAATTTAATTTTTCGGAAACTGATTTTGTCTAATAAACCATTTGGAATGATTCATAGCTCGTATAGGTTGCAAAAAAAACTCAGTTTTTAGCGAACCGATACAGTATATGAAACGAGTTGGAATTTTTCAAATTTCCAAAGCTCAAAAAGCTTGCTTAAAAAACGCGAAATGTTCGCAAACTAATTCAGTCTAGAAAATGAAGTGAAGAACTTGAAAGTTTGATCAAATAGCTTGTTTAAGAAACTGATATTTTGGCAAACCGTTTCAGTCTAGGAAGTGAATTGAACCAATTCAAAGTTTCAAAGCTGGAACAACTTGCTTAAAAAACTTAAAACATTTTGCGAGCCGAGTCAGTAATTAAGAAAATTTGATTTTTTTTAAAAATTTTTTGAAGCTCGAGTATCGGGAAAAACAAACCAGGAACCATTTTTGTCTATGAAACAACTTCGAAAATTGAAAACCTTAACCTTTTCGCAAACTGATTCAGTCTATGAATTGAATTGATTAATTTCAAAATTTCAAAGCTCAAACATCTTGCTTGGAAAACTCAATTTTTTCTTATACTGATCCAGTCTATCAAATGAATTGAAAGTTTCATATATCAATTAGCTTCCTTAAAAAAATTCAGACTGTTGAAGATTCGATTCAGTCTAGAGTTTTTCAAAATTTTTGAAGCTCGCATATCTTGTTTAAGATTTCAAAGTTGTTCAGAAATTGATTTGTCTATTAAATGATTTGGAGCGTTTCATAATTTGAACTGCTTGCAGAAAAAACTCAAATTTTTAGCAAACCGATGCATCATATGAAACGAATTGAAGTCTTTCAGTTTTGCAAAGCTCAAAAGGCTTGTTTAAAAAACGCTAAGTTTTCTCGAACCGATTCAGTCTAGAAAATGAAGTGAAATACTTGAAAAATTCATAGATCAAACAGTTTGCTTAAGAAACTGATTATTTCACGAACCATTTCAGTCTAGGAAGTGAACTGAAATAGTTCATAGTTTCAAAGCTCGAATAGCTTGCTTAAAGATCTCAAAGCTTTCGTTAACCGATTCAGTATATAAGTAAGTTTTAATGTTCTCAATTTTTGGAAGCTTGAGTAGCTTGCAAGAAAAAAATCGAGAACCAATTTCGTCTATGAATCAACTTGTAAAAATGGAAATGCTTATTTAAAAACCTCAATCTTTTCGCAAACTGATTCAGACGATGAAACGAATCGATTAACTTCAAAACTTCATAGCTCAATAAGCTTGCTTGAAAAACTCAAGTTTTCACAAGCCGATTCAAACTATAACGTGAATTGGCCAACTTCAAAACTCCAAAGCTCAAATTGTTTTCTTGAAAAATTCACTTTTCTCGCAAACTGGTCCAGCCTCTGATTTAAATTGAAATATATCAAATAGCTTGCTCACAAAAATTCAAAATGCTGAAGATTCGAATCAGTCTATAAAAAAAATTGAATTAGTTCAAGATTCTTGAAGCTCGGATAGCTTGTTTAAAAATTTAACTTTTCGCAAATTGATTTTGTTTATATAACCATTTGGAATGTTTCACAGCTCGTACAGCTTGCAAAAAACTCAATGTTCAAGCGAACCGTTGCAGTAAATGAAACGAAATGAAATGTTTCAAATTTCCAAAGCTCAAAAAGCTTGCTTTAAAATTCTCGAAGTATTTGCGAACCGATGCAGTCAGGAAAACGAAGTGAAATACTTGAAAGTTTCACAGATCAAATAGCTTGTTTAAAAAACTGATTAATTGCGAACCGTCAGTCCAGAAAAACAAACAAAATAATTCAAAATTTCAAAAGCCGAATAGCTTTCTTTAAAAAAACTGTGAACCGATTCAGTTTATAAGAAAATTTGATTTTCTAAAATCTTGCTTGAAAAAATATCATGCCAATTTCGTCTATGAAACAATTTCGTCTATGAAACGACTTGGAAAATTGAAACGCTTCACAGCTGAAATGGCTTGTTTAAAAACCTCACTTTTTCGCAAATTGTTTCAATCTATGAATTGAGTTCATTAACTTCAAAACATTAAAGCTCAAATATTTTGCTTGAACCGATTCAGTCTATGCGCAAACCGATTCAGTCTATGAAATGAATTGAAAAACTTCAAAACTTTAAAGGTCAAATAGTTTGCTTGAAGAACTAAATTTTTTTGCAAACCGATTCATTCTATGAAAGAAATTAATTAGTTCAAAGTTTCTTTAATCAAGTAGCTTCTTTGAAAAGACTACTTGAAACAGTCTTTAAATAAATTTGAAATCTTTGAAAATTTTGAAGCTTGTTTTAAATTTTAAAATTCTTTGGGATCCGATTTCATTCTAAGCAGTTGGAATCATTCAGAGTTTCTTAGCTTGAATAGCTTGCAGAAAGAAAATCAAGCTTTCAGCGAACCGATGCAGTATATAAAACGAATTGAAAAATTTCAAGTTTTTGAGGCTCAAAAAAGTTGCTTCAAGAAACATAAAACCTTAAAGAACTGACCCAGTGAAATCATACACTTCCAATGTTGCAAGTTTTTAAAGCTCGAATAGCTAAGTTAAAAAATCCGAAGTTTGTAGGGAATCAATTTTGTCTATGAAACCAACTTGAATGTTTCAAAGATTCAAAGCTCAAACAGTTTGAAAAAAAAATCATTTTTTTAAGAACTGATTCAGTCTTTTAATACACTTGAAACTTTCAAATTTTATAGCTCAATTAGTTTGCTTAAAAAATTAGGACTTTTGCAAATCAATTCAATTTATGAACTAAAAAGAAATATTTAATTTTTCAAAGCGCAAATGGCTTGCTTAAAAAATTTAAATTAAAAAAAAAACTGATGCGGTGTACTAATACACTTGCTTGCAATACTTCAATTTTTAAAGCTCAAAAGCCTGCCTTCAGGAAACAATTTCGTCTATGAAACAACTTGGATTAATTCAAGGATTCATTGCTCAAAGCTCTTGCAAAAATTTCAAATTTTTAAGAACTGATTCAATCTTTTGATACACTTGAAACTTTTCAACTTTTTATAGCTCAATTAGTTTGCTTCGGAAACTAAAACTTTCGCAAATCGATTCACTTTAAGAAATGAGAAGAAATATTTCAAGTTTATAAAGCTCAAATAGCTCGCTTGAAAAACTTTAATTTTTTCAAAAAACTGATGCGGTGTACTAACTTACTTGCTTGCAATGTTTCAAGTTCTAAAGCTCAATAGCCTGCTTAAAAACTAAGATTTTTATCAGGAAACGATTTTGTCTAAGAAACAGCTTGAACTAACTCAAAGATTCATAGCTCAAAGTTCTTGCAAAAAAAGTCAAATTTTTTAAAACTGATTCATTTTTTTGATACACTTGAAATTTTTCAACTTTTTATAGCTCAATTATTCTGCTTAAGAAACTAAAATTTTCGCAAATCGATTCAATTTAAGAACTAAAAAGAAAAATATCAGAAATTAGCTGGCTTAAAAATTTAGTAAATTGCAAACCGGTTCCGTTTATAAAATGACTTGAAATGACCTAACTATTTTACTGAAAAATTCAAAATTATAAAAAAAAGATTTAGTCTATTAGAAAACTTGAAATATTTCAAACTTGGAAGCTTGAAGAACTTGCAGAAAAACTCGATGTTTAAAAACCTCAAGCTTTTCGCAAAGTGACTCAATCGATGAAAAGAATTGATCAACTTCAATTTCAAAGCTCAAATAGCTGGCTTGAAAAACTCAATTGTTTCGCAAACTGATCCAGTCTACGAAATGAATTGGTTCACTTTAAAACTTCAGAATTCAAATAGCTTGCTTGGAAACTTCAATTTCAAAGCTCAAAGAGTTGCTTGAAAAACTCAATTATTTTGCAAATTGATCCAGTTTATGACATGAATTGATTAACTTCAAAACCTCAGAATTCAAATAGCTTGCTTGGAAATTTCAATCTTTTCGCCAACTGATCCAATCTATGAATTGAATTGAAATACTTCAAAGCTTCATAAATCAAATAGCTTGCTCAAAAAAACCAAACTGTTTAAGTTTTGAATCATCTAAAAATTATTTGATTTATTTCATATTTCTCGTAGCTTGCATAGCTTGTTTTGAAATTTAATTTTTCGGAAACTGATTTTGTCTAATAAACCATTTGGAATGATTCATAGCTCGTATAGGTTGCAAAAAAAACTCAGTTTTTAGCGAACCGATACAGTATATGAAACGATTTGGATTTTTTCAAATTTCCAAAGCTCAAAAAGCTTGCTTAAAAAACGCAAAATGTTCGCAAACTAATTCAGTCTAGAAAATGAAGTGAAGAACTTGAAAGTTTGATCAAATAGCTTGTTTAAGAAACTGATATTTTGGCAAACCGTTTCAGTCTAGGAAATGAATTGAACCAATTCAAAGTTTCAAAGCTGGAACAACTTGCTTAAAAAACTTAAAACATTTTGCGAGCCGAGTCAGTAATTAAGAAAATTTGATTTTTTTAAAAATTTTTTAAAGCTCGAGTATCGGGAAAAACAAACCAGGAACCATTTTTGTCTATGAAACAACTTCGAAAATTGAAAACCTTAACCTTTTTGCAAACTGATTCAGTCTATGAATTGAATTGATTAATTTCAAAATTTCAAAGCTCAAACATCTTGCTTGGAAAACTCAATTTTTTCTTATACTGATCCAGTCTATCAAATGAATTGAAAGTTTCATATATCAATTAGCTTCCTTAAAAAAATTCAGACTGTTGAAGATTCGATTCAGTCTAGAGTTTTTCAAAATTTTTGAAGCTCGCATATCTTGTTTAAGATTTCAAAGTTGTTCAGAAATTGATTTGTCTATTAAATGATTTGGAGCGTTTCATAATTTGAACTGCTTGCAGAAAAAACTCAAATTTTTAGCAAACCGATGCATCATATGAAACGAATTGAAGTCTTTCAGTTTTGCAAAGCTCAAAAGGCTTGTTTAAAAAACGCTAAGTTTTCTCGAACCGATTCAGTCTAGAAAATGAAGTGAAATACTTGAAAAATTCATAGATCAAACAGTTTGCTTAAGAAACTGATTATTTCACGAACCATTTCAGTCTAGGAAGTGAACTGAAATAGTTCATAGTTTCAAAGCTCGAATAGCTTGCTTAATGATCTCAAAGCTTTCGTTAACCGATTCAGTATATAAGTAAGTTTTAATGTTCTCAATTTTTGGAAGCTTGAGTAGCTTGCAAGAAAAAAATCGAGAACCAATTTCGTCTATGAATCAACTTGTAAAAATGGAAATGCTTATTTAAAAACCTCAATCTTTTTGCAAACTGATTCAGACGATGAAACGAATCGATTAACTTCAAAACTTCATAGCTCAATAAGCTTGCTTGAAAAACTCAAGTTTTCACAAGCCGATTCAAACTATAACGTGAATTGGCCAACTTCAAAACTCCAAAGCTCAAATTGTTTTCTTGAAAAATTCACTTTTCTCGCAAACTGGTCCAGCCTCTGATTTAAATTGAAATATATCAAATAGCTTGCTCACAAAAATTCAAAATGCTGAAGATTCGAATCAGTCTATAAAAAAAATTGAATTAGTTCAAGATTCTTGAAGCTCGAATAGCTTGTTTAAAAATTTAACTTTTCGCAAATTGATTTTGTTTATATAACCATTTGGAATGTTTCACAGCTCGTACAGCTTGCAAAAAACTCAATGTTCAAGCGAACCGTTGCAGTAAATGAAACGAAATGAAATGTTTCAAATTTCCAAAGCTCAAAAAGCTTGCTTTAAAATTCTCGAAGTATTTGCGAACCGATGCAGTCAGGAAAACGAAGTGAAATACTTGAAAGTTTCACAGATCAAATAGCTTGTTTAAAAAACTGATTAATTGCGAACCGTCAGTCCAGAAAAACAAACAAAATAATTCAAAATTTCAAAAGCCGAATAGCTTGCTTTAAAAAAACTGTGAACCGATTCAGTTTATAAGAAAATTTGATTTTCTAAAATCTTGCTTGAAAAAATATCATGCCAATTTCGTCTATGAATCAATTTCGTCTATGAAACGACTTGGAAAATTGAAACGCTTCACAGCTGAAATGGTTTTTTTAAAAACCTCACTTTTTCGCAAATTGTTTCAATCTATGAATTGAGTTCATTAACTTCAAAACATTAAAGCTCAAATATTTTGCTTGAACCGATTCAGTCTATGCGCAAACCGATTCAGTCTATGAAATGAATTGAAAAACTTCAAAACTTTAAAGGTCAAATAGTTTGCTTGAAGAACTAAATTTTTTTGCAAACCGATTCATTCTATGAAAGAAATTAATTAGTTCAAAGTTTCTTTAATCAAGTAGCTTCTTTGAAAAGACTACTTGAAACAGTCTTTAAATAAATTTGAAATCTTTGAAAATTTTGAAGCTTGTTTTAAATTTTAAAATTCTTTGGGATCCGATTTCATTCTAAGCAGTTGGAATCATTCAGAGTTTCTTAGCTTGAATAGCTTGCAGAAAGAAATCAAGCTTTCAGCGAACCGATTCAGTATATAAAACGAATTGAAACATTTCAAGTTTTTGAGGCTCAAAAAAGTTGCTTCAAGAAACATAAAACCTTAAAGAACTGACCCAGTGAACTCATACACTTCCAATGTTGCAAGTTTTTAAAGCTCGAATGGCTAAGTTAAAAAATCCGAAGTTTGTAGGGAATCAATTTTGTCTATGAAACCAACTTGAATGTTTCAAAGATTCAAAGCTCAAACAGTTTGAAAAAAAAAATCATTTTTTTAAGAACTGATTCAGTCTTTTAATACACTTGAAACTTTCAAATTTTATAGCTCAATTAGTTTGCTTAAAAAATTAGGACTTTTGCAAATCAATTCAATTTATGAACTAAAAAGAAATATTTAATTTTTCAAAGCGCAAATGGCTTGCTTAAAAAATTTAAATTAAAAAAAAAACTGATGCGGTGTACTAATACACTTGCTTGCAATACTTCAATTTTTAAAGCTCAAAAGCCTGCCTTCAGGAAACAATTTCGTCTATGAAACAACTTGGATTAATTCAAGGATTCATTGCTCAAAGCTCTTGCAAAAATTTCAAATTTTTAAGAACTGATTCAATCTTTTGATACACTTGAAACTTTTCAACTTTTTATAGCTCAATTAGTTTGCTTCGGAAACTAAAACTTTCGCAAATCGATTCACTTTAAGAAATGAGAAGAAATATTTCAAGTTTATAAAGCTCAAATAGCTCGCTTGAAAAACTTTAATTTTTTCAAAAAACTGATGCGGTGTACTAACTTACTTGCTTGCAATGTTTCAAGTTCTAAAGCTCAATAGCCTGCTTAAAAACTAAGATTTTTATCAGGAAACGATTTTGTCTAAGAAACAGCTTGAACTAACTCAAAGATTCATAGCTCAAAGTTCTTGCAAAAAAAGTCAAATTTTTTAAAACTGATTCATTTTTTTGATACACTTGAAATTTTTCAACTTTTTATAGCTCAATTATTCTGCTTAAGAAACTAAAATTTTCGCAAATCGATTCAATTTAAGAACTAAAAAGAAAAATATCAGAAATTAGCTGGCTTAAAAATTTGCATAGTAAATTGCAAACCGGTTCCGTTTATAAAATGACTTGAAATGACCTAACTATTTTACTGAAAAATTCAAAATTATAAAAAAAAGATTTAGTCTATTAGAAAACTTGAAATATTTCAAACTTGGAAGCTTGAAGAACTTGCAGAAAAAACTCGATTTTTTAGCAAAGTGATGCAGTATATGAACGAATTGAATTACTTTAAATTTCCAAAGAGAAAAAAGGTTGCTTAAAAAACGCGAACCGATTCATTCTAGAAAATGAAGTGAATACTTGAAAATTTCATAGATGAAATCCTTGCTGAACAAACTAATTACTTGGCGAACCATTTCAGTCTAGGAAGTGAATTGAAATAATTCAAAATTTCAACGCTCGAATAGTTTGCTTAAAAAAATTAAAAGTTTTCGGGAAACGATTTTGTCTATGAAACAACTTGAGCTGTAAAATTTTGAAAAAAAGTCTATAGAAAAACTTGAATTGTTTAAGCTCAAATAGCTTGCTTACAAAACTTCATTTCTCTCAAACTGAATCTGTTAATCAAATAACTTGAAAGATCTCAAAGTTTCATAGCTCGAATAGCTTGTATTAAATAATCAGTTTTTTCGCGAACCTATACCGTTTACAAAAAAACTTAGATACTTTTAATTTTTTAAATATCGACTAGTTTGCTTTAGAAACAAAAATATTTTGCAAACCAAATCTGACTATGAAGTAACTTGAAATAGCTCGAGCTTCCATTGCTCAGGTAGCTTGCTTAAATACTTTTCCGTCTATGAAATACCTTAAAAAATCTCAAAACCTCATAGCTCGGATAGGTTGGTTAAGGAACTCAAACTTTTTGCGAACCGATTTAATCTATGGCCCAACTGGAAAAATATCAATTTTTCTTAGCTCCAAAAGCTTCCTCTAAAAAACTCAATTTTTTCGCGATTTGATTTGTCTCAGATATAACTTGAAGAATCTCAAAAATTCAAAGCTCAAAAACTGGCTGAGAACCTTCATGAAAAAAATTGGGAACCAAATTTGTCTATGAAGCAACTAGCTTGATTAAAATTTAACTTTTCGGAAACTGACTTTGTCTAAGAAACCAGTTGGAATGTGTCATAGCTCTAGTAGCTTGCAGAAAAAACTCAAACTTTTAGCGAACCGATACAGTATATAGAACGAATTGACATATTTCAAATTTCAAAGCTCAAAAATTTTTCATAAAAAAACAAAGTGGTCTCGAAATCTAGAAAGTGGTTTCGAGTCTAGAAAATGAAGAGAAATACTAGAAAATTTCATAAACCAAATAGCTTGCTCAAAAGACTGATTATTTGGCGAACCGTTTCAGTGCAGGGTGAATTGAAATAGTTGATAATTTCAAAGCTCGAGTAGCTTGCTTAAAAATCTTAAATTTTTTGCGAACCGATTCAGTATATAAGAAATTTTTCACAATTTTTAAAATTTCAGTAGCTTGCATGAAAAAAAAACGGGAACCAATTTTGTCTATGAAGCAAGTTGGAAAAAATGATAATCTTCACATATCAAATAGCTGGTTTAAAAACCTCTAAAAGCTTTTCGCAAACGGATTCAGTCCATGAAAAGAATTGAATAACTTCAAAGCTCAAATAGCTTGCTTGGAAAACTCAAATCAAATTTTTCTTAATCTGATCGTATTTATGGAATGAACTGAATTACTTCAAAGATTCCTATATCAAATAGCATACTTCAGAAAGCTCGGACTGTTGAAGAATTGGTTCAGTTTTTAAACAAATTTGAATTATTTTAAATTTTTTGAAACTCGCATAGCATGTTTAGGACATCAAAATTTTCCGAAACTGATTTCGTCTATGAACCCAATTTGAGTGTTTCATAGTTTGAATTGCTTGCAAAAAAAACTCGAGCTTATAGCGAACCGATACAGTATATAGAACGAATTGAAATACTTCAATTTTCAAAGCTCAGAAAGCTTGCATAAAAAACCAAAGTATTCTCGAACCGATTCAGTCTAGAGAATGAAGTGAAGTACTTGAAAAACTCATCGATCAAATAGCTTGCTTAAAGAATTGATTATTTGGTGAACCGTTTCAGTCCAAGGAATGAATTGAAATAGTTGACGATTTCAAAGCTCGAGTAGCTTGCTTAAAAAGCTAATATTTTTCGCGAACCGATTCAGTATATAAGAAAATTTGATTTTTCTCAGTTTTTTGAAGCTTGAGTAGCTTGCATGAAAAAAATGGGAACCAATTTAGTCTATGAAGCAACCTGAAAAAAATGGAAATCTTCACATCTGAAGTAGCTTGTTTAAAATTCTCAACCCTTTCGCAAACCGATTCAGTCTTTAAAATGAATTGATTTACTTCAAAGTTTCATTTATCAAATAGCTTGCTTAAAAAAATTCAGACTGTTGAAGATTTGATTCAGTCTATAAACAAACTTGAATTATTTCAAAGTTTTTGAAACTCTCATAGTTTGTTTGAGAAATTAAATTTTTTCCGAAACTGGTTTTGTCTAGACAACCATTTGGACTGTTTCATAGTTTGAATTGCTTGCGATGCAGTATTTGAAACGAATTGATTTCTTTCAACTTTCCAAAGCTCAAAATGCTTGCTTGAAAAACGCAAACTCTTCTCAAACTGATTCACTCTAGAAAACGAAGTAAAATATTTGAAAATTTGATAGATCATGAAATGAAATGAAACTATGAAATGAATTGGTCAACTTCAAAGCTTAATTAGCTTGCTTGAAAAGCTCAATTTTTTTCGCAAACTGATCCACTCTATGAATTGAATTGAATATCTTCACAGTTTCATATAAAAAATAGCTTGCTCAAAAAAATTTAGACTGTTTAAGATTTGATTCGGTCTATAAACAATTTTAAAACATTTCAAAATTTTTGAAGCTAGCGTAGCTTGTTTTAGAATTTGAAACTTTTCCGAAACTGACTTCGTCTATGAAACCATTTGGAATGTTTCATAGTTTGAAATGCTTGCAAAAAAATTTCAAACATTTAGCGAACCGATGCATTATTTGAAACGAACTGAAATATTTCAAATTCCAAAGCTCAAAAAGCTTGCTTAAAGAATGCAAAGTAATCTCGAACCGATTCACTCTAGAAAATGAAGCGAAAAACTTGAAATTTTCATATATCAAAAACCTTGCCTAAAAACTGACTATTTGGCAAAACGTTTCAGTCTAGGAAGTGAAATCAAATAGTTCTTATTTTCAAAGCTTGAGTAGCTTTCTTAAAAAATTAAAATTTTTCGCGAACCGATTCAGTATATAAGAAATTGAATTTTCTCAATTTTTTAAGCTCACGTACCTTGCATGAAAAAAAAATCGGGAACCAATTTCGTCAAAGAAGCAATTTGGAAAAATTGAAAAACTTCACAGCTGAAATAGCTTGTACAAAAACCTCAACTTCAAAACTTTAAAACTTTTATCAACTTCAAAACTTCAAAGCTCAATCAGTTTGCTTGAAAAACTCAAATTTTTTGCAAACTGATCCAGTCTATGAATTGAATTGAAATACTTCAAAGCTTCATAAATCAAATAGCTTGCTCAAAAAAATCAAACTCTTTGCGATTTTAATCAGTCTATAAATACTTTTGAATTATATCAAATTTCTCGAAGCTCGCATAGCTTGTTTCAAAATTTAATTTTGCGTAAGCTGGTTTTGTCTTTAAAACGTTTTGGAACGATTCATCGCTCGAATAGCTTGCAGAAAAAGTCAAATTTGTTAGAACTGGTTCATTCTTTTGATACACTTGAAATTTTTCAACTTTTTATAGCTCAATTACTCTGCTTAAGAAACTAAAACTTTGAAATCCTTGCTTAACAAACTAATTACTTGGCGAACCATTTCAGTCTAGGAAGTGAATTGAAATAATTCAAAATTTCAAGGCTCCAATAGTTTGCTTAAAAAAATTAAAAGTTTTCGGGAAATGATTTTGTCTATAAAACAACTTGAGCTGTAAAATTTTGAAAAAAAGTCTTTAAAAAAAACTTGAATTGTCTAAGCTCAAATAGCTTACTTACAAAATTTCATTTCTCTCAAACTGAATCTGTTAATCAAATAACTTGAAAGATCTCAAAGTTTCATAGCTCGAATAGCTTGTATTAAATAATCAGTTTTTTCGCGAACCTATACCGTCTACAAAATAACTCAGTTACTTTTAATTTTTCAAATATCCACTAGTTTGCTTTTAAAACAAAAATTTTTCGCAAACCAAATCTGACTATGAAGTAACTTGAAAAAGCTCGAGCTTCCATTGCTCAGGTAGCTTGCTTAAAAACTTAAATACCATTCATAGCTCGGATAGGTTGGTTAAAAAACTCAAACTTTTTGCGAACCGATTAAATCTATGGCCCAACTGGAAAAATTTCGATTTTTCATAGCTCGAAAAGCTTCCCCAAAAACTCAATTTTTTCGCGAATTGATTTGTCTCAGATATAACCTGAAGAATCTCAAAGTTTCAAAGCTCAATAATTGGCTGAGAACCTTCATGAAAAAAATTGGGAACCAAATTCGTCTATGAAGCAACTTGGAAAAAATGAAAATCTTCACAGCTGATATAAATTGTTTAAAAAAATCAAATTTTCACAAATCCATTCAAAACTTCAAATCATTTGATCGACTTCAAAGCTCAAAGAGTTGCTTGAAAACTCAATTATTTTGCAAATTGATCCAGTTTATGACATGAATTGATTAACTTCAAAACCTCAGAATTCAAATAGCTTGCTTGGAAAGTTCAAAGTTTTCGCAAACGGATCCAGTCTTTGAATTGAATTGAAATACTTCAAATTATCATATATCAAACAGATTGCTCAAAAAAATTCAGACTGTTGAAGATTCGATTCAGTCTAGAAACAAACTTGAATTATTTCAAAATTCTCAAAGCTCGCTTAGCTTGTTTAAAAATTTATCTTTTCGGAAACTGACTTTGTCTATAAAACCGGTTAGAATATTTCATAGCTCATGTAGCTTGCAGAAAAAAACTCAAATTTTTAGCGAACCGATACAGTATATAGAACGAATTGAACTAATTCAAGTTTCAAAGCTCAAAAAGCTTGCATAAAAAACCAAAGTAGTCTCGAACCCATTCAGTCTGTAAAATGAAGTGAAATACTTGAAGAATTCATAAACCAAATAGCTTGCTCAAAAAACTAATTAATTGGCGAATGAAGAGTGAATTGAAATAGTTGATAATTTTAATGCTCGAGTAGTTTGCTTAAAAATCTAATATTTTTCGCAAACCGATTCAGTATTTAAGAAAAATGACTTTCTCAATTTCTTAAAACTTCAGTAGCTTGCATGAAAAAAAAACGGGAACCAATTTGGTCTATGAAGCAAAGTGGAAAAAATGAAAATCTTCACAGCTCAAATAGCTGTTTTAAAAACCTTAACCTTGTCGCAAACTGACTCATTCTTTGAAAGGAATTGATTAACTTGAAAGCTCAAATAGCTTGCTTGGAAAACTCAAATTTTTCTTAATCTTATCCTATCTATGGAATGAATTGAATTACTTCAAAGTTTCGTATATCAAATAGCTTACTTCAGAAAGCTTAGACTGTTGAAGAATCGGTTCAGTTTATAGACAAATTTGAAATAATTCAAATTTTTTGAAGCTCGCATAACATGTTTGAAAATTGAAAACTTTTCCGAAACTGATCTCGTCTATGAAACCAGTTTGACTGTTTCATAGTTTAAATTGCTTGCAGAAAAAACTTCAAATTTTTAGCGAACCGATACAGTATAAAGAACGAATTGAAATATTTCAATTTTCAAAGCTCAGATAGCTTGCATAAAAAACCAAAGTAATCTCGAACCGATTCAGTCTAGAAAATGAAGTGAAATACTTGAAAAAATCATTGATCAAATAGCTTCCTCAAAGACATGATTATTTGGCGAACCGTTTCAGTCCAAGGATTGAATTGAAATAGTCGATGATTTCAAAGCTCGAGTAGCTTCCTTAAAAAACTAAAATTTCTCGCGAACCGATTCAGTATATAAAAAAATTGACTTTTCTCAATTTTTTAAAGCTTCAATAGCTTGCATGAAAAAAATCGGGAAACAATTTGGTCTATGAAGCGAGTTGAATAAAAAAAAATCTTCACAGCTGAAATAGCTTGTTGAAAATTCTCAACGTTTTCGCAAACCGATTCAGTCTATGAAATGAATTGATTTACTTCAAAGATCATTTATCAAATAGCTTGCTTAAAAAAATTAAGACTGCTGAAGATTTGATTCAGTCTATAAACAACCTTGAAATATTTCAAAATTTTTGAATCACTCATAGCTTGTTTAAGAAATTCAATTTTTTCCGAAACTGATTTCGTCTGGGCAACCATTTGCAATGATTCATAGTTTGAATTGCTTGCGAAAAAAACTCAATTTTTTAGCAAAACGATGCAGTATTTGAAAAGAATTGAATTCTTTTAATTTTCCAAAGCTCAAAATGCTTGCTTGAAAAACGCAAAATACTCTCGAATTGATTCAGTCAAGAAAACGAAGTAAAATATTTGAAAAATTCATAGATCAAAAATTTGCTTAAAAAAATGATTATTTGGCGAACCGTTTCAGTCTGGGAAGTGAAATGAAATAGTTCATAAATCCAGAGCTCGAATATCTTGCTTAAAAAACTAGAACTTTTCGCGAACCGATTCAGCCCATTAGAAACTTTTTCACAACTTTTCGTGAACCAATTTCGTCTATGAAGCAACAGGAAAAAAATGAAAATTTCCACAGCTGAAATAGCTTGTTTAAAAGCCTCAACATTTTCGCAAACTGAATCAGTCTATGAATTGAATTGATTAACTTCAAAACTTCTGAGCTCAAATAGCTTACAAGAAATTTCAAAATTTTCGTAAACTGATCCAGTCTATGAATTGAATTGAAAATCTCCACAGTTTCATATATCAAATAGCTTGCTCAAAAAAAATCAGACTGTTTAAGATTTGATTCAGTCTATAAATAATTTTGAAATATTTCAAAAGTTTTGAATGTCGCATAGTTTGTTTAACAAATTGAAATTTTTCTGAAACTGACTTCGTCTATGGAACCATTTGGAATGTTTCAAAGTTTGAAATGCTTGCAGAAAAAACCCAAACTTTTAGCGAACCGATGCAGTATTTGAAACGAACTGAAATAATTCAAACTCCAAAGCTAAAAAAGCTTGCTTAAAGAACGCAAATTTATCTCGAACCGATTCAGTCTACAAAATGAAATGATATACTTGAAATTTTTATAGATCAAATACCTTGCTTAAAAACTGACTATTTAGCAAAACGTTACAGTCCAGCAAGTGAATTCAAATAGTTTTTATTTTCCGAGCTTGAGTAGCCTTCTTAAAAAAGTTTTTTGCGATTCAGTGTTTAAGAAAATTGGATTTTCTCAATTAATTTTTAAACTGATGTACCTTGCATGAAAAAAATCGGGAACCAATTTCGTCAAAGGAGCAACTTGGAAAAATTGAAAATCTTCACAGCTGAAATAGCTTGTTTAGAAACCTCAACTTCAAAACTTTAAAACTTTTATCAACTTCAAAACTTCAAAGCTCAAATAGTTTGCTTGAACAACTCAATTGTTTCGCAAACTCATCCGGTCTATGAACTGAATGGGTTAACTTCAAAACTTCAGAGCTGAAATAGCTTACTTGAAAATTTCAAATTTATGGCAAGCTGATCCAGTCTATGAGTTGAATTGATATACGTCGAAGCTTCATAAATCGAATAGCTTGATAAAAAAATCAAATTGTTCGCGATTTCAATCAGTCTATAAAAAATTTTGAATTATTTCAAAATTTTTCCGAAGCTCGCATAGCCTGTTTCAAAAATTAATTTTTTGGAATCCTATTTTGTCCATAAAACCATTTGGAACGAGTCATAGCTCGTATAGCTTGCAGAAAAAACTCAAATTTTTAGCAAACCGTTGCAGTATGTGAAACGACTTGAAATATTTCAAATTTCCAAAGCTCAAAAAACTTGCTTAAACAAACGCTAAGTGTTCGCGAACTAATTCAGTCTGGAAAATGGAGTGAAGATTTTGAAAGTTTCATAGTTCAAACAGCTTGCTTAAAAAACTGATTTTTTGGCGAACCGTTTCAGTCGAGGGAGTGAATTGAAATAATTCAAAATTTCAAAGCTAGAAGCTAGGATAGCTTGCTTAAAATACTAAAAATTTTTGCGAGCCGAGTCAGTGAATAAGAATTTTTTTTTCAATTTCTAAAGCTTGAGTAGCTTGCATGAAGAAAGCGGAAACCAATTTCGTCTATAAAACATCTTGGAAAAGTGAAAACCTTCATAGCTGAAATATCTTGTTTGAAAACCGCAACCTTTTCCCAAAATGATTCAGTCTAAGAATTGTATTAATTAATTTCAAAACTTCAAAGGTCAAATAGATTGCTTGGAAAACTCAAATTTTTCCAAAAGTGATCCAGTCTATGAAATGAATTGAATTACTTCAAAGTTTCATATATCAAAAAGCTTGCTTAAAACAATTCAGACTGTTCAAGATTCGATTCAGTCTAGAAACAAATTGAAATTTTTCATTTTTTTTGAAGCTCGCATAGCTTGTTTAAGAATACAAAAGTTTTTCCGAAACTGATATTGTCTATGAAAAAATTTGGAATGTTTCATACTTTGAAGTACTTGCAGAAAAAACTCAATTTTTTTAATAAACCGTTGCAGTATGTGAAACGAATTGAAATATTTCAAATTTCCAAAGCTCAAAAAACTTGCTGAAAAAACGCAAAGCTTTCTCGAACCAATTCATTCTAGAAAATGAATTGAAATAGTTTATAAATTCCTTGCTCGAATAGCTTGCTTAAAGATCTCAAAATGTTTGTGAGCCGATTGAGTATATAAGAAAAATTGAATGTTCTCAATTTTTTGAAGTTTAAGTAGCTTGCAAGAAAAAAAATCGGGGAAACAATTTTGTCTATGAAGCAACTTGGAAAAATGGAAAATCTTCACAGCTGGAAATGCTTGGTTAAAAACCTCAATCTTCTCGCAAACTGATTCAGTTGATGAAATGAATTGAAAAACTTCAAAACTTCATAGCTCAATAAGCTTGCTTAAAAAACTCAAATTTCACAATCCGATTCAAACTATAAAACGGATTGATCAACTTCAAAATTCCAAAGATTAAAAAGGATTTAGTCTGTGCAAATAATTGAAACACTTCAAAGCTACAAAAGTCAAATAATTGCTTTAAAAAAATCAAACTGTTTAAGATTTGATTCAGTCTATAAATTGAATTATTCCAAAATTCTCGAGGCTCGCATAGCTTGTTATAAAATTTAATTTTTGTGAAACTGATTTTGTCTATAAAACCATTTGGAACAATTCATGGCAGGTATAGCTCGCAGAAAAAAATCAAAATTTTAACAAACCGTTGCAGTATTTGAAACGAGTTGAAAAATTTCAAATTTCCAAAGCTCAAAAAGCTTGCTTAAGAAAAAACGCAAAATATTTGAGAAATAATTCAGTCTAGAAAATGAGGTGAAGAACTTGAAAGTTTCATAGATCATATAGCTTGCTTGAAAAACTAATTTTTTGGCGAACCGTTTCAGTACAGGAAGTGAATTGAAAAAATTCAAAGTTTCGAAGCTGGAATAACTTGCTTATAACACTAAAAATTTTTGCGAGCCGATTCAGCACATAAAAAAATTTAATTTTTTTTTTCAATTTGGTAAAGCTTGCGAGTAGCTTACATGAAAAAAAAATCGGGAACCAATTTCGTCTATGAAACAACTTGGAAAATTGAAAAACTTCACAGCTGAAACAGCTTGTTTAAAAACCGCAACCTTTTTGCAACCTGATTCAGTCTATGAAATTGCATTGAATAATTTCAAAACTTCAAAGCTCAAATAGATTGCTTGGAAAACTCAAATTTTTCTTAAAGTGATCCAGTCTGTAAAATGAATTGAAAATCCTCACAGTTTCATATATCAAATAGCTTGCTCAAAAAAGTTCAGACTGTTTAAGATTTGATTCAGTCTATAAACAATTTTGAAATATTTCAAAATTTTTGAAGGTCGCATAGCATGTTTAAGACATTAAAAATTTTCGAAACTGACTTTGTCTATAAAACCATTTGGAATGTTTCAAAGTTTGAAATGCTTGCAGAAAGAACCCAAACTTTTAGCGAACCAATGCAGTATTTGAAACGAACTGAAACAATTCAAACTCCAAAGCTCAAAAAGCTTGCTTAAGAAAAAACGCAAAATATTTGAGAAATAATTCAGTCTAGAAAATGAGGTGAAAAACTTGAAAGTTTCATAGATCATATAGCTTGCTTGAAAAACTAATTTTTTGGCGAACCGTTTCAGTACAGGAAGTGAATTGAAAAAATTCAAAGTTTCGAAGCTGGAATAACTTGCTTATAACACTAAAAATTTTTGCGAGCCGATTCAGTACATAAAAAAAATTAATTTTTTTTCCAATTTTGTAAAGCTTGCGAGTAGTTTACATGAAAAAAAAATCGGGAACCAATTTCGTCTATGAAACAACTTGGAAAATTGAAAAGCTTCACAGCTGAAACAGCTTGTTTAAAAACCGCAACCTTTTTGCAACCTGATTCAGTCTATGAAATTGCATTGAATAATTTCAAAACTTCAAAGCTCAAATAGATTGCTTGGAAAACTCAAATTTTTCTTAAAGTGATCCAGTCTGTAAAATTAATTGAAAATCCTCACAGTTTCATATATCAAATAGCTTGCTCAAAAAAGTTCAGACTGTTTAAGATTTTATTCAGTCTATAAACAATTTTGAAATATTTCAAAATTTTTGAAGGTCGCATAGCATGTTTAAGACATTAAAAATTTTCGAAACTGACTTTGTCTATGAAACCATTTGGAATGTTTCAAAGTTTGAAATGCTTGCAGAAAGAACCCAAACTTTTAGCGAACCAATGCAGTATTTGAAACGAACTGAAACAATTCAAACTCCAAAGCTCAAAAAGCTTGCTTAAAGAACGCAAAGTAATCTCGAACCAATTCATTCTACAAAATGAAATGAAATACTTGAAAAATTCATAGATCAAATACCTTGCTTAAAAACTTACTATTTAGCGAAACGTTACAGTCCAGCAAGTGCATTCAAATAGTTCTTATTTTTCGAGCTTGAGTAGCTTTCTTAAAAAAAGTTTTTGGTGATTCAGTATTTAAGAAAATTGGATTTTCTCAAATTTAAGCTCACGTACCTTGCATGAAAAAACAATCGGGAACCAATCTCGTCAAGGAAGCAACTCGGAAAAATTGAAAATCTTCACAGCTGAAATAGCTTGTTTAAAAACCTCAACTTCAAAACTTTAAAACTTTTATCAACTTCAAAAAACTTCAAAGCTCAAATAGTTTGCTTGAAAAACTCAATTGTTTCGCAAACTCATCCGGTCTATGAACTGAATGGGTTAACTTCAAAACTTCAGAGCTGAAATAGCTTACTTGAAAATTTCAAATTTATGGCAAACTGATCCAGTCTATGAATTGAATTGATATACGTCGAAGCTTTATAAATCGAATAGCTTGATAAAAAAATCAAATTGTTCGCAATTTCAATCAGTCTATAAAAAATTTTGAATTATTTCAAAATTCTCGAAGCTCGCATAGCTTGTTTCAAAAATTAATTTTTCGGAATCCTATTTTGTCCATAAAACCATTTGGAACGATTCATAGCTCGTAAAGCTTGCAGAAAAAACTCAAACTTTTAGCAAGCCGTTGCAGTATGTGAAACAACTTGAAATATTTCAAACTTCCAAAGCTCAAAAAACTTGCTTAAGCAAACGCTACGTGTTAACAAACTGATTCAGTCTGGAAAATGGAGTGAAGATTTTGAAAGTTTCATAGTTCAAACAGCTTGCTTAAAAAACTGATTTTTTGGCGAACCGTTTCAGTCGAGGGAGTGAATTGAAATAGTTCAAAGTTTCAAAGCTAGAAGCCAGGAAAGCTTGCTTAAAATACTAAAAACTTTTACGAGCCGATTCAGTAAATAAGAAATTTTTTTTTGTTTCAATGTTTAAAGCTTGAGTAGCTTGCATGAAGAAAGCGGAAACCAATTTCGTCTATGAAACATCTTGGAAAATTGAAAAAATTCATAGCTGAAATAGCTTGTTTGAAAACCCCAACCTTTTCCCAAAATGATTCAGTCTAAGAATTGTATTAATTAATTTCAAAACTTCAAAGGTCAAATAGATTGCTTGGAAAACTCAAATTTTTCCTAAAGTGATCCAGTCTATGAAATTAATTGAATAACTTCAAAGTTTCATATATCAAATAGCTTGCCTAAAACACCTCAGACTGTTGAAGATTCGATTCAGTCTAAAAAAAATTGAATTTTTTCAATTTTTTTGAAGCTCGCTTAGCTTGTTTAAGAATACAAAAGTTTTTCCGAAACTGATATTGTCTATGAAAAAATTTGGAATGTTTCATACTTTGAAGTACTTGCAGAAAAAACTCAAATTTTTTAATAAACCGTTGCAGTATGTGAAACGAATTGAAATATTTCAAATTTCCAAAGCTCAAAAAACTTGCTGAAAAAACGCAAAGCTTTCTCGAACCAATTCATTCTAGAAAATGAATTGAAATAGTTTATAAATTCCTTGCTCGAATAGCTTGCTTAAAGATCTCAAAATGTTTGTGAGCCGATTGAGTATATAAGAAAAATTGAATGTTCTCAATTTTTTGAAGTTTAAGTAGCTTGCAAGAAAAAAAATCGGGGAAACAATTTTGTCTATGAAGCAACTTGGAAAAATGGAAAATCTTCACAGCTGGAAATGCTTGGTTAAAAACCTCAATCTTCTCGCAAACTGATTCAGTTGATGAAATGAATTGAAAAACTTCAAAACTTCATAGCTCAATAAGCTTGCTTAAAAAACTCAAATTTCACAATCCGATTCAAACTATAAAACGGATTGATCAACTTCAAAATTCCAAAGATTAAAAAGGATTTAGTCTGTGCAAATAATTGAAACACTTCAAAGCTACAAAAGTCAAATAATTGCTTTAAAAAAATCAAACTGTTTAAGATTTGATTCAGTCTATAAATTGAATTATTCCAAAATTCTCGAGGCTCGCATAGCTTGTTATAAAATTTAATTTTTGTGAAACTGATTTTGTCTATAAAACCATTTGGAACAATTCATGGCAGGTATAGCTCGCAGAAAAAAATCAAAATTTTAACAAACCGTTGCAGTATTTGAAACGAACTGAAACAATTCAAACTCCAAAGCTCAAAAAGCTTGCTTAAGAAAAAACGCAAAATATTTGAGAAATAATTCAGTCTAGAAAATGAGGTGAAAAACTTGAAAGTTTCATAGATCATATAGCTTGCTTGAAAAACTAATTTTTTGGCGAACCGTTTCAGTACAGGAAGTGAATTGAAAAAATTCAAAGTTTCGAAGCTGGAATAACTTGCTTATAACACTAAAAATTTTTGCGAGCCGATTCAGTACATAAAAAAAATTAATTTTTTTTCCAATTTTGTAAAGCTTGCGAGTAGTTTACATGAAAAAAAAATCGGGAACCAATTTCGTCTATGAAACAACTTGGAAAATTGAAAAGCTTCACAGCTGAAACAGCTTGTTTAAAAACCGCAACCTTTTTGCAACCTGATTCAGTCTATGAAATTGCATTGAATAATTTCAAAACTTCAAAGCTCAAATAGATTGCTTGGAAAACTCAAATTTTTCTTAAAGTGATCCAGTCTGTAAAATGAATTGAAAATCCTCACAGTTTCATATATCAAATAGCTTGCTCAAAAAAGTTCAGACTGTTTAAGATTTGATTCAGTCTATAAACAATTTTGAAATATTTCAAAATTTTTGAAGGTCGCATAGCATGTTTAAGACATTAAAAATTTTCGAAACTGACTTTGTCTATAAAACCATTTGGAATGTTTCAAAGTTTGAAATGCTTGCAGAAAGAACCCAAACTTTTAGCGAACCAATGCAGTATTTGAAACGAACTGAAACAATTCAAACTCCAAAGCTCAAAAAGCTTGCTTAAGAAAAAACGCAAAATATTTGAGAAATAATTCAGTCTAGAAAATGAGGTGAAAAACTTGAAAGTTTCATAGATCATATAGCTTGCTTGAAAAACTAATTTTTTGGCGAACCGTTTCAGTACAGGAAGTGAATTGAAAAAATTCAAAGTTTCGAAGCTGGAATAACTTGCTTATAACACTAAAAATTTTTGCGAGCCCATTCAGTACATAAAAAAAATTAATTTTTTTTCCAATTTTGTAAAGCTTGCGAGTAGTTTACATGAAAAAAAAATCGGGAACCAATTTCGTCTATGAAACAACTTGGAAAATTGAAAAGCTTCACAGCTGAAACAGCTTGTTTAAAAACCGCAACCTTTTTGCAACCTGATTCAGTCTATGAAATTGCATTGAATAATTTCAAAACTTCAAAGCTCAAATAGATTGCTTGGAAAACTCAAATTTTTCTTAAAGTGATCCAGTCTGTAAAATTAATTGAAAATCCTCACAGTTTCATATATCAAATAGCTTGCTCAAAAAAGTTCAGACTGTTTAAGATTTTATTCAGTCTATAAACAATTTTGAAATATTTCAAAATTTTTGAAGGTCGCATAGCATGTTTAAGACATTAAAAATTTTCGAAACTGACTTTGTCTATGAAACCATTTGGAATGTTTCAAAGTTTGAAATGCTTGCAGAAAGAACCCAAACTTTTAGCGAACCAATGCAGTATTTGAAACGAACTGAAACAATTCAAACTCCAAAGCTCAAAAAGCTTGCTTAAAGAACGCAAAGTAATCTCGAACCAATTCATTCTACAAAATGAAATGAAATACTTGAAAAATTCATAGATCAAATACCTTGCTTAAAAACTTACTATTTAGCGAAACGTTACAGTCCAGCAAGTGCATTCAAATAGTTCTTATTTTTCGAGCTTGAGTAGCTTTCTTAAAAAAAGTTTTTGGTGATTCAGTATTTAAGAAAATTGGATTTTCTCAAATTTAAGCTCACGTACCTTGCATGAAAAAACAATCGGGAACCAATCTCGTCAAGGAAGCAACTCGGAAAAATTGAAAATCTTCACAGCTGAAATAGCTTGTTTAAAAACCTCAACTTCAAAACTTTAAAACTTTTATCAACTTCAAAAAACTTCAAAGCTCAAATAGTTTGCTTGAAAAACTCAATTGTTTCGCAAACTCATCCGGTCTATGAACTGAATGGGTTAACTTCAAAACTTCAGAGCTGAAATAGCTTACTTGAAAATTTCAAATTTATGGCAAACTGATCCAGTCTATGAATTGAATTGATATACGTCGAAGCTTTATAAATCGAATAGCTTGATAAAAAAATCAAATTGTTCGCAATTTCAATCAGTCTATAAAAAATTTTGAATTATTTCAAAATTCTCGAAGCTCGCATAGCTTGTTTCAAAAATTAATTTTTCGGAATCCTATTTTGTCCATAAAACCATTTGGAACGATTCATAGCTCGTAAAGCTTGCAGAAAAAACTCAAACTTTTAGCAAGCCGTTGCAGTATGTGAAACAACTTGAAATATTTCAAACTTCCAAAGCTCAAAAAACTTGCTTAAGCAAACGCTACGTGTTAACAAACTGATTCAGTCTGGAAAATGGAGTGAAGATTTTGAAAGTTTCATAGTTCAAACAGCTTGCTTAAAAAACTGATTTTTTGGCGAACCGTTTCAGTCGAGGGAGTGAATTGAAATAGTTCAAAGTTTCAAAGCTAGAAGCCAGGAAAGCTTGCTTAAAATACTAAAAACTTTTACGAGCCGATTCAGTAAATAAGAAATTTTTTTTTGTTTCAATGTTTAAAGCTTGAGTAGCTTGCATGAAGAAAGCGGAAACCAATTTCGTCTATGAAACATCTTGGAAAATTGAAAAAATTCATAGCTGAAATAGCTTGTTTGAAAACCCCAACCTTTTCCCAAAATGATTCAGTCTAAGAATTGTATTAATTAATTTCAAAACTTCAAAGGTCAAATAGATTGCTTGGAAAACTCAAATTTTTCCTAAAGTGATCCAGTCTATGAAATTAATTGAATAACTTCAAAGTTTCATATATCAAATAGCTTGCCTAAAACACCTCAGACTGTTGAAGATTCGATTCAGTCTAAAAAAAATTGAATTTTTTCAATTTTTTTGAAGCTCGCTTAGCTTGTTTAAGAATACAAATTTTTTTCCGAAACTGATATTGTCTATGAAAAAAATTGGAATGTTTCATACTTTGAAGTGAAAAAACGCAAAGCTTTCTCGAACCAATTCAATCTAGAAATTGAATTGAAATAGTTTATAAATTCCTTGCTCGAATAGCTTGCTTAAAGATTTGTGAGCCGATTCAGTGATATCAAAATTTTTATGAGCCGATTCAGTATATAAGTAAATTTGAATGTTCTCAATTTTTTGAAGTTTGAGTAGCTTGCAAGAAAAAAAATCGGGAAACAATTTTGTCTATGAAGCAACTTGGAAAAATGGAAAATCTTCACAGCTGGAAATGCTTGGTTTAACACCTCAACCTTCTCGCAAACTGATTCAGTTGATGAAATGAATTGAAAAACTTCAAAACTTCATAGCTCAATAAGCTTGCTTGAAAAATTCAAATTTCACAATCCGATTCAAAATATAAAACGGATTGATCAACTTCAAAATTCCAAAGCTTAAACAGCTTGCTTGAAAAATTCATTTTTCCTGCAAACTGATCTAGTCTGTGCAATGAATTAAAACACTTCAAAGCTACAAAAATCAAATATTTGCTCAAAAAAAATCAAACTGTTTAAGATTTGATTCAGTCTATAAATTGAATTATTTTAAAATTCTCGAGGCTTGCTTAGCTTGTTATAAAATTTAATTTTTGGGTAACTGATTTTGTCTATAAAACCATTTGGAACGATTCATAGCAGGTATAGCTTGCAGAACAAAGTCAAAATTTTAGCAAAGTATATGACACGAGTTGAAAACTTTCAAATTTCCAAAGCTCAAAAAGCTTGCTTAAGGAAAAACTTAAAATGTTTGCGAAATAATTCAGTCTAGAAAATGAGGTGAGAACTTGAAAGTGTCATAGATCATATAGCTTGCTTGAAAAACTAATCTTTTGGCAAACCGTTTCAGTCTAGGAAGTGAATTGAAAAAATTCAAAGCTTCGAAGCTGGAATAACTTGCTTAAAACACTAAAAATTTTTGCGAGCCGATTCAGTACATTAAAAAAATATATATTTTTTTATTTTTGTAAAGCTTGAGTAGATTACATGAAAAACAAATCGGGAACCAATTTCGTCTATGAAACAACTTGGAAAATTGAAAAGCTTCACAGCTGAAACAGCTTGTTTAAAAACCGCAACCTTTTTGCAACCTGATTCAGTCTATGAAATTGCATTGATTAACTTCAAAACTTCAAAGCTCAAATAGATTGCTTGGAAAACTCTAATTTTTCTTAAAGTGATCCAGTCTGTGAAATGAATTAAAAATGCTCACAGTTTCATATATCAAATAATTTGCTCAAAAAAGTTCAGACTGTTTATGATTTGATTCAGTCTATAAACAATTTTGAAACATTTCAAAATTTTTGAAGGTCGCATAGCATGTTTAAGACATTAAAACTTTTTCGAAACTGACTTCGCCCATGAAACCTTGTGGAATGTTTCAAAGTTTAAAATGCTTGCAGAAAAAACCCAAACTTTTAGCAAACCGATGCAGTATTTGAAACGAACTGAAATAATTCAAACTCCAAAGCTCAAAAAGCTTGCTTAAAGAACGCAAAGTAATCTCGAGCCGATCAGTCTACAAAATGAAATGAAATACTTTAAACTTTCATAGATCAAATACCTTGCTTAAAAACTGACTATTTAGCGAAACGTTACAGTCCAGCAAGTGAATTCAAATAGTTCGTATTTTCTGAGCTTGAGTAGCTTTCTTAAAAAAGTTTTTCGTGATTCAGTATTTAAGAAAATTGGATTTTCTCAATTTTAAGCTCACGTAACCTGCATGAAAAAACAATCGGTAACCAATTTCGTCAAGGAAGCAACTGGGAAAATTGAAAATCTTCACAGCTGAAATATCTTGTTTAAAAACCTCAACTTTAAAACTTTAAAACTTTTATCAACTTCAAAAAACTTCAAAGCTCAAATAGTTTGCTTGAAAAACTCAATTGTTTCGCAAACTGATCTAATTTATGAACTGAATGGTTTAACTTCAAAACTTCAGAGCTGAAATAGCCTACTTGGAAATTTCAAATTGATCGCAAACTGATCCAGTCTATGAATTGAATTGATATACGTCAAAGCTTCATAAATCGAATAGCTTGATAAAAAAAATCAATTTGTTTGCGATTTTAATCAGTCTATAAATAATTTTGATTTATTTCAAAATTCTCGAAGCTCGCATAGCTTGTTTCAAAAATTAATTTTTCGGAATCCTATTTTGTCCCTAAAACCATTTGGAACGATTCATAGCTCGTAAAGCTTGCAGAAAAAACTCAAACTTTTAGCAAGCCGTTGCAGTATGTGAAACGACTTGAAATATTTCAAACTTCCAAAGCTCAAAAAACTTGCTTAAACAAACGCTACGTGTTAACAAACTAATTCAGTCTGGAAAATGGAGTGAAGATTTTGAAAATTTCATAGTTCAAACAGCTTGCTTAAAAAACTGATTTTTTGGCAAACCGTTTCAGTCTAGGGAGCTAATTGAAATAGTTCAAAGTTTCAAAGCTAGAAGCTAGGAAAGCTTGCTTAAAATACTAAAATTTTTTGCGAGCCGATTCAGTAAATAAGAAATTTTTTTTGTTTCAATGTTTAAAGCTTGAGTAGCATGCATGAAGAAAGCGGAAACCAATTTCGTCTATGAAACATCTTGGAAAATTGAAAAGATTCATAGCTGAAATAACTTGTTTGAAAACCGCAACCTTTTCCCAAAATGATTCAGTCTAAGAATTGTATTAATTAATTTCAAAACTTCAAAGGTCAAATAGATTGCTTGGAAAACTCAAATTTTTCCTAAAGTGATCCAGTCTATGAAATTAATTGAATTACTTCAAAGTTTTATATATCAAATAGCTTGCCAAAAACACCTCAGACTGTTGAAGATTCGATTCAGTCTAAAAAAAATTGAATTTTTTCAATTTTTTTGAAGCTCGCTTAGCTTGTTTAAGAATACAAAATTTTTTCCGAAACTGATATTGTATATGAAAAAATTTGGATGTTTCATACTTTGAAGTGCTTGCAGAAAAAGCTCAAACTTTTATTACACCGTTGCAGTATGTGAAACGAATTGAAATATTTCAAATTTCCAAAGCTCAAAAAACTTGCTGAAAAAACGCAAAGCTTTCTCGAACCAATTCATTCTAGAAAATGAATTGAAATAGTTTATAAATTCCTTGCTCGAATAGCTTGCTTAAAGATCTCAAAATTTTCGTGAGCCAATTCAGTATATAAGTAAATTTGAATAATCTCATTTTTTTGAAGCTTGAGTAGCTTGCGAGAAAAAAAAATCGGGAACCAATTTCGGCTATGAAGCAACTTGGAAAAATGCAAAATCTTCACGGCTGGATATGCTTGTTTAAAAACATCAATCTTCTCGCAAACTGATTCAATCGATGAAAAGAATTGATCAACTTCAATTTCAAAGCTCAAATAGCTGGCTTGAAAAACTCAATTGTTTCGCAAACTGATCCAGCCAACTTGAAAAATTCAGAGCTGAAATAGCTTGCTTGGAAATTTCAAACTTTTTGCCAACTGATCCAGTTTATGAATTGAATTGAAATACTTCAAAGCTTCATAAATCAAATAGCTTGCTCAAAAAAATCAAACTGTTTAAGATTTGAATCAGTCTATAAATTATTTCAATTATTTCATATTTCTCGAAACTCGCGTAACTTGTTTGAAAATTTAATTTTTCGGAAAATGATTTCGTCTATGAAACCATTTGAATGTTTCGTAGCTCGTGTAGCTTGTAGAAAAAACACAAATTGTTAGCGAACCGATGCAGTATGTCAAACGAATTGAAATATGTCAAGTTTCTAAAGCTCAAAAACCTTACCCAAAAAACGCAAAAAGTTCCAGAACTAATTCAGTCTAGAAAATGGAGTGAAGAATTTGAAAGTTCCCCGGATCAAATAGCTTGCTTAAAAAATGATAGTTTGAGGAATCGGATGTGAATTGAAATAGTTCATAATTTCAAAGCTCAAATTGCTTGTTTAAAGAAGAATAAAATTTTTCGCGAACCGATTCGATATAAAAGAAAATTGATTTTTCTCATTTTTTATGCTTGCTTTTCCTAAACTGATCCAGTCTATGAATTGAATTGACTTAGTTCGAAGCTTCATATCTCTAATAACTTGCTTTAAAAAATTCAAACTGTTGAAGATTTGATTCAATCTATAAACAAACTTGAATTGTTTCCAATTTTTTGAAGGTCGCTTACCTTGTTTAGGAAATCAAAACTTTTTCCGAAACTGATTTCGTGAATGAAACCATTTGGAATTTTTCATAGTTTCAATCGCTTGCAGAGAAATGGCAAATGTTTAGCAAACCGATGCAGTATATGAAACGAAATGAAATCTTTCAAATTTCCAAAGCTCAAAATGCTTGCTTAAAAAACGCAACGTATTGTCGAACCGATTCAGTCTAGAAAATGAAGTGAAGTAGCTGAAAACTTCATAGATCAAATCGCTTGCTTGAGACATTGATTATTTGGCAAATTGTTTCAGTCTAGGAATTGAATTGAAAAAATTCAAAATTTTACAGCTGGAATAGTTTTCATAAAAAACTAAAAGTTTTTGCGAGCCGATTCAGTATAAAAGAAAATTTGATTCTTTTCAATTTTTAATTCTTAATTAGCTTGCTTGAAAAAAAATCGGTAATCAATTTCCTCTATGCAACAACTTGGAAAAATTGAAAATCTTCACAGGTGAAATTGTTTCGCAAATGGATGCAGTATGTGAACTGAATAGGTTAACTTCAAAACTTCAGAGCTGAATTAGCTTGCTTGGAAATTTCAAACTTTTCGCAAACTGATCCAGTTTATGAATTGAATTGAAATACTTCAAAGCTACATAATTCAAAGATTTGATCAAAAAAAATTATACTGTTTAAGATTTGATTCAGTCTATAAATTGAAGTATTTCAAAGTTCTCGAAGCTCGCATAGCTTGTTATAAAATTTAATTTTTGGGAAACTGATTTTGTCTATAAAACCATTTGAAACGATTCAAAGCGCGTATAGCTTGCAGAAGAAAGTAAAAATTTTAGCAAACCATTGCAGTATATGAAACGAGTTGAAAAATTTCAAATTTCCAAAGCTCAAAAAGCTTGATTAAGAAAACGCAAAATGTTTGCGAAATAATTCAGTGTAGAAAATGACGTGAAGAACTTGAATGTTTCATAGATCATATAGCTTGCTTAACAAATTGATTTTTGGGCAAATTTTTTCAGTCTAGGAAAAGAAATGAATTAATTCAAAGTTTCAAAGCTGGAATAACTTGCTTAAAATATTAAAAATTTTTGCGAGCCGATTCAGTACATAAAAAAATTTAAATTTTTTCAATTTTTTAAAACTTGAGTAGCTTACATGAAAAACAAATCGGGAAACAATTTTGTCCATGAAACAACTTGGAAAAAACTGAAAAGCTTCATAGTTGAAACAGCTTGTTTAAAAACCGCAACCTTTTTGCAACCTGATTCAACCTATCAATTGTATTGATTAACTTCAAAATTTCAAAGCTCAAATCAATTGCTGGGAAAACTCAAATTTTTCTTAAAGTGATCCACTCTGTGAAATGAATTGAATTACTTCAAAATTTCATATATCAAATCGCTTGCTTAAAAAAATCAGACTGTCGAAGATTAGATTCAGTCTAGAAGCAAATTTGAAATAGCTTGTTTAAGAATTCAAAACCTTTCCGAAACTGATTTGGTCTATGAAACCTTTTGGAAAGTTTTATAGTTTGAATTGCTTGAAGAAAAAACTCAAACTTTTAGCGAACCGAAGTAGTACATGAAACGAACTGAAATCTTTCAGTTTTCCAAAGCTCAAAATGCTTGCTTAAAAAACGCAAAGTTTTGTCGAACCGATTCAGTGTAGAAAATAAAGTGAAACACTTGAAAACTTCATAGAGTAAACAGCTTGCTAAACAAACTGATTAATTTGCGAGCCGATTCAGTATATAAGACAATTTGACTTTTTTAATTTTTTATGCTTCAATAGCTTGCTTGAAAAAAAAATTGGGAACCAATTTCGTCTTGGGAACCAATTTCGTTTTAAATTTTTTTATGCTTCAATAGCTTGCTTGAAAGAAAAATTGGGAACCAATTTCGAAACAACTTGGAAAAATTAAAAATCGTCACAGCTGAAATTGTTTCGCAAATGGATCCAGTATATGAATTGAATTGGTTAACTTCAAAACTTCAAAGCTGAAATAGCTTGCTTGCAAATTTCAAATTTTTTACAAACTGATCCAGTTTATGAATTGAATTGAAACACTTCAAAGCTACAAAAATCAACTATTTGCTCAAAAAAAATCAAACTGTTTAACATTTGATTCAGTCTGTAAAGTGAATTATTTCAAAATTCTCGAGGCTCGCGTAGCTTGTTATAAAATTTAATTTTTGGGAAACTGATTCTGTCTATAAAACCATTTGGAACGATTCAAAGCGCGTATAGCTTGCAAAAGAAAGTCAAATTTTTAGCAAACCGTTGCAGTATATGAAATGATTTGAAAAATTTCAAATTTCCGAAGCTCAAAAAGCTTGCTTAAGAAAAAACGCAAAATGTTTGCAAAATTATTCAGTCTAGAAAATGAGGTGAAGAACTTGAAAGTTTCATAGATCATATAGCTTGCTTAAAAAACTAAATTTTTGGCGAACCGTTTCCGTCTAGGAAGTGAATTGAAAAAATTCAAAGTTTCGAAGCTGGAAAAACTTGCTTAAACACTAAAAGTTTTTGCGAGCCGATTCAGTACATATATTTTTTTCATTTTTGTAAAGCTTGAGTAGCTTACATGAAAAACAAGTCGGGAACCAATTTCGTCTATGAAACAACTTGGAAAATTGAAAAGCTTCATAGCTGAAGCAGCTTGTTTAAAAACCGCAACCTTTTTGCAACCTGATTCAGTCTTTCAATTGTTTTAGTTAACTTCAAAATTTCAAAGCTCAAATCGACTGCTTGGAAAACTCAAAGTTTTCTTAAAGTGATCCACTCTGTGAAATGAATTGAATTACTTCAAAGTTTCATATATCAAATAGCTTGCTTAAAAAAAATCAGACTGTCGAAGATTAGATTCAGTCTAGAAGCAAATTTGAAATAGCTTGTTTAAGAATTCAAAACCTTTCCGAAACTGATCTGGTCTATGAAACCTTTTGGAAAGTTTCATAGTTTGAATTGCTTGTAGAAAAAACTCAAACTTTTAGCGAACCGAAGTAGTACAAGAAACGAACTGGAATCTTTCAGTTTTCCAAAGCTCAAAATGCTTGCTTAAAAAACGCAAAGTTTTGTCAAACCGATTCAGTCTAGAAACTAACGTGAAACACTTAAAAATTTCAATGAGTAAATAGCTTGCTAAACAAACTGATTAATTTGCGAGCCGATTCAGTATATAAGAAAATTTGATTTCTTTCATTTTTTTTATGCTTCAATAGCTTGCTTGAAAAAAATCGGGAACCAATTTCGTCTATGAAACAACTTGGAAAAATTGAAAATCGTCACAGCTGAAATTTTTTCGCAAATGGATCCAGTATATGAATTGAATTGGTTAACTTCAAATCTTCAGAGCTGAATTAGCTTGCTTGGAAATTTCAAACTTTTCGCAAACTGATCGAGTTTATGAATTGAATTGAAATACTTCAAAGCTACATAGTTCAAAGATTTGCTCAAAAAAAATTAAACTGTTGAAGATTTGAATCAGTCTATAAAATGAATTATTTCAAAGTTCTCGAAGCTCGCATAGCTTGTTATAAAAATTGATTTTTGGGAAACTGATTTTGTCTGTAAAACCATTTGGAACGATTCCTAGCGCGCATAGCTTGCAGAAAAAACTCAAATTTTTAGCAAACCGTTGCAGTATATGAAACCAGTTGAAAAATTTCAAATTTCCAAAGCTCAAAAAGCTTGCTTAAGAAAACGCGAAATGTTTGCAAAAAAATTCAGTGTAGAAAATGACGAGAAGAACTTGAATGATTCATAGATCATATAGCTTGCTTAAAACATTGATTTTTGGGCAAACCATTTCAGTCTAGGAAAAAAAAATGAATTAATTCAATGTTTCAAAGCTGGAATAACTTGCTTAAAACACTAAAAAATTTTGCGAGCCGATTCAGTACATAAAAAAAAATTAAATTTTTTCATTTTTTTAAAGCTTGAGTAGCTTACATGAAAAACAAATCGGGAACCAATTTCGTCTATGAAACAACATGGAAAATTGAAAAGCTTCACAGCTGAAACAGCTTGTTTAAAAACTGCAACCTTTTTGCAACCTGATTCGGTCTATGAATTGCATTGATTAACTTCAAAACTTCAAATCTCATATAGATTGCTAGATTGCTTGGAAAACTCAAAGTTTTCTTAAAATGATCCAGTCTGTCACATGAATTGAATTTATTCAAAGTTTCATATATCAAATAGTATGCTTAAAAAAATCAGACTGTCGAAGAATAGATTCAGTCTAGAAGCAAATTTGAATTAGCTTGTTTAAGAATTCAAAATCTTTTCGAAACTGATTTGGTCTATGAAACCTTTTGGAAAGTTTCATAGTTTGAATTGCTTGTAGAAAAAACTCAAACTTTTAGCGAACCGAAGTAGTACATGAAACGAACTGAAATCTTCCAGTTTTCCAAAGCTCAAAATGCTTGCTGAAAAAACGCAAAGTTTGGTCGAAGCGATTCCGTCTAGAAAATAAAGTGAAACACTTGAAATCTTCATAGAGTAAACAGCTTGCTAAACAAACTGATTAATTTGCGAGCCGATACAGTAAATAAGAAAATTTGATTTTTTTCATTTTTTATGCTTCAATAGCTTGCTTGAAAAAAAAATTGGGAACCAATTTCGTCTATGAAACAACTTGGAAAAATTAAAAATCGCCACAGCTGAAATTGTTTCGCAAATGGATCCAGTATATGAATTGAATTGGTTAACTTCAAAACTTCAGAGCTGAAATAGCTTGCTTGCAAATTTCAAATTTTTTGCAAACTGATCCAGTTTATGAATTGAATTGAAACACTTCAAAGCTACAAAAATCAACTACTTGCTCAAAAAAAATCAAACTGTTTAACATTTAATTCAGTCTGTAAAAAGAAATTATTTCAAAATTCTCGAGGCTCGCGTAGCTTGTTATAAAATTAAATTTTTGGGAAACTGATTCTGTCTATAAAACCATTTGGAACGATTCAAAGCGCGTATAGCTTGCAAAAGAAAGTCAAATTTTTAGCAAACCGTTGCAGTATATGAAATGATTTGAAAAATTTTAAATTTCCGAAGCTCAAAAAGCTTGCTTAAGAAAAAACGCAAAATGTTTGCAAAATAATTCAGTCTAGAAAATGAGGTGAAGAACTTGAAAGTTTCATAGATCATATAGCTTGCTTAAAAAACTAATTTTTTGGCGAACCGTTTCCGTCTAGGAAGTGAATTGAAAAAATTCAAAGTTTCGAAGCTGGAATAACTTGCTTAAACACTAAAACTTTTTGCGAGCCGATTCAGTACATATATTTTTTTTCATTTTTGTAAAGCTTGAGTATCTTACATGAAAAACAAGTCGGGAACCAATTTCGTCTATGAAACAACTTGGAAAATTGAAAAGCTTCATAGCTGAAGCAGCTTGTTTAAAAACCGCAACCTTTTTGCAACCTGATTCAGTCTTTCAATTGTTTTAGTTAACTTCAAAATTTCAAAGCTCAAATCGACTGCTTGGAAAACTCAAAGTTTTCTTAAGGTGATCCACTCTGTGAAATGAATTGAATTACTTCAAAGTTTCATATATCAAATAGCTTGCTTAAAAAAATCAGACTGTCGAAGATTAGATTCAGTCTAGAAGCAAATTTGAAATAGCTTGTTTAAGAATTCAAAACCTTTCCGAAACTGATCTGGTCTATGAAACCTTTTGGAAAGTTTCATAGTTTGAATTGCTTGTAGAAAAAACTCAAACTTTTAGCGAACCGAAGTAGTACAAGAAACGAACTGGAATCTTTCAGTTTTCCAAAGCTCAAAATGCTTGCTTAAAAAACGCAAAGTTTTGTCAAACCGATTCAGTCTAGAAACTAACGTGAAACACTTAAAAATTTCATTGAGTAAATAGCTTGCCAAACAAACCGATTAATTTGCGAGCCGATTCAGTATATAAGAAAATTTGATTTCTTTCATTTTTTTTGTGCTTCAATAGCTTGCTTGAAAAAAATCGGGAACCAATTTCGTCTATGAAACAACTTGGAAAAATTGAAAATCGTCACAGCTGAAATTTTTTCGCAAATGGATCCAGTATATGAATTGAATTGGTTAACTTCAAATCTTCAGAGCTGAATTAGCTTGCTTGGAAATTTCAAATTTTTCGCAAACTGATCGAGTTTTTGAATTGAATTGAAATACTTCAAAGCTACATAATTCAAAGATTTGCTCAAAAAAAATTAAACTGTTGAAGATTTGAATCAGTCTATAAAATGAATTATTTCAAAGTTCTCGAAGCTCGCATAGCTTGTTATAAAAATTGATTTTTGGGAAACTGATTTTGTCTGTAAAAGCATTTGGAACGATTCCTAGCGCGCATAGCTTGCAGAAAAAACTCAAATTTTTAGCAAACCGTTGCAGTATATGAAACCAGTTGAAAAATTTCAAATTTCCAAAGCTCAAAAAGCTTGCTTAAGAAAACGCGAAATGTTTGCAAAAAAATTCAGTGTAGAAAATGACGGGAAGAACTTGAATGATTCATAGATCATATAGCTTGCTTAAAACATTGATTTTTGGGCAAACCATTTCAGTCTAGGAAAAAAAAATGAATTAATTCAATGTTTCAAAGCTGGAATAACTTGCTTAAAACACTAAAAAATTTTGCGAGCCGATTCAGTACATAAAAAAAATTAAATTTTTTCATTTTTTTAAAGCTTGAGTAGCTTACATGAAAAACAAATCGGGAACCAATTTCGTCTATGAAACAACATGGAAAATTGAAAAGCTTCACAGCTGAAACAGCTTGTTTAAAAACTGCAACCTTTTTGCAACCTGATTCGGTCTATGAATTGCATTGATTAACTTCAAAACTTCAAATCTCATATAGATTGCTAGATTGCTTGGAAAACTCAAAGTTTTCTTAAAATGCTCCAGTCTGTCACATGAATTGAATTTATTCAAAGTTTCATATATCAAATAGTATGCTTAAAAAAATCAGACTGTCGAAGAATAGATTCAGTCTAGAAGCAAATTTGAATTAGCTTGTTTAAGAATTCAAAATCTTTTCGAAACTGATTTGGTCTATGAAACCTTTTGGAAAGTTTCATAGTTTGAATTGCTTGTAGAAAAAACTCAAACTTTTAGCGAACCGAAGTAGTACATGAAACGAACTGAAATCTTCCAGTTTTCCAAAGCTCAAAATGCTTGCTGAAAAAACGCAAAGTTTTGTCGAACCGATTCCGTCTAGAAAATAAAGTGAAACACTTGAAATCTTCATAGAGTAAACAGCTTGCTAAACAAACTGATTAATTTGCGAGCCGATACAGTAAATAAGAAAACTTGCTTTTTTTCATTTTTTTATGCTTCAATAGCTTGCTTGAAAAAAAAATTGGGAACCAATTTCGTCTATGAAACAACTTGGAAAAATTAAAAATCGCCACAGCTGAAATTGTTTCGCAAATGGATCCAGTATATGAATTGAATTGGTTAACTTCAGAACTTCAGAGCTGAAATAGCTTGCTTGCAAATTTCAAATTTTTTGCAAACTGATCCAGTTTATGAATTGAATTGAAACACTTCAAAGCAACAAAAATCAATTATTTGCTCAAAAAAATCAAACTGTTTAAGATTTGATTCAGTCTATAAATTGAAGTATTTCAAAATTCTCGAGGCTCGCATAGCTTGTTATAAAATTTAGTTTTTGGGAAACTGATTTTGTCTATAAATGCATTTGAAACGATTCAAAGCGCGTATAGCTTGCAGAAGAAAGTCAAAATTTTAGCAAACCATTGCAGTATATGAAACGAGTTGAAAAATTTCAAATTTCCAAAGCTCAAAAAGCTTGCTTAAGAAAAAACGCAAAATGTTTGCGAAATAATTCAGTCTAGAAAATGAGGTGAAGAATTTGAAAGTTTCATAGATCATATAGCTTGCTTAAAAAACTAATTTTTTGGCAAACCGTTTCAGTCTAGGAAGTGAATTGAAAAAATTCAAAGTTTCAAAGCTGGAATAATTTGCTTAAAACAATAAAAAATTTTGCGAGCCGATCAGTACATAAAATTTTTTTTTTCAATTTTGTAAAGCTTGAGTAGCTTACATGAAAAACAAATCGGGAACCAATTTCGTCTATGAAACAACTTGGTAAATTGAAAAGCTTCATAGCTGAAACACCTTGTTTAAAAACCATAACCTTTTTGCAACCTATTTCAGTCTATCAATTGTATTGGTTAACTTCAAAATTTCAAAGCTCAAATCGATTGCTTGGAAAACTCAAATTTTCTTAAAGTGATCCACTCTGTGAAATGAATTGAATTACTTCAAAGTTTCATATATCAAATAGCTTGCTTAAAAAATCAGACTGTCGAAAATTAGATTCAGTCTAGAAGCAAATTTGAAATAGCTTGTTTAAGAATTCAAAACCTTTCCGAAACTGATTTGGTCTATGAAACCTTTTGGAAAATTTCATAGTTTGAATTGCTTGTAGAAAAAACTCAAACTTTTAGCGAACCGAAGTAGTACATGAAACGAACTGAAAGCTTTCAGTTTTCCAAAGCTCGAAAGGCTTGCTTAAAAAACGCAAAGTCTTGTCAAAAAGATTCGGTCTAGAAACTAACGTGAAACACTTAAAAAATTCATCGAGTAAATAGCTTGCTAAACAAACTGATTAATTTGCGAGCCGATTCACTATATAAGAAAATTTGATTTTTTTCATTTTTTTTATGCTTCAGTAGCTTGCTTGAAAAAAATCGGGAACCAGTTTCGTCTATGAAACAACTTGGAAAAATTGAAAGTCGTCACAGCTGAAATTGTTTCGCAAATGGATCCAGTATATGAATTGAATTGGTTAACTTCAAAACTTCAGAGCTGAAATAGCTTGCTTGCAAATTTCAAATTTTTCGCAAACTGATCCAGTTTATGAATTGAATTGAAACACTTCAAAGCTACAAATATCAAATGATTGCTCATAAAAAATCAAACTGTTTAAAATTTGGTTCAGTCTATAAATTGAATTATTTCAAAATTCTCGAGGCTCGCATAGCTTGTTATAGAATTCAAGTTTTGGGAAACTGATTTTGTCTATAAAACCATTTGGAACGATTCATAGCGCGTATAGCTTGCAAAAAAAGCCAAAATTTTAGCAAACCGTTGCAGTACATGAAACGAGTTGAAAAATTTCATATTTCCAAAGCTCAAAAAGCTTGCTTAAGAAAAATCGCAAAATGTTTGCGAAATAATTCAGTCTAGAAAATGAGGTGAAGAATTTGAAAGTTTCATAGATCATATAGCTTGCTTAAAAAACTAATTTTTTGGCAAACCGTTTCAGTCTAGGAAGTGAATTGAAAAAATTCAAAGTTTCAAAGCTGGAATAATTTGCTTAAAACAATAAAAAATTTTGCGAGCCGATTAAGTACATAATTTTTTTTTTTCAATTTTGTAAAGCTTGAGTAGCGTACATGAAAACAAATCGGGAACCAATTTCGATTATGAAACAACTTGGAAAATTGAAAAGCTTCATAGCTGAAACACTTTGTTTAAAAACCACAACCTTTTTGCAACCTATTTCAGGCTATCAATTGTATTGGTTAACTTCAAAATTTCAAAGCTCAAATCGATTGCTTGGAAAACTCAAATTTTTCTTAAAATGATACACTCTGTGAAATGAATTGAATTACTTCAAAGTTTCATATATCAAATAGCTTGCTTAAAAAATCAGATTGTCGAAGATTAGATTCAGTCTAGAAGCAAATTTGAAATAGTTTGTTTAAGAATTCAAAACCTTTCCGAAACTGATTTGGTCTATGAAACCTTTTGGAAAATTTCATAGTTTGAATTGCTTGTAGAAAAAACTCAAACTTTTTTGCGAACCGAAGTAGTACATGAAACAAACTGAAATCTTTCAGTTTTCCAAAGCTCAAAAGGGTTGCTTAAAAAACGCAAAGTTTGGTCAAAAAGATTCAGTCTAGAAACTAACGTGAAACACTTAAAAAATTCATTGAGTAAACAGCTTGCTAAACAAACTGATTAATTTGCGAGCCGATTCAGTATATAAGAAAATTTGTTTTTTTTTTTCATTTTTTTATGCTTCAGTAGCTGGCTTGAAAAAAATCGGGAACCAGTTTCGTCTATGAAACAACTTGGAAAAATTGAAAGTCGTCACAGCTGAAATTGTTTCGCAAATGGATCCAGTATATGAATTGAATTGGTTAACTTCAAAACTTCAGAGCTGAAATAGCTTGCTTGCAAATTTCAAATTTTTCGCAAACTGATCCAGTTTATGAATTGAATTGAAACACTTCAAAGCTACAAATATCAAATAATTAATCATAAAAAATCAAACTGTTCAAGATTTGATTCAGTCTATAAATTGAATTATTTCAAAATTCTCGAGGCTGGCATAGCTTGTTATAAAATTCAAATTTTGGGAAACTGATTTTGTCTATAAAACCATTTGGAACGATTCATAGCGCGTATAGCTTGCAAAAAAACCAAAATTTTAGCAAACCGTTGCAGTACATGAAACGAATTGAAAAATTTCATATTTCCAAAGCTCAAAAAGCTTGCTTAAAAAAATTGCAAAATGTTTGCGAAAAAATTCAGTCTAGAAAATAAGGTGAAGAACTTGAAAGTTTCATAGATCATATAGCTTGCTTAAAAAGCTAACTTTTTGGCAAACTGTTTCAGTTTAGGAAGTGAATCGAAAAAATTTAAAGTTTCAACGCTGGAATAACTTGCTTAAACACTAAAAGTTTTTGCGAGCCGATTCAGTACATATTTTTTTTCATTTTTGTAAAGCTTGAGTAGCTTACATGAAAAACAAGTCGGGAACCAATTTCGTCTATGAAACAACTTGGAAAATTGAAAAGCTTCATAGCTGAAACAGCTTGTTTAAAAACCGCAACCTTTTTGCAACCTGATTCAGTCTATCAATTGTTTTTGTTAACTTCAAAATTTCAAAGCTCAAATCGACTGCTTGGAAAACCCAAAGTTTTCTTAAAGTGATCCACTCTGTGAAATGAATTGAATTACTTCAAAGTTTCATATATCAAATAGCTTGCGTAAAAAAAATCAGACTGTCGAAGATTAGATTCGGTCTAGAAGCAAATTTGAAATAGCTTGTTTAAGAATTCAAAACCTTTCCGAAACTGATCTGGTCTATGAAACCTTTTGGAAAGTTTCATAGTTTGAATTGCTTGTAGAAAAAACTCAAACTTTTAGCGAACCGAAGTAGTACAAGAAACGAACTGGAATCTTTCAGTTTTCCAAGGCTCAAAATGCTTGCTTAAAAAACGCAAAGTTTTGTCAAACCGATTCAGTCTAGAAACTAACGTGAAACACTTAAAAATTTCATTGAGTAAATAGCTTGCTAAACAAACTGATTAATTTGCGAGCCGATTAAGTATATAAGAAAATTTGATTTCTTTCATTTTTTTTATGCTTCAATAGCTTGCTTGAAAAAAATTGGGAACCAATTTCGTCTATGAAACAACTTGGAAAAATTGAAAATCGTCACAGCTGAAATTTTTTCGCAAATGGATCCAGTACATGAATTGAATTGGTTAACTTCAAATCTTCAGAGCTGAATTAGCTTGCTTGGAAATTTCAAACTTTTCGCAAACTGATCGAGTTTATGAATTGAATTGAAATACTTCAAAGCTACATAATTCAAAGATTTGCTCAAAAAAATTAAACTGTTGAAGATTTGAATCAGTCTATAAAATGAATTATTTCAAAGTTCTCGAAGCTCGCATAGCTTGTTATAAAAATTGATTTTTGGGAAACTGATTTTGTCTGTAAAACCATTTGGAACGATTCCTAGCGCGCATAGCTTGCAGAAAAAACTCAAATTTTTAGCAAACCGTTGCAGTATATGAAACCAGTTGAAAAATTTCAAATTTCCAAAGCTCAAAAAGCTTGCTTAAGAAAACGCGAAATTTTTGCGAAATAATTCAGTGTAGAAAATGACGAGAAGAACTTGAATGATTCATAGATCATATAGCTTGCTTAAAACATTGATTTTTGGGCAAACCATTTCAGTCTAGGAAAAAAAATGAACTAATTCAATGTTTCAAAGCTGGAATAACTTGCTTAAAACACTAAAAAATTTTGCGAGCCGATTCAGTACATAAAAAAAAATTAAATTTTTTCATTTTTTTAAAGCTTGAGTAGCTTACATGAAAAACAAATTGGGAATTAATTTTGTCTATGAAACAACATGGAAAATTGAAAAGCTTCACAGCTGAAACAGCTTGTTTAAAAACTGCAACCTTTTTGCTACCTGATTCGGTCTATGAATTGCATTGATTAACTTCAAAACTTCAAAGCTCAAATAGATTGCTTGGAAAACTCAAATTTTTCTTAAAGTGATCCAGTCTGTCACATGAATTGAATTTATTCAAAGTTTCATATATCAAATAGTATGCTTAAAAAAATCAGACTGTCGAAGAATAGATTCAGTCTAGAAGCAAATTTGAATTAGCTTGTTTAAGAATTCAAAATCTTTTCGAAACTGATTTGGTCTATGAAACCTTTTGGAAAGTTTCATAGTTTGAATTGCTTGTAGAAAAAACTCAAACTTTTAGCGAACCGAAGTAGTACATGAAACGAACTGAAATCTTCCAGTTTTCCAAAGCTCAAAATGCTTGCTGAAAAAACGCAAAGTTTTGTCGAACCGATTCCGTCTAGAAAATAAAGTGAAACACTTGAAATCTTCATAGAGTAAACAGCTTGCTAAACAAACTGATTAATTTGCGAGCCGATACAGTAAATAAGAAAATTTGATTTTTTTCATTTTTTTATGCTTCAATAGCTTGCTTGAAAAAAAAATTGGGAACCAATTTCGTCTATGAAACAACTTGGAAAAATTAAAAATCGTCACAGCTGAAATTGTTTCGCAAATGGATCCAGTATATGAATTGAATTGGTTAACTTCAAAACTTCAGAGCTGAAATAGCTTGCTTGCAAATTTCAAATTTTTTGCAAACTGATCCAGTTTATGAATTGAATTGAAACACTTCAAAGCTACAAAAATCAATTATTTGCTCAAAAAAATCAAACAGTTTAAGATTTGATTCAGTCTATGAATTAAACTATTTCAAAATTCTCGAGGCTCGCATAGCTTGTTATAAAATTTAGTTTTTGGGAAACTGATTTTGTCTATAAAAGCATTTGAAACGATTCAAAGCGCGTATAGCTTGCAGAAGAAAGTCAAAATTTTAGCAAACCATTGCAGTATATGAAACGAGTTGAAAAGTTTCAAATTTCCAAAGCTCAAAAAGCTTGCTTAAGAAAAAACGCAAAATGTTTGCGAAATAATTCAGTCTAGAAAATGAGGTGAAGAATTTGAAAGTTTCATAGATCATATAGCTTGCTTAAAAAACTAATTTTTTGGCAAACCGTTTCAGTCTAGGAAGTGAATTGAAAAAATTCAAAGTTTCAAAGCTGGAATAATTTGCTTAAAACAATAAAAAATTTTGCGAGCCGATCAGTACATAAAATTTTTTTTTTCAATTTTGTAAAGCTTGAGTAGCTTACATGAAAAACAAATCGGGAACCAATTTCGTCTATGAAACAACTTGGTAAATTGAAAAGCTTCATAGCTGAAACACCTTGTTTAAAAACCATAACCTTTTTGCAACCTATTTCAGTCTATCAATTGTATTGGTTAACTTCAAAATTTCAAAGCTCAAATCGATTGCTTGGAAAACTCAAATTTTTCTTAAAGTGATCCACTCTGTGAAATGAATTGAATTACTTCAAAGTTTCATATATCAAATAGCTTGCTTAAAAAATCAGACTGTCGAAAATTAGATTCACTCTAGAAGCAAATTTGAAATAGCTTGTTTAAGAATTCAAAACCTTTCCGAAACTGATTTGGTCTATGAAACCTTTTGGAAAATTTCATAGTTTGAATTGCTTGTAGAAAAAACTCAAATTTTTAGCGAACCGAAGTAGTACATGAAACGAACTGAAATCTTTCAGTTTTCCAAAGCTCAAAAGGCTTGCTTAAAAAACGCAAAGTTTTGTCAAAAAGATTCAGTCTAGAAACTAACGTGACACTTAAAAAATTCATTGAGTAAATAGCTTGCTAAACAAACTGATTAATTTGCGAGCCGATTCACTATATAAGAAAATTTGATTTTTTTCATTTTTTTTTATGCTTCAGTAGCTTGCTTGAAAAAAAACGGGAACCAATTTCGTCTATGAAACAACTTGGAAAAATTGAAAGTCGTCACAGCTGAAATTGTTTCGCAAATGGATCCAGTATATGAATTGAATTGGTTAACTTCAAAACTTCAGAGCTGAAATAGCTTGCTTGCAAATTTCAAATTTTTCGCAAACTGATCCAGTTTATGAATTGAATTGAAACACTTCAAAGCTACAAATATCAAATAATTGCTCATAAAAAATCAAACTGTTTAAAATTTGGTTCAGTCTATAAATTGAATTATTTCAAAATTCTCGAGGCTCGCATAGCTTGTTATAGAATTCAAATTTTGGGAAACTGATTTTGTCTATAAAACCATTTGGAACAATTCATAGCGCGTATAGCTTGCAAAAAAAGCCAAAACTTTAGCAAACCGTTGCAGTACATGAAACGAGTTGAAAAATTTCATATTTCCAAAGCTCAAAAAGCTTGCTTAAGAAAAATCGCAAAATGTTTGCGAAATAATTCAGTCTAGAAAATAAGGTGAAGAATTTGAAAGTTTCATAGATCATATAGCCTGCTTAAAAAACTAATTTTTTGGCAAACCGTTTCAGTCTAGGAAGTGAATTGAAAAAATTCAAAGTTTCAAAGCTGGAATAATTTGCTTAAAACAATAAAAATTTTTGCGAGCCGATTCAGTACATAAAAAAATTCATTTTTTTTTCAATTTTGTTAAGCTTGAGTAGCTTACATGAAAAACAAATCGGGAACCAATTTCGTCTATGAAACAACATGGAAAATTGAAAAACTTCACAGCTGAAACAGCTTGTTTAAAAACCGCAACCTTTTTGCAACCTGATTCGGTCTATGAATTGCATTGATTAACTTCAAAACTTCAAAGCTCAAATAGATTGCTTGGAAAACTCAAATTTTTCTTAAAGTGATCCAGTCTGTCACATGAATTGAATTTATTCAAAGTTTCTTATATCAAATAGCTTGCTTAAAAAAATCAGACTGTCGAAGATTAGATTCAGTCTAGAAGCAAATTTGAAATAGCTTGTTTAAGAATACAAAACCTTTCCGAAACTGATTTGGTCTATGAAACCTTTTGGAAAGTTTCATAGTTTGAATTGCTTGTAGAAAAAACTCAAACTTTTAGCGAACCGAAGTAGTACATAAAACGAACTGAAATCTTCCAGTTTTCCAAAGCTCAAAATGCTTGCTGAAAAAACGCAAAGTTTTGTCGAACCGATTCCGTCTAGAAAATAAAGTGAAACACTTGAAATCTTCATAGAGTAAACAGCTTGCTAAACAAACTGATTAATTTGCGAGCCGATACAGTAAATAAGAAAATTTGATTTTTTTCATTTTTTTATGCTTCAATAGCTTGCTTGAAAAAAAAACTGGGAACCAATTTCGTCTATGAAACAACTTGGAAAAATTAAAAATCGTCACAGCTGAAATTGTTTCGCAAATGGATCCAGTATATGAATTGAATTGGTTAACTTCAAAACTTCAGAGCTGAAATAGCTTGCTTGCAAATTTCAAATTTTTTGCAAACTGATCCAGTTTATGAATTGAATTGAAACACTTCAAAGCTACAAAAATCAATTATTTGCTCAAAAAAATCAAACAGTTTAAGATTTGATTCAGTCTATAAATTAAACTATTTCAAAATTCTCGAGGCTCGCATAGCTTGTTATAAAATTTAGTTTTTGGGAAACTGATTTTGTCTATAAAAGCATTTGAAACGATTCAAAGCGCGTATAGCTTGCAGAAGAAAGTCAAAATTTTAGCAAACCATTGCAGTATATGAAACGAGTTGAAAAGTTTCAAATTTCCAAAGCTCAAAAAGCTTGCTTAAGAAAAAACGCAAAATGTTTGCGAAATAATTCAGTCTAGAAAATGAGGTGAAGAATTTGAAAGTTTCATAGATCATATAGCTTGCTTAAAAAACTAATTTTTTGGCAAACCGTTTCAGTCTAGGAAGTGAATTGAAAAAATTAAATGTTTCAAAGCTGGAATAATTTGCTTAAAACAATAAAAAATTTTGCGAGCCGATCAGTGCATAAATTTTTTTTTTCAATTTTGTAAAGCTTGAGTAGCTTACATGAAAAACAAATCGGGAACCAATTTCGTCTATGAAACAACTTGGTAAATTGAAAAGCTTCATAGCTGAAACACATTGTTTAAAAACCACAACCTTTTTGCAACCTATTTCAGTCTATCAATTGTATTGGTTAACTTCAAAATTTCAAAGCTCAAATCGATTGCTTGGAAAACTCAAATTTTTCTTAAAGTGATCCACTCTGTGAAATGAATTGAATTACTTCAAAGTTTCATATATCAAATAGCTTGCTTAAAAAATCAGACTGTCGAAAATTAGATTCACTCTAGAAGCAAATTTGAAATAGCTTGTTTAAGAATTCAAAACCTTTCCGAAACTGATTTGGTCTATGAAACCTTTTGGAAAATTTCATAGTTTGAATTGCTTGTAGAAAAAACTCAAATTTTTAGCGAACCGAAGTAGTACATGAAACGAACTGAAATCTTTCAGTTTTCCAAAGCTCAAAAGGCTTGCTTAAAAAACGCAAAGTTTTGTCAAAAAGATTCAGTCTAGAAACTAACGTGACACTTAAAAAATTCATTGAGTAAATAGCTTGCTAAACAAACTGATTAATTTGCGAGCCGATTCACTATATAAGAAAATTTGATTTTTTTCATTTTTTTTTATGCTTCAGTAGCTTGCTTGAAAAAAAACGGGAACCAATTTCGTCTATGAAACAACTTGGAAAAATTGAAAGTCGTCACAGCTGAAATTGTTTCGCAAATGGATCCAGTATATGAATTGAATTGGTTAACTTCAAAACTTCAGAGCTGAAATAGCTTGCTTGCAAATTTCAAATTTTTCGCAAACTGATCCAGTTTATGAATTGAATTGAAACACTTCAAAGCTACAAATATCAAATAATTGCTCATAAAAAATCAAACTGTTTAAAATTTGGTTCAGTCTATAAATTGAATTATTTCAAAATTCTCGAGGCTCGCATAGCTTGTTATAGAATTCAAATTTTGGGAAACTGATTTTGTCTATAAAACCATTTGGAACAATTCATAGCGCGTATAGCTTGCAAAAAAAGCCAAAACTTTAGCAAACCGTTGCAGTACATGAAACGAGTTGAAAAATTTCATATTTCCAAAGCTCAAAAAGCTTGCTTAAGAAAAATCGCAAAATGTTTGCGAAATAATTCAGTCTAGAAAATAAGGTGAAGAATTTGAAAGTTTCATAGATCATATAGCCTGCTTAAAAAACTAATTTTTTGGCAAACCGTTTCAGTCTAGGAAGTGAATTAAAAAAATTCAAAGTTTCAAAGCTGGAATAATTTGCTTAAAACAATAAAAATTTTTGCGAGCCGATTCAGTACATAAAAAAATTCATTTTTTTTTCAATTTTGTTAAGCTTGAGTAGCTTACATGAAAAACAAATCGGGAACCAATTTCGTCTATGAAACAACATGGAAAATTGAAAAGCTTCACAGCTGAAACAGCTTGTTTAAAAACCGCAACCTTTTTGCAACCTGATTCGGTCTATGAATTGCATTGATTAACTTCAAAACTTCAAAGCTCAAATAGATTGCTTGGAAAACTCAAATTTTTCTTAAAGTGATCCAGTCTGTCACATGAATTGAATTTATTCAAAGTTTTTTATATCAAATAGCTTGCTTAAAAAAATCAGACTGTCGAAGATTAGATTCAGTCTAGAAGCAAATTTGAAATAGCTTGTTTAAGAATACAAAACCTTTACGAAACTGATTTTATCTATGAAAACTTTTGGAAAGTTTCATAGTTTGAATTGCTTGCAGAAAAACTCAAACTTTTAGTGAACCGATTCAGTCTAGAAAATAAAGTGAAACACTTAAAAATTTCATAGTGTAAACAGCTTGCTAAACAAACTGGTTATTTTGCGAGCCGATTCAGTATGAAGAAAATTTGATTTTTTTTTTCATTTTTTTATGCTCCAATAGCTTGCTTGATAAAATTCGGGAACCAATTTCGTCTATGAAACAACTTCGAAAAAATGAAAATCGTCACAGCTGAAATTGTTTTTCAAATGGATCCAGTATATGAATTGAAATGGTTAACTTCGAAACTTCAGAGCTGAAATAGCTTGCCTGGAAATTTCAAATTTTTTGCAAACTGATCCAGTTTATGAATTGAATTGAAACACTTCAAAGCTACAAAAATCAAATATTTGCTCAAAAAAATTTAACTGTTTAAGATTTGATTCAGTCTATAAATTGAATCATTTCAAAATTCTCGAGGCTCGCGAAGCTTGTTATAACATTTAATTTTTGGGAAACTGATTTTGTCTATAAAACAATTTGGAACGATTCATAGCGCGTATAGCTTGCAAAAAAAAACCAAAATATTAGCAAACCGTTGCAGTGTTTGAAACGAGTTGAAAAATTTCAAATTTCCAAAGCTCAAAAAGCTTGCTTAAGAAAAAACGCAAAATATTTGAGAAATAATTCAGTCTAGAAAATGAGGTGAAGAACTTGAAAGTTTCATAGATTACATAGCTTGCTTGAAAAACTAAGTTTTTGGCGAACCGTTTCAGTACAGGAAGTGAATTGAAAAAATTCAAAGTTTCAACGCTGGAATAAATTGCTTAAAACACTAAAAATTTTTGCGAGCCGATTCAGTACATAAAAAAATTAATTTTCTTTTTTCAATTTTGTAAGGCTTGAGAGTAGCTTGCATGAAAAAAAAAATCGGGAACCAATTTCGTCTATGAAACGACTTAGAAAATTAAAAAAACTTCACAGCTGAAACAGCTTGTTTAAAAACCGCAACGTTTTTGCAACCTGATTCAGTCTATGAATTGCATTGATTAACTTCAAAACTTCAAAGCTCAAATAGATTGCTTGGAAAACTCAAAGTTTTCTTAAAGTGATCCAGTCTTCGACATGAGTTGAAATAATTCAAAGTTTCATATATCAAATAGCTTGCTTAAAACAATTTGACTGTCGAAGATAAGATTCAGTCTAGAAGCAAATTTGAAATAAATTGTTTAAGAAATCAAAACCTTTCCGAAACTGATTTTGTCTATGAAAACTTTTGGAAAGTTTCATAGTTTGAATTGCTTGCTTTTCAAACTATGAAACGTTTAGCGAACCGAAGTAGTACATGAAATGAACTGAAATCTTTCAGTTTTCCAAAGCTCAAAATGTTTGCTTAAAAAACGCTAAGTTTTGTCAAACCGATTCAGTCTAGAAAATAAAGTGAAACACTTGAAATATTCATAGTGTAAACAGCTTGCTAAACAAATTGGTTATTTTGCGAGCCGAATCAGTATGAAGAAAATTTGATTTTTTTAAAAAAATTTTTATGTTCCAATAGCTTGCTTAAAAAAATCGGGAACCAATTTCGTCTATGAAACAACTTGGAAAAATTGAAAATCGTCACAGCTGAAATTGTTTCGCAAATGGATCCAGTATATGAATTGACTTGGTTTACTTGAAAACTTCAGAGCTGAAATAGCTTGCTTGCAAATTTCAAAGTTTTCGCAAATTGATCCAGTTTATGAATACACTTCAAAGCTACAAAATCAAATATTTGCACAAAAAAAATCAAACTGTTTAAGATTTGATTCAGTCTATAAATTGAGTTATTTCAAAATTCTCGAGGCTCGCAAAGCTTGTTATAAAATTTAATTTTTGGCAAACTGATTTTGTCTATAAAACCATTTGGAACGATTCATAGCGCGTATAGCTTGCAGAAAAAGTTAAAATTTTAGCAAACCGTTGCATATGAAACGAGTTGAAAAATTTCAAAATTGCAAAGCTCAAAAAGCTTGCTTAAGAAAAAACGCAAACTGATTGCAAAATAATTCAGTCTAGAAAATGAGGTGACGAACTTGAAAGTTTCATAGATCATGTAGCTTGCTTAAAAAACTAATTTTTTGGCAAACCGTTTCAGTCTAGGAAGTGAATTGAAAAAATTCAAAATTTCAAAGCTGGAATAATTTGCTTAAAACACTAAAAGTTTTTGCGAGGCGATTCAGTACATAAAAAAACCTAATTTTTTTTCCAATTTTGTAAAGCTTGAGTAGTTTACATGAAAAACATTTCGGGAACCAATTTCGTCTATGAAACGACTTGGAAAATTAAAAAGCTTCACAGCTGAAACAGCTTGTTTAAAAACCGCAACGTTTTTGCAACCTGATTCAGTCTATGAATTGCATTGATTAACTTCAAAACTTCAAAGCTCAAATAGATTGCTTGGAAAACTCAAAGTTTTCTTAAAGTGATCCAGTCTTTGACATGAGTTGAAATAATTCAAAGTTTCATATATCAAATAGCTTGCTTAAAACAATTTGACTGTCGAAGATAAGATTCAGTCTAGAAGCAAATTTGAAATAAATTGTTTAAGAATTCAAAACCTTTCCGAAACTGATTTTGTCTATGAAAACTTTTGGAAAGTTTCATAGTTTGAATTGCTTGCTTTTCAAACTATGAAACTTTTAGCGAACCGAAGTAGTACATGAAATGAACTGAAATCTTTCAGTTTTCCAAAGCTCAAAATGTTTGCTTAAAAAACGCTAAGTTTTGTCGAACCGATTCAGTCTAGAAAATAAAGTGAAACACTTGAAAATTTCATAGTGTAAACAGCTTGCTAAACAAATTGGTTATTTTGCGAGCCGAATCAGTATGAAGAAAATTTGATTTTTTTAAAAAAATTTTTATGCTCCAATAGCTTGCTTAAAAAAATCGGGAACCAATTTCGTCTATGAAACAACTTGGAAAAATTGAAAATCGTCACAGCTGAAATTGTTTCGCAAATGGATCCAGTATATGAATTGAATTGGTTAACTTGAAAACTTCAGAGCTGAAATAGCTTGCTTGCAAATTTCAAAGTTTTCGCAAGTTGATCCAGTTTATGAATTGAAACACTTCAAAGCTACAAAAATCAAATATTTGCAGAAAAAAAATCAAACTGTTTAAAATTTGATTCAGTCTATAAATTGAGTTATTTCAAAATTCTCGAGGCTCGCAAAGCTTGTTATAAAATTTAATTTTTGGCAAACTGATTTTGTCTATAAAACCATTTGGAACGATTCATAGCGCGTATAGCTTGCAGAAAAAGTTAAAATTTTAGCAAACCGTTGCAGTATATGAAACGAGTTGAAAAATTTCAAAATTCCAAAGCTCAAAAAGCTTGCTTATGAAAAAACGCAAACTGATTGCAAAATAATTCAGTCTAGAAAATGAGGTGACGAACTTGAAAGTTTCATAGATCATGTAGCTTGCTTAAAAAACTAATTTTTTGGCGAACCGTTTCAGTCTAGGAAGTGAATTGAAAAAATTCAAAATTTCAAAGCTGGAATAATTTGCTTAAAACACTAAAAGTTTTTGCGAGGCGATTCAGTACATAAAAAAACCTAATTTTTTTTCCAATTTTGTAAAGCTTGAGTAGTTTACATGAAAAACATTTCGGGAACCAATTTCGTCTATAAAACAACTTGGAAAATTGAAAAGCTTCACAGCTGAAACAGCTTGTTTGAAAACCGCAACTTTTTTGCAACCTGAGTCAGTCTATGAATTGCATTGATTAACTTCAAAACTTCAAAGCTCAAATAGATTGCTTGGAAAACTCAAATTTTTCTTGAGGTGATCCAGTCTATGAAATGAACTGAATTACTTCAAAGTTTCATATATCAAATAGCTTGCTTGACAAATTCAAACTGTCAAAGATTAGATTCAGTCTAGAAGCATGTTTGAATTTTTTCAAATTTTTTGAAGCTCGCATAGCTTGTTTACGAAATCAAAAGTTTTCCGAAATTGATTTTGTCTATGAAACCATTTGAAAAATTTCATAGTTTGAATTGCTTGCAGAAAAAACACAAACTTTTAGCGAACCGAATTAGTACATGAAACGAACTGAAATCTTTCAATTTTCCAAAGCTCAAAATGCTGTCATAAAAAACGCAAAGTTTTGTCAAACCCTTTCAGTCTAAAAAATAAAATGAAACACTTGAAAACTTCATAGAGTAAACAGCTTTCTAAACAAACTGATTAATTTGCGAGCCGATTCAGTATATAAAAAATTTTGACTTTTTTCATTTTTTAATGCTTCAATAGCTTGCTTGAAAAAACTTGGGAACCAATTTCGTCTATGAAACAACTTGGAAAAATTGAAAATCGTCACAGCTGAAATTGTTTCGCAAATGGATCCAGTATATGAAATGAATTGGTTAACTTCAAAACTTCAGAGCTGAAATAGCTTGCTTGGAAGTTTCAAATTTTTTGCAAACTGATACAGTTTATGAATTGAATTGAAACACTTCAAAGCTATAAAAATCAATTCTTTGCTCAAAAAAAAACAAACTGTTCAAGATTTGAATCACTCCATAAATTGAATTTTTTCAAATATCTCGAACCTCGCAAAACTTGTTTTAAAATTTAATTTTTGAGAAACTGATTTTGTCTATAAAACCATTTGGAACAATTCATAGCGCGTATAGCTTGCAGAAAAAAATCAAAATTTTAACAAACCGTTGCCTTATATGAAACGAATTGAAAAATTTCAAATTTCCAAAGCTAGAAATGCTTGCTTAAGAAAACGCAAAATGTTTGCGAAATAATTTAGCCTAGAAAATGACGTGAGGAGTTTGAAAGTTTCATAGATCATATAGCTTGCCTAAAAACTTGATTTTTTGGCAAACCGTTTCACTGTAGGAAGTGATTTGAATTAATTCAAAATTTCAAAGGTGCAATAGCTTGCTTAAAATACTAAAAGTTTTTGCGAGCCGATAGAAAGTTTGATTATTTTTTCGTTTTTTTTTTAATCAAATCGGGAACTAATTTCGTCTATGAAGCAACTTGGAAAAAATGAAAAGCTTCACAGCTGAAACAGCTTGTTTAAAAACCGCAACCTTTTCGCAAACTGATTCAGTCGATGAAATGAATTGATTAACTTCAAAACTCCAATGCTCAAATAGCTTGCTTGAAAAACTCAATTTGCTCGCAAACTGCTCCAATCTATGGAATGAATTGAAATACTTCAAACTTTCATATATCAAAAAACTTACTCAAAAAAAATCAGATTGTTTAAAATTTGAATCAGTCCATAACTAAACTTGAACTATTTCGAAATTTCCAAAGCTCGCGTAGCATGTTTACAATTTTATTTTTTGAAAACTGATTTCGTCTATAAAACCATTCGAAATGAATCATAGCTTTTAAAGCTTGCAAAAAATTCAAGCTTTTAGCAAAACGCTGCAGTATATAAAATGAATTGAAGTATTTCAGATTTCCAAAGCTTAAAAAGCTTGCTTAGAGAAACGCAAATGTGTTCGTGAACTAATTCAGTCTAGAAAAAGAAGTGAAGATATTGAAAGTTTCATAGATCAAATAGCTTGCCTAAAAAGTTGATTGTTTGGCGAACCGTTTCAGTCTAGGAAGTCAATTGAAATAGTTCATAATTTCCAAGCTCGAACTGCTTGTTTGAAAAAGCTTAATTTTTTGGCGAACCGATTCAGTATAACGGAAAATCGGTTTTTCTCAATTTTATAAAGCTTGAGAAGCTTGCATCGAAAAAAATCGGAAACCAATTTCGTCTATGAAACAATTTGGAAAATTGAAAAACTTCACAGCTGAAACAGCTTGTTTAAAAACCGCAACCTTTTTGCAAACTGATTCAGTCTATGAATTGTATTGATTAACTTCAAAACATCAGAGCTCAAATAGCTTGCTTGATATTTCAAAGTTTTCGCAAACTGATCCAGTCTATGAATTGAATTGAAATTCTTTAAAGTTTCATATCTCAAATAGCTTGCTCAAAAAAAATCAGACTGTTCAAGATTTGATTCAGACTATAAAAAAAATTGAATTATTTCCATGTTTAGGAATTTAAAATTTTTCCCAAACTGATTTCGTCTATGAAACCATTTGGATTGTTTCATAGTTTGAATTGCTTGCAGAGAAATTACAGATTTTTAGCGAACCGGTGCAGTATGTGAAACGAAATGAAATCTTTCAAACTTCCAAAGCTCAAAATGCTCGCTTAAAAAACGCAAAGTGTAGTCGAACCGATTCAGTCTAGAAAATGAAGTGAAATAGTTGAAAATTTCATAGATCAAATACCTTGCTTAAAAAACTGATTATTTGGCAAAACCGTTTCAGTCTAGGAACTGAATTGAAATAGTTCTTAATTTCAAAGCTCGAGTAGCTTGCATTAAAAAAAATTTATTCTCGAACCGATTCAGTATAAAAAAAATTGATTTTCTCAAATTTTTAAAGCTTAAATAGCTTGCACGAAAAAAAATCGGGAACCAATTTCGTCTTTAAAACAACTTGGAAAAATTGAAAAGATTCACAGCTGAAATTGCTGGATGGAAAACCTCAACTTTTTTGCAAACTGATTCAATCCATGAATTGAGTTTATAAACTTCAAAAGTTTAAAACTGAAATAACCTGTCGATCAAATAACTTGAAACATCAAAATTTATGAAATGAAAAGAAAAATTTCTTTTTTTTTTCAAAGCTCAAATAGCCTGCTTGAAAAACTCTAAATTTTTGAAAAACTGATGCGGTGTTCTTATTTACTTGCTTGTAATATTTAAATTTTGAAGCTCAAAAGCCTGCTTAAAAAACTAAATTTTTTCAGGAAACGATTTCGTCTATGAAACAACTTGGACTAATTAGCGAACCGATGCAGAATATGAAGCAAAATGAAATCTTTCAAACTTCCGAAGCTCAAAACGCTCGCTTAAAAAACGCAAAGTAGAGTCGAACCGATTCAGTCTAGAAAATGAAGTGAAGTAGTTGAAAATTTTATAGATCAAATAGCTTGCTTTAGAAACTGATTATTTGGCAAAACCGTTTCAGTCTAGGAACTGAATTGAAATAGTTTTTAATTTCAAAGCTCGAGTAGCTTGCATGAAAAACTAAAACTTTTCTCGAACCAATTTAGTATAAAAAAAATTGATTTTTCTCAAATTTTCAAAGCTTAAATAGCTTGCATAAAAAAATTTCGGGAACCAATTTCGTCTATAAAACATTTTGGAAAAACTGAAAATCTTCACAGCTGAAATTGCTGGATTGAAAACCTCAACTTTTTTGCAAACTGATTCAATCCATGAATTGAGTTTATAAACTTCAAAAGTTTAAAGCTGAAATAACCTGTCGATCAAATAACTTGAAACATCAAAATTTATGAAATGAAAAGAAAAATTTCTTTTTTTTTTCAAAGCTCAAATAGCCTGCTTGAAAAACTCCAAATTGTTGAAAAACTGATGCGGTGTACTAATTTAATTGCTTGTAAAATTTCAATTTTGAAGCTCAAAAGCCTGCTTAAAAAACTAAATTTTTTCAGAAAACTATTTCGTCTATGAAACAACTTGGACTAATTAGCGAAACGATGCAGTATATGAAACGAAATGAAATCTTTCAAACTTCCAAAGCTCAAAATGCCCGCTTTAAAAACGCAAAGTAGAACCGAACCGATTCAGTCTAGAAAATGAAGTGAAATACTTGAAATTTTCATAAATCAAATACCCTGCTTAAAAACTGACTATTTAGCGATACGTTAGAGTCCAGCAAGTAAATTCAAATAGTTCTTATTTTCCGAGCTTGAGTAGCTTTCTTTAAAAAGTTTTTCGCGATTCAAAACTTAAGAAAATTGGATTTTCTCAATTTTTTAAGCTCACGAACCTTGCATGAAAATAATCGGGAACCAATTTCGTCAAAGAAGCAACTTGGAAAAAAAAAACAAAATCTTCACAGCTGAAATAGCCTGTTTAAAAACCTCAACTTTTTCGCAAACTGATTCAATCCATGAATTGAATTTATTAACTTCAAAATTTTAAAGCTCAAATAACCTGCTTGAAAAACTCAAGTTTTCGCAAACCGATTCAGTCTATGAAATGAATTGAGTAACTTTAAATGTAAAATAGTTTGCTTGAAGAACTCAATTTTTTTTTGCAAACCGATTTAGTTCATGAAAATAATTGAATTAGTTCAAAGTTTATCAAATCAAATAGCTTCTTTAAGAACACTCAGTTTGCTTCAGAATTGAATCAGTCTATAAATAAGTTTGAAATATTTCAAAATTTTGAAGCTTATAAAACTTGCAGAAAAACTCAATTTTGAGCGAACCGATGCAGTATATGAAACGCGTTGAAAAATTTTAAATTTCCAAAGCTCAAAAAGGTTGCTCAATAAAATTCACATTTCCCAAACTGATTCTGTCTATCAAAACAGCAAAGTTTATGAAATGAAAAGAAATATTTCTTTTTTTTCAAAGCTCAAATAGCCTGCTTGAAAAACTTTAAATTTTCAAAAAACTGATGCGGTGTACTAATTTACTTGCTTGTAATTTTTCAATTTTGAAGATCAAAACCCTGCCTAAAAAAATAATTTTTTTCAGGAATCGATTTTGTCTATGAAACAACTTGGACTAATTCAAGTCTTCATAGGTCAAAGTTCTGCAAAAAAAATCAATTTTTCTATATATCAAATAGCTTGCTCAAAAAAACTCAGACGATTTAAGAAATGAATCAATCTATAGAAAACTTTGGAATATTTCAAATTCTCGAAGCTCGCATAGCTTGTTTACAAATTTAGCTTTTCGGAAACTGATTTTGTCGTTAAAACTAATTGGAATGCTTCATAGTTCGTATAGCTTGTAGAAAAAACACAAAATTTCAGTAAACCATTTCAGTATATGAAACAAAATGAAACATTTCAAATTTCCAAAGGTCAAAAAGCTTGCTTAAAAAATTGCAAAGTATTCGCGATCCGATTCAGTCTTGAAAACGAAGTGAAATAGTAAAAATTTTCATAGATCAAATAGCTTTCTTAAAAAACTGATTAATTGCGAACCATTTCGGTCTAGGAAATTAAATGGAATAATTCAAAATTTCAAAGCTCGAAGAGCTTGCTTGAAAAAATAAAACGTTTTGCGAACCGATTCAGTTTATAAGAAAATTAGATTTTAAGAAATTTTTCAAAACTTGAGTAGCTTGTTTGAAAAAAAAATTGGGAACCAATTTCGTCTATGAAACAAATTGGAAAATTGAAACGTTTTACAGCTGAAATGGCTTGTTTAAAAACCGCAACGTTTTCGCAAACTGATTCAGTCTATGAAATGAATTGGGTAACTTCAAAACTTTAAATGTCAAAGTTTAAATGTCAAACTTTAACTGATTCAGTCGATGAAATGAATTGATTAACTTCAAAACTTCTCAAACAACTTGCTTGAAAAACGAAAACTTTTACAAACCGATTTGAACTATAAAATGAATTGATCACCATCAAAACTTCAATGCTCAAAAAGCTTGCTTAAAAACACAAAGTTTTCTCGAACCACTTCAGTCTAGAAAATGAAGTGAAATCTATGCAAATTTCAAAGATCAAATAGCTTGCTTAAAAAAACCGATTAATTGGCGAATCGCTTCAGCCTAGGAAGTGAATTCAAATTGGTCATAATTTTAAAGCTCGAATAGTTTTCTTATAAAACTAAAGTTTTTTTGCGAAATGATTCAGAATATAAGAAATTTGATTTTTTCTCAATTTTTTTAAAGCTTGCGTAGTTTGCGTGAAAAAAAACGAGAATCAATTTCGTCTACGAAGCCACTTGGAAAAACTGAAATTCTTCACAGCTGAAATAGCTTGTTCAAAAGCCTCAATTTTTTTCGCAAACTGATTCAGTCGATGAAATGAATTGGTTAACTTCAAAACTTCATAGCTCAATAAGCTTGCTTTTAAAACTAAGTTTTTTACAAGTCGATTCAAACTATGAAATGAAATGATCAATTTCAATCTTTAGTGAAACTTTAGCAACACTTTAGCATGAAAAAAAAGGAGAACTAAATGTTGTCTATGAAGCCACTTGGAAAAACTGAAAATCTTCACAGCTGAAAAAGCTTTTTTAAAAACCTCAACTTCTTCGCAAACTGATTCAGTCGATGAAATGAATTGATTAACTTCAAAACTTCTCAAACAACTTGCTGGAAAAACGAAAACTTTTACAAACCGATTTGAACTGTAAAAAGAATTGATCACCATCAAAACTTCAATGCTCAAAAAGCTTGCTTAAAAACACAAAGTTTTCTCGAACCACTTCAGTCTAGAAAATGAAGTGAAATCTATGCAAATTTCAAAGATCAAATAGCTTGCTTAAAAAAACTGATTATTTGGCGAATCACTTCAGCCTAGGAAGTGAATTCAAATTGGTCATAATTTTGAAGCTCGAATAGATTTCTTAAAAAACTAAAGTTTTTTTGCGAAATGATTCAGTATATAAGAAATTTGATTTTTCTCAATTTTTTTAAAACTTGCGTAGTTTGCGTGAAAAAAAAATGAGAATCAATTTCGTCTATGAAGCCACTTGGAAAAACTGAAAATCTTCACAGCTGAAATAGCTTGTTCAAAAACCTCAATTTTTTCGCAAACTGATTCAGTCGATGAAATGAATTGGTTAACTTCAAAACTTCATAGCTCAATAAGCTTGCTTTTAAAACTAAGTTTTTTTACAAATCGATTCAAACTATGAAATGAATTGATCAAATTCAATCTTTAGTGAAACTTTAGCAAAACTTTAGCATGAAAAAAAAGGAGAACTAAATGTTGTCTATGAAGCCACTTGGAAAAACTGAAAAATTTCACAGCTGAAATAGCTTGTTCAAAAACCTCAATTTTTTCGCAAACTGATTCAGTCGATGAAATGAATTGGTTAACTTCAAAACTTCATAGCTCAATAAGCTTGCTTTTAAAACTAAGTTTTTTACAAATCGATTCAAACTATGAAATGAATTGATCAATTTCAATCTTTAGCGAAACTTTAGCAAAACTTTAGCATGAAAAAAAGGAAAACTAAAGGTTGTCTATGAAGCCACTTGGAAAAATTGAAAATCTTCACAGCTGAAAAAACTTTTTTAAAAACCTCAGTTCTTCGCAAACTGATTCAGTCGTTGAAATGAATTGATTAACTTCAAAACTTCTCAAACAATTTGCTTGAAAAACGAAAACTTTTACAAACCGATTGGAACTATGAAATGAATTGATCACCATCAAAACTTCAATGCTCAAAAAGCTTGCTTAAAAACACAAAGTTTTCTCGAACCACTTTAGTCTAGAAAATGAAGTGAAATCTATGCAAATTTCAAAGATCAAATAGCTTGCTTAAAAAAACTGATTATTTGGCGAATCGCTTCAGCCTAGGAAGTGAATTCAAATTGGTCATAATTTTAGAGCTCGAATAGCTTTCTTAAAAAACTAAAGTTTTTTTGCGAAATGATTCAGTATATAAGAAATTTGATTTTTTCTCAATTTTTTTTAAAGCTTGCGTAGTTTGCGTGAAAAAAAATTGAGAATCAATTTCGTCTATGAAGCCACTTGGAAAAACTGAAAATCTTCACAGCTGAAATAGCTTGTTCAAAAACCTCAATTTTTTTCGCAAACTGATTCAGTCGATGAAATGAATTGGTTAACTTCAAAACTTCTCAAACAACTTGCTTGAAAAACGAAAACTTTTACAAACCGATTTGAACTGTAAAATGAATTGATCACCATCAAAACTTCAATGCTCAAAAAGCTTGCTTTTAAAACTAAGTTTTTTACAAATCGATTCAAACTATGAAATGAAATGATCAATTTCAATCTTTAGTGAAACTTTAGCAAAACTTTAGCATGAAAAAGAAGGAGAACTAAATGTTGTCTATGAAGCCACTTGGAAAAACTGAAAATCTTCACAGCTGAAAAAGCTTTTTTAAAAACCTCAACTTCTTCGCAAACTGATTCAGTCGATGAAATGAATTGATTAACTTCAAAACTTCTCAAACAACTTGCTTGAAAAACGAAAACTTTTACAAACCGATTTGAACTGTAAAATGAATTGATCACCATCAAAACTTCAATGCTCAAAAAGCTTGCTTAAAAACACAAAGTTGTCTCGAACCACTTCAGTATAGAAAATGAAGTGAAATCTATGCAGATTTTAAAGATCAAACAGCTTGCTTAAAAAAACTGATTATTTGGCAAATCGCTTCAGCCCAGGAAGTGAATTCAAATTGGTCATAAATTTAAAGCTCATATAGCTTTCTTAAAAAACTAAAGTTATTTGGGCGAAATGATTCAGTATATAAGAAATTTGATTTTTCTCAATTTTTTTAAAGCTTGCGTAGTTTGCGTGAAAAAAAAATCGAGAATCAATTTCGTCTATAAAGCCACTTGGAAAAACTGAAAATCTTCGCAGCTGAAATAGCTTGTTCAAAAACCTCAATTTTTTCGTAAACTGATTCAGTCGATGAAATGAATTGATTAACTTCAAAACTTCTCAAACAACTTGCTTGAAAAACGAAAACTTTTACAAACCGATTTGAACTGTAAATTGAATTGATCACCATCAAAACTTCAATGCTCAAAAAGCTTGCTTAAAAACACAAAGTTGTCTCGAACCACTTCAGTCTAGAAAATGAAGTGAAATCTATGCAAATTTTAAAGATCAAACAGCTTGCTTAAAAAAACTGATTATTTGGCGAATCGCTTCAGCCTAGGAAGTGAATTCAAATTGGTCATAATTTTGAAGCTCGAATAGCTTTCTTAAAAAACTAAAGTTTTTTGCGAAATGATTCAGTATATAAGAAATTTGTTTTTTTCTCAATTTTTTAAAGCTTGCGTAGTTAGCTTGAAAAAAAATCGAGAATCAATTTCGTCTATGAAGCCACTTGGAAAAACTGAAAATCTTCACAGCTGAAATAGCTTGTTCAAAAACCTCAATTTTTTCGCAAACTGATTCAGTCGATGAAATGAATTGGTTAACTTCAAAACTTCATAGCTCAATAAGCTTGCTTTTAAAACTAAGTTTTTTACAAATCGATTCAAACTATGAAATGAATTGATCAATTTCAATCTTTAGTGAAACTTTAGCAATACTTTAGCATGAAAAAAAAGGAGAACTAAATGTTGTCTATGAGGCCACTTGGAAAAACTGAAAATCTTCACAGCTGAAATAGCTGGTTCAAAAACCTCAATTTTTTCGCAAACTGATTCAGTCGATGAAATGAATTGGTTAACTTCAAAACTTCATAGCTCAATAAGCTTGCTTTTAAAACGAAGTTTTTTACAAATCGATTCAAACTATGAAATGAAATGATCAATTTCAATCTTTAGTTAAACTTTAGCAAAACTTTAGCATGAAAAAAAAGGAGAACTAAATGTTGTCTATGAAGCCACTTGGAAAAACTGAAAATCTTCACAGCTGAAAAAGCTTTTTTAAAAACCTCAACTTCTTCGCAAACTGATTCAGTCGATGAAATGAATTGATTAACTTCAAAACTTCTCAAACAACTTGCTTGAAAAACGAAAACTTTTACAAACCGATTTGAACTGTAACATGAATTGATCACCATCAAAACTTCAATGCTCAAAAAGCTTGCTTAAAAACACAAAGTTGTCTCGAACCACTTCAGTCTAGAAAATGAAGTGAAATCTATGCAAATTTTAAAGATCAAACAGCTTGCTTAAAAAAACTGATTATTTGGCAAATCGCTTCAGCCCAGGAAGTGAATTCAAATTGGTCATAAATTTAAAGCTCAAATAGCTTTCTTAAAAAACTAAAGTTATTTGGGCGAAATGATTCAGTATATAAGAAATTTGATTTTTCTCAATTTTTTTAAAGCTTGCGTAGTTTGCGTGAAAAAAAAATAGAGAATCAATTTCGTCTATAAAGCCACTTGGAAAAACTGAAAATCTTCACAGCTGAAATAGCTTGTTCAAAAACCTCAATTTTTTCGCAAACTGATTCAGTCGATGAAATGAGTTGGTTAACTTCAAAACTTCATAGCTCAATAAGCTTGCTTTTAAAACTAAGTTTTTTACAAATCGATTCAAACTATGAAATGAAATGATCAATTTCAATCTTTAGTGAAGCTTTAGCAAAACTTTAGCATGAAAAAAAAAAGGAGAACTAAATGTTGTCTATGAAGCCACTTGGAAAAACTGAAAATCTTCACAGCTGAAAAAGCTTTTTTAAAAACCTCAACTTCTTCGCAAACTGATTCAGTCGATGAAATGAATTGATTAACTTCAAAACTTCTCAAACAACTTGCTTGAAAAACGAAAACTTTTACAAACCGATTTGAACTGTAAAATGAATTGATCACCATCAAAACTTCAATGCTCAAAAAGCTTGCTTAAAACACAAAGTTGTCTCGAACCACTTCAGTCTAGAAAATGAAGTGAAATCTATGCAAATTTTAAAGATCAAACAGCTTGCTTAAAAAAACTGATTATTTGGCGAATCGCTTCAGCCTAGGAAGTGAATTCAAATTGGTCATAATTTTGAAGCTCGAATAGCTTTCTTAAAAAACTAAAGTTTTTTGCGAAATGATTCAGTATATAAGAAATTTGTTTTTTCTCAATTTTTTTAAAGCTTGCGTAGTTAGCATGAAAAAAAATCGATAATCAATTTCATCTATGAAGCCACTTGGAAAAACTGAAAATCTTCACAGCTGAAATAGCTTGTTCAAAAACCTCAATTTTTTCGCAAACTGATTCAGTCGATGAAATGAATTGGTTAACTTCAAAACTTCTCAAACAACTTGCTGGAAAAACGAAAACTTTTACAAACCGATTTGAACTGTAAAAAGAATTGATCACCATCAAAACTTCAATGCTCAAAAAGCTTGCTTAAAAACACAATGTTGTCTCGAACCACTTCAGTCTAGAAAATGAAGTGAAATCTATGCAAATTTTAAAGATCAAATAGCTTGCTTAAAAAAACTGATTATTTGGCGAATCGCTTCAGCCTAGGAAGTGAATTCAAATTGGTCATAATTTTGAAGCTCGAATAGATTTCTTAAAAAACTAAAGTTTTTTCGCGAAATGATTCAGTATATAAGAAATTTGATTTTCCTCAATTTTTTTAAAACTTGCGTAGTTTGCGTGAAAAAAAAAATGAGTATCAATTTCGTCTATGAAGCCACTTGGAAAAACTGAAAATCTTCACAGCTGAAATAGCTTGTTCAAAAACCTCAATTTTTTCGCAAACTGATTCAGTCGATGAAATGAATTGGTTAACTTCAAAACTTCATAGCTCAATAAGCTTGCTTTTAAAACTAAGTTTTTTTACAAATCGATTCAAACTATGAAATGAATTGATCAAATTCAATCTTTAGTGAAACTTTAGCAAAACTTTAGCATGAAAAAAAAGGAGAACTAAATGTTGTCTATGAAGCCACTTGGAAAAACTGAAAAATTTCACAGCTGAAATAGCTTGTTCAAAAACCTCAATTTTTTCGCAAACTGATTCAGTCGATGAAATGAATTGGTTAACTTCAAAACTTCATAGCTCAATAAGCTTGCTTTTAAATCTAAGTTTTTTACAAATCGATTCAAACTATGAAATGAATTGATCAATTTCAATCTTTGGCGAAACTTTAGCAAAACTTAAGCATGAAAAAAAGGAAAACTAAAGGTTGTCTATGAAGCCACTTGGAAAAATTGAAAATCTTCACAGCTGAAAAAACTTTTTTAAAAACCTCAGTTCTTCGCAAACTGATTCAGTCGATGAAATGAATTGATTAACTTCAAAACTTCTCAAACAATTTGCTTGAAAAACGAAAACTTTTACAAACCGATTGGAACTATGAAATGAATTGATCACCATCAAAACTTCAGTGCTCAAAAAGCTTGCTTAAAAACACAAAGTTTTCTCGAACCACTTCAGTCTAGAAAATGAAGTGAAATCTATGCAAATTTCAAAGATCAAATAGCTTGCTTAAAAAAACTGATTATTTGGCGAATCACTTCAGCCTAGGAAGTGAATTCAAATTGGTCATAATTTTGAAGCTCGAATAGATTTCTTAAAAAACTAAAGTTTTTTCGCGAAATGATTCAGTATATAAGAAATTTGATTTTCCTCAATTTTTTTAAAACTTGCGTAGTTTGCGTGAAAAAAAAATGAGAATCAATTTCGTCTATGAAGCCACTTGGAAAAACTGAAAATCTTCACAGCTGAAATAGCTTGTTCAAAAACCTCAATTTTTTCGCAAACTGATTCAGTCGATGAAATGAATTGGTTAACTTCAAAACTTCATAGCTCAATAAGCTTGCTTTTAAAACTAAGTTTTTTTACAAATCGATTCAAACTATGAAATGAATTGATCAAATTCAATCTTTAGTGAAACTTTAGCAAAACTTTAGCATGAAAAAAAAGGAGAACTAAATGTTGTCTATGAAGCCACCTGGAAAAACTGAAAAATTTCACAGCTGAAATAGCTTGTTCAAAAACCTCAATTTTTTCGCAAACTGATTCAGTCGATGAAATGAATTGGTTAACTTCAAAACTTCATAGCTCAATAAGCTTGCTTTTAAAACTAAGTTTTTTACAAATCGATTCAAACTATGAAATGAATTGATCAATTTCAATCTTTGGCGAAACTTTAGCAAAACTTAAGCATGAAAAAAAGGAAAACTAAAGGTTGTCTATGAAGCCACTTGGAAAAATTGAAAATCTTCACAGCTGAAAAAACTTTTTTAAAAACCTCAGTTCTTCGCAAACTGATTCAGTCGATGAAATGAATTGATTAACTTCAAAACTTCTCAAACAATTTGCTTGAAAAACGAAAACTTTTACAAACCGATTGGAACTATGAAATGAATTGATCACCATCAAAACTTCAGTGCTCAAAAAGCTTGCTTAAAAACACAAAGTTTTCTCGAACCACTTCAGTCTAGAAAATGAAGTGAAATCTATGCAAATTTCAAAGATCAAATAGCTTGCTTAAAAAAACTGATTATTTGGCGAATCACTTCAGCCTAGGAAGTGAATTCAAATTGGTCATAATTTTAGAGCTCGAATAGCTTTCTTAAAAAACTAAAGTTTTTTTGCGAAATGATTCAGTATATAAGAAATTTGATTTTTTCTCAATTTTTTTTAAAGCTTGCGTAGTTTGCGTGAAAAAAAATTGAGAATCAATTTCGTCTATGAAGCCACTTGGAAAAACTGAAAATCTTCACAGCTGAAATAGCTTGTTCAAAAACCTCAATTTTTTTCGCAAACTGATTCAGTCGATGAAATGAATTGGTTAACTTCAAAACTTCTCAAACAACTTGCTTGAAAAACGAAAACTTTTACAAACCGATTTGAACTGTAAAATGAATTGATCACCATCAAAACTTCAATGCTCAAAAAGCTTGCTTTTAAAACTAAGTTTTTTACAAATCGATTCAAACTATGAAATGAAATGATCAATTTCAATCTTTAGTGAAACTTTAGCAAAACTTTAGCATGAAAAAGAAGGAGAACTAAATGTTGTCTATGAAGCCACTTGGAAAAACTGAAAATCTTCACAGCTGAAATAGCTTGTTCAAAAACCTCAATTTTTTCGCAAACTGATTCAGTCGATGAAATGAATTGGTTAACTTCAAAACTTCATAGCTCAATAAGCTTGCTTTTAAAACTAAGTTTTTTTACAAATCGATTCAAACTATGAAATGAATTGATCAAATTCAATCTTTAGTGAAACTTTAGCAAAACTTTAGCATGAAAAAAAAGGAGAACTAAATGTTGTCTATGAAGCCACCTGGAAAAACTGAAAAATTTCACAGCTGAAATAGCTTGTTCAAAAACCTCAATTTTTTCGCAAACTGATTCAGTCGATGAAATGAATTGGTTAACTTCAAAACTTCATAGCTCAATAAGCTTGCTTTTAAAACTAAGTTTTTTACAAATCGATTCAAACTATGAAATGAATTGATCAATTTCAATCTTTGGCGAAACTTTAGCAAAACTTAAGCATGAAAAAAAGGAAAACTAAAGGTTGTCTATGAAGCCACTTGGAAAAATTGAAAATCTTCACAGCTGAAAAAACTTTTTTAAAAACCTCAGTTCTTCGCAAACTGATTCAGTCGATGAAATGAATTGATTAACTTCAAAACTTCTCAAACAATTTGCTTGAAAAACGAAAACTTTTACAAACCGATTGGAACTATGAAATGAATTGATCACCATCAAAACTTCAGTGCTCAAAAAGCTTGCTTAAAAACACAAAGTTTTCTCGAACCACTTCAGTCTAGAAAATGAAGTGAAATCTATGCAAATTTCAAAGATCAAATAGCTTGCTTAAAAAAACTGATTATTTGGCGAATCACTTCAGCCTAGGAAGTGAATTCAAATTGGTCATAATTTTAGAGCTCGAATAGCTTTCTTAAAAAACTAAAGTTTTTTTGCGAAATGATTCAGTATATAAGAAATTTGATTTTTTCTCAATTTTTTTTAAAGCTTGCGTAGTTTGCGTGAAAAAAAATTGAGAATCAATTTCGTCTATGAAGCCACTTGGAAAAACTGAAAATCTTCACAGCTGAAATAGCTTGTTCAAAAACCTCAATTTTTTTCGCAAACTGATTCAGTCGATGAAATGAATTGGTTAACTTCAAAACTTCTCAAACAACTTGCTTGAAAAACGAAAACTTTTACAAACCGATTTGAACTGTAAAATGAATTGATCACCATCAAAACTTCAATGCTCAAAAAGCTTGCTTTTAAAACTAAGTTTTTTACAAATCGATTCAAACTATGAAATGAAATGATCAATTTCAATCTTTAGTGAAACTTTAGCAAAACTTTAGCATGAAAAAGAAGGAGAACTAATTGTTGTCTATGAAGCCACTTGGAAACACTGAAAATCTTCACAGCTGAAAAAGCTTTTTTAAAAACCTCAACTTCTTCGCAAACTGATTCAGTCGATGAAATGAATTGATTAACTTCAAAACTTCTCAAACAACTTGCTTGAAAAACGAAAACTTTTACAAACCGATTTGAACTGTAAAATGAATTGATCACCATCAAAACTTCAATGCTCAAAAAGCTTGCTTAAAAACACAAAGTTGTCTCGAACCACTTCAGTCTAGAAAATGAAGTGAAATCTATGCAAATTTTAAAGATCAAACAGCTTGCTTAAAAAAACTGATTATTTGGCAAATCGCTTCAGCCCAGGAAGTGAATTCAAATTTGTCATAAATTTAAAGCTCAAATAGCTTTCTTAAAAAACTAAAGTTATTTGGGCGAAATGATTCAGTATATATGAAATTTGATTTTTCTCAATTTTTTTAAAGCTTGCGTAGTTTGCGTGAAAAAAAAATCGAGAATCAATTTCGTCTATAAAGCCACTTGGAAAAACTGAAAATCTTCACAGCTGAAATAGCTTGTTCAAAAACCTCAATTTTTTCGTAAACTGATTCAGTCGATGAAATGAATTGGTTAACTTCAAAACTTCATAGCTCAATAAGCTTGCTTTTAAAACTAAGTTTTTTACAAATCGATTCAAACTATGAAATGAAATGATCAATTTCAATCTTTAGTTAAACTTTAGCAAAACTTTAGCATGAAAAAAAAGGAGAACTAAATGTTGTCTATGAAGCCACTTGGAAAAACTGAAAATCTTCACAGCTGAAAAAGCTTTTTTAAAAACCTCAACTTCTTCGCAAACTGATTCAGTCGATGAAATGAATTGATTAACTTCAAAACTTCTCAAACAACTTGCTTGAAAAACGAAAACTTTTACAAACCGATTTGAACTGTAACATGAATTGATCACCATCAAAACTTCAATGCTCAAAAAGCTTGCTTAAAAACACAAAGTTGTCTCGAACCACTTCAGTCTAGAAAATGGAGTGAAATCTATGCAAATTTTAAAGATCAAACAGCTTGCTTAAAAAAACTGATTATTTGGCAAATCGCTTCAGCCCAGGAAGTGAATTCAAATTGGTCATAAATTTAAAGCTCAAATAGCTTTCTTAAAAAACTAAAGTTATTTGGGCGAAATGATTCAGTATATAAGAAATTTGATTTTTCTCAATTTTTTTAAAGCTTGCGTATTTTGCGTGAAAAAAAAATCGAGAATCAATTTCGTCTATAAAGCCACTTGGAAAAACTGAAAATCTTCACAGCTGAAATAGCTTGTTCAAAAACCTCAATTTTTTCGCAAACTGATTCAGTCAATGAAATGAATTGGTTAACTTCAAAACTTCATAGCTCAATAAGCTTGCTTTTAAAACTAAGTTTTTTACAAATCGATTCAAACTATGAAATGAAATGATCAATTTCAATCTTTATGAAACTTAAGCAAAATTTTAGCATGAAAAAAAAGGAGAACTAAATGTTGTCTATGAAGCCACTTGGAAAAACTGAAAATCTTCACAGCTGAATTAGCTTGTTCAAAAACCTCAATTTTTTCGCAAACTGATTCAGTCGATGAAATGAGTTGGTTAACTTCAAAACTTGATAGCTCAATAAGCTTGCTTTTAAAACTAAGTTTTTTACAAATCGATTCAAACTATGAAATGAAATGATCAATTTCAATCTTTAGTGAAGCTTTAGCCAAACTTTAGCATGAAAAAAAAAGGAGAACTAAATGTTGTCTATGAAGCCACTTGGAAAAACTGAAAATCTTCACAGCTGAAAAAGCTTTTTTAAAAACCTCAACTTCTTCGCAAACTGATTCAGTCGATGAAATGAATTGATTAACTTCAAAACTTCTCAAACAACTTGCTTGAAAAACGAAAACTTTTACAAACCGATTTGAACTGTAAAATGAATTGATCACCATCAAAACTTCAATGCTCAAAAAGCTTGCTTAAAAACACAAAGTTGTCTCGAACCACTTCAGTCTAGAAAATGAAGTGAAATCTATGCAAATTTTAAAGATCAAACAGCTTGCTTAAAAAAACTGATTATTTGGCGAATCGCTTCAGCCTAGGAAGTGAATTCAAATTGGTCATAATTTTGAAGCTCGAATAGCTTTCTTAAAAAACTAAAGTTTTTTGCGAAATGATTCAGTATATAAGAAATTTGTTTTTTCTGAGTTTTTTTAAAGCTTGCGTAGTTAACTTGAAAAAAAATCGATAATCAATTTCATCTATGAAGCCACTTGGAAAAACTTAAAATCTTCACAGCTGAAATAGCTTGTTCAAAAACCTCAATTTTTTCGCAAACTGATTCAGTCGATGAAATGAATTGGTTAACTTCAAAACTTCATAGCTCAATAAGCTTGCTTTTAAAATTAAGTTTTTTACAAATCGATTCAAACTATGAAATGAATTGATCAATTTCAATCTTTAGTGAAACTTTAGCAAAACTTTAGCATGAAAAAAAAGGAGAACTAAATGTTGTCTATGAAGCCACTTGGAAAAACTGAAAATCTTCACAGCTGAAATAGCTTGTTCAAAAACCTCAATTTTTTCGCAAACTGATTCAGTCGATGAAATGAATTGGTTAACTTCAAAACTTCATAGCTCAATAAGCTTGCTTTTAAAACTAAGTTTTTTACAAATCGATTCAAACTATGAAATGAATTGATCAATTTCAATCTTTAGCGAAACTTTAGCAAAACTTTAGCATGAAAAAAAGGAACACTAAATGTTGTCTATGAAGCCACTTGGAAAAATTGAAAATCTTCAGAGCTGAAAAAACTTTTTTAAAAACCTCAGTTCTTCGCAAACTGATTCAGTCGATGAAATGAATTGATTAACTTCAAAACTTCTCAAACAACTTGCTTGAAAAACTAAAACTTTTACAAACCGATTGGAACTATGAAATGAATTGATCACCATCAAAACTTCAATGCTCAAAAAGCTTGCTTAAAAACACAAAGTTTTCTCGAACCACTTCAGTCTAGAAAATGAAGTGAAATCTATGAAAATTTCAAAGATCAAATAGCTTGCTTAAAAAAACTGATTATTTGGCGAATCGCTTCAGCCCAGGAAGTGAATTCAAATTGGTCATAAATTTAAAGCTCAAATAGTTTTCTTAAAAAACTAAAATTTTTTTGCGAAATGATTCAGTATATAAGAAATTTGATTTTTCTCAATTTTTTAAAGCTTGGGTAGTTTGCGTGAAAAAAAACGAGAATCAATTTCGTCTATGAAGCCACTTGGAAAAACTGAAAATCTTTACAGCTGAAGTAGCTTGTTCAAAAATCTCAATTTTTTCGCAAACTGATTCAGTCGATGAAATGAATTGGTTAACTTCAAAACTTCATAGCTCAATAAGCTTGCTTTTAAAACTAAGTTTTTTACAAATCGATTCAAACTATGAAATGAATTGATCCATTTCAATCTTTAGTGAAACTTTAGCAAAACTTTAGCATGACAAAAAAGGAGAACTAAATGTTGTCTATGAAGCCACTTGGAAAAACTGAAAATCTTCACAGCTGAAATAGCTTGTTCAAAAATCTCAATTTTTTCGCAAACTGATTCAGTCGATGAAATGAATTGGTTAACTTCAAAACTTCATAGCTCAATAAGCTTGCTTTTAAAACTAAGTTTTTTACAAATCGATTCAAACTATGAAATGAATTGATCAATTTCAATCTTTAGTGAAACTTTAGCAAAACTTTAGCATGACAAAAAAGGAGAACTAAATGTTGTCTATGAAGCCACTTGGAAAAACTGAAAATCTTCACAGCTGAAATAGCTTGTTCAAAAATCTCAATTTTTTCGCAAACTGATTCAGTCGATGAAATGAATTGGTTAACTTCAAAACTTCCTAGCTCAAAAAGCTTGCTTTTAAAACTAAGTTTTTTACAAATCGATTCAAACTAAATATGAATTGACCAATTTCAATCCTTAGCGAAACTTTAGCAAAACTTTAGCATGAAAAAGAAGGAGAACTAAATGTTGTCTATGAAGCCACTTGGAAAAACTGAAAATCTTCACAGCTGAAATAGCTTGTTCAAAAACCTCAACTTTTTCGCAAACTGATTCAGTCGATGAAATGAATTGGTTAACTTCAAAACTTCATCGCTCAATAAGCTTGCTTTTAAAACTAAGTTTTTTACAAATCGATTCAAACTATGAAATGAATTGATCAATTTCAATCTTTAGTGAAACTTTAGCAAAACTTTAGCATGACAAAAAAGGAGAACTAAATGTTGTCTATGAAGCCACTTGGAAAAACTGAAAATCTTCACAGCTGAAATAGCTTGTTCAAAAACCTCAATTTTTTTGCAAACTAATTCAGTCGATGAAATGAATTGGTTAACTTCAAAACTTCATCGCTCAATAAGCTTGCTTTTAAAACTAAGTTTTTTACAAATCGATTCAAACTATGAAATGAATTGATCAATTTCAATCTTTAGTGAAACTTTAGCAAAACTTTAGCATGACAAAAAAGGAGAACTAAATTTCGTCTATGAAGCCACTTGGAAAAACTGAAAATCTTCACAGCTGAAAAAGCTTTTTTAAAAACCTCAACTTCTTCGCAAACTGATTCAGTCGATGAAATGAATTGATTAACTTCAAAACTTCTCAAACAACTTGCTTGAAAAACGAAAACTTTTACAAACCGATTTGAACTATGAAATGAATTGATCACCATTAAAACTTCAATGCTCAAATGGATTGCTCGAAAAACTCAAATTTTTTGCAAACTGATCCAGTCTATGAAATGAATTGAATAATTTCAACACTTCAGAGCTGAAATGGCTTGTTTGAAAAACTCAATTTTCTCGCAAACTGATCGAGTCTTGGATTGTTGGTTTGAATTGAAATACTTCAAAGTTTTATAAATCAAATAGCTTGCTCAAAAAAATTCAGACTGTTTAAGGTTTGATTCAACCTATAACTAAATTTGAATTATTTCAGATTTCTCGAAGCTCGCCTAGCTTGTTTTAAAATAGAAAATTTCGGAAATCAATTTTGTCCATAAAACCAATTAGAATGACTCATAGCTCGTATAGCTTGCTGATGAAACTCTAATTGTTAGCGAACTGATGCAGTATATGAAAAAATTTGAAATATTACAAATTTCCAAAGCTCAAAAAGCTTGCTTAAAAGAACGCAAAATATTCGCGAACTAATTCAGTCTAGAAAAAGAAGTGAAGAACTTGAAAGTTTCATAGATCGAATAGCTTGCTTAAAAATTTATTGTTTGGCGAACCGTTTCAATCTGGGAAGTGATTTGGAATAATTAAAAAATTCAAAGCTGGAATAGCTTGCTTAAAATACTAAAAAATTTTGCGAGCCGACTTAGTACAAAAGATTTTTTTTTTCAATTTTTAAACATTGAGTAGCTTGCATGAAAAAAAATTTGGGAACAAATTTCAACCATGAAACAACTTGGAAAATTGAAAAGCTTCACAGCTGAAACAGCTTGTTTGAAAACCTTAATTTTTCGCAAAATGATTCATTCTATGAAATGTATTGTTTAACTTGAAAATTTCAAAGCACAAAAAAATTTGCTTGGAAAACTCAAATTTTTCTCAAGCTGACCCAGTCTATGAAATTAATTGAATTACTTCAAAATTTCATTTATCAAATGAATTGCTTAAAAAACTCAAACTGTTGAAGACTCGATTCAGTCTAAATGCAAACTTGATTTTTTTTTTTTAAAGTTTCGAAGCTCGCATAGCTTGTTCAATAATTTTTAAACTTTCCGAAACTGATTTCGTCTATGAAACCATTTGGAATGTTTCATACTTTGAATTGCTTGCAGAAAAAACTCAAACTTAAGCAAAGCGATGCAGTATATGGAAGGAATTAAAATCTTTCAATGCCCCAAAGCTCAAAATGGTTGCTGAAAAGACTCAAAGTTTTCTCGAACCGAATCAGTCTAGAAAATGAAGTGGAACAATTGAAAATTTCATAGATCAAACAGCTTGCTTGAAAAACGAAATTTTTTACAAACCAATTTGAACTATGAAATGAATTGATCACCATCAAAACTTGCTCAAATAGATTGCTTGAAAACTTGCTCAAATGCTCAAATAGATTGCTTGAAAAACTCAATTTTCTCGCAAACTGATCCAGTCTTGGATTGTTGGATTGAATTATAATACTTCAAAGTTTTTTAGATCAAATCGGTTGCTCAAAAAAATTCAGACTGTTCAAGGTTTGATTCAACCTATAACTAAAGATGAATTATTTCAGATTTCTCGAAGCTCGCCTAGCTTGTTTTAAAATAGAAAATTTCGGAAATCAATTTTGTCCATAAAACCAATTAGAATGATTCATAGCTCGTATAGCTTGCTGATGAAACTCTAATTGTTAGCGAACCGATGCAGTATATGAAACAATTTAAAATATTTCAAATTTCCAAAGCTCAAAAAGCTTGCTTAAAAGAACGCAAAATGTTCGCGATTTAATTCAGTCTAGAAAATGAAGTGAAGAACTTGAAAGTTTCATAGATCGAATAGCTTGCTTGAAAAACTGATTGTTTGGCAAACCGTTTCGATCTGGGAAGTGATTTGGAATAATTAAAAATTTCAAAGCTGGAATAGCTTGCTTAAAATACTAAAAAATTTTGCGAGCCGATTTATTACAAATAATTTTTTTTTCAATTTTTAAAAATTGAGTAGCTTGCATGAAAAAAAAATTGGGAACAAATTTTGTCTATGAAACAACTTGGAAAATTGAAAAGCTTCACAGCTGAAACAGCTAGTTTGAGAACCTAAATTTTTCGCAAACTGATTCAGTCTATGAAATGTATTGTTTAACTTCAAAATTTCAAAGCTCAAAAAATTTGCTTGGAAAACTCAAATTTTTCTCAAGCTGACCCAGTCTATGAAATGAATTGAATTACTTCAAAATTTCATTTATCAAATAACTTGCTTAAAAAACTCAAACTGTTGAAGATTCGATTCAGTCTAAAAGCAAACTTGATTTTTTTTTAAAAGTTTCGAAGCTCGCATAGCTTGTTCAATAATTTTTAAACTTTCTGAAACTGATTTCGTCTATGAAACCATTTGGAATGTTTCATACTTTGAATTGCTTGCAGAAAAAACTCAAACTTAAGCAAAGCGATGCAGTATATGGAAAGAATTAAAATCTTTCAATGCCCCAAAGCTCAAAATGGTTGCTGAAAAAAATCAAAGTTTTCTCGAATCGAATCAGTCTAGAAAATGAAGTGGAACAATTGAAAATTCCATAGATCAAACAGCTTGCTTGAAAAACTGATTATTTGGCAAACCGTTTCAGTCTAGGAAGATTGTCTTTAAACAAAATTGAATTTTTTCAAAATTCTCTAAGCTCGCATAGCTTGTTTAGAAATTTTACTTTTCGGAAATTGATTTCGTCTATAAAACCTTTTGATATGTTTTATAGCTCGCATAGCTTGCAGGAAAAACTCAAACTTTTAGCGAACCGATGCAGTATATGAAACGAATTGAAATATTTCAAGTATCCAACGCTCAACAAGCTTGCTTAAAAACGCAAAGTGTTCGCGAACTAATTCAGTCTAGAAAATGATTGAAGAACTTGAAAGTTTCATAGATCAAATAGCTTGCTTAAAAAATTGATTTTTTGGCGAACCGTTTCAGTCTAGAAAGTGAACTGAAATAATTCAAAATTTCAAAGCTGGACTAGCTTGTTTAAAAATTTTTTAAAAAATTTTCGCGAGCCGATTTATTTTAAAAGAAAAATTGATTTTTTTCATTTCTTAAACCATTTGTAGCTTGCATGAAAAAAAAATTGGGAAAAAATTTCGTCTATGAAACAACTTGGAAAACTCAAAAACTTCACTAACAACTTTTTCGCTCACGATTCAGTCTATGAAATGAACTGGTCCACTTCAAAACTTCAAAACTCAAACAGCTTGCTTTCTCAAACTGATCCAGTCTACGAAATGATTGGAATTTTTTCAAAGCTTCATATATCAAATAGCTTGCTTAAAAAATCAGACTGTTGAAGATTTGATTCCGTCTATAAACAAATTTGAATTATTTCAAAATTTTTGAAGCTCGTTTAGATTGTTTAGGAATTTAAAACTTTTCCGTACTGATTTCGTCTAAGAAGCCATTTGGAATGCTTCATAGTTTAAATTGCTAGCAGAAAAATTTCAGAATTTTAGCAAACCAATGCAATATAAGAAACGAAATGAAATCTTTCAGTTTTCCAAACCTCAAAATGCTTGCCTAATAAACGCAAAGTATTCTCGAACCGATTCAGTCTAGGAAATGAAGTGAAGTTTTTGAAAATTTCATAGATCAAAAAACCGATTATTTGGCGAGCCGTTACAGTCAGGAACTGAACTGAAATAGTTCATACTTTCAAAGCTCGAATTGCTTGTTTAAAAAACTAAAGTTTTTCGCGAACTGATTCAGTACAAAAGAAAATTGATTTTTCCCAATTTTTTTAAAGCTTGCGTAGTTTGCGTGAAAAAAAAATCGAGAATCAATTTCATCTATAAAGCCACTTGGAAAAACTGAAAATCTTCACAGCTGAAACAGCTTGTTCAAAAACCTCAACTTTTTCGCAAACTGATTCAGTCGTTGAAATGAATTGATTAACGTCAAAACTTCAAAGCTCAAATAGCTTACTCGAAAAACTCAATTTTTCACAAACCGATTCAAACTATGACAAGAATTGATCAACTTCAAAACGTCAAAACTCAAATAGCTTGCTTGAAAAACTCAAACTTTCACAAACCGATTCAAACTATGAAAAGAATCGATTAACTTCAAAACTTCAAAGCTCAAATAGCTTGCTTGAAAAACTCAAATTTTCACAAACCGATTCAAACTATGACATGAATTGATCAACTTCAAAACTTCAAAACTCAAATAGCTTGCTTGAAAAACTCAAATTTTCACAAGCCGATGCAGTATATGAAACGAATTGAAATATTTCAAATTTCCAACGCTCAAAAAGCTTGCTTAAAAAACGCCAAGTTTTTCCGAACTAAATCAGTCTAAAAAAATGAAGTGAAGAGTTTCTGAGTTTCATAGATCAATAAGTTTAGTTTAAAAATTGATTTTTTGGCGAACCGTTTCAGTCTAGAAAGTGAACTGAAATAATTCATAATTTCAAAGCTGGACTAGCTTGCTTGAAAAATTGTTTAAAAAACTTCGCGAGCCAATTTAGTATATAAGAAAAATTGATTTTTCTCTTTTTTTCAAATCATTAGTAGCTCGCATGAAAAAAAATTGTGAACCAATTTCGTCTATGAAACAACTTGGAAATTTGAGAAACTTCACTAACAACTTTTTCGCTCACGATTCAGTCTATGAAATGAACTGGTCCACTTCAAAACTTCAAAGCTCAATTAGCTTGCTTTCTCAAACTGATCCAGTCTACGAAATGAATTGAGTTTTTTCAAAGCTTCATATATCAAATAGCTTGCTTAAAAAAATCAGACTGTTGAAGATTTGATTCCGTCTATAAACAAACTTGAATTATTTCAAAATTTTTGAAGCTCGTATAGTTTGCTTAGGATTTTAAAGTTTTTCCGTTCTGATTTCGTCTAAGAAACCATTTGGAATGTTTCATAGTTTGAATTGCTAGCAGAAAAACTTCAAAATTTTAGCGAACCGATTCAATATATGAAACGAAATGAAATCTTTCAGTTTTCCAAACCTCAAAATGCTTGCCTAATAAACGCAAAGTATTCTCAAATCGATTCAGTCTAGAAAATAAAGCGAAGTACTTGAAAATTTCATAGATCAATAGACCGATCATTTGGCGAGCTGTTTCAGTCAGGGACTGAACTGAAATAGTTCATACTTTCAAAGCTCAAATTGCTTGTTTAAAAAACTAAAATTTTTCGCGAACTGATTTATTTTAAGAGAAAAATTGATTTTTTTCATTTCTTAAACCATTTGTAGCTTGCATGAAAAAAAAATTGGGAAAAAATTTCGTCTATGAAACAACTTGGAAAACTCAAAAACTTCACTAACAACTTTTTCGCTCACGATTCAGTCTATGAAATGAACTGGTCCACTTCAAAACTTCAAAACTCAAACAGCTTGCTTTCTCAAACTGATCCAGTCTACGAAATGATTGGAATTTTTTCAAAGCTTCATATATCAAATAGCTTGCTTAAAAAATCAGACTGTTGAAAAATTGATTCCGTCTATAAACAAACTTGAATTATTTCAAAATTTTTGAAGCTCGTATAGATTATTTAGGAATTTAAAATTTTTCGTTCTGATTTCGTCTAAGAAACCATTTGGAATGTTTCATAGTTTGAATTGCCAGCAGAAAAATTTCAAAATTTTAGCGAACCGATTCAATATATGAAACGAAATGAAACCTTTCAGTTTTCCAAACCTCAAAATGCTTGCCTAATAAACGCAAAGTATTCTCAAATCGATTCAGTCTAGAAAATGAAGCGAAGTACTTGAAAATTTCACAGATCAATAAACCGATCATTTGGCGAGCTGTTTCAGTCAGGCACTGAACTGAAATAATTCATACTTTCAAGGCTCGAATTGCTTGTTTAAAAAACTAAAATTTTTCGCGAACTGATTCAGTACACAAGAAAATTAAATTTTCTCAGTTTTTCAAAGCTTGAGTCGCTTGCAAGAAAAAAAACTGGGAGCCAATTTCGCTATGAAGCAATCTGGAAATTTGAGAAACTTCACTAACAACTTTTTCGCTCACGATTCAGTCTATGAAATGAACTGGTCCACTTCAAAACTTCAAAGCTCAATTAGCTTGCTTTCTCAAACTGATCCAGTCTACGAAATGAATTGAGTTTTTTCAAAGCTTCATATATCAAATAGCTTGCTTAAAAAAATCAGACTGTTGAAGATTTGATTCCGTCTATAAACAAACTTGAATTATTTCAAAATTTTTGAAGCTCGTATAGTTTGCTTAGGATTTTAAAGTTTTTCCGTTCTGATTTCGTCTAAGAAACCATTTGGAATGTTTCATAGTTTGAATTGCTAGCAGAAAAACTTCAAAATTTTAGCGAACCGATTCAATATATGAAACGAAATGAAATCTTTCAGTTTTCCAAACCTCAAAATGCTTGCCTAATAAACGCAAAGTATTCTCAAATCGATTCAGTCTAGAAAATAAAGCGAAGTACTTGAAAATTTCATAGATCAATAGACCGATCATTTGGCGAGCTGTTTCAGTCAGGGACTGAACTGAAATAGTTCATACTTTCAAAGCTCAAATTGCTTGTTTAAAAAACTAAAATTTTTCGCGAACTGATTCAGTACATAAGAAAATTGATTTTTCTCAATTTTTGTAAAGCTTGCGTAGTTTGCGTAGTTTGCGTGAAAAAAATTGAGAATCAATTTCATCTATAAAACCACTTGGAAAAATTGAAAATCTTCACAGCTGAAAAAGCTTTTTTAAAAACCTCAGTTCTTCGCAAACTGATTCAGTCGATGAAATGAATTGATTAACTTCAAAACTTCTCAAACAACTTGCTTGAAAAACGAAAACTTTTACAGACCGATTTGAACTATGAAATGAATTGATCACCATCAAAACTTCAATGCTCAAATAGTTTGCTTTAAAAACTCAATTTTTTCGCAAACTGATCCAGTCTATGAAAAGAATTGACTAATTTAAAAAATTCAGAGCTGAAATGGCTTGTTTGAAAAACTCAATTTTCTCGCAAACTGATCAAGTCTTGGATTGTTGGATTGAATTGAAATACTTCAAAGTTTTATAAATCAAATAGCATGCTCAAAAAAATTCAGACTGTTTAAGGTTTGATTCAACCTATAACTAAAGTTGAATTATTTCAAATTTCTCGAAGCTCGCCTGGCTTGTTTTAAAATTGAAATTTTCGGAAACCAATTTTGTCCCTAAAACCAATTAGAATGATTCATAGCTCGTATAGCTTGCTGATGAAAATCAAACTGTTAGCGAACCGATGCAGTATATGAAACGATTTGAAATATTTCAAATTTACAAAGCTCAAAAAGCTTGCTTAAAAGAACGCAAAATGTTCGCGAACTAATTCAGTCTAGAAAATGAAGTGAAGAACTTGAAAGTTTCATAGATCGAATAGCTTGCTTAAAAAACAGATTGTTTGGCAAACTGTTTCAATCTGGAAAATGATTTGGAATAATTAAAATTTTCAAAGCTGGAATTGCTTGCTTAAAATACTAAAATACTAAAAAATTTTGCGAGCCGATTTAGTACAAAAGAATTTTTTTTTCAATATTTGAACATTGAGTAGCTTGCATGAAAAAAAATTCGGGAACAAATTTCGACCATGAAACAACTTGGAAAACTGAAAAGTTTCACAGCTGAAACAGCTTGTTTGAAAACCTTAATTTTTTGCGAACTGATTCAGTCTATGAAATGTATTGTTTAACTTCAAAATTTCAAAGCTCAAAAAATTTGCTCAGGGAACTCAAATTTTTCTCAAGCTGACCCAGTCTATGAAATGAATTGAATTACTTCAAAGTTTCATTTATCGAATAACTTGCTGAAAAAATTCAAACTGTTGAAGATTCGATTCAGTCTAAAAGCAAACTTGATTTTTTTTTCAAAAGTTTCGAAGCTCCCATAGCTTGCTCAAGAATTTAAAATTTTTCCGAAACTGATTTCGTCTACGAAACCATTTGGAATGTTTCATACTTTGAATTGCTTGCAGAAAAAACTCAAATTTTAGCAAAGCGATGCAGTATATGGAAGGAATTGAAATCTCTCAATGCCCCAAAGCTCAAAATGGTTGCTGAAAGTTTTCTCGAACCGAATCAGTCTAGAAAATGAAGTGAAACAATTGAAAAATTCATAGATCAAACAGCTTGCTTGAAAAACTGATTATTTGGCAAACCGTTTCAGTCTAGGAAGATTGTCTTTAAACAAAATTGAATTATTTCAAAATTCTCTAAGCTCGCATAGCTTGTTTAAAAATTTTACTTTTCGGAAACTGATTTCGTCTATAAAACAATTTGAAATGTTTTATAGCTCGCATAGCTTGCAGAAAAAACTCAAACTTTTAGCGAAACGATGCAGTATATGAAACGAATTGAAATATTTCAAGTATCCAAGGCTCAACAAGATTGCTTAAAAACGCAAAGTGTTCGCGAACTAATTCAGTCTAGAAAATTGAGCGAAGAACTTGAAAGTTTCATAGATCAAATAGCTTGCTTAAAAAATTGATTGTTTCGCGAACCATTTCAGTCTAGAAAGTGAATTGATATAGTTCATAACTTCAAAGCTCAAACTGCTTGTTTAAAAAACTAAAATTTTTTGCGAACCAATTCAGAATATTAATAAATTGATTTTACTCAATATAAGAAAATTGATTTTTCTTGAGTAGCTTGCATACAAAAAATAGGGAACCAATTTTGTTTATGGAGCAACTTGGAAAAATTTAAAATCTTCACATCTGAAACGGCTTGTTAAAAAACCTCAACTTTTTCGCAAACCGATTCAGTCGATGAAATGAATTGATTACTTTCAAAACTTCATAGCTTATTAAGCTTGCTCGAAAAAACTCAAATTTTCAGACACCGATTCAAACAATAAATCATCATTTTCGAAACTCCAAAGCTCAATTATCTTGCATGAAAAACTCAATTTTCTCGCAAACTGATCCATTCTATGATTAAATTCGAAAAACTTCGAAGTTTCATATATCAAATAGCTTGCTAAAAAATTCAGACTGTTTAAGATTTGAATCAGTCTATAAACAAACCTAATTTATTTTAAAATTCTCGCAGCTCACATAGCTTGTTTAAAAATTTAACTCTTTGGAAGCTGATTTTGTTTATAAAATCTTTTGGAATGTTTCGTAACTCGTATAGCTTGCAGATAAAACTCAAATTTTTAGTGAACCGATGCAGTATATGAAACGAATTGAAAGATTTCAAATTTCCAACGCTCAAAAGGCTGGCTTAAAAAAACGCCAAGTGTTTGCGAACTAAATCAGTCTAAAAAATTGAAGTGAAGAAATTCTGAGTTTCATAGATCAAATAGTTTATTTTAAAAATTGATTTTTTGGCGAACCATTTCAGTCTAAAAAGTGAACTGAAAAAATTCATAGTTTCAAAGCTGGACTAGCTTGCTTGAAAAATTTTTTGAAAAACTTCGCGAGCCGATTTAGTTTTTAAGAAAAATTGATTTTTCTCATTTTTAAATCATTAGTAGCTCGCATGAAAAAAATCGTGAACCAATTTCGTCTATGAAACAGCTTGGAAAATTGGAAAACTTCACTAAGAAATTTTTCGCTGACGATTCAGTCTATGAAATGAACTGGTCCACTTCAAAACTTCAAAGCTCAATTAGCTTGCTTTCTCAAACTGATCCAGTCTACGAAATGTATTGAGTTTTTTCAAAGCTTCATATATCAAATAGCTGGCTTAAAAAAATCAGACTGTTGAAGATTTGATTCCGTCTATAAACAAGCTTGAATTATTTCAAAATTTTTGAAGCTCGTATAGATTGTTTAGGAATTTAAAGTTTTTCCGTTCTGATTTAGTCTAAGAAACCATATGGAATGTTTCATAGTTTGAATTGCTAGCAGAAAAATTTCAAAATTTTAGCGAACCGATTCAATATATGAAACGAAATGAAATCTTTCAGTTTTCCAAACCTCAAAATGCTTGCCTAATAAACGCAAAGTATTCTCAAATCGATTCAGTCTAGAAAATGAAGCGAAGTACTTGAAAATTTCATAGATCAATAAACCGATCATTTGGCGAGCTGTCTCAGTCAGGAACTGAACTGAAATAGTTCATACTTTCAAAGCTCGAAGTGCTTGTTTAAAAAACTGAAGTTTTTCGCGAGCTGATTCAGTACACAAGAAAATTAATTTTTCTCAATTTTTCAAAGCTTGAGTCGCTTGCAAGAAAAAAAACTGGGAGCCAATTTCGCTATGAAGCAATCTGGAAAAATTAAAAGTCTACACAGCTCAAAAAACTCAACCTTTTTGCAGTCTGATTCAAACTATGACAAGAATTGATCAACTTCAAAACGTCAAAACTCAAATAGCTTGCTTGAAAAACTCAAATTTTCACAAACCGATTCAAACTATGAAATGAATTGATCATCTCCAAAACTCCAAAGCTCAGGCAGCTTGCTTGAAAAACTCATATTTCTCGCCGACTGATCCATTCTATGATTTGAATTGAAATACTTCAAAGTTTTCTATATCATTTAGCTTGCTTAAAAAAATTCAGACTGTTTAAGAGTTGAATATGTCTAAATATAAACTTGAGTTACTTAAACTCGCATAACTTAATTAAAAGTTTAACTATTCGGAAACTGATTTTGTCTATAAAATTTTTTGGAAGGATTCACAGCTTTTAAAGCTTGCAAAAAAACTAAAACTTTTAGCTTAACGATGCAGTATATGAAACGAATTGAAATATTTCAGATTTCCAAAGCTTGAAAAGCTTGCTTAGAGAAACGCAGAGTGTTCGCGAACTAATTCAATCAAGAAAATGAAGTGAAGAACTTAAAAGTTTCATAGATCAAATAGCTTGCTTAAAAAACTGATTGTTTGGCGAACCGTTTGAGTCTAAGAAGTGAATTGAAATAATTCAAATTTTAAAAGCTGGAATAGCTTGCTTAACTTTTTTTCAAACCGATTCAGTCCATGAAATGAATTGATAAACTTCAAAAGATCAAAACTCAAATAGCTTGCTGGCAAAACTAGATTTTTTCTTAATCTGATCCAGTCTATGGAATGAATTGAATTACTTCAAAGATTCTTATATCAAATAGCTTACTTAGGAAAGTTCAGTTTGATGAAGAATTGATTCAGTCTATAAACAAAAAATCGAGGAACAATTCAGTCAAGAAAGTGAAGTGAAATACTTGAAAGTTTCATAGACAAAAAGCTTGCCTAAAAAACTGATTAATTGCGAACCATTTTAGTCTAGGAAGTGAAATGAAATATTTAAAAACTAAGGTTTTTGCAAATCATAAAGATTTATGAGCCAAAAAGATCTATTTCAATTTTTTCAGGCTCAAATGGCTCGCTTAAAAAACTCTAAATTAAAAAAACATGATGCGGTATACTAATACACTTGCTTGCAATACTTCAATTTTTAAAACTCAAAAGCCTGCTTTAAAAATCAAACATTTTCAGGAAACGACTTCGTCTATGAAACAACTTGGAAAACTGAAAATCTTCACAGCTGAAATAGCTTGTTTAAAAACCTCACTTTTTTGCAAACTGTTTCAATCTATGAATTGAGTTTTTGAACTTCAAAACATTAAAGCTCAAATAACTTGCTTTAACCGATTCAGTCTATGCGCAAACCGATTCAGTCTATGAAATGAATTGAGTAACTTCAAATTTTTAAAGACAAATAGTTTGCTTGAAAAACTCAATTTTTTTGCAAACCGATTCAATCTATGAAAAGAATTGAATTAGTTGAAAGTTTCTTTAATCAAGTAGCTTCTTTGAAAGACTACTTGAATCAGTCTATAAATAAATTCGAAATCTTTCAAGTTTGAAGCTCGAACAGCTTGTTTGAAATTGTAAAATTTTTCGGGATCCGATTTCGTTCTAAGCAGTTGGAATCATTCAGAGTTTCTTAGCTTGAATAGATTGCAGAAAGAAAATCAAACTTTCAGCGAACCGATGCAGTATATAAAACGAATTGAAAAGTTTCAAGTTTTCGAGGCTCAAAAAGTTGCTTCAAAAAACTTAAAGCCCTAAAGAACTGACCCAGTGAACTATTACACTTGCAATGTTGCAAATTCTCAAAGCTCGAATAGCTAACTTAAAAAAAAAATAAAGTTTTTAGGGAATCAACTTTGTCTATGAAACCAATTGGAGTGTTCCAAAGATTAAAAGCTCAAACTGCTTGCAAAAAAATCATTTTTTAAAGAATTGATTCAGTCTTTTGATACACTTGAAACTTTCAAATTTGTGTAGCTCAATTAGTTTGCTTAAGAAACTAAGATTTTTGCAAATTTACTCAATTTATGAGCCAAAACGATCTATTTCAATTTTTCAAGGCTCAAATGGCTCGCTTAAAAACTCTAAATTAAAAAAAAACTGATGCGGTATACTAATACACTTGCTTGCAATACTTCAATTCCCAAAACTCAAACACCTGCTTCAAAAATTAAAAGATTTCAGGAAACGACTTCGTCTATGAAACAACTTGGACTAATTCAAGGATTCATTGGTCAAAGTTCTTTTAAAAAACTCGAAATTTTTAAGAAAAGACTCAGTCTTATTATACGCTTGAAACTCTTCAACTTTTTATAGCTCAATTAGTTTGCTTCAGAAACTGAAATTTTCGCAAATTGATTTAATTTATGAAATGAAAAGAAATATTTCAGTTTTTCAAAGTTCAAATAGCTTGCTTGATAAACTCTAAATTTTCAAAAAACCTGATGCGGTGTACTTATTTACTTGCTTGCAATATTTCAAGTTTTAAAGCTTTATAACCTGTTTAAAAAATTAAAATTTTTCAGGAAACGATTTTGTCTATAAAACAACTTTCACGATTTCAAGGATTCATAGCTCAAAGTTCTTGCAAAATAATCAAGTTTGTAAGACCTGGTTCTTTCCTTTGTATATAGCTCAATTATAATTGCTTAAAAAACAAGAAATTTTGCAAATCGATTAAGTTTGAGAACTAAACAGAAATTTTTCAGTTTTGCAAAACTCAAGTAGCTGATTTAAAAATTAAAAATATTTTGCAAACCGGTTTTCTTTATGAAACGACTGGAAATGACCTAATTAGTTTGCTGAAAATTTCAAAATTTTCAAAAAACGATTCGATCTATTAGAAAACTTGAAATATTTCAAACTTTAGAGCTTGAAGAACTTGCAGAAAAAACTCAATTTTTCATTAAACCGATGCAGTATAAGAATTGAAGTATTTCAAAAAACCAAAGCTCAAAAATCTTGCTTAAAAACCAAAGTAATCGTGAAACTAATCGTTCTAGAAAATGAAGTGAAACACTTCAAAGTTTCATAGATCAAATCCTTGCTAAACAAACTGATTACTTGGCGAATCGTTTCAGTCTAGGAAGTGAATTAAAATAATTCAAAATTTCAAAGCTCGAAAAAAAATGAATCTTTTCGGAAACGATTTGGTCTGTAAATCAACTTGAGCTGTGAAACTTTGATTAAAAAAGTCTATAAAAAACTTGAAATGTCTTAAGGTTCCTTAGCTCAAATAGCTTGCCTAAAATGTTTTACATTTCCCAAACTGGTTCTGTCGATCAAAAAACCTGAAACAACTCAAAGTTTCAAAGCTCGAATAGCTTGCAAAAAAACACGAACTTTTCGCGAACCGATACCGTCCAATAAAATAACTTGAAATCTCTTGAAGTTCCTCAGCTCAAACAGCTTGCTTAAAAATCTTCACATTTCCCAAACTGATTCGGTCAGTCAAATAACTTGAAAATTCTCGAAGTTTAACAGCTCGGATAGCTTGCTTGAGAAGCTCAAACTTTTTGCAAACCAATCCAATCTATGACACAACTGGAAATATTTTGATTTTTCATAGCTCGAAAAGCTTCTTCAAAAAAATCAAAGTTTTCGCGAACCGATCAGTATCCGAAACCACTTGAATTATCTCAAAATTTCAAAGCTTGAAAAACTGGCTCATCAAGCTTTTTGACTAGAATTCTGTCGATCAAATAAATTGAAATATCTCAAGGTTTTCTAGCTCGAATAGCTTGCATAGAAAACTCAAATTTTTGCGAACCGACAACGTCTTTAAAATAACTTGAAATGTCCTAAAATTCCTTAGTTCCTTAGCTTGCTTAAAAAACTTCACATTTCCCAAACTAATTCTGTATATCAATTAACTTGAAACATCTCAAAGTTTCGTAGCTCGAGTAGCTTGCATAGGAGACTCAAACTTTTGGCGAATCGATTCAATCTATGAAATAACTGAAAACAATTCGAGTTATCATAGCTCGAAAAGATTCTTCAGAAAACTCAATTTTTCCGCGAACCTATACCGTCTACAAAATAACTTAGATACTTTTAAATTTTCAAATACCGACTAGTTTGCTTTAGAAACAAAAACTTTTTGCAAACCAAATCTGACTATAAAATAACTTGAATTAGTTCGAGTTTCCATTGCTCAGGTAGCTTGCTCAAAAAGCTCAAATTTTTGCAAGCCAATTCCGTCTATGAAGTAACTTGGAAAACCTCAAAGTTCATTAGCTCGGATAGCTTGCTTGAGAAGCTCAAACTTTTTGCGAACCGATTCAATCTATGACACATCTGGAAATATTTTGACTTTTCACAGCTCGAAAATTTTTTTCAAAAAAATCAAAGTTTTCGCGAAACGATCAGTATCCGAAATCACTTGAATTATCTCAAAATTTCAAACCTTGAAAAACTGGTTCATAAAAACACAGTTTTGTGTTCGAAAGTCGGTTCATCATATGAATTAACTTGATAAATTTCAAGCTTTTAGAGCTTGATCAGCTTTCTTAAAAACCTAAGCTTTTTGACTAGAATTCTGTCGATCAAATAACTTGAAATATCTCAAGGTTTTGTAGCTCGAATAGCTTGCATAGAAAACTCAAACTTTTGGCGAATCAATTCAATCTATGAAATAACTGAAAATAATTCGAGTTATCATAGCTCGAAAAGATTCTTTAGAAAACTCGATTTTTTGCGAACCGATAACGTCTATAAAATAACTTGAAATGTCTTAAAGTTCCTTAGCTCAAATAGCTTGCTTAAAAAACTTCAAATTTCCCAAACTAATTCTGTCTATCAATTAACTTGAAACATCTCAAAGTTTCGTAGCTCGAATAGCTTGCATAGAAAACTCAAATTTTTGCGAACCGACAACGTCTTTAAAATAACTTGAAATGTCCTAAAATTCCTTAGCTCGAATAGCTTGCTTAAAAAACTTCACATTTCCCAAACTAAATCTGTCTATCAATTAACTTAAAACATCTCAAAGTTTCGTAATTCGAGTAGCTTGCATAGGAGACTCAAACTTTTTGCGAATCGTTTCAATCTATGAAACAACTGGATATAATTCGAGTTATCATAGCTCGAAAAGATTCTTCAGAAAACTCAATTTTTTCGCGAACCTTTACCGTCTACAAAATAACTTAGATACTTATAAATTTTCAAATATCGACTAGTTTGCTTTAGAAACAAAAGTTTTTCGCAAACCAAATCTGACTATGAAATAACTTGAAATAGTTCGAGTTTCCATTGCTCAGGTAGCTTGCTCAAAAAGCTCAAATTTTGCATTCCAATTCCGTCTGAAGTAACTTGGAAAACCTCAAAGTTCAATAGCTCGGATAGCTTGCATGGAAAACTCAAATTTTTGCGAACCGACAACGTCTTTAAAATAACTTGAAATGTCCTAAAATTCCTTAGCTCGAATAGCTTGCTTAAAAAACTTCATATTTCCCAAACTAATTCTGTATATCAATTAACTTGAAACATCTCAAAGTTTCGTAGCTCGAGTAGCTTGCATAGGAGACTCAAACTTTTGGCGAATCGATTCAATCTATGAAATAACTGAAAACAATTCGAGTTATCATAGCTCGAAAAGATTCTTCAGAAAACTCAATTTTTTCGCGAACCTTTACCGTCTACAAAATAACTTAGATACTTATAAATTTTCAAATATCGACTAGTTTGCTTTAGAAACAAAAGTTTTTCGCAAACCAAATCTGACTATGAAATAACTTGAAATAGTTCGAGTTTCCATTGCTCAGGTAGCTTGCTCAAAAAGCTCAAATTTTGCATTCCAATTCCGTCTGAAGTAACTTGGAAAACCTCAAAGTTCAATAGCTCGGATAGCTTGCATAGAAAACTCAAATTTTTGCGAACCGACAACGTCTTTAAAATAACTTGAAATGTCCTAAAATTCCTTAGCTCGAATAGCTTGCTTAAAAAACTTCACATTTCCCAAACTAATTCTGTATATCAATTAACTTGAAACATCTCAAAGTTTCGTAGCTCGAGTAGCTTGCATAGGAGACTCAAACTTTTGGCGAATCGATTCAATCTATGAAATAACTGAAAACAATTCGAGTTACCATAGCTCGAAAAGATTCTTCAGAAAACTCAATTTTTCCGCGAACCTATGCCGTCTACAAAATAACTTAGATACTTTTAAATTTTCAAATACCGACTAGTTTGCTTTAGAAACAAAAACTTTTTGCAAACCAAATCTGACTATAAAATAACTTGAATTAGTTCGAGTTTCCATTGCTCAGGTAGCTTGCTCAAAAAGCTCAAATTTTTGCAAGCCAATTCCGTCTATGAAGTAACTTGGAAAACCTCAAAGTTCATTAGCTCGGATAGCTTGCTTGAGAAGCTCAAACTTTTTGCGAACCGATTCAATCTATGAAACATCTGGAAATATTTTGACTTTTCACAGCTCGAAAATTTTTTTCAAAAAAATCAAAGTTTTCGCGAAACGATCAGTATCCGAAATCACTTGAATTATCTCAAAATTTCAAAGCTTGAAAAACTGGTTCATAAAAACACAGTTTTGTGTTCGAAAGTCGGTTCAGTATATGAATTAACTTGATAAATTTCAAGCTTTTAGAGCTTGATCAGCTTTCTTAAAAACCTAAGCTTTTTGACTAGAATTCTGTCGATCAAATAACTTGAAATATCTCAAGGTTTTGTAGCTCGAATAGCTTGCATAGAAAACTCAAACTTTTGGCGAATCGATTCAATCTATGAAATAACTGAAAATAATTCGAGTTATCATAGCTCGAAAAGATTCTTTAGAAAACTCAATTTTTTGCGAACCGATAACGTCTATAAAATAACTTGAAATGTCTTAAAGTTCCTTAGCTCAAATAGCTTGCTTAAAAAACTTCACATTTCCCAAACTAATTCTGTCTATCAATTAACTTGAAACATCTCAAAGTTTCGTAGCTCGAGTAGCTTGCATAGGAGACTCAAACTTTTGGCGAATCGATTCAATCTATGAAATAACTGAAAACAATTCGAGTTATCACAGCTCGAAAAGCTTCTTCAAAAAAATCAAAATTTTCGCGAACCGATCAGTATCCGAAATCCTTTGAACTATCTCAAAATTTCAAAGCTTGAAAAACTGGTTCATAAAAACACAATTTTGTATTCGAAAGTCGGTTCAGTATATAAATTAACTTGAAAATTTTCAATTTTTTAAAGCTTGATCAGCTTTCGTAAAAACCTAAGCTTTTTGACTAGAAATCTGTCGATCAATTAACTTTAAATATCTCAAAGTTTTGTAGCTCGAGTAGCTTGCATAGGAGACTCAAACTTTTGGCGAATCGATTCAATCTATGAAATAACTGAAAATAATTCGAGTTATCATAGCTCGAAAAGATTCTTCAGAAAACTCAATTTTTTCGCGAACCTATACCGTCTACGAAAATAACTTGATACTTTTAAATTTTCAAATAACGACTAGTTTGCTTTAGAAACAAAAACTTTTCGCAAACCAAATCTGACTATAAAATAACTTGAATTAGTTCGAGTTTCCATTGCTCAGGTAGCTTGCTCAAAAAGCTCAAATTTTTGCAAGCCAATTACGTCTATGAAGTAACTTGGAAAACCTCAAAGTTCAATAGCTCGGATAGCTTGCTTGAGAAGCTCAAACTTTTTGCGAACCGATTCAATCTATAACACATCTGGAAATATTTTGATTTTTCATAGCTCGAAAAATGTTTTCAAAAAAATCAAAGTTTTCGCGAACCGATCAGTATCCGAAATCACTTGAATTATCTAAAAATTTCAAAGCTTGAAAAACTGGTTCAGAAAAAAAAAACAATTTTGTTTTCGAAAGTCGGTTCAGTCTATGAATTAACTTGGAAAACTTCAAGTTTTTAAAACTTGATCAGCTTTCTTAAAAACCTAAGCTTTTTGACTAGAATTCTGTCGATCAAATAACTTGAAATATCTCAAGGTTTTGTAGCTCGAATAGCTTGCATAGAAAACTCAAACTTTTGGCGAATCAATTCAATCTATGAAATAACTGAAAATAATTCGAGTTATCATAGCTCGAAAAGATTCTTCAGAAAACTCAATTTGTTTGCGAACCGATAACGTCTATAAAATAACTTAGATACTTTTAAATTTTCAAATACCGACTAGTTTGCTTTAGAAACATAAATTTTTTGCAAACCAAATCTGACTATAAAATAACTTGAATTAGTTCGAGTTTCCACAGCTCAGGTAGCTTGCTCAAAAATCTCAAATTTTTGCAAGCCAATTCCGTCTATGAAGTAACTTCGAAAACCTCAAAGTTCAATAGCTCGGATAGCTTGCTTGAGAAGCTCAAACTTTTGCGAACCGATTCACTCTATGACACATCTGGAAATATTTTGATTTATCATAGCTCGAAAAGCTTCTTCAAAAAAATCAAAGTTTTCGCGAACCGATCAGTATCCGAAATCACTTGAATTATCTCAAAATTTCAAAGCTTGAAAAACTGGTTCATAAAAACACAATTTTGTGTTCGAAAGCCTGTTCAGTATATGAATTAACTTGATAAATTTCAAGCTTTTAGAGCTGGATCAGCTTTCTTAAAAACCTAAGCTTTTTGACAAGAATTCTGTCGATCAAATAACTTGAAATATCTCAAGGTTTTGTAGCTCGAATAGCTTGCATAGAAAACTCAAATTTTTGCGAACCGATAACGCCTATAAAATAACTTGAAATGTCTTAAAGTTCCTTAGCTCAAATAGCTTGCTTAAAAAACTTCACATTTCCCAAACTAATTCTGTCTATCAATTAACTTGACACATCTCAAAGTTTCAAGCTCAAGTAGCTTGCATAGGAGACTCAAACTTTTGGCGAATCGATTCAATCTATGAAATAACTGAAAACAATTCGAGTTATCATAGCTCGAAAAGATTCTTCAGAAAACTCAATTTTTTCGCGAACCTATACCGTCTACAAAATAACTTAGATACTTTTAAATTTTCAAATACCGACTAGTTTGCTTTAGAAACAAAAACTTTTTGCAAACCAAATCTGACTATAAAATAACTTGAATTAGTTCGAGTTTCCACAGCTCAGGTAGCTTGCTCAAAAAGCTCAAATTTTTGCAAGCCAATTCCGTCTATGAAGTAATTTCGAAAATCTCAAAGTTCAATAGCTCGGATAGCTTGCTTGAGAAGCTCAAACTTTTGCGAACCGATTCACTCTATGACACATCTGGAAATATTTCGATTTATCATAGCTCGAAAAGCTTCTTCAAAAAAATCAAAGTTTTGGCGAACCGTTCAGTACCCGAAATCACTTGAATTATCTCAAAATTTCAAAGCTTGAAAAACTGGTTCATAAAAACACAATTTTGTGCTCGAAAGTCGGTTCAGTATATAAATTAACTTGAAAATTTTCAAGTTTTTAAAGCTTGATCAGCTTTTGTAAAAACCTAAGCTTTTTGACTAGAATTCTGTCGATCAAATAAGTTGAAATATCTCAAAGTTTTGTAGCTCAAATAGCTTGGATAAAAAACTTCACATTTACCAAATTAATTCTGTCTATCAAACAACTTGAAACATCTCAAAGTTTCCTAGCTCGAGTAGCTTGCATAGGAGAATCAAACTTTTGGCGAATCGATTCAATCTATGAAATAACTGAAAATAATTCGAGTTATCATAGCTCGAAAAGATTCTTCAGAAAACTCAATTTTTTCGCGAACCGATAACGTCTATAAAATAACTTGAAATGTCTTAAAGTTCTTTAGCTCAAATAGCTTGCTTAAAAAACTTCACATTTCCCAAACTAATTCTGTCTATCAATTAACTTGACACATCTCAAAGTTTCAAGCTCAAGTAGCTTGCATAGGAGACTCAAACTTTTGGCGAATCGATTCAATCTATGAAATAACTGAAAACAATTCGAGTTATCATAGCTCGAAAAGATTCTTCAGAAAACTCAATTTTTTCGCGAACCTATACCGTCTACGAAAATAACTTGATACTTTTAAATTTTCAAATAACGACTAGTTTGCTTTAGAAACAAAAACTTTTCGCAAACCAAATCTGACTATAAAATAACTTGAATTAGTTCAAGTTTCCATTGCTCAGGTAGCTTGCTCAAAAAGCTCAAATTTTTGCAAGCCAATTCCGTCTATGAAGTAACTGGAAAAACTTCAAAGTTTAATAGCTCGGATAGCTTGCTTGAGAAGCTCAAACTTTTTGCGAACCGATTCATCTATGACACATCTGGAAATGTTTTGATTTTTCATAGCTCGAAAAGCTTCTTCAAAAAAATCAGAATTTTCGCGAACCGATCAGTATCCGAAATCACTTGAATTAGTCAAATATTCAAAGCTTGAAAAACTGATTCATAAAAACACAATTTTGTTTTCGAGAGTCGGTTCAGTCTATGAATTAACTTGAAAAAGTTCAAGTTTGTAAAGCTTGATCAGCTTTCTTAAAAACCTAAGCTTTTTGACTAGAATTCTGTCGATCAAATAACTTGACATTTCTCAAAGTTTTGTAGCTCGAATAGCTTGCATAAAAAACTTCACATTTACCAAATTAATTCTGTCTATCAAACAACTTGAAACATCTCAAAGTTTCCTAGCTCGAGTAGCTTGCTTAGGAGAATCAAACTTTTGGCGAATCGATTCAATCTATGAAATAACTGAAAATAATTCGAGTTATCATAGCTCGAAAACATTCTTCAGAAAACTCAATTTTTTCGCGAACCTATACCGTCTACAAAATATTTTAGATACTTTCAAAATTTCAAATATCGACTAGTTTGCTTTAGAAACAAAAATGTTTTGCAAACCAAATCTGACTATGAAATAACTTAAAAAAGTTCGAATTTCCATCGTCAGGTAGCTTGCTTAAAAAGCTCAAACTTTTGCAAGCCAATTCCGTCTATGAAGTAACTTGAAAAACCTCAAAGTTTAATAGCTCGGATAGCTTGATTGAGAAGCTCAAATTTTTGCAAACCTATTCAACCTATGAAACAACTGGGAAACAATTAGAGTTATCATAGCTCAAAAATCTTCCTAGAAAAACTCAACTTTTTCGCGAACCTATACCGTCTACAAAATAACTTAGATACTTTTAATTTTTCAAATATCGACTAGTTTGCTTTAAAAACAAAAACTTTTTGCAAACCAAATCTGACAATGAAATAACTTGAAAAAGTTCGAATTTTCACTGCTCAGTAGCTTGCTTAAAAAGCTCAAACTTTTGCAAGCCAATTCCGTCTATGAAGTAACTGGAAAAACTTCAAAGTTTAATAGCTCGGATAGCTTGATTGAGAAGCTCAAATTTTTTGCGAACCGATTCAATCTATGAAACAACTGGAAATAATTCGAGTTATCATAGTTCGAAGAGCTTCATCAAAAAAACTCAACTTCTTCGCGAACCTATACCGTCTACAAAATAACTTAGATACTTTTAATTTTTCAAATATCGACTAGTTTGCTTTAAAAACAAAAACTTTTGCAAACCAAATCTGACAATGAAATAACTTGAAAAAGTTCGAATTTTCACTGCTCAGTAGCTTGCGTAAAAAGCTCAAACTTTTGCAAGCCAATTCCGTCTATGAAGTAACTGGAAAAACTTCAAAATTTAATAGCTCGGATAGCTTGATTGAGAAGCTCAAATTTTTTGCGAACCGATTCATTCTATGAAACAACTGGAAATAGTTCGAGTTATCATAGTTCGAAGAGCTTCCTAAAAAAAACTCAACTTTTTCGCGAACCTATACCGTCTACAAAATAACTTAGATACTTTTAAGTTTTCAAATATCGACTAGTTTGCTTTAAAAACAAAAACTTTTCGCAAACCAAATCTGACAATGAAATAACTTGAAGCAGTTCAAAGTTTCAAAGCTCGAAAAACTGGCTGACAAAAACTCAATTTTTTTGAAAGCCGTTTCAGTCTAAAATTAACTTGGATTAATTCAATTTTTTTTTAAACTCGAATAGCTGTCTTAAGAGCTTAAGCTTTTTGCTAGCAAAATCAGTCTATGAAATAACTTGAATTGACTCAAAGTTACTTAGCTCAAATAGCTTGCATTTAAACCTTCACATTTCCCACAAACTGATTCCGTCGATGAAATAGCTTGAAACATCTCAAAGTTTCATAGATTGGATAGCTTGCTTAAGAAACTAGAAAGTTTCGCGAACCGATTCAATTATGACACAACTGAAAATTTTTCAATTTTTCATCTCGGAAAGCTTCCCTAAAAAAAACTCAAATTTTTCGCAAATTTATTTGTCTCCGAAATAACTTGAAGTATCTCAAAATTTTCAATGCTCAAAAACTGGCTAACCAAAATTAATTTTTTGGAAGCCGGTTCAGTCTAAGAATTATCTTGAAATATTTTAAACTTTTGAAGCTCGAATAGCTGTCTTAAAAGACAAAGCTTTTTGCTAGCCAAATCACTTTCTTGAAAAAAACTCAAAATAATCGCAAATTGATTTGTCTCCGCAATAACTTGAAGTATCTCATAGTTTCAACGCTCGAAAACTGGCTAAAAAAAACTCAATTCTTTTGGAAGCCGTTTCAGTCTAAGAACAAACATGAAATATTTCAAACTTTCAAAGCTTGAACAGTTGTCTTCAGTGAGTGAGCTTTTTGTTAGCCAAATCAGTCAACGAAATAACTTGAAGTGACTCAAAGTTCCTTAGATGAAATAGCTTGCATATAAAACTTCACATTTCTCAAACTAATTCAGTCGATGAAATAACTTGAAACATTTCAAAATTTTACAGCTCGAATAGCTGGATTAAAAATATCATACTTTTTGCGAACCGATTCAATCTACGACACAACTGGAACTTTTTCGATTTTGTATAGCTCGAAAAGTTCCTCAAAAAATCAACGTTTTCGCGAACCGATCAAAATCGGAAATCACTTATCTCAAAGTTTCAAAGCTCAAAAAATTGGCTGAGAAAAATTCAGTTTTTTCCAAAGCCGATTCAGTCTAAGAATTAACTTAAACAATTTGAAACTTTTAAAGCTCGAATAGCTGATTTTAAAGACTAAGATTTTTGCGAGCCGAATCATTTTAGAAAATAATTTGAAATATCTTAAAGTTTAATAGCTCAACTAGTTTGCTTAAAAAACCGACACTTCTTTTACCGATTCGGTCTATGAATTAACTTGAAATATCTCAATTTTTCAAAGCTCGAAAAACGGCTGGAAAAAACTCTATTTTTTGAGAGCCGGTTCAGTCTATGAAATAATTTTCTTGAAATATGAAATATATGAAATATTTCAAACTTTTGACGCTCCAATAGCTAACTTAAAAGACTCAGCTTTTCGCAAAACGATGCAGTCTAAGAATTATGTTGAAATATCTCAAATATGCATATCTCAAATAGCTCGCATTGAAAACTTCACATGTCACAAATAAAATAAGTTAATGAAAAAGTTTGAATTTTCTCGGAATTTCATAGCTCGATTAGCTGGCTTAAAGAAATCAAATTTTTCCCGAACAAACACCGTCTAATAAAAAAAATCAAAAATCTTTAATTTTTCATTTATCGCTTGCTTACATTTATCGCTTGCAAGGCAAATCCGACTATGAAATAATTTGCAAAATTACAAAAATTCAGCTCAGATAGATTGCTTTAGAAAATTCAAGTTTTTTGAGCGAAATCCGTCTATGAAAAAACTTGATAAGGCATAAAATTTCATAGCTCGAACAGCTTGCATAGGAAACTCAAACTTTTCGCAAACCAATTCATTCTATGACAAAACTTGAAATACTTAATTTTTCATTACTCGAAAAACTTTCCTATACAACATTGTTTTTTTTTGTGAATCGATTCTATCTCCAAATTAACTTGAAGTATCTCAAGTTTTAAAGCTGGAAAAATTGGCTGAAAAAAACTATTTTTTTTTCGAAAGCCGGTTCAGTCTATGAAATCACGTGAAATATTTCAATTTTTTTTGAGCTCGATGGGCTGTTTTAAGACTCTAAGCTTTTTGCGATTCGAATCTGTGTTTGAAGAAACTTGAAAAATCTAAAAGTTTCATAGCTCAATTATCTTGATTTAGAGCTCGATTAGCTTGATCGCGAAAACTCGAACTTTTCGCGAACCATTTTTTTCTATAAAAAAACATCAATTCTCGAAGAGAAGTCTCGGAACTTTTCGAATTATCAATTCTCGAATAGCATGATTAAGAAACAAAACATTTTCGCGAACCAAATTTGTCTATGAAAAAGTAATGTCTAATATGAACCAGTAATGACTAATACATAAATAAGATGTCGTAATATTTTGAATATAGTATAGTTTGCTTAAGAAACCAATTTTTCTTGTGCCATTTCCGTCTAAGATTACTTCATTTTTTAAAGCTCAAAAGCCTGCTTAAAAAAACTTAAATTTTTCAGGAAAAGATTTCGTAGCTAATAGCTCAAAAATCTGGTTAAAAAATCAAATTTGTAAGAACTTGTTCTTTCTTTTGTTGCACTTGAAAATTTTCCTTTTTTATAGCTCAATTATTTTACTTAAAAACTAAAACTTTTGCAATTCTGTTCAATTCATGAACTCAAAAGAAACAATTCAGTTTTCCAAAGCTCAAGTAGCTGGCTGAAGATTTTAAAATCTTTTTGCAAACAGGTTCCGTTTATGAACTGATTTGAAATGATCTTATTAGCTTGCTGAAAATTTGAAAATTTTTAAAAAGTGATTCAGTCTTTCAGTAAACATGAAACATTTCAAACTTTGAAGCTTGAAGAACTTGCAGAAAAAATTCAATTTTTTAGAGAACCGATGCTGTATATGAAACGATTTGAAAAATTTTGAATTTCCAAAGCTCAAATAGCTTGCTTAAAAAACGCTTCATTATAGAAAGTGAAGTGAAATACTTGAAATTTTCATAGATCAAAGCCTTGTTAACAAACTGATTACTTGGCGAACCGGTTCAGTCTAGTAAGAGAATTGAAATAATTCAAAATTTCAACAAAACTCGAATAATTGGCTTAAAAAACCAAAGGTTTTCGGTAAACGGTGTCGTCTATAAAACAACTTGAGCTGTAAAACTTCAAAAAAACGTCTATAAAAAAACTTGAAAAGTCCTAAGGTTCCTTAGCTGAAAAAGCTTGCTGAAAAAACTTCATTTTTGCCAAACTGATTCCGCCGATGAAATAACTTGAAACATCTCAAATTTTCATAGGTCGAATAGCTTGTATAAAAAACTCAATTCTTTCGCAAACCTATACCGTCTACAAAATAGCTTAGATACTTTTAAAATTCCAAACATCGATTAGTTTGCTTCAAAAACAAAATCTTTTCGCAAGCCAAATCCATATATGATTTAAGTTATTGCTCAGGTAGCTTGCTTAAAACACTCAAACCTTTCGCGAACCTTTTCCGTACAAGAAATACCTTAAAAACCTAAAAGTTTCATAGCTCGGATAGCTAGCTTAAGAAACTCAAACTTTTTGCGAACCGATTGTCCAACTCGAAAATCTTCCTTAAAAAATTCAAACTTTTCGCGAACCGATCTGTGTCCGAAATAACTTGAAGTATCTCAAAGTTTCAAAGCTCGGAAAACTAAATGAGAAAAACTCAATTTTTTGAAAGCCAGTTCAGCCTAAGAGTTAACTTGAAATATTTCTAACTTTTGAAGTTCGATTAGTTGTCTTAAAAGACTAAGCTTTTTGTGAGCCAAATCACTCTATGAAATAAATTAAAATATCTCAAAGTCTCAAAGCGCAACAAACCGGCTGAGAAAAACTCATTTTTTAAATTCGGTTCGGTCTAACAGTTGACTTGAAATATTTCAATCTCATAAAGCTCGAACAGCTGTCTTAAAAAACTCAGCTTTTTGCTAGCCAAAATCAATCTACGAAATAACTTGTAGTGACTCAAAGTTCCTTAGGTGGAACAGTTTGCATATAAATCTTCACATTTCCCGAACTGATTCCGTCAATGAAATAACTTGAAACATCTCAAAGTTTTATAGGTCGGATAGCTTGCTTAAGAACCTCAAATTTTTCGCGAACCGATTCAATATATGACGAAACAAGAAATATTTCAATTTTCCATCTCGAAAATCTTCCTCAAAAAACTCAAAACTTTCGCAAACCGATTTGTCTCCGAAATGAATTGAAGTATCTCAAAGTTTCAAAGCTCGACAAACTGGCTGAGAAAAACTCCATTTTATTTAAGTCGGTTCGGTCTAAGATTTGACTTGAATTATTTTAATCTTATAAAGCTCGAATAGCTGTCTTAAAAGACTAAGCTTTTTGCTAGCCATAATCAATCTACGAAATAACTTGTAGTGACTCAAAGTTCCTTAGGTGGAACAGTTTGCATATAAATCTTCACATTTCCCGAACTGATTCAATCAATGAAATAACTTGAAACATCTCAAAGTTTTATAGGTCGGATAGCTTGCTTAAGAACCTTAAATTTTTCGCGAACCGATTCAATATATGACAAAACAAGAAATATTTCAATTTTCCATCTCGAAAATCTTCCTCAAAAAACTCAAAACTTTCGCAAACCGATTTGTCTCCGAAATGAATTGAAGTATCTCAAAGTTTCAAAGCTCGACAAACTGGCTGAGAAAAACTCCATTTTTTAAAGTCGGTTCGGTCTAAGATTTGACCTGAATTTTTTCAATCTTATAAAGCTCGAATAGCTGTCTTAAAAGACTAAGCTTTTTGCTGGCCAAAATCAGTCTAGGAAAAAACTTGTAGTGACTCAAAGTTCCGTAGGTGAAACACCTTGCATATAAATCTTCACATTTCCCAAACTGATTACGTCAATGAAATAACTTGAAACCACTCAAAGTTTCATAGGTCGGATAGCTTGCTTAGGAAACTAATTTTTTCGCAAACCGATTCAATTTACGACAAAACTAGAAAGTTTTAGATTTTTCGTCTCAAAAAATATCACCAAAACAACTCAAATTCAAACCGATCAGTTACCGAAGTCACTTCAATTATCTTAAAGTTTCAAAGCTCGAAAAACTGGCTGAAAAAAAAAACTCAGTTTTTTCGAAAACCAATTCAGTTTAAGAATTAACTTGAAATATTTTAAACTTTTAAGGCTCGAATAGCTGTCTTAAAAAACTAAGCTTTTCCTAGCCAAGTCATTCTACGAAATAACTTGAAATGACTAAAAGTTCCTTGAATGAAATAGCTTGCATATAAAACTTCACATTTCCAATACTGATTCCGCCGATGAAATAATTAGAAGCATCTCAATTTTTCACAGCGCGAATAGCTTGATTCACAAACTCAACATTTTTGCGAACCGATGCAATCTATGACACAACTGGTAGTAATTACATTTTTCATAGCTCGAAAAACTTCCTCAAAAAACTCAAACTTCCGCGAACCGATCTGTATCCGAAATCACTTCAATTATCTAAAGGTTTCAGAGCTCGAACAATAGACTGAGCCAATTCAGTCAAATAATTAGTTTGAAATATTTGAATCTTTCAAAGCTCAAATAGCTGACTTTGAAGACTAAGTTTTTGCGAGCCGAATCAGTCTAGGAAAAAACTTGAAGTGACTCAAAGTTCCTAAGCTGAAATAGCTTGCATATAAAATTTAACATTTCTCAAACTGATTCCAACGATTAAATAATTTGAAATATCTCAAAAAGTCACAGCTCCAATAGCTTGATTAACAAACTCAAACTTTTGCAAACCGAATTGTCTCCGAGATAACTTGAAATATCTCAAAATTTCAAATCTCGATAAACTGGCTGAGAGAAACTCAGTTTTTTGAAAGCCGGTTCAGTTTAAGATTTAACTTGAAATCTTTCAAAATTTTAAAGCTCGAATAGATGTCTTAAAAGACAAACCACTCTATGACATAAATTAAACTATCTAAATGTTTCAAACCTCGAAAAAGTGCTGAGAAAAAAATTCAGTTTTTTCGAAAGCCAATACAGTCAAAGAATTAACTTGAAATATTTAAAATTTTTAAAATTCGAATAGTTGTCTTAAAAGACTAAGCTTTTTTCTAGCCAAATGAGTCTAAGAAATAACTTGAAGTGACTCAAAGTTCCTTAGATGAAATAGCTTGCATACAAATCTTCACATTTCTCAAACTGATTCCGTCAATGAAATAACTTGAAACATCTCAAAGTTTTATAGGTCGAATAGCTTGTATAAAAAACTTATTTTTTTCGCAAACCTATACCGTCTACAAAACAACTTAAAAATGTCTTAAAGTTCCTTAGCTCAAATAGCTTGCTTAAAAAACTTCACAGTTCCCAAACTAATTCTGTCTATCGAACAACTTGAAACATCTCAAAGTTTCCTAGCTCCATTAGCTTGCATAGGAGACTCAAACTTTTGGCGAATCGATTCAATCTATGAAATAACTGAAAACAATTCGAGTTATCATAGCTCGAAAAGCTTCTTCAAAAAAATCAAAGTTTTCGCGAACCGATCAGTATCCGAAATCACTTGAATTATCTCAAAGTTTCAAAGCTTGAAAAACTGGTTCATAAAAACACAATTTTGTGTTCGAAAATCGGTTCAGTATATAAATAAACTTGAAAATTTTCAAGTTTTTAAAGCTTGATCAGCTTTCTTAAAAACCTAAGCCTTTTGACTAGAATTCTGTCGATCAAATAACTTGAAACATCTCAAAGTTTCATAGTTCGGATAACTTGCACCAGAAACTCAAATTTTTTGCAAACCGATTCAGTTTTTGAAACAACTGAGCCTTTTTCAATTTTTCATCTCAAAAAGCTTTACCAAAAAACTGATTAGTGTCCGAAATAACTTGAAGCATCCCCAAAGTTTCACAGCGCGAATAGCTTGATTAACAAAATCAAACTTTTGCAAACCGATTCAATCTATGACACACCTGGTAGTAATTACATTTTTCATAGCTCGAAAAGCTTCCTCAAAAAACTCAATTTTTTTTGCGAATTTTTACCGTCTACAAAACAATATAGGTTTCTTTTAAATTTTCGAATATCGAAGAATTTGTCTTAGAAAATTTTTTTCCCGAATCAAATCTTACAATGAAATAACTTGAAAAATTGCCTAAAAAGCTCAATTTACAAAATCCGTCTACAAAATAACTTAGATATTTTTAAATTTTCAAATATGGACTAGTTTGCTTTAGAAACAAAAAATTTTTGCAAATCAAATCTGACTATGAAATGACTTGAAATAGTTCGTGTTTCCATTGCTCAGGTAGCTTGCACCAAAAGCTCAAATTTTTGCAAGCCAATTCCGTCTATGAAGTAACTTGAAAAACCTCAAAGTTTAATAGCTCGGATAGTTTACTCGAAAAGGTCAAACTTTTTGCGAACCGTTTGGATCTTTGACACAATTGGAAATATTTCGATTTTTCATAGCTCGAAAAATGTCCCCAAAAACTCAAATTTTTTGCGAACTTTTATCGTCTAGAAAACAGTATAGGTATTTTAAAATTTTCAAATATCGAGAAGTTTGCTTTAGAAACAAAAATTTTTCGCAAACCAAATCTGACTATGAAATAACTTGAATTAGTTCGAGTTTCCATAGCTCAGGTAGCTTGCTCAAAAAGCTCAAATTTTTGCAAGCCAATTCCGTCTATGAAGTAACTTCGAAAACCATAAAGTTCAATAGCTCGGATAGCTTGCTTGAGAAGCTCAAAATTTTTGCGAACCGATTCAATCAATGACATAGCTAGAAACATTTCAATTTTTCTTAGCTCGAAAAGCTTCCAGAAAAAAAATCAAAGTTTTCCCGAATCGATCAGTATCCGAAATCAAAATTTATCTCAAAATTTCAAAGCTCGAAAAACTGGCTGAGAAAATCTCAGTTTTTTCGAAAGCCGATTCAGTCTAAGAATTAACTTGAATTACTTGAAAGATTCAAATAGCTGATTTTGAAGACTAAGATTTTGCGAGCCAAATCAGTCTAGGAAATAACTTGAAATTGAAGTGACTCAAAGTTCCTTGGCTGTAATAGCTTGCATATAAAACTTCACATTTCTCAAACTGATTCAGTCGATGAAATAACTTGAAACATCTCGAAATTTCAGAGCTCGAATAGCTTGATTAACAGATTCAAACTTTTTGCGAACCAATTCAATCTATGACACAACTGGAAGTAATTAGATTTTCATAGCTCGAAAAGCTTCCTCAAAAAACTCTAAGTTTTCGCGAACTTTTACTGTCTACAAAACAGTATAGTTATTTTCAATTTTTCAAATATCGAAGAGTTTGTCTTAGAAACAAGTTTTTTCCCGAAACAAGTCTTACAAAGAAATAACTTGAAAAATTTTGAAGTTCCAGTGGTCAGGTAGCTTTTTGCTTACGGAACAAGTTAGCTTTTGCAAAGCAATCCGACTATGAAATAATTTGCAAAAACACAAAAACTCAGCTCTGATAGCTCGCTGCAAAAAATTCCTGTTTTCTTGAGCAAGTTCTGTCTATGAAAAAAACTTGAAAAATCATAAGGTTTCATAGTTTGAATAGCTTGCATACGAAACTCAAACTTTTCGCGAACCAATTCATTCTATGACAAAACTTGAAAAAAAACATAATTTTTTGATAACTCGAAAAGTTTTCCTATACAACGATGTTTTTTTTTGTGAATCGATTCTATCTCCAAATTAACTTGAAGTATCTCAAGTTTTAAAGCTGGAAAAATTGGCTGAAAAAAAACTATTTTTTTTTTCGAAAGCCGGTTCAGTCTATGAAATCACGTGAAATATTTCAATTTTTTTTGAGCTCGACTAGCTGTTTTAAGACTCTAAGCTTTTTGCGAGCCGAATCAGTGTATGAAGTAACTTGAAAAATCTAAAAGTTTCATAGCTCAATTATCTTGGTTTAGAGCTCGATTAGCTTGATCGCGAAAACTCGAACTTTTCGCGAACCATTTTTTTCTATAAAAAAAAAACATATCAATTCTCGAAGAGAAGTCTCGGAACTTTTCGAATTATCAATTCTCGAATAGTATGATTAAGAAACAAAACATTTTCGCGAACCAAATTTGTCTATGAAAAAAATTGAGATAATTCAAAGCTTCATGGCTCGAGTAGTTTTTGAAAAAAAAAACTCTTGAAACTTTTGCGAACTGAATCTTGTTTATGAAAATTTTAAAGTTTTGCTCAAATAGCTTGCTTCGAAAACTCATTTTTGCGAACCGATACCGCCTTTAAAGTATTTTCAAATATTTCAAATTTTCAAACCTCGATTAAAATTGCTTAAGAAACAATCAGTTTTTGCAAATTTGCGCACCAAACCCTTCAATCAGATAACTTGAAATTTTTCAAAATTTCATTTCCCAGAAAACTTTTTACTTAAAAAAATCAAAAATTTCTTCAGATATTATATCCGTAATGAGTTTTTTGAAATACTTCAAAGTATTATTGCTCCAATTGATTGCTTAAAAAACTCAATTATTTGGCAAAATTGCCGTCTATAAAACAAACTGATTTTTTTTTCTTCAAATTTTCAATCTCGAATAGTTTGCTTGAGAAACTAAAAACTTTTGCGAACCGTTTCAGTCTATAAGTAAAATTGAACTTTCTCAACTTTTTACAGCTTGAAGAGCTCGCATATTTTTTTTACGGGAACCAATTTCGGTTATGGAAAAAATTGAAAAGCTCAAAGTATCATAGCCCATATCGCGTGCTTGATGAATGCAACATTTCACAAACCAATTCCGTCTATCAAATAACTTGAAATTTTTCAAAGCTTCATAACTCAAGTATTTTTTTTAAAAAGTTCAAAACATGTTTGCGAAGTGATGTCTGATGTTATTAATTTTTTTGAAAAGGTGCAAAATTTCATTGCTCAATTAGCTGGATTCAAAAAATGAATCATTTTGCGAACCAATACCGTCTATAAAAAACTTGGATTTTTTCAAAATTTCAAATTCAAACAGTTGGCTTTAGAGACTAGAACTGTTCCCTAAATGGATCCGTCTGCGAATAACCTTGAGTTTTCTCTAATTTTCATAGCTCGAAATCTTGCAAAAAAAACTTGAGTTTTTCAAAACCGGTTCAGTTTATGAATTAACTTGAAATAACTCAAAGTTTCAAAGGTCGAATAGCTTGCTTTAGAAACACTAAAAATAGCTTGAATTTAAAGCTCAATAGCTGGCTGAAAAAAACTGAAAGATTTTCGAAAACCGATTTCAAAACCGAATAAAGCTCAAAAAACAAGCTGAAAAAATTTGAAATCTCGCAAAGTTTCGTAGTTCGAACAACTTGCTTAGAAAACTCGTAATTTCGCAGAACTGTAAATTTTCAAGTATCGATTAGTTTGCTCAAGACAACAAAAACATTTAAGGAACCACATCCGTCTATGAAATAATTTGAAAAGTTATTTGAGATTCATTGCTCAAATAGCTTGCTTCAAAAATTCAAGTTTTTTGCAAATCGATTCCGCCTTCAAAATAACTTTCAAACTTTCAAATCTCAAAAAAAATTGCTTAAGAATCAAAAAGTTTTTGCTAATTAAATCCGTCTATGTTTTGGTTTAAGTAATCTCGAAATTCATAGCTGAAGTCGCCTGCTTGAAAAACTAAACTCAAACATGGGAACCGATACCGTCTATAAAATCACTGGGTTGTTTTTTCAAATATCGAATAGTTTGCCGAAGAAACTCAAAGCTTTCGCAAAGTGATTCCTTTTTTTAATTTTTTGAAATATCTTAAAGTTTCATGGCTGAAATAGCTTGCGTAAAAACTCAAACGTTTGGGGGTCCAATACCGTCTATAAAAAAAACTTGGAATTTTTCAAAACTTCAAATTCGGATAGTTTGCTAGAGAAAACAGAACTTTTCACGAACCGAGTCCGTCAATGGAAAAACTTGAAAAATTCAGAGTTCCATAGCTGGAATAACTTACTTAGCAAAACGCAAATTTTTCGGCAATCGATTCATTCTAGATACAACTTAAAAAACTTCAAATTTTCGTAGCTCGAAAAGCTTTCCAAAAGAACTGAAAAACTTCGCGAATCGATTCCATACTCAAAATAAGTTGTCATTGCTCAAAGACTTTTTGAGAAGTGATTCCTGTTATGATTTTTTTGAAATATTTCAAAATTTCAGTGCTCGAATTGCTTGCTTAAAAAACTCAATTTTTTGCAAACCAGTAGCGTCTATTACATAGATAAGATGTTGAAATAATTCAAATATCGAGCTTGCTCAAACATAGCTTGCTTAAGAAACCCAAATTTTCTTGTGCCATTTCCGTCTAAAAATAACTTGAAAGTTTTCAAATTATCAAATTCGAATAGATTGTTTGAGAAACGAAGACTTTAAGTGAAAATATTTTTTCTCTGAACTAACTTGAAATATCCTCAACGTTTCGACCTCGAGTAGTTTGCTTGAGAAACTAAGACTTCTCGCAAACTGATTCTTTATGAAATTTTTTTTAGTGTCTTAAAATTTCTTTGCTCAGTTAGCTTGCTTACAAAACCTCAAATTTGTCGCAAACCAGTTCAATTCAAGATTTAACTTGATATATTTCAAATTTTTAAAGCTCGGATAGCTTGCTTAAGAAAGTCAAACTTTTCGCGAACCGATTCACTTTATGACACAACTGGAAACTTTTCAATTTTTCAGCTCGAGAAGCTTCCTCAAAAAAGCTTAACTTTTTTGCGAACCAATTCTATCTCCGAAATCTTTTGAAGTATTTCAAGTTTCAAAGCTGGAAAAAACTGGCTGGGAAATTTTTTTTTTTTTCAAAAGCCGGTTCAGTCTATGAATTAACGTGAAAAATTTCAGTTTTTTTGAGCTCGAATAGCTGTCTTAAAAAACTAAGCTTTTTGCGAGCCGAACCAGTGTATGAAGTAACTTGAAAAATCTAAAAGTTTCATAGCTCAATAAGCTTGCTTCAAAAACTCAAAGTTTCAAAAAACTATTCTGTCTATGAAATAACTTAAATTGTTTCAAAGTTTCATAGCTCGATCTGCTTGCGTACAAAACTCAAATTTTTCGTAAGCCCGGTCCTGTTTATAAATTAAAGTTAAATTTTTTGATTTTCAAAGCTCGATTATTTTGGTTTAGAGCTCGTTTAGCTTGTTCGCGAAAACTCAAACTTTTCGCGAACCCCTTTTTTTCTATGAATTCTCGGAGCTTTTCAAATTATCGATTCTCGAAAAGTATGCTTAAGAAACAAAAGTTTTTTTGCGAACAAAATTTTTCTCTGAAAAAACTTGAGATAATTCAAAGCTTCATGGCTCGAGTAGTTTTACTCAAATTTTTCGCGAACCGATACCACCTTTAAATTAACTTCAAAAATTTCTCAAACTTTCAAATATATTGCTCAAGATACAATCAGTTTTTGCAAATTTGCAAACCAAACACGTCTATTAAATTTTCAATTTCGAATAGTTTGCTTTAGTGACTAAAATTTTTAGCGAACCGTTTCAGTCTATTAGTAATTTTGAAATTTCTCCTTTTTTAGAGCTTAAATAGTTCGCATTATTTTTTTGGGAATCGATTTCGTTTATGGAAAAACTTGAAAAGCTATCAATATAGTATCAATATCTCGTGCTTGATGAATGCAACATTTCACAAACCAATTTCGTCTATGAAATAACTTGAAACAATTCAAAGCTTCATAACTCGAGTAGTTTTTATTAAAAAGTTCAAAATATGTTTGCGAAGTGATTCCTGATGTTATTAATTGTTTTGAAATGTTGCAAAGTTCCATTGCTCAAATTTCTTGGTTCAAAACTCAAAATTTTTGCGAGCCAATACCGTCTACAAAAAAGTTGGATGCTTTCAAATTTTCAAAGATCGAATACTTTGCTTAAGACATTCTAAATGTTCGAAAACTGATCCTTTTGTTTAGCTTTTGAATTATCTTAAAATTCCAATGCTCAAATTACTTGCTTAAAAATCTCTCAAAAGTTGCGAACCAATAATACCGACTATAAAAAAAGTTTGGATGTTTTCAATTTTTCAAAATCGAATAGTTTGTTCAAGAACAACGTTTTTTTTTTGAATTTTGAATTATCTCCAAGTTTCGTTGCTCAATTAGCTTGATTTACAAACTGAATCTTTTTGCAAACCAATACCATCCATAAAAAAACTAAGATTTCAATGTAAAACAGTTTGCTTTAGAACAAAACAAATTTCTCAAAATGGATCTGTCTATAAAATTACTTGAATTTTCTCTATTTTTCATAGCTCGAAAGCTTGCATAAAAAACTAAAATGTTTCAAAAACCGGTTCAATTTATGAGTTAACTTGAAATAATTTCATAATTTCAAGGTCGAATAGTTTGTTTTAGAAACTAAAATTAGCTTGAACTTGAAGCTCAATAGCTGGCTGAAAAAAATTGAAAGATTTTCGAAAACCGATTTCAAAGCCGATTAAAGCTCAAATAGCAAGCTTATGAAATTTGAAATCTTGCAAAGTTTTATAGCTCGAACAACTTGCTTAGAAAACTCGTAATTTCACAGAACTGTAAATTTTCAAGTATCGATTAGTTTGCTCAAGACAAAAAAAAAACATTTAAGGAACCACATCCGTCTATGAAATAATTTGAAAAGTTATTTGAGATTCATTGCTCAAATAACTTGCTTCAAAAATTCAAATTTTTGCAAACCGATTCCGCCTTGATAGTAACTTGGAATATTTCAAAGATTCAAATCTCGAAAACTTTTGCTTAAGAATCAAAAAAAATTGCAAAACAAATCCGTCTATGTTTTAGTTTAAGTATTCTCGAAACTCATAGCTGAAATCTCCTGCTTGAATAACTCAGACTTGGGAACCGATAAGGTCTATAAAATCACTGGGTTGTTTTTTCAAATATCGAATAGCTTGCTGAAGAAACTCAAAGCTTCCGCAAAGTGATTCCTTTTCTAATTTTTTGCAATATCTCAAAGTTTCATGGCTGAATTAGCTTGCTTAAAAACTCGAACGTTTGGCGATCCGATACCGTCTATAAAATAACTTGGAATTTTTTAAATTTCCAAATTCGGATAGTTTGCTAGAGAAAACAAAACTTTTCTCCAACCGAGTCTGTCAATGGAATAACTTGAAGAAATTCAGAGTTCCATAGCTGGAATAACTGACTTAGCAAAACGCAAATTTTTCGGCAATCGATTCATTCTATGATACAACTAGAAAGATTTCAATTTTCATAGCTCGAGAAGCTCCTAAAAACTCAAAAATTTCGCGAATTGAGTTTATCTTCAAAATAAGTTGAAATAACTCAAAGTGTCATTGATCAAAAATTTAGCTGAAAACTCAAATTTTCGAAAGCCGGTTAAATCTATGACTAACTTGAAATGTTTCAAACTTTTATAGCTCAAACAGCTGTCCTTAAAGTCAAACAATTCGAAATACCTCGAAGTTTCATAGCTCAAAGAACTTGCTTATATTCTCAAAGTTTTTGAAAACCGTATCAGTCTATGAAACAACCTGAAATATTGCAAACGTTTAAAGCTCGAAGAGCTCGCTTAAAAAATTTGAATTTATTCGAGAATTGATTCCAAAAATCCATTTATGCTCGAATAGCTTGCTTAAAAGCTATTTATATGTCGCAGCATTCCATAACTTGAACAATTTCTTCAAAAAAACTTTTGCGGATCTATTGCATCTATGGAATAACTTGAACTCTATGGAATAGCTGGAAACTCAAATTGTCGAAAGCCGGTTGAATCTAGCAATCAACTTTCAGTTTTTAAAGCTCGAAAGCTCGAATAGCATTCATAAAAGATTAAAAATTTCTGTGAACCGAATTAGACAACTAAAATTTGAATTATAGACTCTCAAGTTTTATAGCTCGATTAGCTTGCTTAAAAAACTTAAGTTTTCGAAAACCAGTTCAGTTTTTGATTCAACTTGAAATGATTCAAATTTTGAAGCTCGAATAACCTGCTTAAGAAAGTCAAGTGTTTTGCGAACCAATTCCGTCTTTTAAAAAACCTGGAGTAATTCAAATTTTCAAATACGAAACAAACAATTTTCGCGAACCAATTCCGTGAAAATAATAACTTGAAGAATCTCAAAGTTTGTTAGCTCAGATTGCTTGAGTAAGAAACTCAATTTTTTTTGTGCCAATTTTGTTTTAAAATAACTTGAAAGTTTTCAAATGATCAAATTCGAATAGTTGGTTTGAGAAACTAAGTCTTTTATCGAACCGATTTTTTTCTCCGAAATGGCTAGAAACATCTCAAAAATTCATAGCTCCAAAAACTGGCCTTAAATCACAAAATTTTCAAAAGCCGGTTCAGTATACTATTCGTGAACCAAATCCGTCTATGAAATGACTTGAAAAATTTCATATTTTGTAGCTCAAAAAGTTTTCTAAAAAAACTCGATTTTTTCGCGAGCTGATTTTATCTTCAAAACAACTGAAACATCTCAAAAGGGCATTGTTCGAAAAATTGGCTAAAAACTCAATTTTTTGAAAGCCGGTTTAGTCTATGAGTCAACTTTCAGTTTTTAAAGCTTGAGTAGCAGTCATAAAAAAACTAAAGGTTTTTGCGAATCGAATTTACACTTTCATTGCTCAATTAGCTTTCTGAAAAAAAACTCAACAATTCACAAACCAATGCCGTCTATGAAATAACTTGAAATATCTCGGCGTCATAGCTCAAATAACTTACTTAAAAAACTATATTTTTCGAAAACCGTAGCAGTATATGAAACGTTTTCAAAGTTTCATAGCTCAAATAGTTTGCTAAAAAACTAAAATTTTCGAGTACTGATTCAATTAATGAACTCATTTGAAACATTTCAAAACTTGAAAGCTCAAATATTTTGCTTAAAGAACCAACTGTTCGCAAACCAATTCCATTTTTCAAGTCACTTGAAATAATTCAAATTTTTTTTGCTCGAAAAGCTTTCCTAAAATCCCCCAATCTTTCTGCAACCGGTTTTGTCTCTGAAATAATTTAAATTATCTCAAAGCGGAATTGCTCAAAATGTGAATAAAAACTCAAATTTTCGAAAACCAGGTCAGTCTTTAAATTAACGTGAAAATTATCCCACAGTTTCCTTGCTCCAATACTCAGGAAATTCAAGGATTTTGCAAACTGATTATTTTTTTAAACTTTTGAAATAACTCAGAGTTTCATTGCTGAAAAAGCTGGCTTAAAAAACTCAAACGTTTTGTGATCCGATACCGTCTATAAATTAACTTGGAATTTTTAAAAACTTTTCTACTTTTTTTTCAATTTATTGAATTCAGAAACTTCAAAGTCAGAACAATTTTTTCAGTAAAATAGTTTGAAAACGTTTTTCATACTAACAAGCGTGTAACGCACCTCCGGTGCTTTCAAGTTTTGACAACTCACGAAAAAACGCATACACTGCAAACCACATCTGCAGGCTTTTATTGTTTTCTGACAGCAGCCAGTTACATGGCTGGTAATTTGATATTTTATAAAAAAAAATTTAATTACTATTTCCGTCAATTTGAAAAAACCAAATCTCGAAAAGTACAATTATTTGATTAGTCATATTTGGAGGCAAAATTGACAACCCCTATGAGTACCCAGACAGCAACCAGCTGCAGGGTTAGGAATTTCAAATTTAAAAAAATCGAAGTTTCGCTTTCTGAAAAACTTTGACAAATCAAAAAACATCATATCTGGAAAACCACAAAGATTTGAGCAGTCATAATTGGATGCAAGGTTCGCAACCCCCTGAGAGTACTCTGATAGCCCCTAATTAAAGGGTTGGGAATTTCAAACTTCGAAGAAGTTTATATATACTGAATCGGCTCGCAAAAATTTTTAGTATTTTCAGTTCATTTCAAAGATTGGATTAGTTAGCGAGCTATTTGAGCTTTGAAGTTTTGAAGTTAATCAATTCTTTTCATAGTTTGAATCAGTTTCGGAAAATTTTGAGTTTTTCAAGCAAAATATTTGAGCTTTGAATTTGATCAATTCTTTTCAACGACTGAATCAGTTTCTGAAAAAGTTGAGGTTTTTAAACAAGCTATTTCAGCTGTGAAGATTTATTTTTTTTCCAAGTTGCTTCATAGACGAAATTTGTTCCCAATTTTTTTCATGCACGCTACTCACGCTTCAAAAAACCTATCAAATTTTCTTATATACTGAATCGGCTCGAGAAAATTATTACTATTTTCAATTCATTTCTTAGACTGGATTAGTTAGCGACAAAATTGAGTTTTTCAAGCAAGCTACCTGAGCTTTGAAGTTTTGAAATTGATCAATTCTTTTTATAGTTGAATCTGTTTGTGAAAATTTGAGTTTTTCAAGCAAGCTATTTGAGTTTTGAAGTTTTGAAGTTGATCAAATCATGTCATAGTTTGAATCGGTTTGTGAAAATTTGAGTTTTTCAAGCAAGCTATTTGAGCTTTGAATTTGATCAATTCTTTTCAACGACTGAATCAGTTTCTGAAAAAGTTGAGGTTTTTAAACAAGCTATTTCAGCTGTGAAGATTTATTTTTTTTCCAAGTTGCTTCATAGACGAAATTGGTTCCCAATTTTTTTCATGCACGCTACTCACGCTTCAAAAAACCTATCAAATTTTCTTATATACTGAATCGGCTCGAGAAAATTATTACTATTTTCAATTCATTTCATAGACTGGATTAGTTAGCGACAAAATTGAGTTTTTCAAGCAAGCTACCTGAGCTTTGAAGTTTTGAAATTGATCAATTCTTTTTATAGTTGAATCGGTTTGTGAAAATTTGAGTTTTTCAAGCAAGCTATTTGAGTTTTGAAGTTTTGAAGTTGATCAAATCATGTCATAGTTTGAATCGGTTTGTGAAAATTTGAGTTTTTCAAGCAAGCTATTTGAGCTTTGAAGTTTCGAAGTTAATCATTTCTTTTCATAGTTCGAATCGGTTTGTGAAAACTTGAGTTTTTCAAGCAAGCTATTTGAGTTTTGACGTTTTGAAGTTGATCAATTCATGTCATAGTTTGAATCGATTTGTGAAAATTTGCGTTTTTCAAGCAAGCTATTTGAGCTTTGAAGTTTTGACGTTAATCAATTCATTTCAACGACTGAATCAGTTTGCTAAAAGGTTGAGGTTTTTGAACAAGCTATTTCAGCTGTGAAGGTTTTTATTTTCTCCAAGTTGCTTCATAGACGAAATTGGTTCCCAATTTTTTTCATGCAAGCTACTCAAGCTTAAAAAACTGAGCAAAATCAAATTTTTTTATATATACTGAATCGGCTCGCAAACATTTTTAGTATTTTCAGTTCATTTCAAAGATTGGATTAGTTAGCGAGCTATTTGAGCTTTGAAGTTTTGAAGTTGATCAATTCTTTTCATAGTTTGAATCGGTTTCGGAAAATTTTGAGTTTTTCAAGCAAAATATTTGAGCTGTGAATTTGATCAATTCTTTTCAACGACTGAATCAGTTTCTGAAAAAGTTGAGGTTTTTAAACAAGCTATTTCAGCTGTGAAGATTTATTTTTTTTCCAAGTTGCTTCATAGACGAAATTGGTTCCCAATTTTTTTCATGCTAGCTACTCACGCTTTAAAATATATCAAATTTTCTTATATACTGAATCAGCTCGCAAAAATTATTACTGTTTTCAATTCATTTCATAGACTGGATTAGTTAGCGACAAAATTGAGTTTTTCAAGCAAGCTACCTGAGCTTTGAAGTTTTGAAATTGATCAATTCTTTTTATAGTTGAATCGGTTTGTGAAAATTTGAGTTTTTCAAGCAAGCTATTTGAGTTTTGAAGTTTTGAAGTTGATCAATTCATGTCATAGTTTGAATCGGTTTGTGAAAATTTGAGTTTTTCAAGCAAGCTAATTGAGCTTTGAAGTTTCGAAGTTAATCATTTCTTTTCATAGTTTGAATCGGTTTGTGAAAACTTGAGTTTGTCAAGCAAGCTATTTGAGCTTTGAAGTTTTGACGTTAATCAATTCATTTCAACGACTGAATCAGTTTGCTAAAAGGTTGAGGTTTTTGAACAAGCTATTTCAGCTGTGAAGGTTTTTATTTTCTCCAAGTTGCTTCATAGACGAAATTGGTCCCAATTTTTTTCATGCAAGCTACTCAAGCTTAAAAAACTGAGCAAAATCAAGTTTTTTTATATATACTGAATCGGCTCGCAAAAATTTTTTGTATTTTCAGTTCATTTCAAAGATTGGATTAGTTAGCGAGCTATTTGAGCTTTGAAGTTTTGAAGTTGATCAATTCTTTTCATAGTTTGAATCGGTTTCGGAAAATTTTGAGTTTTTCAAGCAAAATATTTGAGCTGTGAATTTGATCAATTCTTTTCAACGACTGAATCAGTTTCTGAAAAAGTTGAGGTTTTTAAACAAGCTATTTCAGCTGTGAAGATTTATTTTTTTTCCAAGTTGCTTCATAGACGAAATTGGTTCCCAATTTTTTTCATGCTAGCTACTCACGCTTTAAAAAACATATCAAATTTTCTTATATACTGAATCAGCTCGCAAAAATTATTACTGTTTTCAATTCATTTCATAGACTGGATTAGTTAGCGACAAAATTGAGTTTTTCAAGCAAGCTATCTGAGCTTTGAAGTTTTGAAATTGATCAATTCTTTTTATAGTTGAATCGGTTTGTGAAAATTTGAGTTTTTCAAGCAAGCTATTTGAGTTTTGAAGTTTTGAAGTTGATCAATTCATGTCATAGTTTGAATCGGTTTGTGAAAATTTGAGTTTTTCAAGCAAGCTAATTGAGCTTTGAAGTTTCGAAGTTAATCATTTCTTTTCATAGTTTGAATCGGTTTGTGAAAACTTGAGTTTGTCAAGCAAGCTATTTGAGTTTTGACGTTTTGAAGTTGATCAATTCATGTCATAGTTTGAATCGGTTTGTGAAAATTTGAGTTTTTCAAGCAAGCTATTTGAGCTTTGAAGTTTTGACGTTAATCAATTCATTTCAACGACTGAATCAGTTTGCTAAAAGGTTGAGGTTTTCGAACAAGCTATTTCAGCTGTGAAGGTTTTCATTTTTTCCAAGTTGCTTCATAGACGAAATTGGTTCCCAATTTTTTTCATGCAAGCTACTCAAGCTTAAAAAAACTGAGAAAAATCAAATTTTCTTATATACTGAATCAGCTCGCAAAAATTATAAGTATTTTCAATTCATTTCATAGACTGGATTAGTTAGCGAGCTATTTGAGCTTTGAAGTTTTGAAGTTGATCAATTCTTTTCAGTTTGAATCGGTTTCGGAAAAGTTGAGTTCTTCAAGCAAGCTATTTGAGCTTTGAAGTTAATCAATTCATTTCAACGACTGAATCAGTTTCTGAAAAAGTTGAGATTTTTAAACAAGCTATTTCAGCTGTGAAGATTTATTTTTTTTCCAAGTTGCTTCATAGACGAAATTGGTTCCCATTTTTTTTCATGCACGCTACTCACGATTTAAAAAACATATCAAATTTTCTTTTATACTGAATCGGCTCGCGAAAATTATTACTATTTTCAATTCATTTTATAGACTGGATTAGTTAGCGACAAAATTGAGTTTTTCAAGCAAGCTATTTGAGCTTTGAAGTTTCGAAGTTGATCAATTTTTTTCATACTTTGAATCGGTTTCGGAAAATTTAGGTTTTTCAAGCAAGCTATTTGAGCTTTGAAGTTTTGACGTTTATCAATTCATTTCAACGACTGAATCAGTTTGCTAAAAGGTTGAGGTTTTTGAACAAGCTATTTCAGCTGTGAAGATTTATATTTTTTCCATGTTGCTTCATAGACGAAATTGGTTCTTAATTTTTTTTATGCACGCTACTCACGCTTTAGAAAACAAATCAAATTTTCTTATATACTGAATCGGCTCGCGAAAATTATTACTATTTTCAATTCATTTCATAGACTGGATTAGTTAGCGACAAAATTGAGTTTTTCAAGCAAGCTATTTGAGCTTTGAAGTTTCGAAGTTGATCAATTTCTTTCATACTTTGAATCGGTTTCGGAAAATTTAGGTTTTTCAAGCAAGCTATTTGAGCTTTGAAGTTTTGAAGTTGATCAATTCATTTCATAGTTTGAATCGGTTTGTGAAAATTTGAGTTTTTCAAGCAAGCTATTTGAGCTTTGAAGTTTTGAAGTTAAATAATTCATTTCAAGGATTGAATCAGTTTGCTAAAAGGTTGAAGTTTTTGAACAAGCTATTTCAGCTGTGAAGGTTTTTATTTTTTCCAAGTTGCTTGATAGACGAAATTGGTTCCCAATTTTTTTCATGCAAGCTACTCAAGCTTAAAAAAACTGAGAAAAATCAAATTTTTTTATTTACTGAATCAGCTCGCAAAAATTATAACTTTTTTCAATTCATTTCATAGACTGGATTAGTTAGCGAGCTATTTGAGCTTTGAATTTTTGAAGTTGATCAATTCTTTTCATAGTTTGAATCGGTTTTGGAATATTTTGAGTTTTTCAAACAAAATATTTGAGCTTTGAATTTGATCAATTCTTTTCATAGTTTGAATCAGTTTGTGAAATTTTGAGTTCTTCAAGCAAGCTATTTGAGCTTTGAAGTTAATCAATTCATTTCAACGACTGAATCAGTTTCTGAAAAAGTTGAGATTTTTAAACAAGCTATTTCAGCTGTGAAGATTTATTTTTTTTCCAAGTTGCTTCATAGACGAAATTGGTTCCCAATTTTTTTCATGCACGCTACTCACGCTTTAAAAAACATATCAAATTTTCTTTTATACTGAATCGGCTCGCGAAAATTATTACTATTTTCAATTCATTTTATAGACTGGATTAGTTAGCGACAAAATTGTGTTTTTCAAGCAAGCTATTTGAGCTTTGAAATTTCGAAGTTGATTAATTTTTTTCATACTTTGAATCCGTTTCGGAAAATTTAGGTTTTTCAAGCAAGCTATTTGAGCTTTGAAGTTTAGACGTTTATCAATTCATTTCAACGACTGAATCAGTTTGCTAAAAGGTTGAGGTTTTTGAACAAGCTATTTCAGCTGTGAAGATTTATATTTTTTCCATGTTGCTTCATAGACGAAATTGTTTCCCAATTTTTTTTATGCACGCTACTCACGCTTTAAAAAACAGATCAAATTTTCTTATATACTGAATCGGCTCGCGAAAATTATTACTATTTTCAATTCATTTCATAGACTGGATTAGTTAGCGACAAAATTGAGTTTTTCAAGCAAGCTATTTGAGCTTTGAAGTTTCGAAGTTGATCAACTTCTTTCATACTTTGAATCGGTTTCGGAAAATTTAGGTTTTTCAAGCAAGCTATTTGAGCTTTGAAGTTTTGAAGTTGATCAATTCATTTCATAGTTTGAATCGGTTTGTGAAAATTTGAGATTTTCAAGCAAGCTATTTGAGCTTTGAAGTTTTGAAGTTAAATAATTCATTTCAACAATTGAATCAGTTTGCTAAAAGGTTAAGGTTTTTGAGCAAGCTATTTCAGCTGTGAGGATTTTTATTTTTTCCAAGTTGCTTCATAGATGAAATTGGTTCCCAATTTTTTTCATGCAAGCTACTCAAGCTTTAAAAAACTGAAAAAAATCAAATTTTTTTTTATATACTGAATCAGCTCGCGCAAATTATTAGTTTTTTTTATTCATTTCATAGACTGGATTAGTTAGCGAGCTATTTGAGCTTTCAAGTTTTGAAGTGTATCAATTCTTTTTATAGCTTGAATCGGTTTGGGAAAATTTGAGTTTTTCAAGCAAGCTATTTGAGCTTCGAAGTTTTGAAGTTCATCAATTCATTTGAACGACTGAATCAGTTTGCGAAAAGGTTGAGGTTTTTAAACAAGCTATTTCAGCTGTGAAGATTTTTATTTTTTCCAAGTTGCTTCATAGATGAAATTGGTTCCCACTTTTTTCATGCAAGCTACTCAAGCTTTAAAAAACTGAGAAAAATCAATTTTTTTTATATACTGAATCAGCTCGCGCAAATTATTAGTTTTTTTTTTATTCATTCCATAGACTGGATTAGTTAGCGAGCTATTTGAGCTTTCAAGTTTTGAAGTGTATCAATTCTTTTTATAGTTTGAATCGGTTTGGGAAAATTTGAGTTTTTCAAGCAAGCTAATTGAGCTTTGAAGTTTCGAAGTTAGTCATTTCTTTTCATAGTTTGAATCGGTTTGTGAAAACTTGAGTTTGTCAAGCAAGCTATTTGAGCTTTGAAGTTTTGAAGTTGATCAATTCATTTCATAGTTTGAATCGGTTTGTGAAAATTTGAGATTTTCAAGCAAGCTATTTGAGCTTTGAAGTTTTGAAGTTGAATAATTCATTTCAACAATTGAATCAGTTTGCTAAAAGGTTAAGGTTTTTGAGCAAGCTATTTCAGCTGTGAGGATTTTTATTTTTTCCAAGTTGCTTCATAGATGAAATTGGTTCCCAATTTTTTTCATGCAAGCTACTCAAGCTTTAAAAAACTGAAAAAAATCAAATTTTTTTTTATATACTGAATCAGCTCGCGCAAATTATTAGTTTTTTTTATTCATTCCATAGACTGGATTAGTTAGCGAGCTATTTGAGCTTTCAAGTTTTGAAGTGTATCAATTCTTTTTATAGTTTGAATCAGTTTGGGAAAATTTGAGTTTTTCAAGCAAGCTAATTGAGCTTTGAAGTTTCGAAGTTAGTCATTTCTTTTCATAGTTTGAATCGGTTTGTGAAAACTTGAGTTTGTCAAGCAAGCTATTTGAGCTTTGAAGTTTTGACGTTAATCAATTCATTTCAACGACTGAATCAGTTTGCGAAAAGGTTGAGGTTTTTAAACAAGCTATTTCAGCTGTGAAGATTTTCATTTTTTCCAATTTGCTTCATAGACGAAATTGGTTCCCAATTTTTTTCATGCAAGCTACTCAAGCTTAAAAAACTGAGCAAAATCAAATTTTCTTATATACTGAATCGGCTCGCAAAAATTTTTAGTATTTTCAGTTCATTTCAAAGATTGGATTAGTTTGCGAAAATATTTATTTAGTTTGCGAAAAACTATAAGTATTTCAATTCCATTCCTAGACTGAAACAGTTCGCTAAATAATCAGTTTTTTGAGCATTCTATTTGATCTATGAAACTTTGAAGTAATTCAATTCATTTCATAGACTGGATAAATTTAAGAAAAATTTGATTTTTCCAAGCAAGCTGTTTGAGAATTGAAAAAAATCAATTCATTTTAGAGAATGAATTGGTTTTCGAAAATTTGAGGTTTTAAACAGGCCATTTCAGCTCTGAAGTTTTTCAGTTTTCCAAGTTGTTTCATAGACAAAATTGGTTCCGAAAAAATTTGAGTTCTTTTTTCATGCAAGCTACTCAAGCTTGAGAAATTGAGAAAATTGAAATTCTTTGTTTCACTGAATCTGGTGGCAAAAACTTCGAGTTTTTAGGCAAGCTATTCGAGAGTGGAAATTTTGATTTTTTTGTAATTCATTTCGTAGACTGAATCGATTCGCAAAAAGTTCAGTTTTTAAGGCAAGATATTTGAGCAATGAAGTTACGAAATATTCCAAATAGTTTCAAAAACAAAATTCGTTCTCGAAATTTTTTTCATGCAAACTATTCGAGCTTTAAAAAACAAGAGAGTTTCAAAATCATTAAAAGAATGATTCGGTTCGCAAAATATTTGTGTTTTTTAAGCAAGCTATTTGAGTTTTGCAACTTTGAACTATTTCACTTCATTTCCTTGCCGGAAGTTGTTTCATAGACTGAACCGTTTCACGAGAAATTTTTTTCCAGCAAGCTCTTCGGGCTATGAAAGCTTGAAATGTTCAAAGTACTTTTCTAGAATTTTAAAGAAAAAACTGGTTTCCGAAAAGTTTTTGTTGTTTAAACCAGATATTTGAGATTTGAAAAGATGAAAATTTTCAAGTTTATCTAATATTTCAAATCAGTTGGTGAAAACATTAAGAATTTTTAAGCAACTTATTTGAGATTTGAAACTTTGAAATATTTCATTTTAGTTACCAGTTGAATCGACTCGAAAAAAAAATTAGCTTTTTCTGGCAATTTTTTTTGAGCTATGAAACTTTCAATTATTCTAAATATTTTCAGAGACAAATTTGGTTCCAAAACACTTTTTAATGTTTTTTTCATGCAAGCTGTTCGAGGTTTAAAAAACTGGAGAATTTCAAATTCTTTAAAGAATGATTCGGTTCGCAAAATATTTGTGTTTTTTAAGCAAGCTATTTGAGTTTTGCAACTTTGAACTATTTCACTTCATTTCCTTGCCGAAAATTGTTTCATTGACTGAACCGTATCACGAGAAAATTTTTCCAGCAAGCTCTTCGGGCTATGAAAGCTTGAAATATTCAGAGTACTTTTCTAGAAATTTAAAGAAAAAATTGGTTCCCGAAAAGTTTTAGTTGTTTAAACCAGATATTTGAGGTTTGAAAAGATGAAAATTTTCAAGTTTACTAATATTTTAAATCAGTTGGTGAAAACATTAAGATATTTGAAACAAATTTTTTGAGATTTGAAACTTTGAAATATTTCATTTTAGTTACCAGTTGAATCGACTCGCAAAAAAATTTATTTTTTCTTGCAATTTTTTTGAACTATGAAACTTTCAAATATTCTAAATATTTTCAGAGAAAAATATGGTTCCCAAAAAAACTTTTTAATGTTTTTTTTTTCATGCAAGCTATTCGAGCTTTGAAAAACTAGAGAATTTCAAATTCATTCAAAGAATGATTCGGTTCGCAAAATGTTTGTGTTTTTTAGGCCAGCTATTTGAGCTTTGCAGTTTTGAACTGTTTCACTTTACTTCCTTGACGAAATCGGTTCGCGGAAGTTTTGCGTTTTTAAGCAAAATTTTTGATCTATAACACCTTGAATTATTTCAAAAATTATTTTATAGGCTGAATCGATTCACGAGAAATTTCGCTGAAGGAAGCTAGTCAAGCTATGAAACCTTGAAACTTTACAAAAATTTTCATAGACAAAATTGGTTCTCGAGAGGTTTTAGTTTTTCAAACATGCGTTTCGAGCCTTAAAAATATGAAATTTTCAAGTTAATTAATATTCTGAACCGGAAAAAAAAATTACATCTTCTACAATGTCTAATTTCTGCAAATAGCTATTTTTTTTCAATGTCTTTCTTGTTTTTTTTTGGAGCAACCAGAAAGAAGTGGATGCAAAGAGCCCACAAGCATGAGCCTTTTGATAAATTTGAAATCTCGAGCCAATGACGCGACCTCCAAAAAAGCCATCCTCAAAAATTAAGCCCGCCTCTGAGTGATTTCGAGCAGAGAATAAAGCTAATAAGTAGTAAGCACGATGAAGGAGATATAACGGGAGGGATAAAGCTTGCTGCTTTACATAAGGCTTGCAATTGGCATAACTGCTCCTTTTTCATCTGATAACCATCCAAAATTGTAGACTAAGCACCCTCAGCGAGCCAAATTTGCAGCTCCAAATCCAGAAAATTTAGATTGTTTTTTTTTGTAACCAAATTCGATGTATACAAAGCAATAACTTCCTTTACGAACAGATCAGCAGCAGGTCCGGATAAAATAGTTCCTCAAATTTTTAAAGATCTCGTTGGTAAGTCGAACGGCAGTGCAGGACTTAAATTTCCGAAATCGCTTACTAAGCTGATAAATTTCATTGGAGATGGCAAAATAGACGAAACCCTAGTATCTTATTTTTTTTGGCGCAAAGCTTATCGCCCTCGTAAAAATAGATGGAGGATTGAGACCGATTTTCATAGGCAACACGCTGAGACGTATCGCGTCTAAATATGCTGGAGACAAGGCCCTCTCCGAGCGACAAAAATGTTTCGGAAGCCTACAGGTCGGATGCGGCCCTAAACGAGGAGCAGAAAAAGCTGCACAGTCGTATCGAAACCTAACTGAGAGCAACGACACACCAAAATGCACTGTTTTATTAAAATAGATTTTAGGAATGCCTTTAACTCTCTAAATAGAGAAACAAGGCTGAATCGGGTTTTTTTAACTCGTCCCGAATTGTACAATGGATGATAACCAGTCTTTACAAGCAGTTCTCCCGGCAGCAAAAGGTGGCGTGGTGTTTCTTCCGCTCGTCTACTAGCTTTACCCGCTTTCTTAGCCTCAGCAGTAGGAGCGAAAAAAGTCTTAAGCGAAGTTTTGGTCTGGAGCATGAGGATGATACTTATGATGATGTGTTTAAACGGTGGTTTGAACTTGAAGAAATTGAAATGGCTCCGGAAAACGAAATCCAAAAAAATTTTGAGAGCCAACTTTTGACACCGAAGTTGCAGACTTGATTTTACAACTCGAACCAACGGACGTAAAAAGATTCAACGCGTTCCAAGATAGATTTGGCTCCCAATGATTGAACGTCATACCGTGCATAAATTTAAGGTTAAAACTGTCAAACCAACAACTCAGAATTGCAATAGGACTTCGATTATGCTCAAAAATTTGCGAACGGCATAAATGCGTGTGCGGAAAACACGGAGGTTGGCATAGCAGTTTTTTTCTACTCATACTCCATCTGTTCTAGAACCACGACACCTCTACCGGACCGATCAGAAGCGACCAGACGGTTTGAGACGCTCGTTTCATGGGCTGTTGGTAGGCAGCTCTTGTGAGATTTGACGGTAGTAGAATCCTTAGCCCCTAGTAGGATTAGTGCCGGGTTTGTTTGTAACTCTGGTGCGGCTGCCGCTGAAGCGGAAGAACAAAAAATGACAAGTATAAAGACTTAATAAATAGATGATAAGTATCTTTTTCGATCGCACGCTTTTGATATTTAGGGCGCCGCCGGCCCCAGCACAGATTTTTTTGAACAAAATTTGTAAGAATCTAAGCATATGCACAGAGGAACCCAGAGCAGGCAGCTTTTTAAAACAGACAATCTCCCTGGCAAAACAGATTCCGAATGCCGCTTGCATACTCTGAACAATAAACGACAAAACATTTTTTGACGAAATTTTTTTTTGTACCACAATTATGTTTGTATATCAATTTTTCTCGTGCAGAGTTGCGCGTTTGTTATTGAAACAAGTTTAATTGTAAGGACATCAGCTCTTATTATCTCCTTTTTAGCACTATCACTTCCATATCTAGAAAATTACAAGGATTTTGACTGGAATACGCGATGAAGGGACTCCTGACTGTAACCTCGGTTACTATGATACTTTTGACCGTCTGATTACCTTAAGCATTCAAACAAATTGATTTTGTTAAAGCAAGCCATTCGAGTTATGCAACTTTGGTATATTTCATAAGTTATTTCCTAGACGCAATCAGATCGCAAAAACTTTGATTATTTTCGGCATGCTATGCAGACCGATGATGTAACACTGCATCATGCTCCAACTCATGAAAAAGTTTTACCTGTCAATGAATAACCCAACCCGTAGAAATCCAACTGAAAAATAAATTAATTCCTACCTGTAATTCCGTTTCGATAGGTCCATGGAGATAAACAATGATTCTTCAAACAGTGCTGATAGCAATAATGAATTAGCATCCTGCTTATATGGATAAAACCAAATTGATCATAATATAGGTGTCCTAGAGCAGCTTTTCATTAATCAAAAATAGTGCTTTTGAGGATAATTAGATTTTCTAACATGGCTTTTGCGTGCTGAAAAGGGTGAAAAAATGATTCAAGATACCGTATAAAACAGTTTTATCTGAATTGATGTTATTCAGATTTGTGAGCAGCAAACGATATAGCCAACAATTTGGAATTATCAATATTACAATTGATGTCAAACTGTTGTTAATTTTCTACGTTCAACGAATCTGAGGGGAACTATTTCAAATAAAACTTCTGTTGAACTCAGAAACCATTTTTTCACTCACTTCCGCGCGTAAAATTGGTGCGACAAAATCTCAACCGCAAATCGCCTCTTTTATTGTTAATGCCAATTTGTTGGCAATGCCGGTGACCTTGTTCAACTTAAACGGACAAAATACTGTTGTTCTAGGTTAATTGGGTTTTTTGATGTTTCTTTACACGGTTTTACATCTGAAATACAAAACTTGATTTCAGACGTCAAAATGAGCACTTTTAGGTTAATCAACTTCGCTCAGATTCGCTGACATAACAGGATATAGGATATTGCCAACCAGGGGCAGATTTATGGGGGGAGGGGGAGGACGCCTTCCACCCTCTCAGGGATTTGTCCTCCTGCCGACCCGGAGGGTCCCCCCTTCGAACTGTTTTGAGATATCCATTTTTGGCTGACGGACCCTAAAATTTTTTCTAATTAAAGGCGCCTTTGGTGCAAACATATACTAAATTTAAGGGGGGAGCTCGCGCCAAAAAATTGCTATTTTTTGGTGGATAATTTTCCAAAAGTGCCTTAAGACGCTATTTTTGTCTTATTTTTCAATTTTTTTATGGCCCAAAACAGGGTTTCTTTAGAGCTTTGGGGGAACTCGGAAAATCATTTTGATCGATTTAAAAAAGAGATAAAATTTTCGAAAAGTTTTTGCGAATCTCCCCCCCCCCCCCGCCCGGTGGCATTAATTTGGTGGCATTAAAATTCTAGATCCGCCCGGTGGCATTAATTTGGCATTAACTGAAGAAAAGATCAACATGCTCTAGATCGCCCATACAGTGCTGATTTAAATTAAACGGACAAAACGCGTTAATCTTGAAATTTAAAACTAGTTTTTCTCAAATTGGGTTGAGTTTAGGTGAAAACTTATTACGACAAAATTAGCTTAAAATTTTGGCAGAATTAATATGGTGTAATTTATTTTGCGAAATTCGGGCCCAAAATTTTACCCCAAAAATGGGTCATTTTGGCTTTTCTTAGCTAATCAAAAATTACGCCAAAAATACTCGGACAATCACAGACATAATTATATCAACGTGAGCCCCTTACGTAGCCCAACAAACTTTAAGAAGGGCATAACCTCCAAAAAATTGTATAAAATATATTATTTTTGTTTGATAGACAAAAAAGGTCGTTTTTACTATATAAAATACCAACTTTTTATGTAAAAACAATTTTTAAACATCTTGCAATTTTTTTGGAGGTTATGCCCTTCTTAAAGTTTGTTGGGCTACGTAAGGGGCTCACTTTGATATAATTATGTCTGTGATCGTGCGAGTATTTTTGGCGTAATTTTTGATTAACTAAGAAAAGTCAAAATGACCCATTTTTGGGGTAAAATTTCGGGCCCGAATTGCGCAAAATAAATTACACCATATTAATTCTGCTAAAATTTTAAGCTAATTTTGTCTTAATAAGTTTTCACCTAAACTCGACCCAATTTGAGAAAAACGGGTTTTAAATTTCAAGTTTAACGCGTTTTGTCCGGTTAATTTAAATCAGCACTGTATTATAATTAGTAGCAAAAAATTCGGACAGACAAAAATAATCAAAAAGAGCAAATGACCTTTTTCAGACAATTTTTACATGCAAAAGCTAATTTTTCAGACAGAAAGTATGTCTCAGTGTCACCTAAAACTTCAATTTTGCATTGCTCAAAATTAGCAGATTGCTCTCTTTAATTATTTCTGTCTGTCCGAACTTTTTGCAACTCTCTATTTAAGAAGCAAAAAGTTGGAACAGATCGAAATAGTTAAAAAGAGCAAACTGCCAATGTTGAGAAACTTTTGCATGCAAATTCAGGTTTTTAGGTGATCTTGAGTCATACTTTTTGTTTTCAAAGCTATGATTAGTAGCAAAAAGTTCGGACAGACAGAATTAATTAAAATGAGCAATCAGTGCTTTTCGACGCTTTTTTGCAAGCAAAAGCTGAAGCCGAACTACCTTGAATTTTTTGTCAGACCAAATTCAAAATGCGGAATCGACATTATCCGATGATTATGCTAGCCTAATTTTCAAATACTGCTATGAATATACAGATTTTACTATGAAACATTTTGACTCTTTGGATCCAGTTGCCCGCCGTGGTTTTAGGTTTTGAGCCAAAATCTGATCAACTTGAAAATCTCCCCTTTATTGTATCTACTAAAGAATCTCTACCCCTGCAAATAAAAACAGTAAATTCGCACAAGAACGTTGCATATAAATTCAAATTTTGCTGCATTCTGATTGGTCGAAAGATCGCTGCAAGTAATTTTAATGATGATCTCCTCCCCTTTCTTGAAAGACGGAATGTTATGTAGATCCCGTAACTCTGCTTTATGAACTTTCGACGTTATGTTTACTTCAGTTTTATTTTCCGTTCTAGACAGTTGCTCTTTTTAATTAATTCTGTCTGTCCGATCTTTTTACAACTCTCTATAACTTTCGCATGCAAAAATTTTTGAAATAGTTCATTTGTTTTTTAATTAATTCTGTGTTCTAACCTTTTTGCAATTCTCTATAATGCCAAAAAATTCGCATTAACTCTAATTCCATGTGATAAAACGATCATGCGGTAAGGCACTGAATTTAATTATGATTTGTATAGAAAAAGTTTTGGAGCTGGTAGTTATGCACGTTGACGCCAAATGTGACTAAGATTTGCATACAAATTTGTTTTTCGGCTCGACTATGACGTAAAAAATTGTTTCATCTGTTTTGCAGACAAATATTTTGCAAAAATTTTAGTTAGAGGATTTTTGAAAGTTTGAACAGGCAAAATTATTCAAGCGCAATCTGCTAATTTTGAACAATTTGATTTTTCAAGCGGCAAGCTTTGAAGCATTTCTGGGCGTAACCCATCAATTCACTTAACACACATTTTTAGCAAATGAATGGAAGATCGATCGGTCTAACTATGGCTCTGATTAATTTATTTTCGAGAAGGTTGGTCAGGGCATAATTGATAAGACCAGTTTTTCAAAAAATGTGGTGATTTGTTACAATAGGTTGTAATTTTGAGTAAAGTGCATGTATTTTCAGAACTGTTATGCTTAATATAGTCATTTTATTTTCAATCAATTGATATCTTAGTTAGATAGTTTTTGTAAATACATTACTCTGCAAAATGAAATGCTATTCTAAGACTCAATTTTTACCTTTCTTCTGCCGAAAAATTGGCCTATGGAATAATTTAACAATAATGTGCGAAGTATAGCAAAAGCGATCCAGTTATTGATATTGAACCTATCACCCAGGGTTGGAAAAAAAACGTTTTTTATTTAAAAAATCAATTAAACAGCATTTGTTTTAATGAAAAACATGTTTTTTTTTACAGTTTGTTCAGCTCTAACTTTATGCCCTCATACTGATGATCTTTGTAGATATGCGGCAAGAAAAACGGGAGTCAGATAATCATCACTTTTTTTGCTACAAAATGTTTAAGATGATTCGGTGCAGCATTGCACAGATCGAGCCGGCTCAAAAAAGGCAAGCGGCCCATACCCCTTTTGCAGCGGTTTGACTCCCAGACAATGCTAGTTTTTTGCGATAATTTCAAAAAAATGAAAAACACTGTTTTTTATTTTCTGTTTTAAACCGTGTTTTTTTGCCTTGTTTTAAAACATGATTTAAAACAGTCCCAACCCTGCTACCACTTATTGTAATATATCACCAAAAATGTTACTCTTTTCCAGCTTAGCCATGCATAACACACGGCTAACACAACCGGTCGGCCACCGTTTTCCCTATTTTTGACAACTTACAAAACAGTTTAAAAATTTTGAAAGCTCTTCAATTTTTTTCCGCCAATTAACCTTTCACGGTATCGCGGAGAGCAATCCAATGTAAGGCTTAAAAATTCGATTCCATTATCAAAGTTTTAGTTAAAAAAATGATTGTTGCTGATATTGATCTGCTAGTGCTGTTATGGCACTGGCAGATCAAGCTTCGCACTGATGCCGTGGCCATCGTGCAAATTAGCTAGATAGTTTGCAACGTATAGCACAGTATTTTCCAACAATATCAATTACACAGAAAACTTTTGTCATTTAAGAAGAACACTACTACTACTGTTGATCCATAGTCAACTGACATAGCACTCCAATTTTAATGCGTGTTTTCAGGTTTGTTCCTGGAATCAACTCACTAATTTTTTTTAAAAAATCAAAGTTGAATTGTGATTCACTCCACCGCTAAAAAGCAGTCCGAAAATCGAAATACCAGATCTCTTTTTCTCGACACAGAAAACAATGATAAATCTTTCTAGAGCCGGAGTAGCAACTAAAACGGTTTTAACTCGATATTACACTTGACTCACCCGTCGTCGACATATTTCCTTGCCACTCTAAGAGTGGTCGGAATAATGAAAAATTCTTCGGTCCAAATTTATCAACATAGACATGAAAAATGAATTTTTATACAGCAGTATTTTGAATTCAATTTCAAGAAATAACAAGGAATGGGGGTTGCTGTGCAAGTAGAGAATGTTCCGACCGTAATTTTTTTTAAACGAAAACTAAAAAGTAAAAAAAAACATCTATTTCGTAATTTTCAGTTCTTCCGTTGTTTATTTTTTATTTCATAAGATAGATTGAATGGATAAAATGGCTAAAATAGTCAAAAAATGTCTCTAGAATTAATTTGGAAATTTGTCTTAGATTGCAAATTCAGATCACGCCACAAAAAAAACAAAAAAATCCAGACAATTTTTATGATCAGTGAGACCAGTTTTTTTGAGTTTTTGATACTTGAGTCCGAATCACGACAATAGGGCTTTAATATGATACCGTATTTACCCCCTTCGAGTTTTGTTTGAGGTAGTCAAAATCGGGAAAAAACACCTATGCCATATTTGCTTCCCACCTCCTATAAGGGGAAGAGGGTGGGTAATTGGTGGTCGGAACAATGAGGCTCGATGCACTTTAAAAACACATTAAGTTCAAAATGAATCTTGTGACACTGTTTTAGCAGTTTTAATTCTGTCTTTTTTTCAGGCAGCTGCAACTTTTATCTCCGCAACGTTTGTTCATCCAGCATACTCCTGGTTGAGTTTTCTATGTAATGATCACTGCATCAAAACGTGAGCATTGAATGCAAAGCAACTCTGTTACTGAGCATGCTCCAGAAAACTCGACAGTATGAATATCCTTTTACATGATTCCGTTGCTCATTGAGAGGGCTTGTTCCAGAAGCTGCATCCACCCACGTCACTCTTGCTTCAGCTGGGCTGTGCAAGACAACTAACGAAGTCTCCCGATAAAATCATGTGAAGAGCTTTTCCCACCAATATGCATGTCTGTATCAAACAATCCGTCACAATCAAAACAAATTACAGCTTGATGTTAACTTTACCACGCTTATTTAAAAAAACGTTCCATGATTCATGACAGCATTGAAACAACCATCTCATAGCTTAAAACTTTAAAATTCATGATTAAAACATCATTGAAATTACGAGCTCGTAGTACAAAAAAGGATGCAATATACCTATCTTTTTGTAAATACAAACCTTAGAACTACAGGAAAAGCGTGGATAACTCAAGACAACATAATATGAAAACATAACCAACAAACGGTTGAATATACCGATGAACTCAAGAAAACCGAAAAACGACTTATTCTTCGAATTATTTTAAAAGAAAGGTATAGGATCCTTTATGATTGTCATTTTTCGCATAAAACTAAACCAATTTGACAAAACTGAACCAATAAAGAACTTAACCTTCATGCCGCTTGGAAATCTTTGAATTTAATTTCACTTTGAAACCAAAAATCTAAGAGCCACTACGTCGAAAAATTATATCAAAAAGGTGGAAAAAAAACTACATTTCATAAGTTTGTTTTGTATGATATTCAATTTAGGAAAACATAACGAGAAACACAATCACTAACATTGAAAAGGTACTCAGAATCCTGTACCGAGCAGCAACTAAGCCGGGCATACTCAGGTAGTCGCCCGCTGAGCCGAAAACAAAATTGGTGTCTTGAAAAATTGTGAGCCAAATTTTTGAAAATTTAACCTAATGGGAAAATCTGCATCCATTTGAATAGCGTATTTCAAAATTTTTTAAAGCGGTTTTTTTTCATTTTTCATGCAAATTACTCTGCAAAATCCGGAACCAAAAAAGGGCAGTTTTGGCTCGACTTAGTTCATCCTAACGGGGAAAAATGAACATTTCAAAAACACGGTCAATAAAAACTTAAAGAACAACCTTATTCAGACAGGTATGGAAGGTAAAACCTTAGGATCGACTAAGATTTTACCTACCCTACCTCTTGAAACACACAAAAGCATAAACACCATTTTAAATTTCAAAAAACGCCATATAAGTGACTAAGTTGATAGAACATATGCGGAAACCATTTCCGAGAGAAAGAAATAAAAATAAAGAAAATCAGAGTTGGTAAATTTAAAAAAAGCAGAGCGAAATTCAATTATAGTTGAAGTTACTTGAATCAAAACAAAACTCTATACGTAGGGGAGACAGTCCGAATATTCCTGAAGTTTTCCTTACACAAAACGCTTTCCACAAAGAAATAATCAAACGAAAATAAAAGAAAACATCAGTTAACTATTCAGACAGAAAATAATTTTTTTATGTAAAATTTATCTTAATTGAAAAATCTGCATCCATTTGAATACAGTCTTTAAAAATGTTTTAAAGCGTTTTTTTTTCATTTTTGTGCAAATTATTCTGACAAAACCGGAACCAAAATATCACAAAGATTTTACACAAATTTATTCTCCAAAAATCGGAACCAAAATATCACAAAAAATGGTAATTTTGACTCAATCTATTTCATCCTTAAAGGGGAAAATGGAACATTTTAAAAGCACTGTCAACAAAAATTTAAAGAACAAGTTGTTTTGGTTCAGTACAATAATACAAAAAATAGAGAGAGAAAATAGATTCGATGACTCGGAGAGTAAGCGTACAAAAAAGACAAACGATAGCCGACCATTCGAATTTTCCCCTTAACATCTTTTTTACACAAAAAGTTCCAACTGGGACCTTAACCTTCGGTTTCATAATGAAGCGAGGTCAATTTCCTAGATTTGTAAGAAAAGTTGCTTTATGGAAAAAGCCCAGTTCATGATTAGAAGTTCACTAGCTCTCGCATGTAAAATCAAAAGCATGAAACAGAACAACAGCAACAAATTTACCTGAAATTAGCACAAACTGTTCTGACCAGTTATTAAGGCTCAAAAAGAATTGCAAAAAAAACGAGTTTCGATCTTTTCGAACGAAACTTTTTTTTTCATGTGAGTACACAGATTATACCATGCAGTTACCATAAATTGACCAATTATTTACAATTTTAAAGTACAAACTCGTTCCTCGTTGAAAGGACCAGTGTGAAGTTTGAGTCTGAATGTTTAAAAAAATCAGACCAGTTTTCTACACTGCGATAATTTTTATGATTTTAAAGAATTCGAGTCACGACTGGAATAACTTCAATACGATATCTCCTTTGACCGCTTAAAGCTTTCTTTCAGGTTGTCAAATTTCAGTGGGATAAAAACGACCTATGGGGTGGTTGGAGCAAAAATAAAGGGTGATGTTACAATAGGTGGTAATTTTGAGTACTTGAGCAAAGCATGTATTAAAATTGAGATCTCTTATGCATAATATAATTTTGCATAATAAAGATTACAACAAATCGAGCTGGTAAAATTACAAATTGAAAAGCAAATTTCTATTCGGCCGGATTTTTAAAATGCCGGAAATAATTGCAGTAACTGAATACAGCTAAAATAAACGATTCTTAGATGCGGCAACTAAGCCGACAAAACAGAAGCAGACAAATAAGAGGCCGAAATTTTTTTCAAACCCTTATTCCAACCCATGACCTTTGCCGTCCCCGGCGTATTCGTTACCACCATGCTAAGTGGGCAAGATGCACTAAAAAGCTTGAATTAGCAATGAACCAAGGTACCAAAATTGTGGACAAAGTTGTTTACGGGAAAAAAGCCTACTACCTGATTGCAATACCCTTGCTATCACAAGGGTAATAAACATTACTCTGACAGACGCAATGTTGTTCAAAAAATCAAATTTTACACTTTTGCGAAAAAAAATTGTCTCTGAAATGAAATAAATTACAAATACTGATCCAAGTATAACAAAGAGCTATCCAGCAATTCAACTTGAATCTGCCAAGTAAAGAACTCTTTCAAAATAGAAAATGAAAACTTCACTTTACCGGAAATACTGTTGGAAGAAATAGCTAGGTTTGACAAACATGAGCCCTCGCAGTTAAAATGACACGTTTTCGTCCACACAGAAGAGATGACGAGTCATCGGTCGACTAAAAGCTCCCTGTATCTGGTTGCTACTTAGATCAAACTGTTAATTTGCTGTTTCGAAAAGCGCATATCAAACAATGCCATGACCGGTCGTTTTTCTTTTCAACTTTTTGCATTCCAATGATTGTTTATTGTCACTTTTTAACTTAATCGTTGTCTATTCGTATATCAAAGAAGGATTCGAGAGCATTACCTTTCGCTGAAGTCTAAAGACTGATCACAATGTCTCTTCCCACTTTTCTAAAGAATCGCTTCTCTTGCGCCTGGTTTCGTTATAGCGACAAGTGCTGCAAGTATTATAATAACTCGGTTTATTACAAGTGAACCATCGCAAACTAAACTCGCATCGCAAAACGCGCAAACACTAATTCACCGTAACGCATCAATCAATCACTCGCAAGTTCGAAATATCACTCGCTCATTTTAATCGCCCCGTTGAACGATTTTCTAAAATGAGACACGATGTTATCAAATGAAAGTTAATTCATACAGGTATCTAATGAACTTAATGTCAAGAAATAATCATTAAATTCTAGCTACCGAGCAGAAAATAACACTAATCGTAAGCGTAATTAGATCATCAATTATGATTCAATTTTTATGCCTATCATCTCGTTCATGCTTAAGAACAGTAGAAAGGTTTCGGCTATTTATTTTAGGCCGAATTTTTGCAGGCTATGTTTCTCAAGCCAAGTTTGACCCATCTACTTAACTTTCAGCTATGTTTGAAAACCAAAACACAAACTTTTTGCGGTCTATGTGGGATCGATATTGTTAAAACTCAATATTTGGTGTTTCAAGATCATTCTGCTTTTTAGCCAGAAAATACTTTGATTAACAAGGAAAGAGTTAATAGCTTATAAAAGAAAGTTCACCGTACTAAAATTGTCCGTTTGGTAGATTGCTGTTTTATTTCCTATGAGGGCGAGACCTCTCGACTGACTCTCGCGATGGACTTCTCGAAACTGGCTCGTACTCTGCCGGGGCCTGGTGTGACTTCCCACTTCTGCTCTCTCGGTGAACAACAGCCTTCGGCTGCAAACTTCTACTCCTGGTTCTGGACCTCGCACTCGCAGCAGGCACAGCTCCTCCGTGCTTCCCTAATCTCTCTCGCACTCCGCCTGCTGTTTCTCGCACTGGACGATGCTGCACCTCGTATGATCTAGACCTCGATCTGGTCATTCTACGACGTGGCTTCTCCACAGGCGGCGGCGACCGTGTTCGCGATCTGGAATATCGAGGAGCTGGTTCACGACGCGGCGGATAATGCGGTTGATAGTGCTGAGACGATCTCTGACTGGGATACTGATAGGAGTCTTGTCTTCGTTGATCGTAACCGTGTCTGCTTCTGGATCGAGAGCGCGACCGATAACCACCACCACCACCACCGCCTCCACGCTCACGAGGGTATCGATCTCTGCTGTCATAATACCCACCACCGTCACGACCACCACCACCGCCGCCGCCACCATATCCCTGACCTCCACCGCGACTGGGGCCGCCATAGTATCCACGGCCACCTCCTTCGCCTCCATAGCCTCCACGATAACCCGCATCTGGTCGGTCTCGCTTGCCGTAATCAGCGGTTTCCGAATACATGACTGCCATTTGGCAGCCATTGAGCGTCTTTCTATTCAAATACTTGATAGCTCTCTCTGCATCTTCTTTGTACGCCATGTGAACAAAGCCGTAATTCTTCAACACACATGCTTCTTTTACCCGCCCATATCGCTCAAATTCTCTTCTTAGATCGACGTCTCTCACTTTCGTCGGCAGAATACTTCCAACAAACAGTTTAACCATTTGAGAATCTTAAAATCAAATGAGCAACTCAGTCGAAGCCTGGGATCGATGAACACTTTAAATTAGTTTTGAGAAAGAACCTGATAGATTCGTTTTCGATAACTTTTTCTGACTTTTCTTGAAGACTATACGGTTTTATAGATTCAATCAGTTTGAATTAAAGACGGAATGAAATTGTCTGCCTTTATTCATCAAAATCTCAAAACAGCCAACAAGCATTTAAATAAGTGACAATGAGGTCAGACCCAAGTGAAACTATCCATTTTTATTAAACTTTCGAATTACGAAAAAAAAAATCATTCATGCTGAAGCTCTCAACACTAATTTATTATTTTTCTCAACACTGAAAAATAATCGAAGCCAAAACGCCAGAAATCAAATTTGATTGTGATCAAATTTTAAATCATTTTCCCTGAAAAAAAAATGATCACGACCTTTATACTTAAGTGTCTTCATTACGTAAAAGCAGGGCTGGTCAAAATATGTTTTTTTTTTAAAAAAACGTTTAAAACTGTTTTAAACGTTTTAAACAGTTTAAAACATGTTTTTTTTGCAAGAATTTATTTTTTCAAGCAACGCATACAAAATGCTAGTTTCTCAGTTTTCTCTGAGGAAAGGCTGTTCCTGAGGTCCCCTTCCACATACCCCATTGTGCTGAACGCACGCTCAAAGCCTGCATAATGTCAGCAAAACTTGCATGGCAAATGCGCACTTGATAGCTTGTTGAAAGAACTGCACTGTACGTGTTAATTTGGATGAATCAAGTAACAGCTGCCAGTTAAATTGCGTAATAATTGCGCCCTCGCAGTCGAAACATGAAACACTGTTTAAAACACTAAAATTGAGTCATGTTTTAAACAGTGTTTAAAACAGTTTTAAACACTGTTTAAAACAACCCCTGTTTTTTATTGACCAGCCCTGCGTAAAAGCACACTGAATGATAAACAAAACGATAGACTCATTAATATTTGAATGTTTTGCCGGATCAAAAATGGAGTACTGATCGAATGAAGGAAATTTTAAAATAGATCAGTCATTTATTTGAACAGCAACGCGGTCGTTTTCGATGAGGTACAACAGATCGCTTATTTGCTGCTCGTTCATTTCTGAAATAGCTCGCTCACTGAAGGGCAAGTAGTTGGATGTTTCGGGTGAGGGCATGCAGGTAAAGGAAGGGCCAAAATTGAAAGTCACGGTACAGTTTTTAAACAGAGACACAGCTGGATAATAATTTCCACTGTAGATATCGCTGAATGCCACTCCTTGAAACTGTCCGTTCTTGAAAAAACTGATTTTACTGCTCGGCTGAACTTTCAGCTGTGATTCCTGTTGCTTCGAATCTCGCTTCCGCTCGTAATAGAGAAAATTTTTGAATTTGATCAGAGGTTTGTCTTTAAAGCATTCAGGTAGAAACAACTGACTAGCGGGGAGCTGGATCATGGCTCCAACTGTATCTCCTTGTGTATATCCTTGGCCGTAACTATTTCCCAAACTCTTGTGAAATCTGGTTCCCTTTCTGCTTCTGTACGAGTAACCGAATGAGTCGTAGCCGAGAGGGGCTTGGTTGTTCGCAAACTGTTGTGCCCAGCCGATCCTACAGGCGGAATTGTCTGGCATGGCGTCAATTGTGGCCTCGAAGTAATAGCAATCTTTGTACATAGAATGGGACGCCTTAATGAGACAGTATCCTTTCTCTCCACTGACAGTAAGCCGGTTGTTAGCCAATTTCAACTGAGGAGCCCTGTCACTCATAGATAGGTACACCATTGATGACATGGCTTTCCTGTAGGAGTATGGTGGGATCAGTTTAGAGGCATCGTATTCGTCGTCGTCCTCTTTCTCCGCGTAGGGATCTTTCTCTGCAAACTCATAACACCACTCGTCCTTGTTGAATGGGTGGTCTGCCGGGTGACCATGGAAAGGCAACTGAATTTTCATCCCTGTACTATTCGCGTCTGTCCGACTCCTCTTACTGTCGGAACTTCCTCCATTAGCAGCACCTGAGCCACCATTATTGCCTCCGAGTCCCACTGATCCAGCTTTGCGCTTCAAATTTTTAGACTGTTTAGTATTAGCGTTGTTTCCGCTTCCCGAAGAAGCCCCCTGCTGTTTGGCCGCCTCGTAATTCGGACATACATTGCACACATCTGTGTCCAGCATTCCATACATGGTGCGAGTGCCATCTACAGACAAATGAGAATAAAATATTGTAGGATTCTGGCCGAGTGTTTTTGTCACAGTGGCATGCCACGTGCTTTTCGTTTTTCTAGACGCCAATGTTAGTGCCTCCCAATTTTTCTCGATAAATGGGATGATTTCCTTGTCTTTGGAAAACACAGGCACGTCACTTTTAGAGTCCTTATCCTTATCTTTCTCTGATGTTTTGTCGTTTTCTTTGTCCTGTTGGAAGTGTAACAGGTTCGCGAAAGTACTCTGCAGCATTTGCACAAATGTTGCAGGTTTCTTCAGAAAACCTTCGCACTTTGTGGGACTGCATACTTTACAGTGGAAAGCATATGAGTTCATGAAGGGTATGGTGGGCCCTGTGTCACTCTCTGTTATGTTCAGACATTTCAAGTGATGCCACTTGAGACATGACATACACTGCAGCTCAATTGTGCCGAGCTCTCGTGGACCTTTGCAATAGCATTGTGCAGCTTCTTTTAATGCTCCATCAGAAGACTCTTCTGCAGTTATTGGGGATTCTTCACGATCTGACATTCTCTCTAAATCAGTATCCTCATTTTTCTGAAACTCAAGCTGAAAGCTCTAAACTGTTATCAATATCAATCGATTCGATTCCACCTTTTGGCAACAAATTTTTGGCATGACTACCTTTTGGCAATGAGAGATAGGGCAGGCCTTCATGATAACTCATGTATTTTAGATTTTCGATCAAAAAACTTTGCTATTACCTTTGTGATTGTTCTGCGCGTTACAGGATAGATAGTCACATTACGAAGTCAAATATCTTTTATTTGATCAGCAGTGAAAAGGTCGCATGTTTTCAAATTTAGCAGAGATTTGAGCTTAAGGGCTACTTTTGACATTCAACCTACAACAGCTATAGAAAGTTAGTAGCATTTTAAAGTCTTCGTAAACTCAGCGGCGAAGCGGGCCGAAAAAAAACGAGACAAAATCCACTAGTAAAAAAACCCTTCGAAAAATATCGAAAACTACATCTACCAAATTGTTCAAATGTTTGTCTCAAATAAAATTCAGTTTGAGGAAAACATGACGAGAAAACCATTTCCAGCTTTAAGCTAGTATTTAAACAAACAAGACTGTTCGTGTAAGGGCAGAGCTCGTATCAGGGTTAGTCTATTCATGAGCGTTTCACTGCAAGCTTTAAGTCAGGATAGTCTGTCTATTCATGAGCGTTTCACTGCAAGCTTTAAGTCAGGATAGTCTAGTGGTGAGCGCATCGCTACTGAGACCACCAAGATCAATGGATCGATACCAGAGGGAAATATTTTTGAGATTTGGTCTAAATAAAAACCAACCCCGAGCATATACATTCTTTACCTTCTTCGAAAGTTGGAACAATAATACAAAGCGGTAACTAAGCCAAAACTACTTGTTTAATTGCACCTTCAGCCGTTCAGAAAGGTAAGGAAACACAAATTCGATGTTTTCTGGGTTCCCCAAGTTTCGCATAACCTCCCCCCGAAGCAATATCTATTTTCTGCCTTCAAACAACGCTACATGGGACAGCAACTACAGATGCCGAAATCTTAGAAGCCATCTTTTAAGCGAACAAAAACATAGAAGGGAAGTCATATAAAATCAGAGCTGGTTTACAACCAACATGAGAAACAACATTTAAAACAAGAGGTTAAGTGAAGATTTGCTCACTTGCGATGCAACAAATATATGACAACAAAAGAGCCGAAAAAAATGATGGGTAATTCTTTAATGTGCCGAAAAGATTGGATCTATCAAAATTTTTATGTTTAGCCTGATTTATCCTAAATAAAGTTCATTTTGAAACAAACATACCAAGTAGGACAACTGAATGTTTAATTGGCATCGAAACAAAAGTTACAAAGCAGTAACAAAGCCCACACTACATGAGCAGCCATAATTGAGCCAAAAAGTCGTTTTCATAAAAACACCAAAAAAAAATATTTTTCATCCCCCACACTCAAAACACATAGGCATTTCAAAAACGTCCTACATCAACCGTCCCAAGATGAGACCGACCACTAAACCAAAAACACATAGGCTAAAACCAAAACAAAATCAAATCGGAGTAGGTAAATTTACAAACATGTAAAAATTAAATTCGAAAAAACTGATATTTTAACTTCCTTGCTCTAACTGTGTCTGCTATTTGCCGACAGTACAGACATGAAAAATATTTCAGTTATTCTGTTAGACAAACTGTTTACCGGGGAAAAAATCTGTTTCGTTTAAATTGCTTGCTAACCGCAAGTGTAAATAGAACGGACCTCGTACAAAATGGTAGGAACTGCCTGTTGAATGGAAGATGTTCGTAGTCACGAAATGATGCAGTTAGTCAAGTTATTAACTAGAGCGTAATAACAAACAAAATTATATATCTAGAATATATATTAGAAAGTTTCTCTGTCGATGACCTCCTCCTCATCCTGATTAGTTCAGGGTCTAAAAAACGCGGCCAAAATTTTTCATGAATCAGAAATCAATTTTTTTTCCTAATTGCATATTAGTTATTTTTAATGATAACTAATATGCAAGTAGGAAAAAAATTGATTTCTTTATAGAAGCTCCACAGAATTATGCATACACGCGGAAAAGCCAATAACTTTCAACAGCAACATAAACACAGAAAACATGAGAAAATTAATTCACTTAGAAAAAACTGGCTTGGAAATCTGAACAAGTTAACTCAATCACGTTTTTTGTGACCTTTACCTCTTTGCTGTTCGATAATGAAGTTTGTCATCCTCTCAACAAAAATTGATCTGAACTCTAAAAAGAAATCAAACATCAAGTCGCGAAAAATTAATTTGAGGGTGAACACAAATATAAGGCATTCCAGAATCATCACGACCTGAAGAGTTTATTGACGAGCAGCCGATCTCTCTGCAAGTTGGACAACACGTTTCTTTTTCAAGTTTAAAAGACGCTTTTGAAACGTTCTAATTTCCCTTCCGCATATGAAAACTGAAAGGGATTCAATTAAGAAGTTGAGAACGAAGAGCAATGTTCTTTCATTCTTCGGTAAATGTAGAGCCAAAAACACCTACATGCTTTTTTTGACACAGAGTTTTTGAATTTTTTGAATCCATATCTTTTTTGAAATCCGAACAGCCACTACTCAAAGGTCTTTATAAGCTTGGGGTAACTGAAATATCACAACAAGCTTTCTTTGAGATCTTAAAATGACGCATCAACAAACCCATGCCATCATTCCTTGTCAATCTCTGAACGTGGTCGCATAAAAATTGTTATCGATCAAATAATTCCATGAAAGAGCTGTCTTATCATATAGCGAAGTTCGAAATAAGTTGAATAATGATTTTTAGTAGTTTTAACTCGAAAACAACACGAGTTTTTTCACGGTTGAAATCAAAATTTCTAGTTGTTTTGGCGGCTAAATTTTATGCCATGCTCAAATAGAAACACTACTGTTCTCATTTAAAATCATGACCTCGTCAATAGCAAAAACTTGATTAACAGATTTTTAAAGAAAAATATACATTCGATCTGTATGCATCATCTATCTGTATTTCTAATCTATGATGAGAATTAAATAGCAGCATTTTTATTGCGCGCTGTAGCAGCGTTATGAGAGCAGTGAAAATTGAATAGCTCAAATGTCACTAAGACGATTCCGTATCAATTGCCACGTCATGATCGCTTTGGTTGATCAAGTCCCTGCAATCATTATCTATGTTGTCAGAATTTATGCCAGCCGCCCACGGTTGCAATTCACCGGACGCAAACAGAATAAACACTAGGCCACCAAACCAGCTGACTGAAGCGAATGTGAAAAAGGCATATCGCCACAGTTTTTCACTGTGCACGTTATCAGCTGTGATCCAACCCACGACAAGTGGAGCAACAAACCCTGGGATGGTGGCAAAGGTATTGGTTATAGCAAATAAAACACCTGCCAAGTTAGGAGCTATGTCAAGATTGTTGCAATTGAATCCAGACCAGTTGGCTCCGAAGAAAAACATTGCTATAACAATGAAACAAACTGCCAGTGTCGCATTGCAGCCAGCATATCCGGCCAGAATCAGGAAAAGTCCAGGAAACACGGTGCCGACGAAAGCGTTGACTTTACGAACGACAGTAGTAGACAAGCAGTTGTGACGTCTGACAACATCAGTGATAGTGGAGAATAGCTGAATAGATATCCAGCAACAAAGCCAGGGCAAGGCACTTAGGAACCCATTTGAGGATATGTCAAAGTTGAGCACGTTGGACAAGTATTGAGGCAGACAAGACATCAAACCGTAGTTTGTGAAGTTGCAGCACACGTGGCACGTAAGCAGACCATAGAAGGCACGACTGGTTAATATGGATTTCCTGAAACAAAACATGATACAGACTTCCTTCTTTGTAGGCACTTTAATGAACCAAAAACAATAACCGGAAGCACTTCAATGAACAGAAAACAATAACCTGAAGAGCACACACGAGATTTCAAGTCTGGGCGAAACTAAAATTTAACGCAGAGGCGAAGCTGCGCTTCGCAAACAAGCGAAGAAAATGCAAAAGTGAGCTCCAAACAGGCAAAACAAAATGAAACAAGGAAAAGCTTTTAAAAATCATTAAAATTTTTTTTGTTGAAATGTATCACGTTATAACATCTGCTCCACAACAGCTTGTAATTTTACTAACACTAGCTACCAATAAGGAGCTACAGTTTCTATTAAACTGCCAATGTAAAGAAGCAAAAAATTCGACCAAAAAAAAATATTTAAAAATTCTCGATATGAATACCTGACCTGTTGATTAGCAATCTCACGTCCTCGCATCTGCGCCAAAGTCACTTGCAAGTGAACTAGCGGCCCAGTTAATGCTAAATCTACCTTTTCTAATATTGTTAAACATATATCGTACTTATATGGAAATGCGTAATTTTCAAAGTTTCAATAAATGGACTTTACGCTAAACCCTAGCGTAAACTCTAGCGTGTTTCTCTGCTCTAGCAGGGGATTCTTGGTTTATTTAAAAAAGAACACTAGTATTCGTTCTTTCAATTGAATTCTTTTGTCAGAATTGGCTGGGTAGCTTTCGGAAAAAAGTGAAAGGATTCCCAAATCGATCAACTATTCCTACATCCATAAATTTTTCTCTACTAATTCATAGGAATATCCTCTGCTATCCACACCATGAATTCTGAATCGAAGATTTCCGCGCCTTGATTTTGTAGATTGATTCCTTAATATCAGATTTAACTAGTAGTTTTCGAGAATTAAGACAAATTTTCTAAGAATTTAAAAAGGAATTTTTCCGATGTCAATAACAGCTTAAAAAACAGGTTAGACAGATAAAGCAGGCAAAATTCGAACGCCATGTTAGTTTTAATGAACTATTAACTTCAGATTCAACCAATTAGTTTTTGAAAAAAAATAAATCTGCAAAAAACGGGCGAAATTTCAAAAATTGGATAATTTCTAAGGTCATAGTTTTTTACAAAAGGCAGGGCATAGCCGCTTGCGCAGGTACGATTCGGATAACTGATTTCGATAACACCCAATCTCCGTTTTGAAAATTGAGCAAAATGTCAAAAAATGGGCTTGCTTGAGGACATAACTTTTTTCTACCAATTTTAGGCAATAGCCGCTTGAGAAGAGTTATCCCACAATTTGATCTTTTGATTGTAAGCTTCATCTCTGATTTGGGCAATTAATATTTGAGAAAATCAAAAAATTCAAAATAAGCAAGCCAAAATCCCCCTACTGAAACTTTCAGGCACATTGAAGAGCAGCCGGTTTTTCCATTGATACCATTTTTTTTTTGAAAATCGCTCAAAACTTTTTGAGAAAATTGAAATTTCTGCTAAAAGGGTTAAAAAAATCTCCAAAGCGTTGCAAAAAAAACGAAAAAACAACTAATTCTATACATTTTTTAAAATACTATTTTTTTTAAATAGGGCCTAAAACTAGCAAAAAACAAAGCAGCAACACATTCCATTAAATTGTTTATGCTCAAATAAGCCTAATTATAATTAAATTGAAAGATACCAAAAATGTCACCCAATTGAGTACTTTTATTTGCGACTTGGGTTGGAAAAAAATCTACGTAATAATGCTTTACGCTTCGAATGTGTAAAGACGTTAATTTGATTTGTGGTCCAACGAAAAATCTTTGAACTTACCATTGAAATGGTATTAATGAACATAGCCAAGAGACAATTGGAAAAGAGTATTGAACGCAGGTTAACAAAAAAAATTGACGTTGTTGAAAAAATCTAAACTTTCGAATTTCAAAAAAATAGACGCCCTTTAAGCTCTTTGAATTTCTAGAACAATTTATGATTGGCACTTCTCCGATATCATTAACCCAACTTGAGAAAATTGAATCAATAAGTAAAGTTTTTATTTCGCTGGGAACCTAAAATTTACATTCCACTTTGGAAACTAGAAATCGTTCACATTTTTTGCGCCAATTCCACGTTCGTATTAGGAGAGTGCCAATAATTACGTAACTTTCAGCAGATGCATTTCAATTGAAATCAAAAAGTGCATATATACCTAAGTACATTCATAAATGCATGAAAAAGTATGAATGCACATCTGTAGTTATTAGAGCATCCTGAGAAAAAAACAAAAAAATCACCATGACCTATATAAGAGTCTTCACTACGTTCATTACTCTTAATAAAAAAACACCAAACATCATACGAGAGCGTGATAACTCAGATGCAATTTTGATTTTAAGGCCTACAATTATCGCTCTCTTCAACTATTCTCCCCTTTTTGCAAAAGGGGGAGATTGGTTAGTAGGTACAAAACTCGTTATAGGGGTGCCAATTCGTTACTAGGTACCAGAGGGGGGTAGTAAAAGAGATCCTAATTATCAAACTTCAGCAGATTGAAATCAGTCGACCTGCAAATTTCTTAACCTACTAATCATTGAATAGTATCAATTAATCTTTGTTATATCTCGTACCACGGAACAATTTCCAATTCGTTACTACAGCGCTGAGAAGTATTCGACTTGATATGTTCCATTTCTTCCTGAGATATTCTTGGGTGAGTTTCTGGCTTCTCGGAAATCAGAATGCACCACATTGCGTACCAAATGACAGCCAGAGCACCGTTCACATAGAAGCCTAAAGGAAAAAACTTTTCAACGTTCTGTAACTTGGATTGAACGGGACGTGGGAAAAAATGGCAACGTTCAACAAATGGCTTAGGTTCAAAGCCACAGGGATGATCAATATATTCTGATTAAAAACTAGCTTCAAATCCCTGTAGTGTACTTGCCTAGAGGCCATCCGTCCAAGAGAGATAGCGAACACAGATATCCTACAATTGGGTTTGTGAGCACATTACCAAAGGTTCCACCGGAGGCGGCGAATGCGGAGAAGAAACTGCGCTCGTATTTGGGAACCCACTTGCCCATCATGTGATTGAAAGCTGGGAATGTAGCAGCCTCTGTGACTCCTTCCAGAACACGCAATCCTATCAGCCACCCAACTCCTCCATACGAGGCTAGTGGGGAAAGCAATGTAAACAACCCTGTCAACAAGATCCCCATTCCGTAGAGCAGTTTCCCACCTTCTCCTTTGTAGTGGTTTAAAAATAACCCGGAAGGAATTTGGGTAATCATGTAGCCATAATAAAATGCACCCAGGACAGATGCCTGTTCGCTTGAAGTCCAGTCGAACTTTCCTGCAAATAAAAGATTTCAGCAATTCAACCCAGTTTCCAGTTCTGTAAAAAAGGATTCTTAGATTTCAAACATGTTTCAAAAAACAACTTTCCATTTTTTGTTTCGAAATTCAGCTTCAATAAGTGAATCTCATAATCCGTTAGTAATGCGCCCGCTGGGAAATGATTTTGAAAAAACCCAACTTCCAATATCGAAGCTTATAAATCCAAGCCAACCGTCAAAAGGAAACAAATTATGTACTTTATGAAAAAATCATTAAGCTGTTTATGCACACGGACCTCAAAAAACAGATAATACTTTGAAATTAACAACCAGTTTCGACGCAGATGTGGAACGGAGTTTCGCAACACTTGCGATACAAAACAACAAATGGAATCTTGATATGGAATGGCTATTATCATACCGTTTAAATGAAGCAAATTGCTGGTTTCAATTTTGTTTATGATCTTAAAATGATCAACAAAGTTGCCTTATGAGTAGTCAAATTTCAACTGAGCAGAAAATTTTAATCATTCTACCTTCAGACGGGGAAATTATTTTCACGAGTTCGCAAAAAAAAGAACGCCATTTAAGTTGGAACTCAAATTTATTTAAAAAAGAAATTATTGCTTATTGGAGAACAGTCTTACCTTCGTATTAATTAACAATATTCGGCCCGATATTTCTGTCATGCAATCCAGTTATTTATATGGACCCCTCTATGGTCTATCATAGTAGTAGCACTAAGTAGAACATAGACGGGTCCTTAAAATTAATAACACAGATGAGAAACTGAGCTTCGGAACACTTGGAATACAGAACCACAAAAATTTCTAAAATGTCATCAAATGATTACGGCTAGTTTTGAAGAAAAAACATGCATAGACAATAGACTGTGAAATAGGCATCAAAAGATAAAGTACCCAACAGTAACAACTATGAAAATATTTTGTCAGAAACCCTTTAAGCCGGAAAAAAATCAAAATTTACGAAAAGCTTACTGTCAAAAAACTTTATTTGCTCGTCACATGAAACAATACGAGGCCACTAAGCTGAAACCTAATAAGCCTAAAAAAAAGAAAACAAAAAAAGGAGGAAAAATCTTAAGAAATCAATGAGTCCCTCTCAACCTCAACACACAGACACGCACACAGAAACTTTTTTCAGTCGTCGTAAGACGCAATTTGAGGGCAATAGGCCGAAACATATTAAACCAAAAAAAAAGAAAAAACAAAAAGTCGAAAAAAAACCTGACACTTAAAACAGGGACATTTTCACCACATCTAATTTCCTTCCTGAGCTTCAACCATAGAGAAAATTTATCAACACTAGCACGAAGACACTATCACTTGAACAGGTGATTGCTCTTCTACACTGATTTTCCCACTAGAGACCTTGGGGGAACAGCTGTGATAGATTGACAAAAGGAAAACAAATTCTGATAATTCCCGAACTCGCGCGCGCGCGCTCGCTCTCTCTCTCTCTCTCTTCATCTCTCAAACATAATCGATATCTCCCATTCAATCAATAATTCGAAGCAGAGATCGATGCAGCTACAACAACAAGTCAAAGGTACTTCTTAGTTATACAGGTCCCTTGAAAACTAATATTATAGACGGGTTGCCGAAAAGGCAATTATACTAATTTAGCATGTAATGATCAAATTTCAAAGCTGTGCATAACTTACGCAATTAAATATCTTTAAAAAAGTATTTTAAATGAAACTCAAGTTTGTTTGAAAAAAGAAACTATCGCGTCTTACTTTCGTATTAATTAACAATATTCGATCCAGTTATTTATATGGACCCCTCTATGGTCTATTATAGTAGTAGTACTAAGTAGAACATAGACGGGTTCTTAAAAATAACCGGGTCCCATCACGGAAATAGATGGAAATCTCAAATTGAACTGCTTCAAACACGTTTATTGATGACAAAATGGAATCAGTCACAATAGAAGCCGAAATTAAAATTCCGAAAGTGAAATGCTTCACACAAAATTAATAACGGATGAGAAACTGAGCTTCGGAACACTTGGAATACAGAACAAGAAAAATTTCCAAAACGTCATCAAATGATTACGCCTAGTTTCGAAACAAAAACATGCATAGACAATAGACTGTGAAATAAGCATCAAAAGAAAGTACCCAGCAGTAACAACTCGGAAAAAATTTTGTCAGAAACCCTTAAAGCCGAAAACAATCAAAATTTACGAAAAATTTTCTCACAAAAAACTTTATTTGCTTGTCACATGAAACAATACGAGGGCACTAAGCTGATTTAATACGTCCCGCTCATTCTCAAAATACCCGAAGAAAAACTTTATTTTGCTCGTCAATTGAAACAATATGAGGCCACTAAGCTGAAACCTAATAAGCCTAAAAAAAGAAAACAAAAAAAAGCGGAAAAAATCATAAGAAATCAATGAGTCCCTCTCACCCTCAACACACAGACACGCACACAGAAACTTTTTTCAGTCGTCGTAAGACGCAATTTGAGGGCAATAGGCCGAAACATATCAAGCCAAAAAAACAATAAGCCGAAAAAAACCTGACACTTAAAACAGGCACATTTTCACCACATCTAATTTCCTTCCTGAGCTTCAATCATAGAGAAAATTTATCGACACCAGCACGAACACACTATCACTTGAACAGGTGATTGCTCTTCTACATTGATTTTGCCACTAGAGACCTTGGGGGAACAGCTGTAACAGATTGAAAAAGGAAAACAAAATCTGATAATTCCCGAGCTCGCGCGCGCTCGCTCTCTCTCTCTCTCTCTCTTCATCTCTCAAACATAATCGATATCTCCCATTCAATCGGAAATTCGAAGCAGAGATCGATGCAGCTACAACAACAAGTCAAAGGTACTTCTTAGTTATACAGGTCCCTTGAAAACTAATATTAGAGACGGGTTGCCGAAAAGGCAATTATACTAATTTAGCATGTAATGATCAAAATTCAAAGCTGTGCATAACTTACGCAATTAAATATCTTTAAAAAAGTATTTTAAATGAAACTTAAATTTGTTTGAAAAAAGAAACTATCGCGTCTTACTTTCGTATTAATTAACAATATTCGATCCAGTTATTTATATGGACCCCTCTATGGTCTATCATAGTAGTAGTACTAAGTAGAACATAGACGGGTTCTTAAAAATAACCGGGTCCCATCACGGAAATAGATGGAAATCCCAAATTGAACTGCTTCAAACACGTTTATTGATGACAAAATGGAATCAGTCACAATAGAAGCCGAAATTAAAATTCCGAAAGTGAAATGCTTCACACAAAATTAATAACGGATGAGAAACTTAGCTTGGGAACACTTGGAATACAGAACAAGAAAAATTTCCAAAACGTCATCAAATGATTACGCCTAGTTTCGAAACAAAAACATGCATAGACAATTGACTGTGAACTAAGCATCAAAAGAAAGTACCCTGCAGTAACAACTCGGAAAAATTTTTGTCAGAAACCCTTTAAGCCGAAAACAAGATTTACGAAAAATTTTCTCTCAAAAAACTTTATTTGCTTGTCAAATGAAAATATACGAGGTCACTAAGCTGATTTGATACGTTCCGCTCATTCTCAAAATACTCCAAGAAAAATCTTATTTTGATTGCCAATTCAAACAAGCTGAAATCTTTTAAGCCTAAAAAAAGAAAAAAGAGGCGAAAAAAATTATGAGAAGTCAATGAGTCCCTCTCAGCCTCAACACACAGACACGCACACAGAAACTTTTTTCAGTCGCCGAAAGACGCAATTTGAGGGCAATAGGCCGAAACATATCATGCCAAAAAAAAGAAAAAACAATAAGCCGAAAAACCTGACACCTAGAACAGGTTTTTCACATTTTCAGGCACATTTTCACCACATCTAATTTCCTTCCTGAGCTTCCGACATAGAGAAAATTTATCGACACCAGCACGAAGACGCTATCACTTGAACAGGTGATTCCTCTTCTTCATTGATTTTGCAAATAGAGACCTTGCCGGAACAGCTGTAAAAGATTGACAAAAGGAAAACTAATTCTGATCATTCCCGAACTCGCGCGCTTGCTCTCTCTCTCTCTTCATATCTCTCAAACATAATTGATCTCTCTCATTCAATCGGAAATTCGAAGCAGAGATTGATGTAGCTACAACAAGGTACTTCTTAGTTAGACAGGTCCCTAGAAAACTAATATTATAGACAGGTGCAGAAAAGGCAATTATAGTGATTTAGCATGTAACAATCAAATTTGAAAGCTGTACCTAATTTACGCATTTAAATATCTCGCAAAATATATTGCATTTGAAAAATTTTGATATGGAATGGCTATTATCATACCGTTCAAATGAAGCAAATTGCTGGTTTCAAATTGCTAACAAAAAGCGAGGTCAATCAGAGCAGTAAAAGCAACTATAACAAGAACACTAAAAAAATGTCTAATTTTTTAACAAGAACTAAATGCAGTTAAGTCCTCAATTTTCCAGGTTCCATTATCCTCATTAATTAGTCAACTTCAGCTATCATGTGCACTTTGTAAGATTATAATTGATGATAACCCTTATTTACTCTGCTGTTTACAACCCACCCCCGAAGAGCAGTTATCGCTTAAAAAATGTTGATTTCGAAGAGTTGCTCGGGTTTGTATTCAGTCTCTCAATTGTTAACGTACTCATAGCTGGAGATTTTAACTTAGAAGGTGTCAACTGGGAAGCATGCGTCTCAGAAGACGACTATGAATTGAGGTTCTTAGAACTGTGCGACAAGTTCCATTTACGCCAACTGGTGACTTTCCAGACAACTTCCGCGAACCTGCTTGACCTTGTTTTAGTTAACAAGGCCGAAACATTACTGATATCTTGGTGATTCTAATATTAACGTGATGATCAGAAACAGGTGAACCTGGCTTTTTAACAGCATAAATAAGAGTACCCCCTTGAGAACGAGACATCGGCAAAGTTTGGCTCCCTGGATTACGCCCGCAACCTCAAATCAATTGAAACGTCTCAATACGCTTAGGGTCTCGCATTCAAAAAACATTTCCCTTTCCTCCCAGCAAAAAGAAGCCGATAAAGAATCCCAATGTATTGAGCTTCAAGACTATGATTTGGCCGAATTTGAGGCCAAACTAATTTGAGCTCGTAATACCCACAAAATTTTTTAATAATTCGAGAGCTTAAGACGCCACGACCTCCCTTGTACCGTGAGATGAGGGAATTTGGAAGCCACTACCAATTTTGAGAAGTCTGAATTTTTCAAAGCATATTTCGCTTCTGCTGTAAGTGACAACGGTACCATAATATTGCCACCGTATTCATGATTCTTTACTAACAAGGAATTCGTAATTACCAAACTTGAAGTATATACTGAACTCCAGTCTTTAGTTACTACTAAGAGCCGAGGCATTGACGGTTTGCCACCCCTTGTTTTGAAAGAATCTGTTAATGAGATTCATTCTTCATTCTTCATTAATGAGACTCATTCAGTGTTCAATTTGTTTCGCAATAATTGTCGGTTATTCGTCTTTCCATCCGAATGGAAAACAGGTATCATTACGCCTATTAACAAAGATGGAAGCAAATGCGAAATCACTAATTATTGACCTGTTACCGTTTGAACGTGTTATCTAAAGCTTTCGAGAAGCTGATGTTTAACTACTTGTTTCCAATTTTCCAAGGTATTTGTTTTTCAAACCAGTTTGGTTTCATTCGCAGACAATCTCATGTACTACAATTATTAACATGTCTTGGCCAGGTTTACAGATAAAATATCAATTCTTTGTGCACTATGCTATTTTTTGATTTTGCTAAGGCATTTGATAAAATTAATCATTCCGTCCAACTAAAGAAGATCGAGACCTTAAGGTATTGTAATGCGTCCTTTGCCATTCTTGATTTTTATAAATGACCTGCCAAACAACATCTTCCCTTCATGTTATCTATTTGCCAACGACTTGGAACTATATTTTCAGGAGAAAAACTTAATTTACTTATCTCTGACATTCAGGCCCTTCAATTTTGGAGCAAAAGCAATTTGTTATTTTTCAATGCCAAGAAATGCTCAGCTTTATCTCTTTTCGTCAAAAAAACCAAAATCACTTGATCTCGATAAAAATGTCTTAGCAGATGTGACTTTGGTTAAAGATCTCGGTCTTCTCCTGTCAAATGATTTAAAACGGACCTGTCACCTACAGGCAAAAAATGCGTCAGGTTTAAAGTTGATTTATCTATTCAAACGGAATTGCTCGTCTCATTTATGTGTCCAAAGCAAGCTGAATGTCTATCTCTCAAACATAATTGATCTCTCTCATTCAATCGGAAATTCGAAGCAGAGATTGATGTAGCTACAACAAGGTACTTCTTAGTTAGACAAGTCCCTAGAAAACTAATATTATAGACAGGTGCAGAAAAGGCAATTATAGTGATTTAGCATGTAACAATCAAATTTGAAAGCTGTACCTAATTTACGCATTTAAATATCTTGCAAAATATATTGCATTTGAAAAATTTTGATATGGAATGGCTATTATCATACCGTTCAAATGAAGCAAATTGCTGGTTTCAAATTGCTAACAAAAAGCGAGGTCAATCAGAGCAGTAAAAGCAACTATAACAAGAACACTAAAAAAATGTCTAATTTTTTAACAAGAACTAAATGCAGTTAAGTCCTCAATTTTCCAGGTTCCATTATCCTCATTAATTAGTCAACTTCAGCTATCATGTGCACTTTGTAAGATTATAATTGATGATAACCCTTATTTACTCTGCTGTTTACAACCCACCCCCGAAGAGCAGTTATCGCTTAAAAAATGTTGATTTCGAAGAGTTGCTCGGGTTTGTATTCAGTCTCTCAATTGTTAACGTACTCATAGCTGGAGATTTTAACTTAGAAGGTGTCAACTGGGAAGCATGCGTCTCAGAAGACGACTATGAATTGAGGTTCTTAGAACTGTGCGACAAGTTCCATTTACGCCAACTGGTGACTTTCCAGACAACTTCCGCGAACCTGCTTGACCTTGTTTTAGTTAACAAGGCCGAAACATTACTGATATCTTGGTGATTCTAATATTAACGTGATGATCAGAAACAGGTGAACCTGGCTTTTTAACAGCATAAATAAGAGTACCCCCTTGAGAACGAGACATCGGCAAAGTTTGGCTCCCTGGATTACGCCCGCAACCTCAAATCAATTGAAACGTCTCAATACGCTTAGGGTCTCGCATTCAAAAAACATTTACCTTTCCTCCCAGCAAAAAGAAGCCGATAAAGAATCCCAATGTATTGAGCTTCAAGACTATGATTTGGCCGAATTTGAGGCCAAACTAATTTGAGCTCGTAATACCCACAAAATTTTTTAATAATTCGAGAGCTTAAGACGCCACGACCTCCCTTGTACCGTGAGATGAGGGAATTTGGAAGCCACTACCAATTTTGAGAAGTCTGAATTTTTCAAAGCATATTTCGCTTCTGCTGTAAGTGACAACGGTACCATAATATTGCCACCGTATTCATGATTCTTTACTAACAAGGAATTCGTAATTACCAAACTTGAAGTATATACTGAACTCCAGTCTTTAGTTACTACTAAGAGCCGAGGCATTGACGGTTTGCCACCCCTTGTTTTGAAAGAATCTGTTAATGAGATTCATTCTTCATTCTTCATTAATGAGACTCATTCAGTGTTCAATTTGTTTCGCAATAATTGTCGGTTATTCGTCTTTCCATCCGAATGGAAAACAGGTATCATTACGCCTATTAACAAAGATGGAAGCAAATGCGAAATCACTAATTATTGACCTGTTACCGTTTGAACGTGTTATCTAAAGCTTTCGAGAAGCTGATGTTTAACTACTTGTTTCCAATTTTCCAAGGTATTTGTTTTTCAAACCAGTTTGGTTTCATTCGCAGACAATCTCATGTACTACAATTATTATCATGTCTTGGCCAGGTTTACAGATAAAATATCAATTCTTTGTGCACTATGCTATTTTTTGATTTTGCTAAGGCATTTGATAAAATTAATCATTCCGTCCAACTAAAGAAGATCGAGACCTTAAGGTATTGTAATGCGTCCTTTGCCATTCTTGATTTTTATAAATGACCTGCCAAACAACATCTTCCCTTCATGTTATCTATTTGCCAACGACTTGGAACTATATTTTCAGGAGAAAAACTTAATTTACTTATCTCTGACATTCAGGCCCTTCAATTTTGGAGCAAAAGCAATTTGTTATTTTTCAATGCCAAGAAATGCTCAGCTTTATCTCTTTTCGTCAAAAAAAACCAAAATCATTTGATCTCGATAAAAATGTCTTAGCAGATGTGACTTTGGTTAAAGATCTCGGTCTTCTCCTGTCAAATGATCTAAAACGGACCTGTCACCTACAGGCAAAAAATGCGTCAGGTTTAAAGTTGATTTATCTATTCAAACGGAATTGCTCGTCTCATTTATGTGTCCAAAGTAAGCTGAATGTCTATAAGTCAACCATTGAGCCTACAATTTTATATGTATCACCCTGCTGGACAGCCTTAAAAAGTCATATGAAGATGGTTGAAAGTTTTAACAAGAAATTAATTAAACTAATCAAATTATAAAGACGCTCTCATCAAACTTGGTGTTCTGCCGTTATTTTATTTCCAGGTTCTGACGGAGCTGTTACTATCGTCGAAAATCATTAATGGGCAGTATGACATCGAGTGTAAATCCTTCTGCACTTTTGATCCAAATTCACGTTCCGACCCCTTCAGTTTACCGAAAATCCAACGGATATTTTTATGTTTATGTGAACCTTGTCGAACCAGAAATTATCTAATAGAACTTTAACCGGACTATATGGGACTTTGCTTTCCAAAAATTCACCTTATTATTATTACTGTTGATATTTTATTTCTAACTAAAAAAACTTAAGAAAAACTTGAATTCTACAATATGGCAACTGAGCCCACAAAACATAATCAGAAAAAATTAGCTGACAGTTTTTTGAAATAACTATTTCCCGTTCAAAAAAATAAACAGGTCTTATCAAATTTGAACCCAGGACCTTTGGCGTCCCTGGCGCACTTGTTACCTCCAGACAAAAAATGCTAGAGACGCAAAAAAGTTGGAATTCATTGTGAACTGAACCTAAATTACCATTATTAATTTTGACTATTCTGTGAACAAAGTTATTTACGGGAAAAAGTCTAGTACCCGATTACTATACCCTTGCTTATCGGAAGTGCATAGACAAAACAGAAGACCACATATGAGCTTAGACTTTTGGCAAATACGATGGAGCAAAAAATTTAGAAACATAGAACTATCTGCTTGTAACGTTCAAACCTACACATTTTGATCAATAAACGAAGACGGTTCTGCTATACAATCTAACACTGCGCTTCAATTGCAGTTAAAAACTATTAACTGAGTTGTCTTGTCTGCGAATAACAAAATTTCGGGTCTTTCACATAATAGTCCCTTCAGCTAAATATCAACACAAAGTTAGAGCCCCTCCAGCTTGTCAATTTTTAAATGACTTTCAAACTGACGTGCTTTTGTTCGTATTTACATTCATACAAAATTGCATCCATGTTTTGCTAGTTGAAATTAGCGCTGGATATGGTTACCAGTAATGCATAAATAAATAGAGGTTAACATCCTATTTCACTGAGCATGTTTTCTTTATTTTGTTGCTTACTGGATGGGCTATAATGACAAAGACTTCAAAATTTCAAGTACCTGACAAAGTTGACTGGTTGCGTTCTGTTACATTGGAAGCAGGACAGTTTTCATTCAAACTAGCATTGGAACTTTCGCTGTCGACCATGTCTAATAGGGCAACGCTTATGTTAATTCTCATTGAGTACACCAGAAAGAAACCAAGGAATCCCATATATGCAAGAGTGGATCTAGCAGAACGAATAAAAGAAACATATTTTTGCTCAGAAGTCGGATTAATAATGAGCAATAACCCATCGTCAACAGATTTGTCATCATCTGAATCTAGTCCAAGGGAGTCATCGTCAGGTTGTGAAAAAAGAAAGTCATCTTGACTACAAAATAAGGCCATTTTTTGATACTCTTCTTACGTCATTTTGATAATTTACGAGCCAGAGAAATGACTGTCTGAAAACAGAACTGCAATTTAAAAATGATGCATTGAAACTATGTAACATTCGTCTACTGCAGTCACACATGAGGCTTAAGAAAAATAGGCCCTATAACCACTGGCTCAAGGGTCAGGGACACTATCTCTTGTGTTTTTCTACCTCAAGAACGGTCGGAGCCAGTTCGGTTCGCTTGTGACATGAGACTACGACCCGTTACAGCTTAAAGGCTACTACTAAAATATCCCCCCACTCTAGAATTAGAAACGTCCCCATACTTAGGTCTCTAGATACCCAAAATACATGAACGCCGTTAAAAACCGGGTTGGAACAATCCGTTAAGTTACTTTTTATTAGACAGTGGAACTTTGATCCATTTCAGATGGATCAACCTAAAACTCGCCTTACCTCAACATAACAATTATAAAACACACTCTAGAATTTAAATTAAGTACTCACATTGTAGCACGCTCAAGAACCAGGAAGTAAATAAGTCGGTAAACAACTCAAGAATTAATAAAGTAACTAATATGAGTTTAATGTTAGTCAGTTTCAACAAGAACAAGTTTTTACTCTAGACTGCAAGTTCTCGTGAACCATTGGGACACTCTAGCTGTCCACCTTTCCACCGAAGGTTCACTCTGGTCCAGTCAAGAATAGTATTCCAATCGTAATAATCCAACTCGAGGGAATGCTCTCGTCTCTGTCACAGATGGGACAGCTCTACTCTCGATTATTATAGTGATGGAAATTGCGAATAGCAATTTCCTACTGTTTTTTCTTGCGACTTTCCCGCGTGTGTGTCTTAATCGTTCTGAAATTGTTCTGATCTCTTTTTCTGATTTTCAGTTCTCGCGAGAAAATCGTGCATGACAGGTTCCATTCGAAACTTTGAAAAATTAAATCTCACTCCAAAATCAAGTGTTTTTTGCTTCTCTCAAGGTCAAACTTCCAAATATGACCGACTGGCACATACTCCCCGGACTCGAGATCGATGTCCTCATCGCGCGCTGTCTTCTGCCAGTGAGTCCCAGAAAAACCGAGTGTTGCTCAAGATACAGTGCCAGTGGTCATTTACAGAAGTTTGCAGCAGATTTAAGCTTATCTACACCCCAAAATTCACAGCCATTTAAAATTTTCACACTATTGCTAAACAGCAACCAAAATCTGCATACACCTGCACCCTTGAATTTTCGCTTTTCAAGCCAATCATTTTAAAATCTCTTTTGTCCTATTCAATCAGGAAATTGTCATGCAGCATTTTCGATTTATATAATAAATATAGTATATTAGTAACAATATTTGCTTTGTTAAAATTTCTTTTTCGTGAATCCAAGTTTCACTCAGATCCACGCTCAAGCCCCCCTTCCCTCTCAAGACTCAAGATCCATCCGAATTGCCCATTCATCTCGTGCTCTTCACCTTGGAGGTACTGCATCCTGAAGTGCTAGATGCGGCAAACTGTCTCAACAGTTCCTCTTCATCATCGGAACTAATCACAATCTCCTCCCAAGCCTTCAGCTGTTCATAGGATCGCATCCATTCTCTCTGCTCCTGCAATCTCTTTGCTTGGTTGGGTAGTGCCTTCACCCTAGCTTCTCGGTTCAAGCAAAAGGAGTTGTGCAGGCTCAAGCTCACGTTCTTCGCCAGGTCTTCCTCTAGTATCGACTCCCTCGCTTTGGTATTGTCTCTAGACATCTTACCCACTCTTTTCCATCCTGTCGTGATCGCATTACGATGGGTTAGCAGGGGTCTCTTGAAAGCTTCCGGCCCAATCTCGGCCTGGAACTGTCGATACTCTTTTTGATGTTTTCTCATGTGATCTTTCGTTGTCATGTACAACCAAGACGTCAGTGTCGCCCGAAACCATGGAAAGTACCTCAAGCGACTCCATACGTGCCTGACTTCCGTCGGTATGGCGAATACTTTGCACGCAGTCTCAAACAACTCGAGTCTCCTGCTGTAGTCTATCGCGTATATTGACTCAGCCGTTGGCGTCGTCGCCTCCCGATACTTCGTTATATTCTCTTCTATCCATCTCAGAGCTAACATCGTACTCACTACTAAGAGCGTCACCTTCTGCCGGTGATCCGGTAGTCCGATCGACCGAATCTCTTCCACATCCCACACCAGGCAAAGGTTCTTGTGATCTGGATACCACACCGTTTGTGCCAAACAGTGGCATGGGCATTCCCCATGAGAGATCTCAATGCTCCTGAGATTACGCTCCCCTGAGGCTTCCAAGAGAGGCTCAAGCTCCATCATTTTCTCGTGCATCGTGTCGTTGTCTTCCAGGTTCGGAGTACTTCCCACAGGTTTCCCGATCACGTTTTGTCTCTCGTGATCGCTCGTGTTTTCTCTTTCCAACTTCAGAAGATCTTCTCCCCAGATTTCGCTTAAGTCATCTCTCAATTCTTTTGGTACTGTCCCTTTGATTTTTCTCAACAACTTGTGCGAGTGATGCGACATCCGAGCCAACCTCACACACTTGGGCACTGAGAAGGCCTTGTCCACCAGTATTCTCTGGCTGGACACTTCCACCATCGCCATGTGTAGCGGGTAGTGACTTCCGCACAAGTTGGCCATCATTGACCCTATCAGCGATTTCGCGTTCAATGGCAAGCCATAAGCTTCGCTCATGGGAAATCCCATTTCCGCCTCAAGACCAACCTTCCAGCTCCGGATGTGTTTTTGAGTCACCTGCAACACCCCGGGCCATGATTCTACGCTCAACGCCGTCACTAAATGATGTTCAGACTCCAGTCTCTCCAGTGCCTGCAGACCACACATTCTCGAGAAGAATCCGAGAGCTGTCGCTATATTCAACGTGGTTCTCGCGTAACATTCCGCTATTATTTGCACTTCACTTTTCTCCCTTTCTGTGATGTCTTCGAACCAAGTGACCAGGTCTTCTTTTTGAAACGACAGTATTCTGACGCATGACCGTCCATCGCAGATGTGCTCTCCGTTCCCACACGTCGAATCCAGACAGCTACCCGGCTCCAATTTCTTTGCTGACCCGGGGTCGCTCGTCCTTTCGCTTGGCTCTTGCATCTGGGGTGTGATTAGCTTATGTAGCACACTCAACTTCGCCAGATCTTCATCTTCCGTTGGTGCTAACCTCACTCGCTCGGTGGTTTCCTCGATTAGACTCGCATGGGGATGTGGACACCAGGAGGGTCTTAGTAGCTTCCATATCACTCCCAAGTTCGTGGTTAACAAGCCATCTCCACCGCCCATGTTCACTTCAACTCTCTTGTTTGAGCGCGGTATGCTTATCACCTCTGGTGTTTTCTCAAGAATCAGGCCCAGGCTCGGCCCCTCTTTCTCCACCGCGTCTATCTCCATTATTCTTTCTGTCCAAAACTTCAGTAGCTCCGCTACCTCATGGTTTCTGTGGGCTCCTCCAGCTTCCGAGTCTAAGAAGGGATTGTAGGCTATTCCCATCACTCCAGACACATATTGGTATTCCCCCTTCTCACTGAGTCTCGAGTACTGTTCTGACGAGGCCAGGTTACGGTGAACATCATGTTCTTCCTCGAACTTCTTATTAGAGAACCTCCGTACCTCGTCCAGCTTTCGATGGTTCTCTAAGGATAGTCTGGAACCATCTTCTTTCTCTATTCCTGTACTCTGATATACGTTCAAGATGATCGTTGAGACTCTTCTCTCCATGGTTTTACTTCCACTTGCTCTCTGGTGGCATGCCAGGATGGTGCTATCAGACATCATTGACATTGTCCATCTCAAGAAACATGTGGCATCTTTTCTTCTAGCCAGGCTCAAGCCTGAATTGTCCCTGGCCACGTGTTGCATCAGTGCCTGATACACCTCTAGCTTCTTGCTTCCCAACTTCAGCCTGTCATACGAGGTCAATGTCTCCAACTCTATTCCCACCAGACTCCAGGTGAACATTAATTGTCCCGCAGTTCTAACGAAGGGATTCGCCATTAGTGGCGGTGCTGATGAGGATGTTCTCATCGCCTCTTCAAAATGATCCTTCAACAAACTCTGCCAGGACCTCTTCAGATGACTTGCCATCTCTATCTTATTAACCTCGGCTTTTTGCTGGGTGGCCCAATTGCGTCGCCTGCGAGCTATTCCACTGTCCAACTTCTTCAAGCAGTCCTCCATTTCCTTCAATGTTTCGAGGGCCACCCACCACGTCCGGGAAGTGTTCCTCGTCTTGCTCCTCTCCAATGGATCACTCGTCACTTGTTTGCCCATGTCCTGATGTGCCTTCGAGATCCATTCTTTGCCGATCTCCACTTCCCCTACCTGTCCGTTCGTTGAACCTCTCTTCACGTTTACCTTCTGAGGCTTGAAGTCTTCTTCTGACGTCGAACTGGTGGAAACCTCTATTTCCTTTTCTACTTCAAGTGGTTTCCTGAGCTCCGAGCTGTTCTTGTATGCCGCCGTCTTGCATCGGGCCAAAACGATGGGCGCCGTCTCTCTCAAGTTTCCTTCCGAAACAGCATCCACTGAAGGACTACCCCATACTTCCACTTCTCTCTTCCTCTTGCGAGTCTTCACATCTCTGCTCGAGGGTGTTGTGGCTATCATCATTGATTCGACCTCTCCATCCACTCCTTCCAACTCTTGCCTCCCCCCTGCTCGAGCCTTAAGGATATTAGTACTTTTAATCATATTACTAGTCCCAACCTTATCCCTTTTTATACCATCAACCATTTTATCCACAGTTTTTTGTTTCAGAGTAGAGCTGTCCTCACATTTCTCTTTTCTAGTCTTCGATCGTGCGTTCCTCAGCTCCACTAGCTTGTTCAGCAGCTCTCTTCTTGCTTTCTCATCCAGGCCCGTTCCTATCAGGAGCGGTTCCCCGAATCTCACTACTGCGTCCCACAGTTCCTTCTTGAACTTGTCCAGCGTCGTCTCGCTGCCCACTTCTCGATTGAATTCCCCCAGGAATTCCTGCCAAGCGTCATCCTCGAGAGATCCCAAGAATATGTCCCTGTTCCCTTCGAACGTGTTCTTCTCCCTTTCCTCCGAGCTCAAGAGTAACATCCCCATATTGAAGGTCTCACCTGCCAATGGCAACTCTAGGTTCTTCCGCGGGGACGGGTTCAGAGGTGGTGTGGCAGTATCTGCCCAATTCTATTCGCTCAAGTCTTTCAACAGCTCTTGAGTGGTGAGTTCCTCCCCTGATGGCCCTGATGGCCCTCCATGTCTTCTCCATCTTCACTGAGAGTTTCATCCATACTCTCTTCATCTGATTCATTTCTTCTTCTCTCGAGAATTCTTTTGAATCGATCCTCAACGGGTCCACTCCTCTTGTCTCCAGGCGTGTCTACAGACAGTGGTGACGGTGTCGTAGGATCCAGCTTTTTATATTCCGTCAGGGCTACATGCAGTTGACCTGCTGCATCTAGTTCTGTTCCCTCCTGTGTCACTTCTACTTGTTCCAAGCCATAGGGTGCCTTGTATTTTCTCGTGGCAAATTTCATTTCGTCCACCAATGCGACGTGTCCCTCCATCACGATCATCCTGCTATCATCCCATATGGGTAGCATATTCTCAAGTCCTTCCTTTTCAAGAGTCCTCAAGACTTTCCGCACCTCATATCCAGGGGGCTGCGAACCTCTACTCTTTTTCGCTTGCGTCGTCCACGAATTTACCTTCCTCTCGCTGATGTGGAAGTAGACTGCCGCCGTGTAGCCGATGAACAGGGGATCCCAGCCATCCGTGAAATGCCTCTGCGTTTCCTCCGTCATCATCTTCGCCATTATGGAGGGAACCACCAAGGGACTATTCATTCCCAAGGTCATCCTCCTGACTGTCGGGAACTCAGGCATGGTGGCTGGTAGGATTTCTTTCTCCATTATGGCCTCCAGCTCCCTCTTGACTAGTGCAAAGCACTCCTTCCAGGCGGGGATTCTCAAGACTTCTCGTCCGTTGGCCGTCAATGGGTTTAGGTTCCAAAACTTTGGATACATTTCAATGGGGCCCTCTCGCTTGCCTCCCATTCTGCATTGCATTTGTCCCCTGAAGTTGCACACCATCATCTCAGCATCTTTCACTTTTCCGAAGAGTACCGTGTTGCTCATACGCGCCCTGAGCACCTCCTGCTGACAGCAATTCAGCGCTGTACCATCCAGTACGCTGATGAGACTCAAGTGCGTCACCGAGTGACGATACGTTATCACCAGGGGATCTGGAAACGCGTACGTCACTGCTGGACCATAGATGCAGGTCACCACCTCCTCTAGACCCCGGATTATCCCCATTGGGTCCGACCTCATTGCCAGGCACAGGTCCGTCAACAGAGGCATCCCTCTGTTCGCCTTCTCCCATTCTTCTCTCGAGGTTGGGTTCTCATCTTCACCCGTCATGTATCGATTCTGCATCATGAGGTATTGCACCAGCAGTGTCTTCAACCCTGCGGCACACTTGTAGGAGCTGGTTTCAATGCTCGTGTGGACTCTCCCCATAGACAGAGGTTCTCCATATTCCATTAACCGATGAAACGATACCAATTCCCCATGGGTCAAGAGTACTAGTGCCAGATACCCATCAACTCGAAGTGTCTCCACTCCTCGACTAAACATGTATGCTGGGCCCATGTTGAACAAGTATCTGGGGTAAACCAAATACAGGGCCAAGAGCAGGCTGATGGACATGCCCAGTATCTCCTGTACGAAGGCTCCGAAGATAGTCGCCGTGGTGCCGAACACTCCTGCCAAGAATTCTCTCTCCCAGCAAGGACTCAAGAACTTGAGAATCTCGTAATCTCTCCTAGTCTTCAATTCGCCGTTGGCGTGCTCTCTCCAAAATCCTCCAATCGTCACTTCATTGGCGGCCGAGACAAATCTAACCACCGTCATGTCTCTCGTTTCCGCTAGCTCCAGTTGCTTCTCTAGAAAACTCCAGATTTGTTTCACGAGGAGTGGTGCTTCCTCCCTCGTCTTATTCGTGACGTTCTCCAGCCTTGGTGTCAGGAATGGCCACCAGCCATTCTCTTGAGTCAAGCGATATTTCATCGATTCTAACTGTTTCTCCGTCTCGACCACATTTCTTCTCTCGTTGTTGGGACCTCTAGTCCTGCTGGTGGAATTTGCGACTTTCACATCCATACTCCGGAACCACAGGCTGGCCGTCAACTGGTTTATCGCCGGGTGGTCGTCCCCGATGACTGGGCTGAACTTGAGTTGTCTAGCAAAGTTCGATATCTCTAGCAAGAGTACCTCATCCAATACAATCAGGACGTCGGCCAGTCCGTAAAAGCCCCTCAGTGCATGAGATATGTCAGCCCATGCCGCCGGCAATTCTGATTTGTAAAGCCTCAAGTTCAATGGCTCCAGCTCTCGATTGGGGGCTGCCATCAGAATCCGCCATTCACTCCCTTCTGCTATCAGGATCAAGACCGCGTACACGAATTGTAGGGCGGGTGGCATACTTGCGTATCCCGGGGATGTGGTAAACACCACCTTCGTCTTGGACCCAAATCTCGAGGCTACGTTCTCTTGTACCTCATTCATCGCCGCAAATAACGCCTGAATAGCCTCCCATATCTTCTTTGATGTCGGAATCTCCTTGCCCTTCAGTTGCTCAAGAAGTCCCATCGCGTGCAGGTGATCATTCATTCCTGCAAACATTAGCAGCTCAGGTTCACAGGGCATCTCCGACTTTATTGCCACCACTAGAGTCAACATCTGGTTCAATTCGGCTCCTGGCAAGGAGTATACCAGAGTCTCCGGCCAGAACAACTTGGGAGACGTTCCTTCGAAGTCCGATCCCGCCACAATGACTACTCTTGCAGCAGCTGGATCTGCTCTATCATAAACTGCCAGAGTTTTGGCCAGTTGGGTGCCACCACAGGGCTTCCCGTACCTGGGATCTTCTGCCAACTTCGGACCTTCGTAAGCGGCATCAGGCAATTCCATTCCCCCCGGATTGAGTAGCTTGTCTACCACCTTCAACTGCGCCGGTGTTGCCAACCTGATCCTAGCGATGCCAGTTCGGTGCTTGGGAGGTTCTGTTATAAGTCCAGGACCCCCCAACAGTTTGAGAGGCCTGTAGTTAATGGGTCCCATGATCGTTTTTGTGGGAATTCCAGTCAGGTCTGTGGTCTCCATTAACTTCGCTCTCGAGAAGTGCGCTTCGTGAGCTTTCAACCAGTCTATGCAATGATGTCTATTCAGATCCTCGTGCGACACTCGTTCGATCCCCAGGGTTTCCGCCAACTCTCGTCTGCATTCCAAACTCTCTAGATCCAGTTCCTTCACCTTCTCAGGATATCTCAAGCGGGCAGTCTCCATAGACTTCTTTTCTCTCTTGCCATCTGCCACCACCACAGAGGACATCGCCGAGCCCGGAGGTGTTGATGACTCTACCTCCTCCGACTCCATTGGCGTGGCACTCTGCAATCGGGTCTGATTGCTCCTTGAACTGTCTCTAGCATCAACTCTCGCTCCCAAGCGACCAGCCAAGGCCCTCGAGGCAAGGAATGGTGGGTTGGGAGGTGGTCCTAAAGTGAATTGGGCTGTCTCCAGCAGGTCCGCCTCTAGCGTGTTAATGTGTTCCTGGAAGACGTCGTTCAGCCACTCCGCTCCCCTTGGCCTATCGAAATGGATTCCATCTTTTGAGGTGTCTTCAGGGAATCCCTTTTTCTCCATACGTTCTGCTATGTCCAACAGCCTGAGAGGAAGCACACTCTTCCGGTGTATGTCTCGGATCATCTTGTTCAGGCTCCGCACCTTCTGGTTCATCTCTAGGGCGTGCTGATCAAACATCATGTTGTAGGGGACCGTGCATACCGTCAGCAGGATGGGGTCCATCTGGATCCTCAGTTCCTCAAGAAGGCAGCTCATCTTGTCGCACAGCCTCGCTACTTTCCTCGCTTCTCCCCTTGACACGTCGTTGGTCCCAACCATCAGGGTCACTGTATAAACTTTGGTCATCCCTAGCATGTCCAGGGTTGCCAACATCTGTGGCGTGGCAGCTCCAGCGAAACTCAAGACTCCTGTCTGCCAATGGGACCGTATCTGGGTCAACACCCGCACCAGGCTATCCCCTATAATTAGGTGAACTGCACCCTCTGGCACACGAGGTGGCGCTAGATACTCCACCCAGGCTGCGTCATGGAAGCAGTCCCTCCTGGCTCCCTGTTCCGCACTCCAGTCCAGCCGATTGTGCCTGTGGTAGTTCCCTTCTGTATTCTTCTTATAGCTTGCGATCACGACATTCCTGACCGGCTGTTCCCTCCAAGTTGGGGGAAGCTCTGGCCTTGTCGATCTTTCACGACTCTGCTGTTGCAATTTCTCGCCTAGCTCCTTCAGGCGCGATGAGGCGCCACTCACCTGACTGCCACTCGAGGTCGAGGTTGGGGTATATCCTGGTAACACCACATCCATCAGAGGACGTACAGGTTGTGTCTCTAGGTTGCGCAAGGAAGGCGTCACGTCATTCGGTATCCAGACCTCTAACCCTTCGCTCATGTGTTCTCTGGCCTCGCGGTCAAGGTTGAACCGTCCTCTAGCCCTGGGAGCTTCATCCACCTCCATGCGCGACTCTGGCCTCGAGCTGGTCACCACTCGTTCGTTTGACCTGGCTCCCTTCTGTGCGTCAAGCTCGCGTTGTCGCTGTTCTATCCTTTCCAACTCCGACTTCAGTTGATCACGATTTGCGACGTTCTCCCGCACCCTCAGCTCCTGCTGATGTTCAGCCCTTAGCATCTCAAGTAATTTCGACGTCTGATCTCGCTCGTCGACTGCCTGGTCTCTCTCCAGCTGAAGCTTCTCCCTGTCCAGCTTCGCCTGATCCCGATCGAGGTTCGCTTTATTCCTCTCCTTCAGCGCCTTCTCGAGCTCTTTCTTTAGAACCCCCAGATCCGGATATGCCTCTGTCGTCTGTTGCGCTCGCGACATCGACGGCACCTTACTCGAGCTCTGGCCTGTGGATCTTGCTGTTGGTCTCGTCGGTAGCGGAAACTCTCCTGCGCCGTGTTCGGTGTTGTTACTCAGGCCAGGATTTCTTGCCAAGTCAAAGCCCCTTACTCCTCCATCCGCATTCCAAGATAACCATCTGGTCTGTTCTCGATTTGATATGCCCTCGGTGGTGTAGCCGACCATCAAGACAGCCTCCGTCGCAGACTCCCTGCACTCACCCTGGTCCTCCAACTGGAGGATCGCATTCAGCATCACCGCCATTCTCTCGTCTATCTGGGTGTAGTCCAGGTCCCTCAAGCGTCTGTACAGCTCGTCAAGAGTGGGCTTCTTCAGAGCCGCGGGCACGGAGTTCCAGAATCGGTCTGCCATTTTTGCAACTTCGGGATGTATATAGGTAGATGTTAACCAGCTCAAGAATTACCTTACCAACTCAAGAATTACCTTACCAACTCAAGTATTACCCAATTCAAGAATTCTCTAGAAATGTTCTCTTGCAACTACTTGCTGTAGATTCGGATTATCGCGTGTTCAATCAAGATTCTCTCTTTTTGTTTCTCGCTTGAGTGTAGTTGGATTTTCAACTTTGTTTTTCAAACTCGATCTGAAAACAGAAAGCTTATTAAAACTTAGCATGTCACGTTCCTAACCTAGGGACCCCCCTTCTACCCATATGGTTAAAATCTTATCATTCTCATATCACTTAAAGCAATTCGATTGGATTTTCCTTTAAGAACATGCAGATTCATTTTATGTTTTAGCACCATCAATTCTTTCTTTTAAAATTCAATTGTCATGCCAATCACATCTTAAGATCCTTTTACCTGCGCCGCACCCCAGTACCTAACTCAAGACTCCTCCCTCACACCCGACCTGATACCTCCATGTACCCGACTCAGGCGATGCTCAAGTAGTACTTCTTGTGAAGATGCACCATTATCTCTGTTTCTGCAAAGACCACATGTAGGATAGCGTACAATTCCCTCGAGCTCAGTTTGCCCCTGTTTGGGTCGTACACCGGCATCGAGACCTCCACTATTCCTCTTTCAATCATGAAGTCACGTAGTCTTGTCAGTGCCAATATCACGTGTTCGGGATCAATTGTGTTTCTGTCGTTGACTCTCGTTACTAGGAAGCAGAGGTATTTGCCCGGGACCTGTGCCACTGACGGTGGAAGCGCTGCCATGCCTCCCAGTCCTGGCCTCTGTCTGAACAGAAACTCTACGTTCTGGTACTCTCTTTTGAAGTCAGCCTCCAATCTTGATTTGAAACTCATGTCCGCCGTGATGCAGATCGCGCTGGTCCTGTTTGACAGGATGAAGTCGCTATCCGTTATCATGATGTTCTCTGAGTATTCATTGGGTATTTCGAATTTCGTTTTGAAATTCCTTCCTATGGTAGGCTCTGGTTCTTCTTCCTCCAGTTCCAATCCGCTTGTTTCCCTCACTTCCTTGAGCTTCTTTATCATCAAATTTTCGGTGTGGGTAAGTCCTACCCCCACTCCCCGGACAAAAATATTTATCGACGTCCCCGTCGATGTAGTCGGGTCTGAATTGTCCTTAGGGATGTCCAGTGGCCTGTCTGTTGCTGTCCATCCGAAAAGAGGGTCCTCTGTCTTCATGTAATTTGCTGCTGATACATCGATTTGCTGAATGCTTTGTCCTTCGCGGCTCTCGTCCTTGACATCACGCATCCACTCTAGAATCCTCAAGTTCGTGTTCTCCCTCCTTTCTATCTCACTCTGTTCGAGATCCGTCTCCAATTCTGGCGTCGAGTAATCATCCTGCGGATAATGTCCACCATCGTCAATGACCTGCCATTCCTCTCCGGCTTCCAGTTCGCCTGCGCTTAGTAGTTCATCGCCCAACTTGTCTGGCTGTATCTTATCGATCAAGAAGTCATCCCCGTACCTATTGTACCTCATGCCTGTGCGTTTACGATTGCCAGTCCTGGTTTCCGGTGGTGTTGGTCGATCCGGCTCCATCCACTTCGGTACCTCGTTTTGCTCTGGGTCGTTCCAGTCTTCTTCTACAAATGAACCTGCATCCGACTCCACTTCTATCTTTTCGTTGTCGTCCAAACTCAAGTTCTCATTACCATCATTTTTCTCTCTAGTGCCTTTCTCATTCACTTCGCACGCTGGTTCCACCACCAGGTACTCAAGACCTTCCATGTCTTTTGGTAGGCACCAGTCCTCCGGGGACGGGACATGAGGCTTCAGATTTTCGTAATGTGCTGCTCGCCCTGTACTCAAGCGATAGAACCGTCCTTGTTGATGTACTTCCGTAATCATGAACGGTCCTCTCCATTTCTTGAGTAGTTTCTTTGTTCCCTTGGGCGGTATGACATTTTGGAAGACCCACACGTATTGGCCCACTTCGTATGGCTTTGCTCTTAGTATCTTTTCGTCATATTTCTTGCGTTGCCTCATTTGCGCTTGCGCCGTGTTTCTCCGACATAGCTCGTTTAGCTCTTGTTGTCTTTTGATCGCTTCCTTCACGTATGCTTGAGGTGACGTCCTCTTCCTCTCGTACTCCGGGTAGAAGAATGTTATAGGCATTGCCCTTTCCCTGCCTGTCAACATCATGAAAGGACTGATACCCGTCGTTGAGTGCTGAGTACTATTATAGGCTCCTACTACCTGTGGCAGGTATTTGTCCCAGTCCGTCATGTATCTCGAGCAGTACACCCTGAGCATGTTGACCAGTGTCCTGTTCTGTCTCTCTACCAACCCATTGGTCTGTGGATGATAGGTCGTCGAGTGCGCTTGAGCAATGTGTGATCTCTTCATCAATTCTTTTGTCAAGTCCCCCACAAAAGCCTTGCCGTTGTCCGACTGGAAAGTCATTGGACAACCATACCGCGATATCCAATGCGTTATCAGGTGATCACATGTCTCCTCTGCCGAGGCTGTCTGGCACGGAACCGCTTCCGCCAACTTGGTGAAGTGATCTATTATAACTAGTATTTGGTTATAACCCGACTCCGTCATGCAGATTTTCTGATGGTCTATCTGCACCACTTCATTGAATTCCGAACTCTCGACAGGATGGAGGGGAAACTTCATCTTCCTTGGGTCTTTTACTTGAAGGCATGCTAGGCAGGCATTCACCCATCTCTCGCAAGCTTTTCTCATTCCCGGCCAATCAAACCTGTGAAGTATCCTTTGTTGTACTTTATCTATCCCCTGGTGGCCCATCTGGTCGTGTGATCTGAAAAGCACCTCCGTTTGGTACAATTGTGGTAGTATGATGAGGTTGTGTTTGTGTAATATTTTTTCCTCATCTCTTCTCTTGCACGCTACCACCCCTTCAGCTGTGTGATAAAGTAAATCTCTCTTTTCTTTGTAGAACTGGCTCAAGATCTTGTAGCTGTCTTCCTCAAGTTCCCCCTTCTCCTTGACTCCCGAATGGATCCATTTGGAGAGGTTACTTGTCATTTTGTCATTCCTCTGGGCCCTTATTAGGTCAGACAGCCTGTATCTCGCCTTAACGTGCTCCTTTAGCGCCATGATCTGTCCATTCATTTCACCAGGGTTGTGGATGTCATCGCTCAGCATCACACATATCATCCTTTTCACGATTTTCATGTCGTCTTCTGGTACCAGATTCGTTCTGACGTTTGAGTTGCACGATAGTTCCCTTAGTGGTTTTCTTGAAACTGCTATTTTCTCGAGCTCTTCACCACCTCGTACCTCTTGTATTTCCAGATTGTACGTCCCTGAAGATGGATCCGTCTGTAATTCCCTGTCGTGCTGTCTTATCTTCTCTTCCGCCAGTATCATGCATAGACTGTCTTGGTCTTCGCTGCTCTCATCCGAGTCTTCATCCCATTCTTCACGCTCCCCGGACAATTTCCCTTCTCCGGTTTCGTCTTCTTCCATGAATCTGGACCACTCCCCGGACTCTTGATCTAGTCCCAGGTGTTCAACTTCTTCTCTGAATGTTACTTTCTTATCCCTGACTTTTGTCTGCTCCAGAATTTTGTCGGGGATTTTTTCAACTAGTGATCGCACAACTTCCTTGCTATCAGTGATGCTTCCTTTTGAGACGTCAGTATTGTTCACTGTTTCTTCTCTCCGAAGTATGGTTAGTTCCGGTGCCTCCTGACCTTTCCCTTGGATCACGGGCTTGTCATCTGATAGTTTCTCAAGCAACCTCATTAAGTCTTCATCTATTCGGACCGTTCCCTCCTCTACCTGGATGAGATCATAACCTTTTGCCTTGAGTGTTTCCCTCACGATCTTGGACTTGAGCATTATTCCTACCGGAATCCCTCTGCTTCTCTTCAAGATGGTCTTTTCAAGAGGCTCTTTCGGCAATTCGGGATGATCTTCAATCGGTTTGCCTGATTTGTCCAGCCATCTCGTGAGTGGAAGACTGTCGTACGTTTCTTTGTCCATAAAGGAGAAGCCGTCTTTGATCTCAGGTCTGTCCGCCTCTCTTTGTTCTTGCCTCTCGTAGAACTCCGTCTTCTTACTCAAGCTGTCAGCATTTTGATGTTTATCTCGTGTTCTGTGCTCAATTATCATGTTGTATCCATCCAAGCGAACTATCCACCTCCCAATATAGCTCTGGTCCATTGAGTACGTTTTCAGCCAGCTTAGTGCTCGGTTGTCGACTCGCAGCTTGAAGGGCTCACTGCCTAAGTATGCTCTGTATTTTTCGACAAAGGTGACCACCGCGAACATCTCTGCTTTCGGTGCTCCGTACTTCATTTCTGTGTCACTTAGGACCTTGCTCCCGTATGCTATTGGTCTCAAGACTGTCTTCCCATTCCATTCTTGTTCTTGATGGAGAATCCCAGAAATAGCGACTACTGATGCATCCGTGTCTAGCACGTACATCCCTTTCTCAGTCGGCATACCCAGTACTGGTGCCTCACACAGCTCTTTCTTTATTCTCTGGAATGACTCTTCTGCCGCGTTGTTCCACGTGAACTTCTTGCCCTTATGTCTCATTAATTGTTGCATCGGGTATACTTTGTCCGCATATCCCTTGATGAATTCTCTATAATAGTTGGCGAAACCCAGGAAGCTCATCAGCTGGTGTTCCGTCTTCGGTGATTTCCAGGTTAGGACTGCTTCCACGGCGTCTGGGTCAGGTCTGATACCGTGTTTATCTACCATCCTGCCCAAGTATTTGATCGAGTCCTTGAGTATCTCGCACTTTGATGGTTTACACTTCAGCCCCGATCTTTTCATGCACGCGAACACCTCGTCAAGCCTCTCGATGTGGTCTTCTAGTGTTGGCGTTGCTATTACCACGTCGTCCACGTAGCACATTACCAGGTTGCCGTACTTCTTCGTCACGCCTATCAACGCGTGTGCCATCAGCCGCTGAAACGTGGCTGTTGCATTGCAGAGTCCAAACGGCATCCGTTTCCATTGAAACAGACCCAACTCACAGGCGAACCCTGTCTTGTCCGTGTCTTGCTTCCTTAATGGTACCTGCCAAAAGGCCGAGCCTAAATCAAGAGTCGTAAAAAATTTCGCATCACCTAACTTCGAGAGGCTCTCATCAATTCTAGGTATGGGATAGGCATCCTTTACCGTGACGGAGTTCAGGTATCGAAAGTCACAACAAAACCTTAACTGGTCGCCTTTCTTTTTGGCCATCACTACTCCACACGCCCACGGTGACTTGGATGGTTCTATCATGTCATACTCTAGTAACGTTTCGATTTCTTTTCTACACGCGTCCGATTTGTGTGGGGTCATGCGCCTCGCCCCCTCCCTGTGTGGCACCGCGTTTTCCTCAAGTTCTATTTCATGTTCAACAAAATTACAACACCCGATATCCGCCTTATGCCTTGAAAAAACCTCCTCGTTCCGCTCTAGTACGTCCTTGATAGCTTCGAGCTGTTCATCTTTCAGTTTGCCCCTTAAATGTTCAATCTCCGGCAGAACCGGTTTATCAGTTTGCATTTCATCTAGTGTGGGTCGCTCTGGAAAGTTCGAACAGCTCGAAAGCCCATCGTCCGTTTCTGACTTAAGTGATTTGATAAGACTTGAAGAATCTTTTATTCTCTGCAATCGTCTCAAGATACAAATTTTGTCCCTGTGATTAGGACAATCAACAACTTCATTTTGTTTTGAGTTTTCAATTGTTTCGTATCGAGTTTTAACTGGTAAAGCATATCCCAGCTTCCTCCCTCTCTGTATCGTGATCGGTATATCAAGGGTATTCAACAAGACACTGACGCAGAGGCCGCTCTTCGTTATCGAAAATGATCTTCCTAAAACAGCAGCGCTTTGACTATTGGGATTCGGAACTATACACACTTGCTTGTTGTCACTTAGTTCTTTATAATTTTTCATCCTCAAGCTTACGATTGCCGCTTCATTAGCTTTTAACCTCACTCTCCTACTCAAGAATACCGGTGCTTTGTTTTCATTCGCCATTATTAAATTTACCGGTTTGATTGCGTACCTCCTATCCGGGTTCCGTATCCTGAACATTGCATTATTTAGATCAATCGTTACGTCGAAATTCCTGATGAAGTCTCTGCCCAAAATGAATTGGTCAGATTCATCTAGGTTTTCTACCACGATGAAGCTCATCCACAGGTTACGTTCCCCCAAATTGAGGGCTATTATCGGCGTCCTGCCCAGCACCCGTAGGGCCCCTTTGTTTGCAGCTGACAGCCGTATTCTCGAGTCTATCAAGTCACCTTTGTCAAAGCCCATCTTTTCCCATGTTTCGATTGGTATGACGCTCAAGACTGCTCCCGTGTCAAGTAATCCACGCAACTGAATCTTTTTGCCATTTATGTCTAGCACGTGCCCTGTCACGTCTGCTTCCGTCCCGATGTGCATTGCATCTTCTTCAAGCATGGCACAGTGTCCGATCGATCTTACTTTCAACTCTTCTTTCCCTACATAGATTTGTCCAATTAGGTCTTCGTCGCATGTTATCATCGTCTTGGTATAGATGTTGATTCCATCTATATTTAGCATGACCTCGTGTGGACCATAAGCTTCAGTGTACCTATAATCAACACGTACCGATTTGCTGCCCCCTCTCGTGAGTAGTGCCCTGAGCGCTCTAGAAGTCGTTTGTGGACTTATTCCACTCAAGTAGTCTGCATACACGTCAATGTGCATTATCGTCTGGTCGCTCGGCTCGCTCAAGTTTCTGGTTACCTCGTGTCCGCCCACTGTGATTATCGACATTATTCTTGCTCCGATTTTCGATATTCCAAAAGGTTTACCTGTCACCATTTTCACGGTGTTACAATTCCCGGTCTTCATTGAGCCCGTTCTAGCCTCTGGTATTGAGTTCGATCCGGTTAATGCTCCGTTAAAATTCTGTCTTTCGATCTCCAACTTTAGTCGTTGCTCTATTTCTTTCGCAGCCAGATCTTGTTTCACTTTGGCAATTGCTTCCGTCGCCGCTTTCTCATAATTTATCTCTAGAGAGCTTCCGGCCGCGGACTCTAACGCACCGCTAACATGTGTCACAGCTTTCACTGTCTTCGTCGGCAATTCGGTGTTTGGTGCCCCCAAGTTCCTAGATTCAAACTCGTTTTGCCTGTTCCGCTGATTCTGCACCGCCGCTAATGCCAACTTATGTTTGGGGTGATTCTGGTCCTTGACCGCTTCCCAGAACAAGGGACAATCCATTCTGAAGTGCCCCTCCTGGTTACAGAAGAAGCATCTGGCGCCTATCTTGATGATTAAGCCATTATAGTACTCGTGTTCCTCCATCTGGCTCATATCCTCTTCATCCGGTGCATAACCTAGGCTCTTCATGCCTTGTTTGTACGTTGTGCAGTCAGCCACATGATGATCCGCTGACCCGCAGTTCGCGCATGATCTGCGCTTGTCCATATCATCTCTAGGTTTGTACCATGATGACCTCTGGGGTTGGCTTCCCCCTTGCGTGTTCCTGTTTTCGGAATATGAGTACTTCTTAGGTTTCATCAGCATGTATTCTCTTGATTTCTGTCTCATTTCTTCTGGGGTGGGTGCGCTGTCCTTCGACAATGTGTAGTATGTTGCTAACATTGTCCTTAAGTCATCACTTTTCACCCCATCGATGAACTTCGAGGCAATGCTAAAGTTCCGTCTATTTGTCGACTCCTCTGGGTCACTCCTCCTTCTCAAGCTCTCGAGGTCATATAGGAACCGATCTATTGACTCGTCGTCCCTCTGCCTTCTCTTTTCAAATCGCATCATCGCTTGGTGACCCTTCATGCCTGACCCGAACCGATTCAGCAATATCTCGAAGATCTTGTCCGCGGTGTCGCGTTCTTCCTCCTTCTTTGCGACCACGCATTTTAATGCCGTTCCTTCCAAGTTGCTCAGTATGGCTGTACATGCTTGTCTTTCGTCACTCAAGTTATCTTGTTCTAGATGTAATCTCATCACTTCCACCCAAGTGTCAATGCATCCATCGGAGTCGTCCTTGAATTCTTTTGGCTTCTTGAATGTCTTTCTTGATTTTCCCTCTCTCCTGTCGCTCGAGTCAGTGTTCCTCGTGGCGAAGGCCTCTAGAGTCCTGTTCATCATCTCCCAAGTGCTGGCCCATGTCATAGCATCCGGTCCTGTGTTGCTGTTAGCTGTTGAATCTCCCGGAGCAGTCGTTGTATTCGACGTTCCATTCTTCATTATTGTTTTCGCAGCTGTTGGTGCTATGCTTATCGCATCCCTGGTTAAGGGCAACGGTGTCGATTGTCGTTTGTTCCTTTGTGGTTCTGCAAAGTCAACTCTGGTGCCTTGCGTACGATCCGCTGCCGGTCTTTCTTGTAGAGTAGAACCTCTCAAGATTGCATCCAACTTTGCCTGTATTTCACACGAACTCTCGGCTTGACTCCTGCTCATTGTGTCCATTCTCCTTTCCAGGCTCCCTAATTGGCTGTTGACATCATCATATCGGTTCTTCAACTGTTGCATGTCTGTTTTGATGTTCTTTTCTCGTTCTTCATTGGTGGCTTCTACCTTATCTGACATTTCCTTGAGTCTCTCATCTGTTGCCTTAGCTAGGTTAAAATAACTGTCTAGATACTCGTGCTTGTTGTATCTTATCTCCTTTTTTATCACCTCTCTGTCTTCTTCACTGTGCTTAAGTCTTTTGTCAATCTGATTTAATTTCGCCAACAAGTCACCCAGCTCAATGGTAGTCTCTTCATGGTCAGCTGTCGGTCTCTCTTCGGCCGTAGCCTCTGCTTTAGCTTGTTCCTCTCTTGGATTGGCTTCTGAGGTCTTCGTGCTCACTGTCCCAAACGTTCGTGCTCTTTCTGCTTTTGGTTCTTCAGTCACGTTTTCTTTTGTTTTTATTCCGAACATTATTCCCAATTTTTCCGTAAAAGATGTCCTCTTTACTTGAGAGTCTTCTTTCACCGTTTCTTCGGTGTTGCCTATTGCATCTTCCGCGTCATCTATCGGTGAGAACTCTATGGGTTTCTGGTTCGGTTCCTCTGCATTGGGCATTGGAGTTGACTCTGTCGCCATCTTCCTTGTTTCATCCACACTTTGATCGGGTGTCTCTAGATCAATCTCGATGGTGGGTTCTACTCGCTCCCCTTCCGTGCCCTCTTTCGCCCTGTTCTCCGCTGTACTCCTTGTGCTGACCATGTTAACTGAAAAGTTCGTCTTCGTTATCTTTGGGCCCGTTGATGTCGTTCCGCGCAGCGATGAATTATATTTCGTGTTTGATCCACTTGACCTTTTTTCGAGCACCGGTACCCTACTCCGCCTCATTATTTCTATTTACAACTGCTTCTATTTACAATTTTATTATATACACGATTCTATTCTAAGGGTAAAAAAAATATTTTTTGTGGTAACAAATTCTGTACAACGTGTTAAAAACCTTATCCAATTCTCTTTCTAAAACCTCCGAAAAATTTTCCTTAATTTGGTCTTAACCCTACCTATTTCGATTTGTCTTATTCTGTCTTAAAACGCACTTGTTGTAATTTGACTTCAATTTCTATACCGTCCCAAGACTATTCGTCACTATCACAGTACTCTCCGTTAGTGTCCTAAGACCCTTGTACCAAGACCACTGTTCCAAGACTACTGTCCCAAGACTAGTGTCCCAAGACTACTGTCCCAAGACCAGTGTCCCAAGGCTAGTGTCCCAAGACTACTGTCCCAAGGCTAGTGTCCCAAGGCTAGTGTCCCAAGACTACTGTCCCAAGGGTAGTGTCCCAAGACCAGTGTCCCAAGACTACTGTCCCAAGACTAGTGTCCCAAGGCTAGTGTCCCAAGACTACTGTCCCAAGACTAGTGTCCCAAGGGTAGTGTCCCAAGACCAGTGTCCCAAGGCTGGTGTCCCAAGACTAGTGTCCCAAGACTAGTGTCCCAAGGGTAGTGTCCCAAGACCAGTGTCCCAAGGCTGGTGTCCCAAGACTAGTGTCCCAAGACTAGTGTCCCAAGACCACTGTCCCAAGACTGTCCCAAGACCACTGTCCCAAGACCCTGTCCCAAGACCACTGTCCCAAGACGCCTGTCCCAAGACCCTGTCCCAAGACCACTGTCCCAAGACCCTGTCCCAAGACCCTGTCCCAAGACCCTGTCCCAAGACCACTGTCCCAAGACCACTGTCCCAAGACCCTGTCCCAAGACCACTGTCCCAAGACCCTGTCCCAAGACCCTGTCCCAAGACCACTGTCCCAAGACCACTGTCCCAAGACCCTGTCCCAAGACCACTGTCCCAAGACCCTGTCCCAAGACCACTGTCCCAAGACCACTGTCCCAAGACCCTGTCCCAAGACCACTATCCCAAGACTGCTCTGTCCCAAGACTTCTTCGGTCTTGTCCCAATACTCGTCACGGAGTGTCTTCCTCGTTGTAGGGTCTTCTTGAACCACCGTACCTTGTACCACCACTCAAGCTCTAGTAAAATTTTCCCAAAAACCCTCTCTTAAAAGCCAAATGCTGACCCCCCTCTTCTTTTTGGTTGTTTCTATTTCAATGTAGGTGCGCAGGTATCTTGTGATCACCTGTTCGTATAAAACCAAACACAAATCCTCAATAAAATGCAACAAAAATTTTAAGTAAGAAAAATAATAAAAACAGAAAAATGAGCCCACCTAAAATTTAAAGGTGACCAATGTCTACCTTTCGTCTAAAAAAAATGTCTGGTACCTAATTGCCACGCGTTTTCCTCCCCCCACTAGTGATCTTATGGGGTATCACAAAAGCTGTCTATATCCGGTCCCCCCTACCAAACCAACCAGCGTACCAGCCTTAACTCGAGTTGGATTTTGGATCTCCACCTAATATTACCAACGCGTGTTAATTTCTAATGTAACTAAGTCAACGATGTCGACTAATTAGTTACTCTAATTTCCCCCTTTTTGCAATTTACAACCGCCAACCTCTAGCCTAACCAGTCCCCCTTCTAACCTCCCCCCTTTCTAGCCCCCCTTCTTAAGCCTAAAAATTACTTTAAGCGCCGGGTGCTAAACCTCTCAAGAGAAAACCGTAGACCTGTTTCCAGGCTTGCTCAAGTAAAAACGTTCCTCAAAACTGGGGGATTTCGCTTATCCAATTTTACACTTATCTCCTATAATGTAATGTGGATTCTAACGATACCCGTTCTGCCCAACTTGAGAACTCGAGAATTGCCAAATCCTTCTTGGCTGCTTTCCCACTCGACTGGTCACCTGTTCCAGTCCAGTCTCCTATTGGTTCAGCCAAGTGTCCCTGAACCACTTTCCCACTCGGCTGGTCACCTCTTCCAGTCAAGTCTCCTATTGGTTCAGCTCAAGTGTCCCTGAACCACTTTCCCACTCGGCTGGTCACCTCTTCCAGTCAAGTCTCCTATTGGTCGAGCTAAGTTCCAAGCTATCTGAAAACCCTTGACAACGCCCCACTTCGGGCACTTTATTCAGTTTACTGGTTTAAATTGCTAGGTTGATCGAAACGATCGAACTTGTAAAACAGTATGGGTATACTATTTAATTAATATAAAGGTTTGATCCAACTAATCTGGTGTCAAAGTCACTGTCTTTTTTCGTTTTATGGTTTTTGTTCCTTTTTCTATTCTTTTTTGGTTTTTGTTTTGCTTTTTGTCTTTTTGCTCGTGTTTTTGTCCCCCTAGTTGCCCCCCTTTACTCGGTTAGCTAAGCCTCGTTCGGAGAGCGTACCAGGAAATTTTCTCGAGTTTTCTTAAAAAGCTATCACGGTACAACCGGAAGGTTTGCACGTTCCTGTCGAACCGTACCGCCGGTACTCTAGAATGGGCATTCAGCCCGAAGCTGTCTCAAGTGGGTTCGACTCCGTAGTCTTGATGTCGTAAACACCCAGGAGCGCCATAAAAACACTATGTAACATTCGTCTACTGCAGTCACACATGAGGCTTAAGAAAAATAGGCCCTATAACCACTGGCTCAAGGGTCAGGGACACTATCTCTTGTGTTTTTCTACCTCAAGAACGGTCGGAGCCAGTTCGGTTCGCTTGTGACATGAGACTACGACCCGTTACAGCTTAAAGGCTACTACTAAAATATCCCCCCACTCTAGAATTAGAAACGTCCCCATACTTAGGTCTCTAGATACCCAAAATACATGAACGCCGTTAAAAACCGGGTTGGAACAATCCGTTAAGTTACTTTTTATTAGACAGTGGAACTTTGATCCATTTCAGATGGATCAACCTAAAACTCGCCTTACCTCAACATAACAATTATAAAACACACTCTAGAATTTAAATTAAGTACTCACATTGTAGCACGCTCAAGAACCAGGAAGTAAATAAGTCGGTAAACAACTCAAGAATTAATAAAGTAACTAATATGAGTTTAATGTTAGTCAGTTTCAACAAGAACAAGTTTTTACTCTAGACTGCAAGTTCTCGTGAACCATTGGGACACTCTAGCTGTCCACCTTTCCACCGAAGGTTCACTCTGGTCCAGTCAAGAATAGTATTCCAATCGTAATAATCCAACTCGAGGGAATGCTCTCGTCTCTGTCACAGATGGGACAGCTCTACTCTCGATTATTATAGTGATGGAAATTGCGAATAGCAATTTCCTACTGTTTTTTCTTGCGACTTTCCCGCGTGTGTGTCTTAATCGTTCTGAAATTGTTCTGATCTCTTTTTCTGATTTTCAGTTCTCGCGAGAAAATCGTGCATGACAGGTTCCATTCGAAACTTTGAAAAATTAAATCTCACTCCAAAATCAAGTGTTTTTTGCTTCTCTCAAGGTCAAACTTCCAAATATGACCGACTGGCACACTAAATGTTAAGGAGCTAATTGAAATAACCAAAGAATGCCAAAGTTAACGCTCCTTCTGCTAACGCTCTTTCTTTCGGCTATCCCATTAAAGCCCCCCAACCTTTACCATTATAGCCCCCCCCCCACCTTTTCCATTATAGCCCCACCCCCCGAACGTTTCAATTTAAGGGAATTATTTCTTCTTCATCTTCTTCAATTATATATACACACAATCCGTACTGATTTATACTATTATATATACTGAAATTTATTTTAATGGAAACAATTTAATTATGATATTAAGTTGATTTATATCAATGACTTCTTCTCATGAATTGAATATTGATTGATTATCAATTCAACCTGCCTCGCCTAGACAACTCCTTGACCTCACCTAGTTGATTTTATATTATCTGTCAGTTGACTTCTTATGGCTCCGATAAATTTAGTCACAATAGTAGACATCACAAAACGTAAATGGGAAATAACTTTTTTATTTTTTTTTTTATTTTAACAGTAATCAGAAGGTCAAAAGTATCATAGTAACCGAGGTTACAGTCATGAGTCCCTTCATCATGTATTCCAGTCAAAATCCTTGGAATTTTCTAGATATGGAAGTGATAATGATAAAAGAAGATGTCAAGTGTTTAAGTCCTTTTCATTTAAAATCGATACGGGTTACGCTTCTTCAATAAGAACACGCAACTCGACACGAGATAATATAATATACAAGTGTTACAAGTAAAAAATTTCGTCGAAAGTTATTTTGTCATTTATTGTTCCGAGTACGCAAGCGGCGTTCGCAATCTGTATTGCCAGGGAGATTCTCTGTTTTAAAAAGCTGCCTGCTCTGGGTTCCTCAGTGCATATGCTTAGGTTCTTACAAAGCTTGCTCAAAAAAACTTCTGTGCTGGGGCCGGCCGCGCCCTGAATTTCAAAAGCTAGCGGTTGAAAAAGATATCCATCATTTACAAGATCTTTATATTTGTCAATTTTTCGTTCTTCCGCTTCAGCGGCAGCCGTACCAGGGTTACAAACAGACCCGGCGTTAATCCTACAAGGAGCTAAGGAGTCTACTACCGTTACATCCCACAAGAGCTGCTTACCATCAGCCCATGGAACGAGGGTCAAACCGTCTGGTCGCTTCTGATCGGTCCTGTAGAGGTGTCGTGGTTCTAAAACAGACGGAATGTGAGTAGATGATAGACTCTGCTTTATAAGGGCATTCAGGTTTGAATGCCTAGAGAATCTCCCTGCACTTTTGAGGCAAGAAAGACCATGCCAACCATCCTCGGTAACGTCTTTTCCGCACACGCATTTATGCCGTTCGCATATTTTTGATCCTAATCGAAGTCCTATCGCAATTCTGAGTTGTTGGTTCGACAGTTTTAACCTTAAATTTTTGCAGGGGATGACGTTCAACCATTGGGATCCAAATCTATCTTGGAACGCGTTGAACCTTTTCACGTCCGTTGGTTCGAGTCGTAAAATCAAGTCTGCAATTTCGCTGTCAAAAATTGGCTCCGTCCAATTTTTTTGGATTTCATTTTCCGGAGCCATTTCAATTTTTCCAAGGTCAAACCACCGTTTAAGCGCATCATCATAGGTTCCATCCACATGCTCCAAACCAAAGATTTCGCTCAAGGCATCTTTCGCTCCTACTGCTGAGGCTAAGAAAGCGGGTAAAGCGAGTAGACGAGCGGAAGAAACGCCCAAGCCACCTTTGGCTGCCGGGAGAACTGCTTGTAAAAACTGGTTATCATCCATTTTCACGTTAGTGACCTTGCATAACGAATTTCTTAGTAATTTATCGTAGCGTTCCAAAAAATCATTTTGCAAAAAACAAGGGCTCGTACGCAAAAAATAAAGGAGTTTTGGCATGCTAAAGCAATTTTTCAGGAGGTAAAAACCATAATGGGCGTCTAGTTTGTCAATGACATCCAAGATTTTTTCAAGCTCCCTAATTTTTTTCGTCGAGCAATTCTTTTCGGCAAAGTTCGCCGATTGGAGATCCTAAAATGAGGAGTTCTTCTTTTGTTTTTATTTTTATTTTGGGGCATATTTTTCGAAATTGTGTTAAAATTGAATTATACTGTGTACTAGTAGTCGGTCCCAAAAAACAAAGTTCACACTTCTCAGTGTTTAAGCTCAGGCCGTAAATTTGTTCCGATTTCAGAATGTTTTTAAGGTCCCGGAGTACTACCTTATAGTCGTCGGCTAAGTTCCCATCATCTAAGTACCAGATGTTAATTTTCGACTCCAACTGTTTGACTAGTGTATGAATTGTTTCCGCAAAAAGGGGTGGGGCTTCAGGATCACCTTGCTGAGTTCCGTCTTCTGACATTATGACAGAGCTTCCGTAAAAAAGGTAACTAGGTTTAGCATACGCGCAATGGGTGTAATTATATAACTCGGGGCGATTTGAAAAAACATGATTCAGCATTGTTTCTCTGTTTAAAGAGTTAAAGGCATTCTTAAAATCTAGTTTTAAAAGAACAATACATTTTGGATTGTCGTCGCGTTCAATTAGGTTTCGAAACGAGTGCGCAGCTATTTCTGCTCCTCGTTTGGTCCCGCATCCTACCTGTACGTTTCCGAAAAAATTTTGTCGCTCGGAGAGGGCCTTGCTTCCAGCGCATTTAGACGCGATACGTCTCAGCGTGTTGCCTATGGCAATCGGTCTCAACCCTCCGTCTATTTTTATGAGGGCGATAAGCTTTGCGCCAAAAAAGAAAGGTCTTAGTGGTTCCGGTATTTTGCCATCTCCAATGAGGTTTATCAGCTTAGTAAGCGATTTCAGAAAATTAAGTCCTGCACTGCCATTCGACTTACTAACAAGATCTTTAAAAATTTGAGGAAATATTTTATCAGGACCTGCTGCTGATCCGTTTGGAAAGGACATTATCGCTTTGTATAGGTCGAAATCGGTTACGAAAAAACTATCCAACTTTTCTGGATTTGGAGCTGAAAATTTGGCTCGCTGCGGGTGCTTAGATAACAATTTTTGATAGTTATCAGTTGAAAAAGGAGCTATTTTGTCATCCGAAGCAGCAAGCCTTATTCCTCCCTTTACATTTCCTTCATCGAGCTTACTACTTATTAACTTTATTCTCTGCTCGAGGTCACTCAGAGGCGGGCTTGAAACTTGGGGATGGGGTTTTGGAAGTGACACGTCATTTGCTCGAATTTTTTTATTTATCAAAGAGCTCAGGCTTGTGGTCTGTTTGCGTCCACTTCTTTTCGGTTGCTCCAAAAAAAACAAGAACGACGTTAAAAAAATTAGCCATTTTGTAACATCTTCTACATTGTAGACGATGTCATTTATTTTGTCCGACAGACTTTCCGCCAAGGGAACACGCGAGTCTTTTGGTACTCTCTTGAGTACTCGGACATTTGAGATGGCTGTATTAACATAATTGTCTAGCACTAAATCATTACCTATTGTTGCTTTATTAACAGATTTTACATCAACGCATAAAGGACACTGAAACCATTGGGTTTTCTTAGAGTCGCTAAGAGAAATATTTACACAACTGATATGATACCAACTAGAACAACAATCACATCTAATCCAATTTATCAGTCCTGAAGGTTTTAAGCAATCTTTGCTTGTACACTCTTTGTTGTTTTTCCTCATCTTGACGCAGCATAAAGGTAAAAAAAAAGGATTTTGACTGGACTTTAGGGGACTGAACTAACCCATGATAAGCGGCTAGTGGGAATTTTACAAATCAGCAAATAAAAAAAAAAGACAACTAAATTAATTTAAAAGGTTAAAAGGCAGCATAAAGGTAAAAAATCAAAAACAAGGAACAATCTCACCCGAGCTCAGTAGGTTCAGCGGCGCACCACCAGACTTCTCAAGCCAGTTGCAGTTCCCCACTTCCCCACAGAAAGCCACTTGACAGACCTGTCTCTAAAATCCTTTAGAGGGCGCTCCACATACAGGCACAAACATCAAACATAACAAATCTATTTAATAAGTTTATCACAACAATTAGGCTGTCAAGTTATGTTCTAGTTGGAAATAACTTGACTATAACAAGAGTATGACAGGAAAAGACTTGTGCTAATGGTCATTCCATGCATTTGTGCATCTCAGAAGATTCGAAATGCAAACGAGACAGATGGAGGTTTAAGTAAAGCAGTTGTCGGTCTGAAGTGAGCATTAGAACAAACGCCTGATTAGCTGGAAGTTAGATGCCTGTGGACAAAAAAACTGTGATTAATTTATGCTTGGTCAACTGATGTCGCACCTATCAAATACAGCACGACTCAATTGAGCATGTCAAAACAAGTGGTACTTTCAGCAACTATATGCGAGAAGTTTGCACTTGGCCATGTTTATCCGTAACGGAGGACAATTTTTTGCCAATTTTCAAACTGAAATTCAGAGACACTCATGGATTATCTTAAAAAAAATGACAATGCGTTCAAATCGGAAAATCAAACAAACGTTTTCGCATTATTTTGAGCATCTTCATGTTTCAAAAATCTAGACTGTCTGTACAAATCGTTGGAAAGTTTATTCACAGCGATACCATCTGGATTACACTCAGGAACAAACAGGGTGAACCTACAGTCTGGAAGACTAGCTCTATTTCTCATCCCAACTACAATCAGCTGAGTTCATTTCAATTTATTTGTCTTTATATACATTTACTATCTCTACTTTTCTATGATCAAAATAGTAGCAGCAAGCTCTCTTAGCCGTTCCATTGCAAAACTTGACGAATCTGAACAACATAAGCTTGCCGATTCTGTTCATTCTTTACCCGGCCTAAATCTTGACCCTAATACAGCAAACTATTGTTACGATTATTTAACGTCAACCCAGCTGAGGAAACGTAACCTTATACTGTGGCATGACCTACTCAACAACACAATAACATCACATCCAAAAAAGAATAACATTCCCCAAACGGATGATCAACTCATCGCGACTCTGAAAACAATTCCCAATCTCTTCTGCGTTGTCACATGTCAACGAGTAGGAGCTCCGTACATCTTTGACGACCTTGTGAAGGCCTTGGACTGTTACGTCATTGACGTGACAAAGCACGTTATCAGCGCGTCTGAACAAATCGACGAATCGGTGCTTGCTGAGTATCGCAGACTTCATCAGCATTCTGACATTGAGTTACGTACTTTGGCCACTGTACTGCACTACTACCCCAACATCAAACGGATCTTCAAAACACGTGGTACCAAGCGAAGATCAGCTGGAGAGAGACGCGAGGCGAAAAGACTAAAATACTAAACAGGTAGGCGTGCTTATCGAGTCTCTGGCTCTGAGCCCCTCCCTATAAGTACTGAAGTTGTTTTTAGATTTACTCTTTACATAGGTGCGCTTATTGAGTCTCTGGCTCTGAGCCCCTCAAAGATGTCTAAACATAACACTCGAAATCGAGTCAAATCAATCTCTGATTCATGCTTCACCTGTGATGAGAAAATCCTGAAAAATGAAAGTTCATTCGACTGCTTCGTCTGTGGCTGTCGAATGCATCTTTGACGACCTTGTGAAAGCCTTGGACTGTTACGTCATTGACGTGACAAAGCACGTTATCAGCGCGTCTGAACAAATCGACGAATCGGTGCTTGCTGAGTATCGCAGACTTCATCAGCATTCTGACATTGAGTTACGTACTTTGGCCACTGTACTGCACTACTACCCCAACATCAAACGGATCTGCAAAACACGTGGTAACAAGCGAAGATCAGCTGGAGAGAGACGCGAGGCGAAAAGACTAAAATACTAAACAGGTAGGCGTGCTTATCGAGTCTCTGGCTCTGAGCCCCTCCCTATAAGTACTGAAGTTGTTTTTAGATTTACTCTTTACATAGGTGCGCTTATTGAGTCTCTGGCTCTGAGCCCCTCAAAGATGTCTAAACATAACACTCGAAATCGAGTCAAATCAATCTCTGATTCATGCTTCACTTGTGATGAGAAAATCCTGAAAAATGAAAGTTCATTCGACTGCTTCGTCTGTGGCTGTCGAATGCATCTTTGACGACCTTGTGAAGGCCTTGGACTGTTACGTCATTGACGTGACAAAGCACGTTATCAGCGCGTCTGAACAAATTGACGAATCGGTGCTTGCTGAGTATCGCAGATTTCATCAGCATTCTGACATTGAGTTACGTACTTTGGCCACTGTACTGCACTACTACCCCAACATCAAACGGATCTTCAAAACACGTGGTACCAAGCGAAGATCAGCTGGAGAGAGACGCGAGGCGAAAAGACTAAAATACTAAACAGGTAGGTGCGCTTATTGAGTCTCTGGCTCTGAGCCCCTCAAAGATGTCTAAACATAACACTCGAAATCGAGTCAAATCAATCTCTGATTCATGCTTCACTTGTGATGAGAAAATCCTGAAAAATGAAAGTTCATTCGACTGCTTCGTCTGTGGCTGTCGAATGCATCTTTGACGACCTTGTGAAGGCCTTGGACTGTTACGTCATTGACGTGACAAAGCACGTTATCAGCGCGTCTGAACAAATCGACGAATCGGTGCTTGCTGAGTATCGCAGACTTCATCAGCATTCTGACATTGAGTTACGTACTTTGGCCACTGTACTGCACTACTACCCCAACATCAAACGGATCTGCAAAACACGTGGTAACAAGCGAAGATCAGCTGGAGAGAGACGCGAGGCGAAAAGACTAAAATACTAAACAGGTAGGCGTGCTTATCGAGTCTCTGGCTCTGAGCCCCTCCCTATAAGTACTGAAGTTGTTTTTAGATTTACTCTTTACATAGGTGCGCTTATTGAGTCTCTGGCTCTGAGCCCCTCAAAGATGTCTAAACATAACACTCGAAATCGAGTCAAATCAATCTCTGATTCATGCTTCACTTGTGATGAGAAAATCCTGAAAAATGAAAGTTCATTCGACTGCTTCGTCTGTGGCTGTCGAATGCATCTTTGACGACCTTGTGAAGGCCTTGGACTGTTACGTCATTGACGTGACAAAGCACGTTATCAGCGCGTCTGAACAAATTGACGAATCGGTGCTTGCTGAGTATCGCAGATTTCATCAGCATTCTGACATTGAGTTACGTACTTTGGCCACTGTACTGCACTACTACCCCAACATCAAACGGATCTTCAAAACACGTGGTACCAAGCGAAGATCAGCTGGAGAGAGACGCGAGGCGAAAAGACTAAAATACTAAACAGGTAGGTGCGCTTATTGAGTCTCTGGCTCTGAGCCCCTCAAAGATGTCTAAACATAACACTCGAAATCGAGTCAAATCAATCTCTGATTCATGCTTCACCTGTGATGAGAAAATCCTGAAAAATGAAAGTTCATTCGACTGCTTCGTCTGTGGTTGTCGAATGCATCTGACTAAAAATTGTACTGGCCTGAGTGAAGCGGATGTCAATGGAGTACTGGCTATCGGAAAAAATGCCTTACTTCTTTGTAACAAGTGTATCAAAGAGAAGCGCCACGAAAAGCTAGCACAATCTGCCCATGTGAACACGGTCTCAAATGAACACCAAGAAAGTCAGATGAAAAACCTTGAAACCGAAATGACTGACCTCAGTAAAACTGTGTCTGAAATCAAAACAAAACGCTTCTCACAAGGAAACCGCCCGATTCCGGGCAACCAGCCCAAAATAGTCCGATTACCAAATCACAAGAATCAACGGAAAAAGAAGCAAGAGTACGCCAAGAACACGACCTTGCAGAAGTTCAAAAACTACTAACCCATATGGAAGTCAATGCTATTATAGGCGACGTCATAAGACTTGGCCGATATGAAGAGAACAAAACGAGAACTATCCTATTAAAAGTTCCAAATGCATATCAGCGTCGAATGGTACTGCTATCGGCGAGAAAGCTGAAAACTTTCAGTCAACCAATCTTTCTCAGCAAACAACTGACAAAAGAAGAAGCTGACCTTGAAAACTTAGCTCTTGTGAGACGACGAAAACTGATAAATAAAGGCACCGATCCGAAAAATCTGCGTGTTCGTGACGCAACCCTGTTCATTCGACAGGGCGCAAAGTGGACAAAAGAGAAGCTTCCCGTGGCGGACGAATGACTAGCAGCTTTCATAAATATACTAATTTACAATGTGAGAAGTATACTTGAATACCAACGCCGAACAAATTTCTCCAATGCCGTTCAAGTGAAAAATATTTATCAAATTATCTGCCTAACAGAAACGTGGCTCACAGAGAGCAATTAGCGATATAGGTCTGATTCTAACCAACTATGCGATACATCGAAAAGACAGACTATCTGATAAAGGGTTGACAAAGCATGGCGGTGTTCTGATAGCAGTAAGCAAAAACATTCCAAGCTCTCAAACTGACTCAATTTTTCAAGACTGTGTGATAATTCGTATAAGCTTAAATAAAACATTCCTAATATGTTGTCTTTACAGCTCCCCGTCAAACAGTGCGTACACATGGACTCTTCCGGACATCGTTGAGCTCCTAAAGTTCATTAGGCGAAAACAGTTCGAAAACAGTGCTGTTTGCTCATATATAACTGGAGACATCAATCTTTCATCTACACACTGGCCCTCAATGACGTCAACATCTCTCTTCGAGCAAAAAATCCTCAATGAACTATGTGAATCAAATTTTCAGCAACTCATAAAAACCCAGGACGGAAGGTCACTGGATGTTCTCTTATGCAATAAACCCCAGTATGTGACAAGCATAGTCATTGATAACCATCTGAGAAGTCTCTTCAATTCTGATCACAAACCTTATCAAGCTAAAGTCTCGTTTGATATCCGACCTGTACATATCTCTTCACCGTCTCCCAAACAAAAGCTAGATTTCGGTATATTTGCATACAAGAAAGCTAACTGGAAAGAAATTAATGAGTTCATTCTCCAACATCCCTTCCGACCATACTGCATGAGCAACGTGGACTTGATGGTTGAACTTTGGTATAAGTGGCTGCATGAAATATTAAAGGATCTTCTTACAATAACTACGAAACATAGGTCTGAACTGGCTCCATGGGTAAGTGGTAACTCTTCAAACCTCATCAAGAAGTTAAAAACACTTCAATTGAAACAACAACGGCAGCCCACGCCGTCAAACAAAATCAAAATCGAATGTCTACAAACTGAGCTCACCCTGTCGCTTCAAAATGACCAGCATCTACATGAGAAGGCGCTCTTCAAGGAAGGCAAATTCAGCGACATACAGAGATACTTGAAGTCGCTCACCAAGTCGAACACTATCCATTCCGAAATTTTTTTCGATCAAAGAACTGCCAATACAGATATTGAAAAGGTAATATTATTCAACGAATACTTTCAATCAGTGTTCACTCAAAAGACTTACTCTACGAAAATAGGCGAACAAAATAGCACCCTACTAAATCAGATTCACTTTACGACCGATGAAATAGAAAACGCTCTGCAACTACTGGACGTAAATAAAGCCAAAGGACCGGATAAGATCGGGAACTTACTTCTGAAGAGTCTCTCCAAGTCACTGCCGAAATCACTGCACTTACTGTTTAACCTCATCGCAAATAAAGCCCGATTTCCGGAAAAATGGAAAGTCAGTGAAATTGCATCAATACTCAAAGATGGAGATAAACAAGATGTGAGTAATTACAGGCCTATCAGCCTGCTTTCAACAGTTTCAAAACTGCTAGAGAAACTGATTTTCGAGAAGCTGACTCCAATTGTTTACCTAACTCTGGCATCAACCCAACATGGTTTCAGACCCAAACGATCAACTATAACGAACCTTATAGAATATCTACATGAAATCTATAGCTGCTTAGAGTCTGAAAACTGCTCCTATCTGAATATCTTCTATATAGATTTCGAGAAAGCGTTTAACAAAGTCACGCATGAGCTTCTCATACAAAAGTTGGCTGCTCTGGGGATTGGTGGAAACTGTTTGAATCTGTTAAGAAGCTACCTCTATAAAGGGAAGCAAACTGTGAGACTAAATGACACTGTTTCAGATGAATTAGAAGTATTCAGTGGCGTACCACAAGGCTCCATCCTCGGACCGCTCTTCTTCTTCTTGGTTTTCATAAACGATCTTCCATCATGTGTCATGTCCAAATCGTTCGGTTATGCTGATGACTACAAAATTGTAGGCGACAACCCTTTAACACTGAATATAGACGTTAGAAAACTGTGGCGGTGGTGTGACGAAAATTTCATGTCAATGAACTTAGGAAAAAGTAAAGTGCTCTGCATTAAAGGTACAGCTCCTATTGCACTGCCAAACCATGAATTTGAAACAACTGAATGTATGAAAGATCTGGGAATTCTCGTAAATGACACACTCTCGTGGACTCTGCATGCAAAGAAAAGGACCGAAAAAGCCTTGAACGCTCTCTTCATCCTAAAACGGAATCTTTCAAAAGCGACGTTTTGGACCAGAAAGAACGCATATATCTGTTATGTTGTGCCAATTTTAAACTACGGATCAGCCCTCTGGAAACCATCAAAAGGCGACTTAGGTACTCTTGAAAGTATCCAGCGAAAAGCAGTATCATGGATCTTCATCACAAACAACATATCCTATAAGGATAAGCTCCTGAAACTCGATATCCTTCCAATCTCCTTATATCAAGAACTTCATGTTATTCTCTTGTTTGCCAAAATACTAACCGGAAAAATTGACATAGACTGGCGTAGTCAAGTAACCATCACAGACATCGGTACTCGAAGAACACAAGTAACACGAAATTTTGCCTGCCAACAAATACGTCTGAAGAAGTGTGAATCAGATTACTGGTTTCGAGCTTGCCGTCTGGCCAACCTTTTTAACGATTACTTCAAATTTGACATAATCTTTGATCCAGGATGCAAAATTAAACTGCTGGAAGTATATACGAAGGTCTTCAAAACCCGCTACAACGAAGCAGATTCATGCACTTGGCGGATATTATGTGGCTGCAACAACTGTAGAGATTTGAAGAAACTTAACTTTAACAACTGAAACACGAACGTTGAACCTCCCAATCACTGGGTTTTATGCGAACCCTTGGATTAGTCCTAAATCCTTTGTTTTTATTATTATTATTATTATGATTAAAGACCATGAAAACTGTCATACACATCATTATTCCAAAACTCAAAAAATTCAACCAGTGACAACTTCACAATTATTTTGAGAATGCCTTAAAATTGTAAATTCAAACAAACGTTTTCGCACATTTTTGTGCTTCTTCAGGTTTTAAAAATTCTAAACTATCTGTATAAAATGATCAAAGATCATAGAAAGTGTCAACCCATCATATTTCAAAATTAAAAAAACTCAACCAATCAAAACGTTAGAAATATTACTGAAATTACGTAACAACTACTGTGTAACAATTTGAAACATTTTGTCACAAATTTCTGAGAGTTTTCTTCATTTCAATTTTCACATTTTCGTTTTGTGGCTAATTTTTATGCTAACATGTAAATTATTTCAAAATTTTTTGTTTTAGCCAGAATTTTTTGAGAATGCATTAAAATTGTAAATTCAAACAAACATTTTCGCACATTTTGTGCATCTTCAGGTTTTAAAAATTCTAAACTATCTGTACAAAATGATCAAAGATCATAAAAAGTGTCACACACATCATTACTTCAAAATTTTAAAAATTCAACCAATCAAAACTTTACAAATATCACTGAAATTATGTAACAACTATTATGTAACATTTTAAAACATTTTGTCACAAATTTCTGAGAGTTTTCTTCATTTTTATTTTCACATTTTTGTTTTGTGGCTAATTTTTATGCTAACATGTAAGTTGTTTCAAAATTTTGTTGTTTTAGCCAGAATTTTTCGATTCTGGAACTATAGCCTTAGTGTCAGCTCCCTACTTCCAAACTCGTCGCGCGTGTTAATTGCCGGTCTCTCTTTCCTAATGTGCAGCGCCTCTAATGTAAGTAACTTGATGCTGCTGGACGCCTGGTCGATTATTTTCCAATTAAACTCAGACTTACCACGCTCACTAGCACACTGCGTTATATGCTGTCCAACTGGGTATCCTCTTTTCGGTGTTCCTCAATCCTTGTGGTGAGATGTCGAACCGTCTGGCCAACATAGATGGATTTGCACCCACAACATTCAAGTCTGTACACCACTTTTGATTTCAGTTCACTGGAAAAGGAGGATTTTAGAGAGGGCATACAAGTTTTCAAATTCCTCGTCGTGAATATTATCAGCGCATTGGTGATATCGCGCACTTTTTTTGCTAATGTCTGACTGTGATTCCCCCTATATTGGACCATCAAGATGGGTGGTGAATCACTGCTATAATCACAGGGCTTCTTTTTCTCAGCCATGTTCTTTTTGTTTTTGCCCTCGCTGATGATCTTTTCAAGGGCATGGGATGCAACCCGCGACGACCATGTTTCCGGATATTGGTTATCCAACCACTGCTCATGGTTGATTTTCAGGGCTTTATCATATTCTTCCCATGTTGACGTACTGCGGAAAACCCAGTGAACAGTTCCTTCAATCAAACTACTCTTGTACTGAAGGGGGGCGCAGCTTCTAAAATTGAGTATGGTACTTGTATCTGTTGGTTTTTGATACCACCCACAACTAATTTTCCGGCTTTTGTCAATACTAATTTGTAAATCCAAAAATGCCAAAGTTCCGTTAGTGTTTGGTGTCTCTATTGTGAACTGTAAATTTGGATGTAGCAAGTTTGCAGCCCGTAGCACTTTTTCAGGATCACCCTTCACTGTTCTCACTATATCATCAACGTAACGGAGAAACAATTTAGATAGTTGCCCTGACTTATTTTTCTCCCTAATTGTGATGCATTTTCTGCAGTACCAGACGGTTTCACTTATATTTCGGTACTCATCATCTGATATATCACCGCATTTTACGTGATACCAGTTCAAACAGCATTCACATTCTACACCTTAAGACATGTACGTGACTTTCTTATTGCACTCGGGACATATTCCGTGAAGATCTTTCTCGGGCAAAAACATTTCGGGAATATCCCTTGATAGTGCAGTTTCGTATTGCTTCAGCCAAAGATTTGCTAAAATAACGGCAATAGATGCCCCCATTGCCAAACCATCTTTCTAAGCGTACCATGATTCATTGCCCTTGTAATGGACTTGACTAACTGCTATGTTCAACAGTCTCTTCGTGGTTTTCCTAGCAATTGATGGTGGCTCATCTTGCTCATACAGTTTTCTCAGAGCTATGTCTATTGCTTCTTTCAAAGAAACATATGTATACAAATTCTTCACATCTAGAGACATCAAATTTTCATTGGGCTCAAGATTAGTGCTCTCTAAGATTTCTCTCGCATCTATTGCAAATTTTGCAAGAACCATGTTCAAATTAGAATAAGAGGTACCAGGCAAGGAGAGGACCGGTCTTAATGGGGTATTCACTCTATGCACTTTCGCCAACCCATAAAGCCTGGCGGTCTGCCCCCCAGTAGACCTCATCCTTGTGCAGAGACTCTCACTTATTTCATCTTTTTTCCTCATAGTCAACAACTCCTTATTGATGTCTCTTTCTATCTTCAAAACAATCACATCACTTGTTCCTTTACTTTTGCTGAATTGATTTGAATCTAATGTATCCGACAACTTGTTCTCGTAGGTGTCCTTTCTCATTACACAAAAACCCACGCCTTTGTCATACTGTACCGCAACTAATCCATTACTCTTCAGATACTTTCGGGCCTTCTCAACGCCTTTGTCAGATGGTGTTTGTTTCACCTTCTTAGCATAGGCTTTGGCTACAGCTTCGATCTCACAAAGGGCCTCCCCGGGGACTTTACGATTTTTGAGATCCGATAGAAAGATGTCAATGTCGGCGAGAAAGTGTGTCTCATTAAATTTATCCATGACGGGATGCTTTGGCCCTAATGTCAACACTTGTTGTACCCAACTTGGTAATTCAACATCATCAAGAGCTCTTACCGAACCCTCACCTTGCTTCCCTAGAGGTCGGTCTTGCCTTTCTGATAGTTTCATTAGCTTCTTCTGATAGGTCTCTTTGACTGTTGCTGTTTGTCTTTGTCCCCTAAGACTTAAATATTTAATTACCGAAGGCCAAAACTTCTCATCTACACCCCTCTGTACTGCGCCTCTCGCCCTTTCTAGTTTGACTTCAACGTTTTTCTCATCTGTCCTTGCCTTGTTTATCTCCGTTCTTAGAAGTTTTGTCTGAAAACTGTGTACCGCTTGGTTCGAAAACACCCCATTTTCCCGTACTCTGAACCTCAAAAAATCAGGTATAATATCGTTTTTTAGACAAATTCTCAAAAATTTAACACGTTGGTGACAGTTGATAAATTTAACATATATGGACGCATAATCACGGACTAATTTCCAAATGAGTTTGTTTTTCAAAGTCCAAATCAAGAAAGGAGGTGGGAGTACAACTGTGCTCATTGGTTTGCAGGCCACGAGGAATAAACAACTGTAACTCACCCTCTCCGTTGAAGCCTCCTCGTCAGTCCGACCAACAGTTGCTTCGCCTATGTTCACCAGTCTTCTTTTCTCCGCCCTCCTTCTCGATTGAGATTTCTTGAACGAAGCTTGGACAAGACAGCTGGCAGGTTGTCTTGGTGTTTAAACACAATCCTCAAAGACTTTAGCTCCAGCTGGACGTCCTGGTGCAGTGCCTGATATTCGTTGACCAGCTCCATTCTTCTCTTCCTCTTTGAAATGAGACACTTTGTAATAGGAATGACAAGAATACCCGAGCTGATCAGCTGGTTCCTGATATCCGGTATACCGTTTCTCTGACAGTATACAATTGCGCTGATATTTGTCAGTGTCTTCAGGATTTCTGTCAATTCCTCTGCAGTGCAAGCTCTGTAATTGTTTGTGCGGTGGCTGTTGATAGAATTATTGATGATGTCGTGCCACATCACCACTTGATGTTTTTCTGCTAGAGGTTCCCTGCAGAGTAGGCTTGCGAGGTTCTTCTGTGGGTTCGTGGTGTTCGGGTTTAAAGAAAGTCCCGGAATAGCCAAAATTTTGGGTAGAAATTGTTCTTTTTCCGGGTTGCTAAGTTGTTCCAGGCTGTGGTAGAGTGAGCTAGCTGCTACAAAGTAGACCATTTCAATTCTAACATGGTAAAATATAGAAAGACTTTTTAACTAAAAAGGTTTCTCCACTAAAACAAGGGAAAAATAAATTTAAAATTAGGTCTCCTTGTAGGAGAGACTGTAATTGAGGATTGGCTCAACGCCGTAGGGTTTGAAAATTTTACATCTTCCTACTTCTAAACTCGTCGCGCGTGTAGATGGATTTTCACCCACAACATTCAAGTCTGTACACCATTTTTGATTTCAGTTCACTGGAAAAGGAGGATTTTAGAGAGGGCATACAAGTTCATTTTCCTCGTCGTGAATATTATCTGCGCATTGGTGGTATCGCGCACTTTTTTTATGCTGCTATCTGACTGTGAGAATGCGTTAAATTTGTAAATTCAAACAAACGTTTTTGCACATTTTGTGCATCTTCAGGTTTTAAAAATTCTAAACTATCTGTACAAAATGATCAAAGATCATAAAAAGTGTCACACACATCATTACTTCAAAATTTTAAAAATTCAACCAATTAAAACTTTACAAATATCACTGAAGTAATGTAACAACTACTATGTAACATTTTAAAACATTTTGTCACAAATTTCTGAGAGTTTTCTTCATTTCTATTTTCACATTTTCGTTTTGTGGCTAATTTTTATGCTAACATGTAAGTTGTTTCAAAATTTACATGTATCTGACTGTGATTCTCCCCTTTATTGGACCATGAAGATGGGTGGTGAATCACTGCTATAATCACAAGACTTCTTTTTCTCAGCCATGTTGTTCTTTTTGTTTTTGCCCTCCCTGGGACATATTCCGTTAAGATCTTTAACAATTCGGGGTTGTCCCTTGATAGCGCAGTTTCGTACTGCTTCAGCGGTAGATTTGCTGAAACAACGGCAATAGATGCCCCCATTGCCAAACCATCTTTCTAAGCGTACCATGATTCATTGCCCTTGTAATGGACTTGACTAACTGCTATGTTCAACAGTCTCTTCATGGTTTTCCTAGCAAGTGATGGTGGCTCATCTTGCTCATACAGTTTTCTCAGAGCTATGTCTATTGCTTCTTTCAAAGAAACTTATGTATACAAACTCTTCACATCTAGAGACATCAAATTTTCATTGGGCTCAAGATTAGTGCTCTCTAAGATTTCTCTCGCATCTATTGCAAATTTTGCAAGAACCTTGTTCAAGTTAGAATGAGAGCTACCAGGCAATGAGAGGACCGGTCTTAACGGGGTATTCTTTTTATGCACCCTCGCCAACCCATAAAGCCTGGCGGGCTGCCCCCCAGTATACCTCATCCTTGTGTAGAGATTCTCCCTTATTTCGTCTTTTTTCCTAATAGCCAACAACTCCTTATTGATGTATCTTTCTATCTTCAAAATAGTCGCATCACTTGTTCCTTTACTTTCGCTGAAGTGATTTGATTCTAATGTATCCGACTACTTGTTTACGTAGGGGTCCTTCCTCCTTACACAAAAACATATGTCCTTGTCATACGGTACCGCAACTAATCCATTACTCTTCAGATTATTTCGGGCCTTCTCAACGCCTTTGTCAGATGGTGTTTGTTTCACTCTTTTAGCATAGGCTTTTGCTACAGCTTCGATCTCACAAAGGGCCTCCCCGGTGACTTTACGATTTTTTAAATCCGATAGAAAGACGTCAATATCGGCGAGAAAGTGTGTCTCATTAAATTTATCCATGACGGGATGCTTTGGCCCTAATGTCAACACTTGTTGTACCCAATTTGGTAATTCAACATCATCAAGAGCTCTTACCGAACCCTCACCTGGCTTCCCTAGAGGTCGGTCTTGCCTTTCTGATAGTTTCATTAGCTTCTTCTGATGGGTTTCTTTGACTGTTGTTGTTTGTCTTTCTCCCCTAAGACTCAAGTATTGCATTAATGAAGGCCAAAATTTCTCATTTACACCCCTATATACTGCGCCTCTCGCCCTTTCTAGTTTGACTTCAACGTTTTTCTCATCTGTCCTTGCCTCGTTAGTCACCGTTCTTAGAAATTTTTTCTGAAAATGGCAAACCGCTTGCTTCGAAAACACCCCATTTTCCGGTACCCTGAATCTCAAAAACCAGTTATAATGTCGTTTTCTAGACAAACTCTCAAAAATTTAACACGTTGGTGACAGTTGATAAGTTTAACATAAATGGACGCATAATCACGGACTAATTTCCAAATGAGTATGTTTTTTAAAGTCCAAATCAAGATTGGAGGTGGGAGTACAACTATGCTCGTTGGTTTGCAGGCCACGAGGAATAAATCTCACGTGACACAAAGCGACACAAATAACACAACTGTAACTCACCCTCTCCGTTGAAGACTCCTCGTCAGTCGGACCAACAGTTTCCTCGTCTCTGTTCACCAGTCTTCTTCTATCTGCCCTCCTTCTCGATTGAGATGTGTTTGAACGAAGCTTGGGCAAAACAGCTGGCAGATTGTCTTGGTGTTCGAACACAATCCGCAAAGACTTTAGCTCCAGGTCGACGACCTGGTGCAGTGCCTGATATTCGTTGACCAGCTCCGTTTTTCTCTTCCCCTTTGAAATGATACACCTCGTAATATGAAAGACAAGAATACCCGAGCTGATCAGCTGGTTCCTGATATATGTTGTAACGTTTCTCTGACAGTATACAATTGCACTGATATTTGTGTCTTCAGGATTTCTGTCAATTCCTCTGCAGTGCAAGCTCTGTAGTTGTTTGTGCGGTGGCTGTTGATAGAATTATTGATGATGTCGTGCCACACCACCACTTGATGTTTTTCTGCTAGAGGTTCCCTGCAGAGTAGGCTTGCGAGGTTCATCTGTGGGTTCGAGGTGTTCGGGCTTAAGGAAAGTCCCGGAATAGCCAAAAATTTGCGCACAAATTGTTCTTTTTCCGGGTTGCTAAGTTGTTCCAGGCTGTGGTAGAGGTAGCTAGCCGCTAGGTTGTAGACCATTCCAATTCTAACATGGTAGAATATTAAAAGATTCTTCCTCTAAAAAAACTTTTCCACTAAATAAAGGAAAAAAAATTACGTCTCCTTGTAGGAGAGTCTGTAATTGAGATTAGGTCCAACGCCGAAGGGTTTCAAAATATTACATCTAAATTTTTTGAGGATGCGTTAAAATTGTAAGTTCAAACAAACGTTTTCGCACATTTTTGTGCATCTTCAGGTTTTAAAGTTTCTAAACTATCTGTACAAAATCATCAAAGATAATGATAAATTTTTATAATGAAAACAATTATTGCAAAATTTAACAAATCCAACGAATCAAAACTTTACAAATAATACTGCAATTAAAGAAGAACTATTATGTAACAATTTTAAACCTTTTGTCACAAAAGTTTGAGAGTTTTCACCTTTTTGTTCTTAGAATTTCGTTTTGTCGCTAATTTTCATGCTAACATGAAAATTAGACTTCATCATTTTATCACAGTTCCTTATTTTTAGTACATCTGATGTTATTTTCAGATGTTAATAATTTTCTTTCTTTCTCTTTTCAATTCTTGTCACTGGTTGAGTTTTAATTTTTGAAATAATGATGTCTATGACACTCTTTATGATCTTTGAACATTTTGTACAGATAGTCTAGATTTTTGAAACCTGAAGATGCACAAAAATATGCAAAAACGTTTGTTTGTATTTACAATTTGAACGCATTGTCAAATTTTTTAGAATAATCCATGAGTGTCGCTGAATTTCAGTTTGAAATTTGGCAAAAAAAAATGTCCTCTGTCTCCCGTCAGATTCTACGAAACACCCATCGTTGCGGACAAACTTGGCCAAGTGCAAACTTCTCGCATATAGTTGCTGAAAACTACTATTTGTTCGTGCAGTATTTGATAGGTGCGACATCAAATAAACAAGCATAAATAACAGTTTTTCTGTCCAAAGGCATCTAACTTCAAGCTAATCAGGTGTTTGTTCTAAAGCTCACTTCAGACCGACAACTGCTTTACTTACACCTCTATCTGTCTCGTTTGCCTTTCGAATTTTCTGAGATGCACAAATGCATGGAATGACCATTAGCACAAGTTTTTCCTGTCATACTCTTGGTATAGTCAAGTTTTTTCCCATTTATGTTTTGTGATGTCTACTATTTTGACTAAATTTATCGGAACCATAAGAAGTAAACTGAACGATAAAATAGAATCAACTAGGTGAGGTCAAGGAGTTGTCTAGGCGAGGCAGGTTGAATTGATAATCAATCAATATTCAGTTCTTGAGAAAGAAGTCATTGATATAAATCAACTTAATATCATAATTAAATTGTTTCCATTAAAATAATTTTTAGTATATATAATAGAATAAATCAGTACGGATAGTGTGAATATAATTGAAGAAGGTGAAGAAGAAATAATTCCCTTAAATTGAAACGGTCGGAGAGTGGGGCTAAAATGGAAAAGGTGTGTGGGGGGGCTATAATGGTAAAGGTTGGGGGGGGGGGGGAGCTTTAATGGGATAGCCGAAAGAAAGAGCGTTAGCAGAAAGAGCGTTATTTTTGGCATTCTTTGGTTCGTTTCAATTAGCTCCTTAACATTTAGTTTCAATGCATCATTTTTAAATTGCAGTTCTGTTTTCAGACAGTCCTTTCTCTGGATCGGAAATTATCAAAATGACGTAAAAAGAGTATCAAAAAATGGCCTTGTTTTGTGGTCAAGATGACTTTCTTTTTTCACAACCTGACGATGACTCCCTTGGACTAGATTCAGATGATGACAAATCTGTTGACGATGGGTTATTGCTCATTATTAATCCGACTTCTGAGCAAAAATATGTTTCTTTTATCCGTTCTGCTAGATCCACTCTTGCATATATGGGATTCCTTGGTTTCTTTCTGGTGTACTCAATGAGAATTAACATAAGCGTTGCCCTATTAGACATGGTCGACTGCGAAAGTTCCAACGCTAGTTTGAATGAAAACTGTCCTGCTTCCAATGTAACAGAACGCAACCAGTCAACTTTGTCAGGTACTTGAAATTTTGAAGTCTTTGTCATTATAGCCCATCCAGTAAGCAACAAAATAAAGAAAACATGCTCAGTGAAATAGGATGTTAACCTCTATTTATTTATACACTACTGGTAACCATATCCAGCGCTAATTTCAACTAGCAAAACAGGGATGCAATTTTGTATGATTGTAAATACGAACAAAAGCACGTCAGTTTGAAAGTCATTTAAAAATTGACAAGCTGGAGGGGCTGTAACTTTGTGTTGATATTTAGCTGAAGGGACTATTATCTGAAAGACCCGAAATTTTGTTATTTGCAGACAAGACAACTCAGTTAATAGTTTTTAACTGCAATTGAAGCGCAGTGTTAGATTGTATAGCAGAACCGTCTTCGTTTATTGATCAAAATGTGTAGGTTTGAACGTTACAAGCAGATAGTTCTATGTTTCTAAATTTTTTGCTCCATCGTATTTGCCAAAAGTCTAAGCTCATATGTGGTCTTCTGTTTTGTCTATGCACTTCCGATAAGCAAGGGTATAGTAATCGGGTACTAGACTTTTTCCCGTAAATAACTTTGTTCACAGAATAGTCAAAATTAATAATGGTAATTTAGGTTCAGTTCACAATGAATTCCAACTTTTTTGCGTCTCTAGCATTTTTTTGTCTGGAGGTAACAAGTGCGCCAAGGACGCCAAAGGTCCTGGGTTCAAATTTGATAAGACTTGTTTATTTTTTTGAACGGGAAATAGTTATTTCAAAAAACTGTCAGCTAATTTTTTCTGATTATGTTTTGTGGGCTCAGTTGCCATATTGTAGAATTCAAGTTTTTCTTAGGTTGTTTTAGTTAGAAAAAAAATATCAACATTAATAAAAATATGGTGAATTTTTGGAAAGCAAAGTCCCATATATTCCGGTTAAAGTTCCATTAGATAATTTCTGTTTCGCCAAGGTTCACATAAACACATAAGAATATCTAAGAGCAAGTGTTAGAAGGATTGTAGGACTTTGAAACGGACTTCCACATTAATTTAAGAATACGTCCTTTGAGCCTTCCGGAATTTCTGAAGTCGACTCGTTTCCACAGTAAATTTGCCCTGAAACAAGTTTTATACCAAAAATTTCCTCTTAGGAATTCCCGTTGAATTTTCGGTAAACTGAAGAGGTGGGAACGTGAATTTGGATCAAAAGTGCAGAAGGATTTACACTGGATGTCATACTGCCCATTGATCATTTTTGACAATAGTAACAGCTCTGTCAGCACCTGGAAATAAAATAACGGCAGAACATCAAGTTTGATGAGAGCGTCTTTATAATTTAATTGGTTGTTTGTGAAAATTTTCAACCACATGCATATGACTTTTTAAGGCTGTAGGCTGTCCAGCAAGTTGATACAAATAATTACTTTCTGTTCCGCAAGGTGATACATATACAGGTTGACTTATAGACATTCAGCTTACTTTGGACACATAAATGGGCAATTCCGTTTGAATAGATAAATCAACTTTAAGCTTAAAACCACTTGAGAGGTAGCATACACAACCAACTCGGGAAAACGGACGTAGAATCAATATCAAATTGTCATGAAGGAACCGAAAAGAATCTTCTGACTGCACAAAGATTTTACAGCATGTTTGATTCTCTAGATTCACTATTGAATCTAGATCAAAAACATGAGATGCTCACGCCCGTTAGTGTAGAAGTGTTTCCGGGAGTTTTTACCGAGTAAACAAAAGTACACAGGAAAAAGAAGAGAGGCGATAGAAGTTGAAATGAATATCAGGCAGAGTCAAAAGACCTTCTGGAGCCAGACACTTAGTAGGCTTTACTCTGTCGCTTATGTGCAAAAGCCGATATCCAATAACACTTCGTGACATTGGACGTCAAGAGCTTGAGGACGATAGTGGATCAAGCCTTCTCAGTATCATAGTGTGTAAGGCTTGCAAAAATGTCAGAAAACTCCTAAGAGTTGCTTTGTGAGATAACTGCCGCAGTTCTAGAAAGAACTGAGAGATAAAATTAGAGCCGGTACTTGGACAGAAGGTTATGGGATACGCCAGTGGGAACTTCAGCGGTTTTGAAAGACAGAAGCAAAAAAAATACCAACAGCTACGAATTACAATGCAGTAGATGATTGTGACCAAATCTACCGAATAGAACCACTGAAAGCACTGCTGGAAACGCCAGGACAGCTAAATTGGAGAAGCATCATGTTAACGCATGATGGATATCGATGCGATTGTTTGCTACAAACATGTTGGTATCTTGGGCGTAGTTATCTAATATTGATCTGGGACTCTGGAGAGCTGCTCTCCATGAGTTTTCCAGACTCATCAAAGCCCATAAAGATAGTGATAGCTGAATTTATGATGGCAATTAGTTAGCTGGAAGCTCCCGTTAGAGAGAAAAATCGACAGGAAGCACCGAATAAAGAACAGTTGGATGAAATTGATTGTCTAAAAGATTTAGATCTTGTTGAGAAGATAAGCATTTTTTTGAAATTGTTGATGGAAGTGAAGAAGATTTGGGCGAGAAGACGAAAAATGCCATGGTTCAGAGCCAACATGACTACCTGGTTGTACGAATACGCTAAAAGCATATGTCGAAGCGAAGCAAAGTGTAAAGCTCGTATCAGCTGGAGATAATTTCAGAAGCTTTCAAGCGAGCTTTCATGACATATCGGAATACAGTAACCAGATCAGTAAAAAACACCTTGAAGACAATCGATTATAACGAAAGAGAGAAAAAAGAATTATTGAAGGAAGATCTGGAGAGAAGCGTGAGACGTTGTCCCCCACAACAGTTTCTGCAGAAACAGCAAAACAATAGTGGATGCTCCAACTTGTTGTGAACAGAGAGTAGAAGAGTAGAGATGCTGGAGGACTGCCTCGAGCAGCGCCAGAAAGGCTACTGATGTAATGCAAAAAACTGAAACCGAGAGTGCAGAGTCGATGTCGCAGAAGGAAGAGATGTAACATTAACAACAGCCAAATGACGCAAAAGAACGATTAGAAACGTTTAGAAGTTTTAGAAAATCAAAACGACAAAATTAAATAAAAAAAACGAACAAAGAAGCAAGAAAAAGGAGGAAAATAAAACTCATTCTTGTTTTGTCAGAGAAGTTTCAAATGAGCAATCAAGCGAGCTATATTTGAAATTGAAACTAAATGATGGAAAAACGTTTGTTGTTTGAGTTTATCATTGCTGCAGTTAAAAATTTACATTAAGATTTTGGTTAGAGACATTTACTATTTGATTAAAAAGGCTTGAGGGGAGATTATACTTAAAACATTACAGCATGCATGATTGTTTTTAACCAACTGAGAGATATGTTCATTTTGTGGTGACACGAAAGAATTGGGTAATCTCTCGAATAGGGAAATTATTTCATTGTTCTTTCTCACCACCGAGTTTCTGAATTTGAATACTCAGGACCAATAGCAACTAAAGTTCCAGAAGGGAAAAGACATAGTAAGACAATATAAATTTGTTGGTTGACAGATTGTCCTGCGTTCCCACACTTTTTATTCCTAGGAGAAAAACTTTTAATTTAAGGTAATGTCGCTGGAAGTCAGACACTATTTTATTCTCCGAGTGATGCTAATGAAAATAATAGAGGGCTATAGCGGTGTATTATCATGCCCTTCATAGTACGTAGTGGGTCAATACGAAAGAATAAAATCCTTTTGGTGCATTTTGTAAATTTTGTTTGACGGCACTGTACCATTTTGATGAGTTGTTCAAAATTTGTTGAGTACACTGACCGGGATGTCCGTTGAGCATGTGCCATTAGACCAGAATAACTCCGAAAATATGCGTTATCAACGATTTTTGATTTGGAGCAGATTTGCGGGAAGATATGCTGATTTTGACAATAAGCGCCTGATTTATGAAACTAAACGAACTGGGATGGTCAGATCAAACTAACAGAATCACTTTTAAATCTTCATTTTGAGCGTGCATGACGCATATCTTTTTTTTATTTTCGCGACATTTGAAAAAGTGAAAATCAGACAGACAATTTTTGCTAATCAGAAAAAAACGTGCGACAGATATAGGAAATGATAAAAATTACAGTCGTCGGTATTCGCAGAAGAGCGCTTCGAGTTGTAACGATTTAACAGCTACAACTGTTACAATGCACGCCCTGCGAAGCAGGAGGGCTGACGCGAGAATTTTTTACCCTTCCTGATCGTGAACAAGGCAATTCTTCACGCAGATTCAGGAATCCGGAGGGTAGCGGAGAATAACCGTGATCATTGATTTTAACATTTGTTAGCTTCCGGAAAGTCCTGATTTGAATTAAATAACAATAGTTTCCATTTCAGATTATAAGAAGCTAGGAATTGAGTTAAAGGGTCAATCCATCTTCCATGGATGTGATGATTTTACCTCCTGAACAAAAGCAATAGTAATTTATTAATTAAAGAGTAGCCCTGTTTAGTAGTGACCACGTAGTCTGGGTATACTGAGACCCAACCATGAGTTCACTGTTTTGCATGAAACTAAGTTACTTTGAGCGGTTTATCCGATAGTCTTGTAAGGCAAACCTCATGAGACAAAGCCGTTGGTAAGATAGACCTCAAGAGACAAAGCCGTTGAAAAAACGAGGAATTATCTCAAAAACAATGAAAATTGAGAATGAAATTAACAAAAAATTACTTGCCATGAAAAAAAGAAACGAGATAACTAATCAATTAAACTCTAAGATAATGTCAACGGGGGGAGGTATTCCGGCCGTTTGTACGGTTTAGCTAAGGTACTCAATGCTAAGACACCCCTACGACCAGTACTATCACTTCGGGGCAGCTCGTATGAGAATGTTATTAAAACGCTTGCGAATTTTTTTGACAAGATCGATAAAATCAATTTGGAAACAAATAATAAAATTGCCAGATAAACAACTGAAAACAATGCTCTAGATCCGGATGAATTCATAATATCCCTCGACGCGAAAAATTATACCTTAATGAACCCCTGAAGGAAGCAATTGAAAATGCCTTAAAGAAGCTCCCCCTGAAATTCAAGCTACTCCTTCTTGTTTCCTTCTGAATTTCAAAGAGAGCAATCATGAAAAGGCTTTTGAATATGGCGGTCAGCAAAGTAATTTATAAGTGTAATGATTCATGGTATGACCAAGTTGATATCTAGCAATGGGCGCTTCCCTCGCTGTAATTTTTGCAAACTTATGGTTGACAGAGTAAGGAAACAAGAAATACCGGTGAGACCGGAGATACAGCCAATGAATGACAAAAACGGTTTGTGCCCATTTTATAGCAGGAAAGTAACATATGGATTAAAGGTGGTTGAAAGCAAGAGATGCTGAAACTGGTCTCACCTAAAATGCGGAAAAAATACGATGAAATATACGCAGCAATGATCGAGATAATCGGATACTGTGAAAGCTGCTGCCGCGCCAAAATCAAAGGATACTCTATAAGAAATATTTGTTCTCAGGTTTGTGGATGACATTGTTAAAACAGTTAAAGGTCAGCCGATTTGTGTTCTCGATGCCAGCAATTATCTTCAACCAAAACTGCGGTTCACTCTAGGGAAACTAATTCAGAGGGGAATTTGCTGTTCCTGGATTTTAACATAAACTTATCGTAGGATAGGGTTGTAACCTGCTATTAATATCGAAAACCAACAGATACTGGGATTATACTGAAGTATGAACTATAGAAGCTACGCTCCAACTCAATATAAACGTAGTGCTATCTAAGGCTTTGCACATAGAGTTTTTAGGAGTACTTCTAACTGGGAGCCTTTTGATACAGCCATGCAAACTTATAGAGCACGATAGCTGACAAATTATTACTCTGAAAATTAGTCAGCAATGGTGGCGGCAGATGCCCTGAGCCAACTTTTTGCACGCAACTTAAGAAATTTAACCAAAATTCGAGTGTTTTTCACCACATGAAAACTAGAATCTTGTTTACCGTCACTGAAGTCAGCTTTTTCTAATGACATCATGTCAAGAGTGGTTTATAAACTGTCATTTAGTGGATGCACGTCCACCTATGTCGGACAAACTGTTTGAAAGTTAATCACTAGTTGAAGGAAATAAGAGAGCAGACTAATCGATAGGCCTCAACCTAGAGCAATGCAGTCTTGATTGAAATAGCGCAGATGTTAATTGGGAAATCACAGAGAGTAAATCATAGAAATGGCCATTAGGAATCTTATTTTAGAGGTCAACTGTGTTTGGCTGATTTTTTAACATGATTGTTTAAAACCAAAATTTATGTGAATAATACTAAGTGACATTTGTAAACTGATGTTTTATTGTCATTTAGATTAGTTTATTGTGAAAATCTTGAGAGAGGGGGAGAGAGAGAGAGAGAGAGAGAGAGAGATTGTAAGAGATTAATGTGAGAGAATAATGTAAGAGATTAATGTGGCAGCGCTAAATGTGTTTAGACAATTGATTCAAAGGATTATCAAATGAATCGGAAATCACGCCAAGTATAAGCACTGCTTGTTTCGACATTTGAATTTAGTTGAATCTCTGAAAATTGTTTTTTTTTCATTTTACATTTGAAGACATGTTGACATATGTGACGATAGTGAGTTCCGTTAACAGAAGTCATATATAAAAAAGATTTTCTGAAGAAAACAGATGAATTTTTTGAAGGACAAAAAAGTAAAATCTCAAATTAAGTCGATAGTTGGCTGTTGGTAAGAAACGCTCATCTTCTCTTTTTGCTGTACTGAAACGAATAATATAAAGAGTTGTGTTCCAAAGTGCTTCTGACACAGACTATACTTTTGCCTAGTCTGAGTCTTTTGGACGACTCAAATTTCAAACAAAAAAATACTCATTTTAAGGCCCAATTCGTCTGTTTTTCTAGCGATAATATTAAAGCATTGGAAATGTTGATTGAAAAGAGATGAACAACCCAACTGCATCAAAGCAAGTGTTTGAAGAGGCATCTGTAAGTTTTCGGTCAGTAGCTGCTTTTCAAAAAAACTATCGGTTGTTCTACTTGCTATAGCCATGTTTTCCAAAAATAGTTCTAACCTGGCTTTGTAAAATCAGGTTTCTGTCTAACTTTATGCTTAGATTTGTACATTTGCTTACTTTTGTGACCAATAGTTTTCCGAAGCTCATATATTCGGTCTCATAAGCTCCTCTGTCATGTTTCGTGCAAAAGGTTTTCAATTCGTTTTTCAGTGGATTTAGATACATATGTTGGGAATTAAAGAATTCCTCGAGAGAAGTCACGCTTTTCTCAAAGTTCACAGAGCTGTTGCAGAATTCATGTCACTAGAAAAAACCTGACAATCGTCTGTAGATTTAGTTGTTCTAATTAGCGCATTCGATTAACATACAAATTGAATTATAGAGGTCCGAGAACAGTACTTTGCGGTAGTTCTTGTTTGTGTTCAGTCCGGTCAAAAATTGTTTCTTCAAACTCTACACATTGTGATTTTTTTTTTAAAAAAATTCTAATTAGTTTCATTGAAGATAATGAAAAGTTTAGGGCTTGTTTTTTTACCCAGTAAAAATTCGAGGGATATTGAATTGAAAGCCTTCGAAAGATCAACTAGAACAACATGAATGTTTTTAGTATTTGCAATTTCTTTCCGTATTGATTCAGTAAAGCAGAGAACTGCATCTTTTGTCATAAAACCTCTTCTGAACCGAAATTGAGGAGGATTAAATAGTTTGTATTGATTTGAATACACATTTGTTTGTTTATGTAAACTTTTCTCATAGATTTTTTTAAAAATTTGTTGTAATTAATACAGGTCTATAGTTTTTAGGATCTAGAATACTATCTTTATTGGGAGTCACAATAGCATTTTTCATATCATCAGAAAAAACCAAATTTGAAATACTTTGATTCAAGACAAAGTTAAAATGTGGCTTAATGATCGATTTTCCATCTATTATGGCCCATGAGGGAACCTTGCCCGCCCCTAGTGGCTTTTTGCTGTTCAGTTCTTTCATCATGTCGAAACAGTCTTTTTTGAAAATTAAATTCTGATATAATGATCAAAATAGTTGATACAGATGGTGAAGTTGACTTAGACAAAAGAAACTACCAAGATTTGAAAAAATAAATAAAATGATCTGCAATGCCTTTTTTATTGACAATAACATCTCCAAACGAATTTTTCGAAGCAATAACTGCTGGTGAATTTTCTGAGCATCTCAATAAATTAATAAAGTTTCAATGAGAATGCAGTGAGTCTAAATCATTGAAACACGACCTAGCATAGTATGCATGTTTTTTTATCATTTTAATCAAATTGTTTTTCGAAGTGTCGTAAGCAGACCAGCTTCTTTGACATGGATTAGTTTTTTATGACGAATACAATTGTTGGCGGCGTCCTTTCCATTCTGCCTTACATTCGTGATCGAACCATTGTTTTTCGATTATAAAGGAACCTTTTTTGTTTCGATGACAACTTTAAAAATTGGTGCATGCTTCTCCAATGCAAAACTAATCGAACTGAAAGCATTCATAAAACAGATTTACAGGAATAAATTTACTTTCCGTAGGAGCTCTGACAGTTTTCTGCATGAATCATTCTCGCCATAAATACTTTTGTCAAACTTTTAAACTTAATTTGATTTTTTAAAACTCTGAGGTAAACTGGTAATATAAGCGTTGGTAATGAGTGTTTTTCAAACAAAACTTCTTTCTTGGGAAATTTGTTTGCAAATTATGTAGCCCAAATGGGTGTTTGTAGATTTACATACTCGAATTGAGTCTGTAAGGTACAGTTACTGCATCAAATTTTTGTTTTTCACAATTATAAAGGTAGTTTATATGGAGATCACCCATGATCATAATTGAGCTAGCTATTGACTTGAAATATCTATATCTTCGAGATATTTAGCTTGCATTGACTTATTGGGATTATATCAAATAATAATTAGCATTCTATCTTTTTTTTCGAGAAATTAGTATGACATTCCATCTACAAGGAATCAAACTTTGATTTATCAAACAAACTCAAATCATGTCGTTCGAGGATTGCTAATATCCTTGTTGCTAATATAAAAAGCATAACACCGCCTGCTGTTTTCTTATTTTTTTTTCTCTCTAAAATCTTCCAGAATTTTTGTTATTTGTGTTTTTATAGTGTTTTGGAAAAACCAACAAAGACTTAAGGTCCCATATCATCAGCCAGTAATTTCATTTGACTGCGTTTGCTTTGCAGACAGTGATAGTTAAGATGTGGAAATTTCAGGTTTTTACGGTACTTATCAGTTGAATTCAAAAAATTTTGATGGGTGATATTAGGCCCTAGATTAGTAATAACATTTTGAAAGAAGGCACTCAATCAACCCAGAGCTCCATGTAAAATTGGGAAGTCAATTGAAAGCAACAAATTTTGATCATTTTTGGTTTGATCATTTTCTTTTACAATCAATTTTTGAGTCTGGGCGTTTTTCATATAGCAATGAAAGTTTCCATCACGAATAAAAACACTTGACACAAGTGGGTTGTTTTTTTTTTAGTTTGCATAAGCACCATATTTCTAGCAACAGTAATGTCTGTAGAAATAAAAACATCTATTTCCTTTTGTTTCAGTTTTGATTTAGAATACAGAATGGCTTGTCATACCTTTCTTGTGACAAACCGCCTTATTTTTGGATGCTGCATATCGTTCCTTCTTTTTGGCAGTCTGTGGCACACAGAAAGGTCACTATACTTCATATCCAAACTCAGTTCGTTCCCACAGAGTTCACTTATCTTTTGCCCCAGCTGCCCTTGGTCTCAACTTCCTTGTTCTAGTCTGTAGATCTTCGTCTTTTGTAATTTTCAATTTCCTTTGACTTCACATAAGGAGCAGTATTGTCAGTCTTTCGTAAATACTTCACTACCAATTTTAGGTGTCCGAAACTCATGACAAACGCAGAAACCACACATGAAGTCTCTGTCAAGGATCTCCTTTGTGATTCGAGTTGGCAACAAAGTTGGGATCCAGGCGTGGCGTGCCTCACTGTTGTTGATTTTCACAGTGCAATCTATTTCATATAATCTGAAATCACGTTTATCTTTATCAGTGGCAGAAGTTTGAACTCTTTTCATATCCCCCTTTGCCAACTTAATGTTAATCTGAAGTTGACTTATTAAACATGGATTGCCTGTTTAATATGTTTATCAATACAATTAGGCAAAATATTAAACAACAATTTTGCAATAAGGACGATGCACAGAAACGCGAAAACATTTGAAAATTACTTTTTATCAAAAATCTCTTCGTTAGCCTTAAAGTTGTAATGATTTCGTCGACCTGATGTTGCGAGAAGCACCCATGGCTTTGGTAGAGACGGTTAAAAGAATGTGAAGCTCTGTTTATGCGCAAGCTATTCGTTTTAGAACTTAGCTTTTTAAGAAGAAGAAGAAGAAAAGCATTAAATTAACATCTGAAGATAACATCAGATATACTAAAAGTAAGAAACTGTGATGAAACTGTGATGGAATGATGAGGTCAAGCAAAATTTCGATTAGAATCCGAAATTTCATTCCGGTGAAGCGTTTTGTAGAAATATCAGTAATTTGTAAGCCAAGTTATAGAGCCGTACTAATAGCGCTTATATTCCGAGACCTCTCAGAGATTTCTTCTTCTTCTTCTTCTTCTTCTTCTTCTTCTGCTTTAGCCTTGGGTCAGTTTCTAAAATTTCCACAAAAGTCTGTCAGGAAACATAGATACATACACCTTTTTGACTGCCACATCGGCAGTCGGTAGCCGTTTTCTTGACCTTTCAAAACAGTAATCGCGCCTATGCGGCAATATGTCATATAGTTGATGCTTCGAACCAGTTTTAGTGATAATATTCAGAAGCCTCGCGTCTTTGACTTTAATGTGTTCTTCGATACGAGCAAATTCTTTTATAATACTCATACGAACAGGAAGTTTTTGAACAGCGTCCACTTTTCTAAGAACCGTTTTCGCAGTGTCGCCCTATACTTCCGAGCCGTATGTTAAGGTTGATATAAGAAGTGACTGATATAGCAAAGAAAGGTCATCTGCACATCCAATCGCTTTAGGAGCAAGAACAAGAACCGGTTTGAGGAAGTTCTACTGGTTGCCTTGGATTTATGTGGAAGAAAATTGAACCTGCTGTCTATAATAATCCCCAAAACTTTCATATTTTGAACCAGCGGTATGCTTTCGATATCTGAGCAGATGAAGGGTACCTTTTTCTTGAAATTGAACCTCATTTCTTTGGATTTAAGGGTGTTGACAATAAAATTATGATCCATACACCACTTGAAGATTCCTTCGATAATGATTTGACGAGGGTCGTCGAGTCCTCTAACGCCGATTACCGGATTGTTGTCGTCTGCAAACTTAACTAGACAAGCTTTTTCGTAAAGACACTTCAAGTCGTCGAACGACATATTGAAGGACGGTGGTCCAATTACCGTCCCCTGAGGTACACCTTGGTTGATGGAGTCTGGTTTTGACAATTCGTTCTGATTTGATACAATCTGCAGTCGGTCAGATAGAAAATTTTTCAGCCAATTCACTACATGTGTATTGACTCATAGGTTTATCTGTTTGATCTAACTAATTATAAAATTATGGGGCACTCTGTCGAATGCTTTGGACAGGCCCAGCGAGAAGAGACGTACACCAACTTAATGATAAGTATCGAAGTCACGAACTGTGTGTAGTATTCGAATAGCAGCGTTAATGGTTGAGCCTCCGGTTCTGGAACCAAACTGATAATTATTCAATGAAGTTTCGTAGTTTTTTTATGAACCTGGTATAGACCAATCGCTCAAAGTGTCTGCTGAGTACTGGTGCGATTGATATTGGCCGTAATTGGTCAATGCTGTCTGGTTGCGGGACTTCGACTAGAGGAACAATTTTTGAAATCTTGAAAGTGGTGGGGAAAATACCACTTCTGAGTGATAAATTGTAGATGTGTTGAATACTAGGAGCTGAGTTATGGGCATTTTTGCTCAAGACCCACGCTGGAATGCTATCAAATCCCACTGCACTTTTTTTGAGTTTTCTCAGATTGTGATAAGTTTCGTGAAGAGTAAAGGCTGGGTAAGCGCCGTTGTGACTTTCTATAATTTCTGATTCTACATAGTTGTCTATATGGCAAATATTAGAGAAATATTCATTGATATCATCAGGAGTAAAGTCAAATGTCGCCAAATCTTAATTGGTTCGTCCCGTGGTCTGGTTCACAAGACGTCACCAGTGTTTCGAATCTTTACGATTCGTATTTCTCAGATTATCGCGTATCAATGTATTTATTTTGATTTCCAAACCAGCACCTTTCTGATATTTTTTTAGAGAATACGCTCTGTTTTTCTGCCTGGTGAAAACTTTTATCAGTGGGGTGATTTAAAAAGTGTCTCTGGTGCTCATTTTTACTTTCTTTAGCGGAAAGCAGTGGTTAAGTTCAAGAATCAAAACCCGAATAAGTTCATCCATTGCATTGTCAACATCAGTGTACTCCAGAATATAGTCGAAATCTTAATTATCCAAGGCAAGATTGAAAGATTGTCGATTTCTATATCGCTGGTCACAAAAAATCCTGATTTTTAGAAGTTTTTTGGTCTGTTTGAAGGAGAACAAAATACAGCTAGATGATCAGTTGGCGTGGTGAGACTACTCAGTTGAACATCTTGGAATGGAGATGGAATTGACGTGAGAATTTGGTCAAGCTGAGTGCGTCCTCGTGTAGATGCTTTAAAAACCTGCTTGAAACCGAATAACAAAGTTATGTCGAATTAATTAAAATCTCCGCTCAAAAAAATTCCTGAGCGGGACAATGATCTGAATGAATAACCAGCAACACTGGAAAAACGGATAGATAAGTGATCTGGGGGTGATACAACAGTGCAGAAACGTACACTCGGTGGTTCAGAATGAACGAGAAACAGAGAATTTCAAAGTCTTCACCCCCATAGGGGAAAAACTGGCATACTCTGAATCCATCTCGGAACATACAACTACGCCACCACCAATTTTCTTGTTAGAATTTCTTGTCGTCCTTTCAGACCGCAAAACACTGTAGCCATCGATTTCGATAAAACTGTTGTGTACTTCTGAATTGAGACATGTTCCTTTAACAAAACACATATCAATACCATTGCAATTATATCAGCAGCTAGACGCTTAACGCAGTGTGGTTTTTTTGAAGGATCTAACATTTATTAACATTAGTTTTGGAGCTAGCCAAAGGTTTGATTTAACTGTTCCATCTCGTTGAAGGCGGAAATTAACATTTTTCAGCGTTGATTTGTCAACACCACTTTTGATCAGTTCATATCTCTGTTTCAGTGCCTGTTTTTCTAGATTTTGTCTGTTGTCAAGTCTTTGCTTATGAATACACCTGATATGTATTAGAGTTTGAAAGCAACAGCTTTGCGGAGAACTAACTTGGCGTCCCAGTTGCGAATAAATTCATCAATAATTGCCCTTTTCTGTCAGCGCTATATCGTCTCAACCTTGTTATATTCACAACAGGCACCTTGAGGTCCAGAGAGTAAAGCAGGGTTTGGACCGAGTTTTGCTCATCCATTTGTCTTTGAGAAGGCTCTTTGCTTGTACTTTCAGTGACACTTTTAAAATGCAAATGTTTGCCAATAAAGTCGTGCGATGGCGCCGCTCTTTGACCTTTTGTTCCGATATCCTGATTTGCATGTGAAAAAACCTTTGATGTCATGCGCGTTAGCAACAACGGCTTGCTTTGTTTCTTGAATCTCCTCAAGAGTTTTCTTTCGATCCAGCAGATTACTTTGTTTAGTTTCAACAGCAGGTAGGCATCTTGGACAGTGCCATTTACTGGCAGGTATTTTGATTCAACATCGACTTCTGTTTGCGTCAGGTTGACGCATACCGGATGCCACCAGGAATTGCAAGAGTCGCATCCAGTAGATGTTTGACCAGTCGTTGTTTTGTCGTACTAAGGACAGTCATCCTTGAGGTTCTTTGCATTCTTCTGCTTGGATTGTCATCCCATATCAAATCAATTTAATAAGTTTATCACAACAGTTACAGCCTTGCAGCGGCTGAAATTTCGGGTCAATCTCGACTTCATGGCAAACCTCGTTCATGAGGTTGGCGAATGTCTCTAGTTTCAGTATGTGATATGTTTGTCTAACCGCTCTGCCCCGTTTAGGGCATGCTTCAGGTTGAAATTTGCATCACATTCACATGTTAAAGGGGTTTTGGTCGGTTCCAATCGTATCCATCCGTAAACACCATCTCTGAAGTTGGATTCTTTCCGTTTGAAGTTGTATCTGCTCAGTGTTCAAGCAATGAGCCATTTAAAGGCTTCTTTTTCAGAGGCCAGGTCAACAGCAAAAAAAATCCAAAAAACTGTGGGCATTACCTTCAAAGTCAGTTTGCTTATTTGCAGAACTCCCATATCATTTTTTTGGGAAAGGTTTTGAATTAACCATCAGTATAAAGTATAGAGAAATACTGAAAATGTACAATTTATGCTGGAATGATATTCGATGAGGTATGTTTATTGATTGTGGCACAAAATGTTTATGTCGGTGTCTCGGGTACTAGAGGACGTGTATTGCTGTTTCTTCCGGTGTCCTCTCAAGGCTATCAAGGCAGTTTTCAGGATGGTGAAGGAGAGCTTCTTCTGGGTATAGTTCATAGTGTCCGCATACGTACAGTTCAGCTTCTCCCTCAGTTTTTCCGCCAGTATAGCATGATATCGCTCTGCCTCCTCACCCATGGCGCCGTTGGTCGCAAAAATCAAGGGGGTAAAAGAGGCATGCTCTACCTGCAGAACGCGGTCGTTGTATTTGACTTTTTTTCCGATTCTCATGAGTCTTTAGGAGTGGCTTTAGTTTTCGGTTCCTATTACTTGGAGCGTTTGGGTGTGTGAAACGGACGTCAAGAAACATTTTCTGCCGCGGCGCCCAAAAACCTCGACAAGAAATATCCAGTCTTGCATTGTCTTCCAGATTGCTTCCACTTGCAAGTTCTTCATTTCCCGTCAATTGGATCAGACCGGGCTCAACGCTCTCATCCTTGCACACGTTACGTAGAAAGTCGGCTTTGACGTCGCGGACAGCGTTGTGACGCCTTATGACGAAACCACCCAACTTACAAATCAAGGCATGGTCGATATCATTTGCCACGCCACACTCACAAGTTTAAGCCATTCCTTTCAGGTGCCATCCATATCGGAGACATAGCGCATCCCGGAACTCGTCTCTGTTCAAGTAAAAATTCTGCTCCCTATATGGCAGAGAAGTCAGCCATGCGGATGTTCCTTTTGGCTGTAGCAGGTCTAGCGTGCGCTTCATTTCATTCTCACTTCTGATAAAATCCTGAAATTTTTTCGTTGATCATTAACAAGAATGATTTCTTTTATGGTTTCTTATGGGGTAAGTTGCTTTTTTAGATATTACATTTGCAAATCATATAATCTTACACAGACGCGGATTTACGGGGGGGGCTTTAGAATGGGGTCTTTATAGTGATTTGGGAGAGCTCAGAAAATCAATTTTGTCTATCTAAAAAAAAGCTCGACAAAATTGTCAAATTTATTGCGAATCCGCCCCTCATCGTGAAAATATTAGATCCGAGCCTGATCTTACATCAAACAATCAATCTTAAACACACGCAATTATCGCAACGAAATCTTGACAAATTTCTATGGTTTTCCGAGACCAACGTGTTCAATTTAAACGACCTTGCAATCTTGCATTGGATCAATGTGACTTTACTCAAATTCTGCATACAAATGAGGTCAATCCGGCGGTTTCAGAATTGAACCATATCCTCACCTCGTATTTTAACCATTTCTGTCTCTTGCGTCGGGTTTTTCTACGAAACACTGAGCCACCATTGTCACACCAGTTGTAAAGCTTTTGCTTAAAAAGAAAAACAAGCTATTCAAGAAAAGGCGATTTAATGATGCTTTAGCGGTTGCTGCAGAAATTCGCCACCAGATTTTTTCCAATAACTCTCGGAACAAACAAAGGGAAGCAAATCGTGGTGGAAGCAAGTCAATTATTATGTGAAACGTGAACAACCCGTCATTGAAAACCACTTCGACGCAAAAAGACTGAATTCTCATTATAATAAAATTAGCACTAATCTCGTAAACACGCGGCCTCAAATCTATGACACACATGGCTACCAACTTCCTGTTGTTCATGTACGCCAGGGGTTTAATTACATATCAAAGTTGAAAAAAACTACTGTTGGCCCTGACGGTCTGCCGTATTGGTTATACCGTGAAAACGCCCATAGTCTAGCAGAGCCCTTGACGCACATTTTTAATCTGTCTTTATCAAGTTCGGTTTTTCCTGAAACTTGGAAAATTGGTTGCATAAAGCCTATTCCGAAGTGCCCCGTCCATCTAAGTTTTCTGACCTGCGGCCTATTTGTCTGACTCCTATTATTGCTCGTGTGTTTGAGTGAATTGTCTTTGACAACTTTGTATCTGAGCGATATCACTCAACCCTGTCGAACGATCAGTTCGGTTTCCGAAAAGGTTCCTCAACAACGTGTGCGCTTATCAAGCTTCTAAACGATGTGTACTACATCCGTTCAGAAAATGACTACGTTCGAATCATCACTCTTGATTTAAGCAAAGCGTTCGACTCTATTTCCCATCGTGCTATTATTGATGGACTTCATAAGTCTCATTATAGCCCCTTTCTTATAAACTGGTACAACAGTTTTCTTTCTGGTCGCAATCATTCGACTCTTGTAAACGATCAACTATCTCGTGAACTAACTACCAGTCAAGGCGTTCCGCAAGGAACAGTAAACGGACCACCGCTTTTAAACAGTGGTACAAATAACATATCAGTCACAACTGACATTCCTGAAAGACGGTGTAGACTCACTAAATTCGCTGACGATTTTACCCCAGTTGTCGGAGGTCGCTTAGGAGAACATGAACATGCCAGTGACGTTATTAATGCACTCGAAGTCCAGTTTAACTCCAAAAACTTGACGCTGAATGACGGTAAAACAAAAGAGGTTCTGTTATCGTTTAAAAAAGGTCAACAACCTAGAACTATTCCTGGAGTTGAACGTGTGACGTCGCGAAAGATACTCGGTGTCAGATTTGACGAAAATCTGTCGTTCAAGGAGCACATTACTGCTATCTGCAAAGCGTCAGTCTCATGTTTATATCTTTTGTTGCGCCTCGAACGTCTGAACTATACAGCGGAAGAGCTGAAATTACTTTATAATTCTTTGGTAATATCTCGACTAGCTTACTGCGCGTCTGTTTGGGGTGGTACTTATTCATATTTACTAGATCAAATAGACCGAGTTCAGAGCAAAGCACAATTTTTTGGGATTATTGACGAAATTGAACCTATTCGCGAAATTATCCGCAAATCTGACCAGGCCTTGCTACGCAAAATAACCGAGACCGGGTATCTGCATCAGCTATATCAAATCGTACCACGCAGAACGGATTATGCCGCGGATATGCTGCGACCCAGAAACGCTGGAGTTATGAAGACTAAATTGGAAAAACAACTGTGTTTTCCCTTCGAGAGTTTTAAGAGGAGTGTACACTTAAATTTGTAAACATGTATTGGATGTATTATCCGATTTAAATAAAAGTTTTGTCGTTGTTGTTGTTGTTATCGCCTTTCTAGACTGTTCTGGAATTTTCGCGTTCTTCGTTTTTATAATTTAATAAAATGGGTACCTTTAATAATGAAAAGGTGCCGGCATTGAGGATTTCACATTCTACTTTTTCGATATGTAGGTTATGCATCTTTCAAGTCGCGGACAAGATTCATCAGAACTCTCTACTGGCATTTTATTCTCACCGTTTTATTTTTAAAATTAGTTCGTTCTTTTCGAAAATTACAGAAAACAAATTTGAAAACGAATGGAGCAAGATTGGAACTCGGAGCAGCAATCAGAACAAACGAAGCGAAAATAACCAAGAAAGCAAGAATAACCAAGAAATCAAAAAACAAGCAACCAATATTCAAGAAGAAAAATTCGACCAGCAACGAAAACATTTATTTTTACCACGAGAAGGAGAATATTGTGGCCTATTACTGGGAGACTCAATTGTTAACAGAATCAATGGGGAACAAATATCGGAAAATGTGTTGGCGAGAGGATTTGGTGGGCACAAAATTTCTGCATTGCTGGAACGCGTGAGAAACAGTAAATCGCGACATTTTAAACATGTAACTACGCTAATTGGAATAAATGACTGCCTCTCACATGATTTCGACGCGAAGGAAGCCGTGAGTAGCTTAGAAAAACTAATTTATCTCATAAATCATAAATTCTCCCCAGAAACAATTTCACTATGTACTGTAACTCCCTTAGGCGCTTTTAGAAAAGATTTTAATCCAAATGTACAGAAGCTAAACAAGCAAATTCTTAATTTAGTACGGAATGTAAAAGACTTGGGCGAAGTAAAATTGGATATTTTAGACATAAACAAAAATTGTAGTCAAAATACCGATGCTCTTAGCTCGGATGGTTTGCATCCTTCTGATGGGGGTGTTGAAATTTTGGTGCAAAGTTTTAGAGATTCTTTTAGAGGTTCTGATATTAATGCAAACACAAACACATGTGAGATTACAACCCGCCCCAGAATGAAGCAAACCCAACAATCATCAAATTTAGATCCAAAAACAGCAGAAATGTTACAATTTTTCCAAAACGGTGCAAAATTTTTTTAGGAAATACTAGTTTCGCATTTTTTCTTGGTGCAAACACTGGCGATTATTTAATTTATTTAACTTATTATGCTGAATATTAAATTCTGGTTGTTTTGTGCAATTTTTCTAATTTCCAAGGCTCAGATGGAAACTAAAGAAAAAACTATTGTTTACTGGGGCTATCTAAGCTGCCAGCAAAAGATATTATCAACGAAATGTGGGATGAATGAGCGGAGAGCTACCACACTGGCTCATCTTTTCCTTTTCGCGTTGTTACTGACCCAAAGTGGGGATGTTGAAAAAAACCCTGGTCCTATCGAAACCATTGAAACAGTCTACGGTATCTGCTCAAAAAATTGTGCAAATCTTAAATTTGTTCATTTGAATTTTCAAAGTATTATTAGAAAACGGATGCAATTGAAAAAATTTCTTGATGATATGGGCGAAAATACAATTATAGGAATTTCCGAAACGTGGCTTAAAAAAGAAGATAGTGACAATTTATGGAATTTCCAACCTAGAACGCATGCGATGTTCAGATATGATAGGCAATCAGCGGTAAAAAAGAAAGGCGGTGGCGTTTTGTTATATATACCAGTCAAATTGGCTCCGAAATTGAGGCCTGATTTAAATTTATTTGATAAAGAAAAATATGAGTCAGTGTGGGTTGAGTGCAAATCTACATTTAACATTTCGAGTAAAGAAAAAATGTTAGTTAATTTGTGTTATAACCCAAGCAGATCAAACTTTATTGATTATTTGGAACAATTAACGCTTAACATAGATAATGCATTTTCAGTTTCTAATAAAATTACGCTTCTGGGTGATTATAACATAAATTATCTGGATAGCAAAGAAAAAGAAAATTTAGGTTCTATAAATATTCCATATGGATTGAAGGTTTTTTGTCCAAACGATGAGACCAGAATTAGTTCCTCAACAAAAACTCATATCGACTACATAATCAGTGACTATGAAACAAACGGCATTGAATTTTGTTTTGATACACCGTATAAAACCGACCATTTTGCTTCATTGATTTTGACGGATATAAAATGCGGCAAAATTTTACCGAGGATAATTTCGACTTTCAATAAGAAAAATTATCAGAAAAATGAATTTTGCAATTCACTCTCCGCTCTTCCCTGGTATCTCTTATATCAATGTACAGACGCACAAAATATGTTCTCGACGATGATTTATTTAATTTCTTGTGCTCTACAGCAACATGCTCCTATCGAAAAAAAGTTTGTTCGTAATTTTAAACCAAAAAACGTGTTGAAAACGGAATGGTTCGATTCAGAATGTCAGCAATTGTTGACTAAGAAACAGAATTCACTCAGATCATATCGCAGTCAAAGCACAAGCGATAATTGGTCAAAGTACCAGTTTTTACATAATCAAATGAGCCAATTGATTAGAAGTAAACTACTCGATCATTCAAAAAATTGTTTTTCACTTCTCAGCACTATCCAACAAAAATGGAAATATATTAACCAAGTTAGAGGTACACGTTCTGGCAACAATCGAATTACAGTTCTACGAAATTCCTTCAGTGAAATGATAACCCGAGACAAAAAAATTGCCAATCATTCAAATTATATTTTTTCAAACTTAGGCGAATTTTTTGGCGCTAAAAAGCCTCCGAATTACACTACATCTGCCTCTGAATCTGCACCTTTTCATTTTCAACACATTACAGTGAAGCAATGCTTTGATATAGTTCGAAAAATCAATGTTAGAAAACCTCTCGGACCTTGTACCGTACCTGCTTGGGCAATCATTGACGGTCAATCAGTTATAGTTCCACATTTAACTTTTGTCATAAATACTTGCTTAGATGAGAACATTTTCCCGATCGAACTGAAAAAAGCAAACGTAACCCCTTTGTTCAAAAAAGATGACCCAATGGATGCAAAAAATTATCGGCCAATATCAATAACTTGTGCTTTTTCTAAAATTTTTGAAAAAGTTTTACATGCCGAAATAACAGAACATCTTGACAAATTTCAAATAATGACACCATTTCAATTCGGATTTCGCAAAAAAATTTCAACACAAGATGCTCTTGTTTATGTGACAGAAAGTATTCGAAATCAAATAGATTCAAAAAAAATCGTACATGCAGCTTTATTAGATCTGTCCAAGGCTTTTGATTCTATTTCGCATGAAGTTTTAATTGAAAAAATGCTTTCTCTCGGTTTTTCAATTGGAGCAAATGCTTTAATTGCTAGCTTCCTAAACAAACGTATTCAAAGAGTAAACGTCATTGGAATTTTTTCAGACTGGATTGAAATAAAACGAGGTGTCCCACAAGGAACGGTACTTGATCCGTTGTTGTTCAATATATATGTTAATGACGTACAAGAGCGATTATATGAAGGTTGTACTTTAGTTCAATATGCTGACGACTGTATGGTTTTTTCCTCTTCTATAATTTCTGAGGATGCTTTGAATCGATTGCAAAAATCACTCAATAATCTAACGGAATTTTTTGCAGAGAACCAATTGAATCTGAATGCATCTAAATCGGAATTTATAACATTTTGTCAAAAAAATGATAGCAAAAATGTGGATACTGATAAACTAGCAATTAGTGGGCATTATGTAGCCAAAAAATCAGAATGCAAATATTTAGGCATAATTCTTGATTCAAGTTTATCTTTTCATGCTCAAATCAAAACAATTCTCCAAAAAATGGCCCAAGGGATTAAAACTATTGATAGAATTGGACAACAACTGCCGACATTATCATTAGTTGCCTTGCTTCATTGTCTTGTTTTATCACATTTAGATTATTCAGCAATTTTTTTACAACAAATTAATGCTACTTTGATGCTATCTCTGGAGAAACAGTTGAACTGGGCGCTAAAAAGAACATATTTCAGATCGAAATTTAAATCTTCTTCTAATGTTTAACCTTGTTAAACTATGTACATTTTACATTTTTATACAAGCTTTTATTTCAGTGTCTGACGATGGTGATTATTTCATTGAAAAGCTTTACACAACATTGATGTTTTATTCCTAAGATAAATCTTCTTCCCTTCTTCGCATTAGCAAATCGTTCATTGGAATCGAGAAAAGAATTGAGTGAAAGTGTATAACATACTTATACCAATATCTTACAAACAAAAAGAAGGCTTTTGAAAATACACTGAGACTACCGACTGCCAATTATAGGCTCAACGAAAGAACGAAACAAATTATTTTTGACAAACATTGTTCGACTGCTTCTCTACAAAAATCTTTTTTTCATTTGACTTCTAAAAAATGGAATTCACTGCCCATAATTTTGCGCAATTTAGAAAAATCGAAAACAGAATTCAAGAAAAAATTGAAAGAATTTTACGTGAGTGAATTGAGAAACAATCCTATATGTACTAATACAAATACGTGGCGTGATTTCCGTTTTTGCTAGTTCTATATTTTTTAATTCAGTTTAATTTTTCACACATTGCTTGAAAGAGAAACTGTATATACTCTGTATATACGCTGTATAATTGGACTATCTGTAAAATTGTTTGTAAAGTTTTATTACCAATAACTTCAAAACAATTCAAAACAGTTCAAAACAATTCTCCAAAAAATGGCCCAAGGGATTAAAACTATTGATAGAATTGGACAACAACTGCCGACATTATCATTAGTTGCCTTGCTTCATTGTCTTGTTTTATCACATTTAGATTATTCAGCAATTTTTTTACAACAAATTAATGCTACTTTGATGCTATCTCTGGAGAAACAGTTGAACTGGGCGCTAAAAAGAACCAATTTCAGATCGAAATTTAAATCTTCTTCTAATGTTTAACCTTGTTAAACTATGTACATTTTACATTTTTATACAAGCTTTTATTTCAGTGTCTGACGATGGTGATTATTTCATTGAAAAGCTTTACACAACATTGATGTTTTATTCCTAAGATAAATCTTCTTCCCTTCTTCGCATTAGCAAATCGTTCATTGGAATCGAGAAAAGAATTGAGTGAAAGTGTATAACATACTTATACCAATATCTTACAAACAAAAAGAAGGCTTTTGAAAATACACTGAGACTACCGACTGCCAATTATAGGCTCAACGAAAGAACGAAACAAATTATTTTTGACAAACATTGTTCGACTGCTTCTCTACAAAAATCTTTTTTTCATTTGACTTCTAAAAAATGGAATTCACTGCCCATAATTTTGCGCAATTTAGAAAAATCGAAAACAGAATTCAAGAAAAAATTGAAAGAATTTTACGTGAGTGAATTGAGAAACAATCCTATATGTACTAATACAAATACGTGGCGTGATTTCCGTTTTTGCTAGTTCTATATTTTTTAATTCAGTTTAATTTTTCACACATTGCTTGAAAGAGAAACTGTATATACTCTGTATATACGCTGTATAATTGGACTATCTGTAAAATTGTTTGTAAAGTTTTATTACCAGCTTGTTCCTAATTCTTAAATCTTTATTTTTCTATAGTATCCGAAACTTCATATACTTTAATCAACCAATTTCCGAACTGTAACCGATTTTGTTTTTTTTTGTTTTGTTTATTGCTTGTTTTCTGATGTTTTGTTTTTGTTTGATGTAACCAATGAATTTATAACCAATTTTATTATTCACACTTTGCTACACTGATGCCTCGGCTCTTTATTGTATAGTAATTCAAGTGTTCTTTCTTCAAAAGTAGTTCGTGCTGTATCGAATAAATAGCTAAATTTATAGCTAGTGAAAGCCTTTTTACCAACCCATCAGGTTGTTCATACCACCTGTCGATCCATCCGAATCTAACTTTTGATAAAGTCAAAATTAACAAATTTTTAAAAATTTTTCATTGTTTTTAAAATTTAACCATTTTTTTTGTGATTTAAAAATTTGGTACTACTATGATAGAGTGGTCCCTCGAAAAAGCAACTATGATAGACAGGTCACGCATGCATTTCGCATGTTATAATTTTGGAAACTAATTTGTGTATAAATTATTCATTTCAAAAATCTGGCAAAATATGTTCAGCCAGAAACTTTTCAGATTAAAAATTGTAATCACTGTTGTTGATATATTGAAATTTGCTCGCCCCTCTTTATTTTACGGTTTAACAACCATATAATTGGATTGATTTATTTGTCATGAAAACCCACTATTGGCGGTTTTTTTTTAAATTTCAACCTTAATTGGTGAGGGGGATTGTTTTAAGAGGTAACAAAACATGAAATTTGTTTGAAAATATACTGCGACATCTTTCTGAAAGGCGTAATCATAATTATTAAACGAATTGAGAGCTCTAGGTGTCCTATTCTCAAGGGACCTGGTTATTTTCAAGGGACCACTCTATCATAGTAGAACCAAAATTTCACTGATTTGTTTCTGTTTTTTTTTTTCACATGCCAACTTCTAGGTGCAATTATTCCGTTATTAATGTATCTCAAACGTTGTCAAAATTAATTGTCAAAGGCGTCGTTTCAGGACGGTTCTGCTCGCAATTTGATTATCTTATATGCCTAAGCTGAAACAAAGCCCCCGAGAATAATCTGGGTATGATGGCTTAACATGTTTACATGTATTGTCCCAACATTAATTTTGGAAGAAGTAACAGGATGTTCAATTGAGCAAAAATTGGTAAAAGAAGCAGGCCTAGTCTGTTCAATTGTGCTACAAAATGCAAAACCAGCATTAGTTACAGCAGATGGAACGTTAACAACCAATGAGACAGAAAAAGTTGAGCTCTCATCAAACTATTTTCATCGATTTTCATAAATGAACCCCCTAATGAACAGAAAAGTAACTATCATTTGTTAATTTAGCGACGGAATGAAAATTACGGAAAAAACAGTGAAAGAGTAGTTGGAAGTGAATAACATTTCAAACCATCAGGATCAGATGATATCCACCCGAAGCTTTTGTTTGAAATAAGGATATAATTAGCCCATGCTTTTTGACAAAAATTTTAAGTAAGTCCTGGAACCATAGTAACCCGCACCGGAGTTCCATGGATAATAATCGATTATATTGAATTTTCGTGGTCTGTCTCAATAAATTTTGTTAATAATCGACTATAATCGAATAAAAATGGATTACAATCCTTTATTTTTTATATCATTATAATCGATTATAATCCATTAAAAATGGATTAGATTTTGTATATTTTTTATGCCAATATAATCGGTTATTATCAATTATAATGGATTTTTTCGAGAGGTTAGTCATGAAATTTACAAACTATTTCAAAGTTATCGCATTTCCTGTTTAGTAGTGCAGTTGCTTTATTAGGTTGTCAGTGTGAACGGCTGTCCACATGTGCATGTATGTGGAGTGTTTGGTGGTTACCATCCACATCTCAGATGTACACCGTCATTAAACTCTGAATTGTTGTGAAAAAAATGGTATTTTCTAAGGGTAGCACGCTTAGCCAATTCGATGCTCCTTTCTGCGACGCTAGATTTATTGTCAGTTTTTTTTTCTGATGAGCAGTTTTCCTAAAGTTTAGCCTTTTTTGAGTGTGCGATGTTCTGTCTCTCAGTTTTGATGTTTCTATTTATCAGATTTTGTTTCTTTTCAGCTATTTCTGGATCACTGTTTTCTAAGGGATCACGAATGGCTCGTGATAACTCATAATTTCTGGAAAAGTCCGTGTTACTGAGAAGTTCTGATTCTCCCATTGTTAGTGGTAGTGCTAAAAGGCTGCGATCTTCGTCGGTTATATGGCTTTTACCAGCAATACTAGGAAGCAGCTGCTGTTTTACGTTTTTCTCAATTTTATCCATTTTCTTATATGCTTCCAGAGTTTTTCTGGTTAGAAAGCTTAATATATTTTGAACTCCCTTTGTGTAGCAAGAGTATGCAATTTGTGGTGATGTTTTAGCTATTTTGGAAAGCTTTTCAGTTAGGGTTGTTGTTTTTTCAATTTCGCTTTCCATGTATTTATCGCATGCTGATGATGTTCCTATAACCGATCCGAGGACTCTAAAACCGTCAACCATTGTAATACTTCGAATACTTTTATGGCGCTTTTCCGACGGTTTTTCTTTGCTCTGAGTTGACACTTGGAGGGCTTCACATTGTATCCAAAAGCCTTTCCGTTCCCATCCAGGTTGTCCAGTATTGCGCAGAGACTCTTAAGATCACCTGCAGCGCTTCCGTCATCTGCGTACCGTTTTCGGGTGACATTAGGTTGTTGCAGGAGCTCGATCAATGGGATTATCCCAATTCCGTACATAGCCATTGCGAGTAGATCACCTTGCGTTGTGCTTTCGCTAGATGTCAAAACCGTGTTATTGACATATAAATTTGAGGGATATTTATATGAGTTGGCCAGCGCGTTATGTAGTGCTGGACAAAGGGTTTCTACACTTTTAGAGCAAGTTGTCTATTGAGCGAGTTGAAGGCATTTTTTCTGCATCAATAACTAGAATAACGTCCGTTTCCGGTTTCTCAAACTCGTTCCTCAAGCTGAGGATAGCATATTCCACTATTAGCCTAATTGTTGTGACAAACTCATTAAATAGTGTGTCTGTTCAAATTTAACTCTTGTGTAATTTCATATTAAATGCGCTGGGCTTTCCTCATAGATTTTTCTTACCAAATCTCGTCGTCCCAGCCGTAGGCGAGTGAAGTTTCCCTGGCGCAACTAGACGCAAGAAGGAGTGAGCCGGTGAATCGACCCCCAAAACGACGTCAGGTTGTACTATTCCTTTTTTTCCCCATCACCCTTGTCCAATTTAAACCTTAATTTGAAAGTGTTCATAAATCACCCCCAAAGAGCTTCCTTTCTCGCCCCAGTTGTCTGTGTTTCAGGTAGATGCCGCGATTCCATGTAAGAAGCATCCCTGAGTTCTCACAGAAACTAGTTATTGGGACTTCAAAGGACCAATTATATCAAACCAGCTAGTAAAATCAACAATTCACTCCTACCGCGGCGCAACGCTTCATGATCTGTTTGAAACAGTTTTGCAATACATACCAAAGCGCCTAAATACAGTAACAATAGTTGCTGGATACAACGACAACAGGCTGCATCCACAAGAATTAGAACAGCAGTGGAAAAACTTGATTAACCTCGTCACAAACAAGTTTCAGCCCAAGACACTGATCTTCCCCAAAACAATTCGGAACTGCAATAACACTGAAATAAATCGCAAAGTTTATATTCATCATCATGTGTTGTTTAATTTGATCAATAGATTTGTACACCCACATACACTCATTGTTTCTTCTAACCTCAACCTTAATCTAACCCCTCAAGGGTTCTGCCGTAATGGCATCCAATTCTCGTTCTACGGTAATGATTTCATTAGAATTTTTTTTGCAAATATAATCTATAAATTCTCTCGCTACTTGACACCGCCGTCCTTCCTCATGGCTACTCAAACACATTGCCTCATTTGTAGAACTTGCTTGCGAGTCGGAGGTGCTTGGTGCTTCACATGCCCAGGCTACGTTCATGTAAAATGCAGCGGCCTAGCCCGCAGCTGTGATCATTACCACGGTTTCAGCTGTCATCGCTGCACCTCCCAATTTCATTCAACTAACGACATGCATGAATGCAATCCCCCAACCCTAGCTACAACCACTCTCCCCCAAAATCACCCTCACCCTTCCACTGCCCCACACTCACAAAACTCAAGAGAACCCTCCTAGAAACTTGAACAACACAAGACCCATGGTCAAACCCCTGTCCAGAACTCATAGAAACCACAAGGAAAATATACTCCGAAGTGGTCCACTGGAAACCAGTCTGTATGATCTTATCAAAAAATAAAGTTGCTTATATTTTCATTGAAACCCTCAATAGAACTCTGAACAGCCTAATAGAAAACAACGAAAATACCTTCGCATTGCAGGCAGCAATGATCTTTCCACCTTACTACTGTGCAAAACAAAGTCCGAAAATGACGGATCTTTATCCAAGACAATAGCAAGGCGCTAAGAAATGGCAAGACGGAGACCTGGATGGCCTAAATAACGAAGGGAAGGCGCTTCAAATGCGCTTTACAAAAGGAAGTAGAAGAAAAACTGAAACTTAAGCACAACTGAACTGCGTGGAAACGTTAAAGGTTTGCTTTGATTTTTCTTTTGGCCCAGCTAACCATGTTTTACCCTCATTATTTGACGACAAAACTGCTTTGAAAAGGAGTATCAAAACTTGAAAAGGATTATCCTGGTGATTATTCAGACCGCGCTGTTAAAATTTTGTCAAAAAATGTCAAAAAATAAGGCGGCAAGTCTGGATTAGACTAGCGTAAACTGAAAATTAGCATTAAGCGCAAGGATTCATATTCTTTTGTGTACAGTTTTGCTCTTGCACAAACCTTATTCGCTGGTGGAATGATGAGTTCGAATTACATTTCAAAACGCAATCTTTAGAACCATCCCTTCGCACTCATGTTTTTGTTATTTTTTAATCCAAATCAGAGTTAAACATTTCTTGCCCTTGGGATCGATTGCGGATTGAAACATCTAATTTTGAAAGATGGTTATTTTGCGTTTTCAAAATTTACATGAAATTGTTACTAACAGGTTTAATATTCTATTGGGTTTCGTGATGCGCTATAGGAACCTGAAAATTAAGCTTCAGAATAACGCATATGTTTCTGTAATTTTTCTTATGGCGTGTTGATTTAATTTTCATTTCTACCAATATCATTTTCTGTACAGTTTATTTTGGTCACTTTGTCTTTTCTGTATTGCCAAACGAACATGCTTATTTCAATGTTGTTCCGGTTCTCTATTGTTCATAAATTTCATTTCCAGATTACTATGTACAGTTTTTTCAATTGACCAACTTCATGATGCGCTGGATTTCTGGTGGGGGCTCAGACAAAGAGCTGAATAGTTTTTTCCAGTTGTTGCTCACGAATGAAAACTTGTTTGCATGTGGTCAAGCCAGACTGACTCTGACAGCCCCTGTTTTCTTCAGGAGTCGAGAGAAGCTAGAGTTCATGCGCAACTCGAGGTGGATGAAAACAAGGCAACAAGCTCTGCAAATCAAAAGGGTTTTCGAGCGAGTGATTGATTTAAAACTTACACACTATGATCTGGGAGCTGAGCAAAATCGGAGCTCATCTCTTAGATGAACAATTGACCTACAGATGTTCCGATGCTTGCAAGTAGTTACTCTGCACAGAGTTCCCTTGCTTCTTGTCGAGAATTTGGCAGTGATTAGTGGCATGGTGCGACAGCTCAACGTGCATCAATGTCTCTATTCTTTATCTGAACTACGTGGAAACGTTAAAGGTTTGCTTTGATTTTTCTTTTGGCCCAGCTAACCATGTTTTACCCTCATTATTTGACGACAAAATTGCTTTGAAAAGGAGTATCAAAACTTGAAAAGGATTATCCTGGTGATTATTCAGACCGCGCTGTTAAAATTTTGTCAAAAAATGTCAAAAAATAAGGCGGCAAGTCTGGATTAGACTAGCGTAAACTGAAAATTAGCATTAAGCGCAAGGATTAAAGTTCTTCTGTATTTGCGAAGAATTCGAATTAGTTTGGTCTAATACGAATTCTATTGGCAACCATATAACGCATGTAGATTATTACCCTTAGATAAGAATCCAGGAGTAAGACCCATTGGCATAGGAGAAGTTATGCGTTAGGCGAACAATAAGCAAATGCTTAAAAAACGAACTCATGTCGCTCGGTTCAAACTACCAATTCTGCCTAGGACAAAAATGTGGCATTGAATATGCGATCCACACGCTAAGAGATCATTACAGCAAAATTTCCGCCGATGCTGTTTTACTGATAGATGCTGAAAATTCTTTCAACTCGCTAAAGCGAAAGCTGGCATTAAAAACATCGAAAAAACCTGCCCTTTTCTTTTAACATCGATTAAGAACTCTTACTCCAATCCATCATAACTGTTCGTTAACAAAAAAAAACATCTACTCTCAAGAAGGAACAACCCAGTGGGATCCACTAGCAATGGCCATGTAATTTCTAGCCATAATACCCCTCATAAAACTTTTATCAGTAGACAATGTAACCCAGAAATGGTACGCAGACGACGGAAACGCAGTCGGTAATTTAAGCAATCTACGAACCGTCCTCGATAAAATTGTATCACAAGGTAAATTTTTTGGCTACCATGTTAAAGCATCCAAATGCCAACTCATTGTCAAAGATGAAAAACTCGGTGAAGCTGAGAAAATCTTCGAAAATACAGGAATCACTATAAAGGCAGGCGCCCGAGTGCTTGGTTCAGTTATAAGAACAGAATCTGAAAGTAAAAAGTTCCTCGAATTTCAACAGAATGAGCAAATCAAAATTTTGAAAAAATTAATGAAATCGCTAAAACCTCCCCTCAAGACGTTTATGCCTGCTATACTAAAGGAGTTCAAGAAAAGTTTTCATTTCTTACCAGGACAACGCCTTACACTATGGAAAACTTAGAAACATGTGAAAAGATCATCAAAGAACAATTAATACCTAACCTAATCGGTAAAGACACATTGAACCCCCAGTTCCGTGAGATATCTTCCTTACCCCTTAAAATGGGTGGCCTTAACATCAAGCTGCCATCCGATCATGAAAGCTATCTAGAATGGTCTAAGGAAACATCACTAGTACTGGATTCTCAAGATCCTGTTACAGCAATAACACAGCAAGAAAAAATATGTACGAAAATCAAAAAATTGAAATCGGATAGAACAAAACGAAAGAAAACAAACCTCATGAACTCCTTAGATGAAGCAGATAAATACGCAATCGATCTGGCCTCTGAAAACGGAGCCTCTAACTGGCTCAACGCTTTACCATTGAACAGATATAACTTCAACCTGAATAAATCAGAATTCAGAGATGGTATTTACTTAAGATACGGTTGGGAACCGACCAAAACCCCACTCACATGTGCATGTGGTGCTGATTTTTACTTGGCACATGCGCTACACCATGCAAAGGGTGGTCACGCAGACATAAGACACAATGAAATCAGAGACACTTTCGCCAACCTCATGAAAGAGGTTTGCCATGACGTCGAGATTGAGCCGAAACTTCAGCCGTTGCAAGGCGAAAGCTTTGTCAATAATTCAACTACAACTCAAGATGAGGCACGAATTGACCTTAAAGCAAACGGACTCTGGGGTTCACGATTTAGCCGCGCTTTCTTCGATGTAAAAATTTTCAACCCCCATGCCGAAACATTGCGAAAACTGCATAAAGACGCATATAAATATCACGAAACGCTGAAGAACTCCAAATATCAGCAAAGAGTTTCAAACGTAGAGCAAAAATGCTTCTGACCGTTAGTTTTTGGATGCACCGGTGGCGCTGCTCCAACAGCCACGCGGACGATGCAACGATTGGCCGAAAAACTAAGTGAAAAAAGACAAAAAAGCTGTCCAGAATCGATAAATTACATAAGAACTAAAATAAGCTTCGCGCTCCTGAGGAGCTCTATACTATGTATAAGGTGATGCAGATCGCTGCATAAATTTCATTTTATTGACTTTCCATTAGCGCTATTATAGAGCTATTATAGAAGGGCGGCTAAGATAAATTAACATTACGACGATGCATTTAATGCTGATTTATGACCTCATTGATAAATTGAAACAGCTTGTTGATATATATGCATTTTAATAACGCTGGTATGGCCCTATCCAGCTCTTGCACTTAGCGTAACTAAACGGAAGGGCCTCTTTTGTAGTTTAGTTTTTTAGAGCAAGTTCTCTATTGAGCGAGTTGAAGGCATTTTCTGCATCAATAAGTAGAATGACGTCCGTTTCCGTTTTCTCAAACTCGTTCCTCAAGCTGAGGATAGCATATTCGATTCTACACTTCTGGCCTAAGCAGAGTTGGTTTTTTTCCGAGATTTTTAAGGTCTGATTTTATACATTGGGTGATTGTTTTACCAATTATTCGTTGCTCCTGACATGAAAATTAGCCTTTTGATTAATGTTTTGGTTGGGCCATATAGATTTCTTTTTGCATTTTTGTACCCTGTTTAGTCCTTGGGGTTCCTAATACCAGTTTCCTGCTCCACTTGGGTAGCCCCTTCGGCCTGTACTTCGGCAAGGACATTCAGTAAACAGGGTATAAAAGAGGTAAAACAAGAGAAATAATAGATTGTGAAATCGATTTAAGAAACAAATAGCAAAAAAGAAATGAAAGCGGTTACAAGGCGGGGATGTGCGGGTAAAGGGGTAGTATCGCGGCTTGACGAGATTGTCTCTAAAATCCCGGCCCTGGCCTTCTGTCACGCGTACCATTATGAGCGTACCATATCACATGAAACTATTTAATAAGTTTATCATAACAATTAGGCAATTTAACATTTAGCTGTTTTTCTAATCGTTTCATCTTGATCAATGTTTGGATTGGGCCATATACACTTTTTTGTTGCATTTACGGCTAATTTTCACCTCAGGAGCAAGTAGCTATAAAAAACTGTCTTTCGTTTTTGTTCTAGAGTAGCAATGAATGACACTAGTGACTTGGACCAGCAAATTGAAATGCTCAAGAGGTGTGAGATCATTACAGAAGCGCAAGTCAAAGCGCTATGTGCGAAGGCGAGGGATATCCTAATCGAAGAGTCCAATGTACAAAAAGTTGAGGCCCCGGTTACAGTTTGCGGCGACATCCATGGTCAATTCTATGACCTAAAGGAGCTCTTCAAAGTAGGCGGGGATGTTCCTGATACAAACTATTTGTTCTTGGGTGACTTCGTCGACAGGGGTTTTTACAGTGTAGAGACTTTCCTGTTACTTATAGCCCTAAAGGTGCGTTATCCAGATAGAATTACTTTGATAAGAGGAAACCACGAAAGCAGACAGATAACGCAAGTTTATGGTTTTTATGACGAATGCCTTCGCAAGTATGGTTCGATATCTGTATGGTTATACTGCACGGAAATATTCGATTTTCTCAGCCTGTCTGCCGTCATAAACGACAGAATTTTTTGTGTGCACGGAGGTTTATCACCGTCGATACAGAATCTGAACCAGATTCGAGCACTGGACAGGAAGCAGGAGGTACCTCACGACGGACCAATGTGCGACCTTCTGTGGTCTGATCCCGATGATACGACGGGATGGGGTTGCAGTCCTAGGGGAGCTGGTTTCCTTTTCGGAAGTGACATTGTGCAGACATTCAATCACGAGAACAGCATTGAACTCATCTGCAGAGCACATCAGCTGGTGATGGAAGGATACAAGTGGCATTTTGGGGAATCTGTCCTTACGGTCTGGAGTGCCCCCAACTACTGTTACAGATGCGGCAATGTGGCCGCCATCCTGGAATTGGACGACAATTTACAAAGATACTTCACAATTTTTGAGGCTGCACCACAGGAGCATAGAGCAGTGCCCAACAAAAAACCTTTACCAGATTACTTCCTCTGAACAGTTGCCGCCATACATATTCTTTTGTGTACAGTTTTGCTCTTGCACAAACCTTATTCGCTGGTGGAATGATGAGTTCGAATTACATTTCAAAACGCAATCTTCAGAACCATCCCTTCGCACTCATGTTTTTGTTATTTTTAATTTTCCAAATCAGAGTTAAACATTTCTTGCCCTTGGGATCGATTGCGGATTGAAACATCTAATTTTGAAAGATGGTTATTTTGCGTTTTCAAAATTTACATGAAATTGTTACTAACAGGTTTAATATTCTATTGGGTTTCGTGATGCGCTATAGGAACCTGAAAATTAAGCTTCAGAATAACGCATATGTTTCTGTAATTTTTCTTATGGCGTGTTGATTTAATTTTCATTTCTACCAATATCATTTTCTGTACAGTTTATTTTGGTCACTTTGTCTTTTCTGTATTGCCAAACGAACATGCTTATTTCAATGTTGTTCCGGTTCTCTATTGTTCATAAATTTCATTTCCAGATTACTATGTACAGTTTTTTCAGTTGACCAACTTCATGATGCGCTGGATTTCTGGTGGGGGCTCAGACAAAGAGCTGAATAGTTTTTTCCAGTTGTTGCTCACGAATGAAAACTTGTTTGCATGTGGTCAAGCCAGACTGACTCTGACAGCCCCTGTTTTCTTCAGGAGTCGAGAGAAGCTAGAGTTCATGCGCAACTCGAGGTGGATGAAAACAAGGCAACAAGCTCTGCAAATCAAAAGGGTTTTCGAGCGAGTGATTGATTTAAAACTTACACACTATGATCTGGGAGCTGAGCAAAATCGGAGCTCATCTCTTAGAGGAACAATTGACCTACAGATGTTCCGATGCTTGCAAGTAGTTACTCTGCACAGAGTTCCCTTGCTTCTTGTCGAGAATTTGGCAGTGATTAGTGGCATGGTGCGACAGCTCAACGTGCATCAATGTCTCTATTCTATATCTGAACTACGTGGAAACGTTAAAGGTTTGCTTTGATTTTTCTTTTGGCCCAGCTAACCATGTTTTACCCTCATTATTTGACGACAAAACTGCTTTGAAAAGGAGTATCAAAACTTGAAAAGGATTATCCTGGTGATTATTCAGACCGCGCTGTTAAAATTTTGTCAAAAAATGTCAAAAAATAAGGCGGCAAGTCTGGATTAGACTAGCGTAAACTGAAAATTAGCATTAAGCGCAAGGATTAAAAGTTCTTCTGTATTTGCGAAGAATTCGAATTAGTTTGGTCTAATACGAATTCTATTGGCAACCATATAACGCATGTAGATTATTACCCTTAGATAAGAATCCAGGAGTAAGACCCATTGGCATAGGAGAAGTTATGCGTTAGGCGAACAATAAGCAAATGCTTAAAAAACGAACTCATGTCGCTCGGTTCAAACTACCAATTCTGCCTAGGACAAAAATGTGGCATTGAATATGCGATCCACACGCTAAGAGATCATTACAGCAAAATTTCCGCCGATGCTGTTTTACTGATAGATGCTGAAAATTCTTTCAACTCGCTAAAGCGAAAGCTGGCATTAAAAACATCGAAAAAACCTGCCCTTTTCTTTTAACATCGATTAAGAACTCTTACTCCAATCCATCATAACTGTTCGTTAACAAAAAAAAACATCTACTCTCAAGAAGGAACAACCCAGTGGGATCCACTAGCAATGGCCATGTAATTTCTAGCCATAATACCCCTCATAAAACTTTTATCAGTAGACAATGTAACCCAGAAATGGTACGCAGACGACGGAAACGCAGTCGGTAATTTAAGCAATCTACGAACCGTCCTCGATAAAATTGTATCACAAGGTAAATTTTTTGGCTACCATGTTAAAGCATCCAAATGCCAACTCATTGTCAAAGATGAAAAACTCGGTGAAGCTGAGAAAATCTTCGAAAATACAGGAATCACTATAAAGGCAGGCGCCCGAGTGCTTGGTTCAGTTGTAAGAACAGAATCTGAAAGTAAAAAGTTCCTCGAATTTCAACAGAATGAGCAAATCAAAATTTTGAAAAAATTAATGAAATCGCTAAAACCTCCCCTCAATACGTTTATGCCTGCTATACTAAAGGAGTTCAAGAAAAACTTTCATTTCTTACCAGGACAACGCCTTACACTATGGAAAACTAAGAAATATGTGAAAAGATTAACAAAGAACAATTAATACCTAACCTAATCGGTAAGGTAGATGGTATTTACTTAAGATACGGTTGGGAACCGACCAAAACCCCACTCACATGTGCATGTGGTGCTAATTTGAACTTGACACATGCGCTACACTGTGCAAAGGGCTGTTACACACACACTTAAGACACAATGAAATCAGAGACACATTCGCCAACCTCATGAACGAGGTTTGCCATGACGTCGAGATTGAGCCGAAACTTCAGCCGTTGCAAGGCGAAAGCTTTGTCAATAATTCAACTACAACTCAAGATGAGGCACTAATTGACATTAAAGCAAACGAACTCTGGGGTTCACGATTTAGCCGCGCTTTCTTCGATGTGAAAATTTTCAACGCCCATGCCAAAACATTGCGAAAACTGCATAAAGACGCATATAAATATCACGAAACGCTGAAGAACTCCAAATATCAGCAAAGAGTTTCAAACGTAGAGCAAAGCAGCTTCTGACTGTTAGTTTTCGGATGCACCGGTGGCGCTGCTCCAACAGCCACCCGGACGATGCAACGATTGGCCGAAAAACTAAGTGAAAAAAGACAAAAAAAGCTATCCAGAATCGATAAATTACATAAGAACTAAAATAAGCTTCGCGCTCCTGAGGAGCTGTATACTATGTTTAAGGTGATGCAGATCGCTGCTTAAAGTTCATTTTATTGACTTTCCATTAGCGCTATTATAGAGGAAGGACGGCTAAGATAAATTAACATTACGACGATGCATTTAATGCTGATTTATGACCTCATTGATAAATTGAAACAGCTTGCTGATATATATATATGCATTTTAATAACGCTGGTATGGCCCTATCCAGCTCGTGCACATAGAGTAACTAAACGGAAGGGCCTCTTTTGTAATTTAGTTTTTTTTAATTAAGCGCAACTGGGAAATATGACGTTTAGACATGGCGGACAGACAGAGCCATCCGAAGTGGAGTTCTCTGGAAGTGTTGGACTTGGGTCATAACTGGGTGGAGGGTGTGGATGACAGCATGGCCATGCTTGCTAGTACCAATCTCAACACTTTCATATTTAGCTACAACCAGTTGGAAAGTTTCTATGACCACCTGACATACCTGCCGGTGATGAAGAAGTTCGACGCCAGCTTCAATCGTCTTACGACTGTACCCTCTCTTGCACCGACTGTGTACAACCACTTGAGCAAGTTGGTGCTCTGCTCCAACAGACTCCTTTCTCTACACGGCATTGGTCACATGTACTACCTCGAATTCCTCGATGTCAGAGATAACTTCATTGCTCGCCACTCGAACCTCGCCGATCTAGAGAAGCTGCACATAGTGAAACATGTTTTACTGGCTGGCAACCCAATTTGCACAAACAAAAACCATTTTTTGAAAACTCTGTACAGATTTTCATCCAGGGCTTTACAGAATCTGCCGGTGCTAGACGATGTCAGAGTAACTTGTACTCATATTGAGCAATTAAGTAAAAAAATAGGAGGCAGTCGAGCAACCACGACTATGGCTGCAAGTTCAAGCTCAGACGTCCAATCTACCGATAGAAATATTTCTCGTCTCAATCAGAATACGTTCCTATCCATCGTGGAAGACTTTGTGCCACAGATGTCCAGAAAAGGTACAGTACACAGTATGTTTACACACCCTTATAACGGTTTTTCAACGCAAAATTATGACGATTTCTGACACTTGAACATGCGAGTACAAAAATTGTCTTATCTAGTGTTTAAGTTTTAGCCTTTTTTACGGGAAAAATTCCCAGGATTCATCACATGATTTTGACTACTCGTGCTTTCTGAAAAATGTGGAGGAATTTTGTATGCGGGTGGGTTTGTTTCAGTTTTTTGTTTTCTACGCGAAATCAGGTACTACAAATAAACATCGGAAAGGGTCGAGTGATATATCATATCAAAGCACTTTCAATCGTGATTCGAACGACATTAAAACAATTTCCAAAATTTTTCTCAGTGTTGAGAATAACTGGTCTTAAATTTTTTGGTTTTTTCGTCTTAAAAGTGGTCTTAAATTTCGAGCGACGAAAACCATGCGAGCAGGCTTATTTATGCTTAGTTTAGGCCGTTTACAATAGCTTAAGTATGCGTAATTATTTTTTATCGAGCAAAATTAGTTGTTGGGGGTTTTTAATGCCATTTTGGTAATCAAAAATTCAATGATTTTTTTAGTCATTATCCTTCAAAAACTGTTTAGAGTTTTAGTCTAATTTCGATTGAGTAAAGCGATTGAGTGACGTTCATTATATTTAAATATTGGCGTTTTAAGCTAAACAAAAAGCTTGATTTAACTAAAAAGTAAACCAGCTTTGGAAGCTCCATTAAGCGCATTCTTGGCTCTATGTATAGTTCTATAATCTACCAAGCAGAAGAAACGACGCTAATTGGAAAATTAAAAACGTTATTTTGTAGCTTTTTACGATTGTGGTCGGAACATTCTGTGCTACTTGCACAGCAACCGACTATCGTAGCAATTTAAGAAAAACGCGTTCTAATTTTCAAGTTTAATGCTTTCGGTCCGGATAATTTAAATCAGCTTTGTATAATGCTGATGCAGCTTGTGTAAAACAAACAAAGCCAATGTTGCATTTAGCAGACCTTGTGGGTTCGCCAGCTGTCTTTTCAGAGTTGCCTATTTACACTTGCGAAGTGAGTGTACTAGTACGAACTTTCTTTTTTTCCAACCTAAGTCGCAAATATTGGTGCCACTTTTGGGGAACCCTTGCAACTTTTTCGTAGCATGAGCTTTGACATTCGAATAGTAGTAATAGTAGCATAGTTGATGCATTTTACTTCATCAAATGACCGAAAGAAGTGATTTGTTTCAAACAAAAATGAAAACTCGATTTCAGAAATTTTCTAACTCAATATATCTAGCATTTTTTGAAATGCATAATTTTTTACATAATGAGGCTTTATGCTTTGCGATTTGTTACATGCAAAGGTAGTGGGGATGCCTTCCGTTTGTTATAATCCAAATTGGTATTTGCAAAATTGAGTCTAATTTTATTTGGTGCCACTTTTGCTGCTTTATTCATGACTAGTGTTTGTCGGTTGTGAAGCTTGAGTGGCTAAGTGGATAGACCGTGAGACTGAAAATCTCTTGATTGCAGTAGGTCGCAGATCGAATTCTAGACCTAGCCGAGTTTTTGCTAATTCGCGGCTCATTTCCATTTTTTCTTATTGCACATTCTAGAGATGCTTTTTGGCCGTGTTCTCGCAAGAGTTTGCGAAGCCCAGCTTCGCCTTTGTGTTTTTATTGTTCTGTACTACGCTGTAGAATTGGTTCGATGAGAAGTTAGTTCTTCTTCGTAAACAACTTTCTCTTACTTTCTATTTACTTACAGGGCGAGATTGATTTTTTCCTAGTCAGTTAAAAACAGCAGCCTCCAGAAAATTAGTTTCAAAGGTGTTTTTGCTGCCGATGCCTTTCTTTTACTGACTGATCCAATGGACCTAATTGGGATCTTTTTTCAATCCTATGTGCCTTCTTTCCATTGGCTTATTTCAATTGACAACATGATTTCGAAATCAAACTGGATATTTTTAATTTAATTGGATGTTTTTAATAATTAATGTTTTGTTTTTTAAGAAACATTTGGAGAAAAAATTCGTTATTTCGAAAATGCCTCGAATTTTGTTTTGGTGGAGCTTTTGAATCGGTAGGCTGCGGTAGCAGTATAATGTCGTGTGCTTTGACATTTGATTAGTAAAAAGTGAACACTGTTATATGCTGCGGAAACATGGACTGTCAAAAAATCTGACCTCGCAACAAGATGCTACCTCGAAGCACGCCCTGATCAAGACACCACCACAATCCGCGCAGCAGCAAACCTTTGGTCATCCTTGGACTGTCACCTGCGAAACATGCGACTAAGATGGTGTGGTCATGTACTTAGAATTAACGAAATGAAGCTTCGCATCTGAAAGAAATACTCTTCTGCTTAACTTCTTTTGGTGTAATTAGTGCTCATTGCACGGTTTTTGAGGTACCTAAGGACCTCCAAACGGACGAACGGAATGGACTGTTTATTGTATGTGGTCAAAAGTCCTAGCGCCAAAAAATATCCGCGTTTTTTCGGATAAATAGTTTTCTGTGGTTTCTATCAGCTGACTTGTCTCCTGCCACTGATTTCCGTTTTCCTTTCATCCAGATGATTTTGTGAGGCCGTCCAATCGAATTGCTTACATGAGAAAGTATATTTTTAATGATAAACGGTTGTTTGTTCTATCGTACAGTTAGATAGCTTTAACTGGTCATTTTGAGGAGGACTGAGGGTAAGCTTCTGACTGTTCAAAATGAACACATGATGTTCTTTTGAATGGAACTGATTATAGGCGTGTAGATTAATTTTGCCTGGTCTGCAGAGGCTGATATTCCTTGAAAATATGAGCAAGCTCGACTATACGTATTATTCCCTCACGATGAAAGTGAGTCTCAATTTGTAATAGCCCCCCGCCCGCCAACTGCAGTACTACTTTTGGCTTTTTGTGCTTTAGGCAGTAAAGAGTCGCCTTCAAGTTCTAAAGCCGATAGAAAAGATTCTAAAGGAATAACAAAGCGAGCAAACACTGCAACCTCTCATGTTTCAAGAAATGCAACAAATGGTCTGAAAATTCCACTGGGACCTAAAATCAGTAGCAGCTCTTCTCCATTTAAGACATCTACGCCAATTTTGCCGGGCAAAAGAAACAAACCCGAGTCGTTCTCAAAAGGAATAGAAAGTCCGGTTATGTTCGCCGACGAAGCTGAGGTGAATAAATTGGTGAACAAATACAGAGATGTAAGAAACGACATGGGAGGATATGGCATCCAGGGGATTCTGAATGATCTCATTCCCCCCGATGATCATTCGACACTGTCATCTGTCAAATCCAAGTCCGAGTCAGCGCGAGCTTCGTCCACAGATGGTGGTGGACAGTTCAGCAGTGGACAGAGTACAAGTGCACCTGCGATAGACAGAAGCAGTCCAGACGCCGACTCAGAACTTGGAAGTCGATCATCGGGTGCTGCTGTAAAACAGAAGCTATCACTTGAGTCCAAATCGGACATAGGGTTTGAACATAACCGAACTAGGTCATCGGTCGTTGTCGAACTGAGCTCAGTGCAGGCTTTTGAATATTTGCTTACAGAGGAAGAAAGCTCTAAGTTTGTGGCTCATAACGAAAAGAGTATGAAGCGATGTACGCTTTCTTTATTCAGAGACATGGTGATATCCACCAGCGCTGACGGAACTATTTCGCATGAGGTAGAGTTGAAAACTATTTCAGCGATTGAATTGACCCCAAAATATGAAGCTGGAATGATACTCGTCAAAATCCGTTTCCCTTCTCAGTTGCGGCCAACAGTGATTTTTGGGTTTTCGGATGCCAGTCCAAATGGACTTGATTTTGTGGAGAAATCAAAGAAGCAACATCAAGTTTGCTTGTCAATCAATCCGAAATGTGCGGAGTGTAACTCTTCGGTTATCGTCTTTCCAGAGTCGACAGAAAATGGCTTTTGTCCGAATTGTGAAAAAAATGTTACATCATTTAAGAATGATGCTATACAGGGCGATGCTTCGAGCAGCGTCAACAAAGCGAGGACGTCAAACATTAACATTGCGTCTCAAGTTGACGAAAACTCAGATTACTTTAGTGCGTATGGAGGCGCTGATGGTGAAAAAGAACATGTGGTTGTTAGAATGAGGCTGAAAAAGAGGCACGCTGATGCACTCAGAGAGAGTTTCAGCTCGAATAGAGATAGCAGGAACTCACAGTCATTCTATCCCAGCAGCTTTACGCAAGATGGGAGTGATTTACTTGCGCTGCGGAAGGAAATGGATGGGTTTGTTGAGCCGATTGTGCAGCTGGAACATCGTCTGCACTTGCATCTTTTCCAGTTGTTCGAGGAGTACGAAGATTTCCAGCAATTGTTCAAGGGCTACCTCAGTACAAGTGATCACCCAGAAATGTTCCCATGTGTAATTGTGATTACTTCCTGCAATATTCGCTTTTTCCACATTGTATCTACGGACGATGCGGCGGTACAGTTGGAAAATATCGATTCCTGGTTTGTCTCTATCGGGTCCTTCCAATTCGAATCATTGTGGCTGTTTGAGAATGGCTTGAGCAATCAAAGTGTTCACTTCAAGTTCCAGGACAGCAACAAAACGTATGTGTTTGTGGCGTTCAGTCGAGAACTGGTGAGTGATCTCGTAGATGTTGTGGTGCGTTGGTGTCTCAAGTACAATTACGTCAAATACTGTCGATCGGACAATATCCTCACAGCAGATGTAAAAATGATGGAGAAGCTGGTGCTACGCAAGCTGAAGGGCGTGTCAGTGTCCTCGCTCCCTCAGCATCCAACTCTGGGCCACTACTTTCCTGAATCAGTTTTGACTGCCATCAAAGAGCAGTCTTGGATGTGCAGGTTTTCCGCGTATGAGAATGTTCTGTGCTTTCTCTCAGCAACTGAAGTGGGTATTTTCATTTGTGCAGTGAACTATTTTGTTGTTCATGCAACCCAAGATCCAATCAAAGCTAAACCGTTTGTTCTTCTCGACTCGAGGACTATTGGGGACGTGAAAAGCCTCACGAGGTACAGATCCAGACGCAACGTGCTCACAATTCATTTTTTCGAGAAGGCCAGGCCAGAAGCTGTGACCATGAGTGCTGCCACGAAGGCATCCAGTAAACAGCATCAGCGCAACTTGTCTTCATGGAGCATTAAACTGGGCAATATGAAACAGGTGTCTAGCTTTGCGAGTATTGTCCAACAGAAATGGGAGGCGATGTATTGCACAAGTATGATTAATGAAGTGTTACCTGCAGCAGAGGAATCGCTGCGTTTCTTCGATGACTAAGCCAGTAAAGGCTCAAATTGAAATAGTTCCAGTAGTTTAGTTGCAATTTTTGCTCATAAAGCATACAATTTAGAATAGTGAAACAGTGTTATTGATAATCTAGAGCACATGTTATCTGTCACAAGTATTATTAAGTGTCCGCATAATGGTAAATTTTAAATTTAACGAAAATAGATGCTCAAATGTCCCCAGAATCTGATGGTTGCTTGGTTTTCGGGAGTTATGACTCTTCCTTTTGCCGTCGCAAAGAATCATGACTTCTTATCAGCACATGCTTTCGATGTGATAAAATTGAAAATTTAGTTTAACCAAAACCTTATCCCGTGCTATATCGTAGTGAAATAAAGTGAAAGTGTTCTATTTTTTGATTGCTATATTTTTCTAATTTAATTGTTACTTAAATGTTCTTTCAGTATAAATTTTTGTGTATTTACTCTGGCGACGAGCGAAAGTGCTGCAACCGGGTACCATAATTTTTTGTCCTGTTTACACTAGCGAGCTTCCGCAAATAAAAGTGTTCATTGGAAGTATTCACTTATTTGGTGGGACTTTTGCCATAATCACGATCTGTAGCTTAGGAAAATTTCATAGCATCTGTTCTCTGCTTTATTTGTGGCAAGTGTTTGTGATTTATTAAAGTTCCGTGGCTGAGTGGTTTTTGTGTGAGACTCATAATCTCTAGGTCGCATATCGAATCCGAGACCTAGCCGAATTTTAACTAATTCGAGGCTTATTTCTATTTTTTGTATTTCACTTTATAATGCTGCTTTTTCTCGTGTTCTGGCTAGTGTTTGCGAAGCGCAGCTTCGCCTCTGCCCCAACTAAAATGTACAACTTTGTCAAATTGAGTGGCATCCTTGGAGATGTATTTCTAGAATTCAGCGATGAAGAGAAAATCAGTTTTTAGAAGAACACATGTAAATTTTTCATAAAAGACAATATTGAGCTAATGAGCCTGTTTTTCTAAATTATGAGCCTGATTTTTCTTTCTAAATGATCAATGAACGTTAAAGTTTTATTCCTACCAACAAAAGTGATTTGCTTTATATGGGCCGTTATAAAGAGCAGTGTTGCTCGATTGGCGTCCAAGTGGTTTTGTAAATTATTGTTGTAGACCATGTTCGACAATTTGTACCTATGATCACTGAATAAATTAACCTCTAGTAGTTTCCACGAGAGAAGCTACGTATTTCAATTTGCTTCAAAACTTTGAAATTCGATAACTGTTTCAGCGCATCTGGCCTAGAGGTAACACCCATACTACAGGAAAACGGTTAGATTGTAAGTGTAAAAGAACGAAGTGTTTTTCACTTATATATGTCTAGATGATTGTTTTTCAGGAAGTCTTAAAAGGCTCTAATAACTATTGAAGTGCGCAATACATATTGATGAATTTATAGATGGACTCGCGTATATATGCATTTTTTGGGTTGAATTCAAGTTCTTTGCTAAAAGGTAGACAAATTATGCTGTCCGATTACGAAAGCTGAAATTTCTACAGGGTGTTTCAAATAAACTGTAATTTTATAAAACGCTATAACTTTTTTTTGAGAAGAGATAAATACACAATTTTTTCTGAATATCTGATAAAATTGTTTTATAAAAGATGCTGAAAGTGTCCGCCGTTTTGAGCAACACAGCTTTGTAATCTTTTCGTCAAATTTCTCAATGACTCTTCGATATTATCGGGCGTTATTGTATTTCGGGCATCTTCTACAGTTTGCATGAGTTCGTCAATACTTCGTGGATTCGCACCATGAACAATTTTCCCCAGATGACCCCACAGCCAAAAATCCAGGGGATTCAGGTCCGGACTCTGAGGTGGCCAGGGTATAGGGGTTCGTCTACTTATAATTCTGTCGTTGAACTTTGTCCCAAGCCAACTGAGTACGCGTCCCGTGCAGTGGCATGTGGCTCCGTCTTGCATAAACCATATGCGCCTCAAGTTTCGTCGTTCTCGAAGGACTGGCCAGAGGTCGTGTTCCAGCATGTTCAGATACGAAAACTGGTTCAGTGTTATTGGTCGTTGCTGTTCGTCTACGAACCAAAACGGGCCAAGAACAGCTCCTTGAAGGAAACCCATCCAGCACATCACTTTCTTTTTGCCCTGGTACTTGCACTCCGCGTATTCTCTGGGGTTAACTAAACTCCATCTCCTATCGTTTTGAGAATTTGGAGAGCTGTCGAGCACCCACCACTTTTCGTCTGAGAAAATCACCCGTGATGTGAAATCTGCCGCTGTTTCAATCTTGCTCAAGCACCAGACACCAAAAGTAAGTCTCCAGCCGAAGTTCGTCTCTTTAATTTGGTGTGTTTTGAGCACTTTGTAGGGCTTCATTTTGGCAGCTCTCGCGACTCTCCAAGTTGTGGTGCGACTCAACCCCAAATCAGCTGCTGCTTTAGTTTTTGAATCTTTAGGATGAAAATCAAAGTGTCTTATAATACTGGCATTCGCTTCATCGGTTCCTGGTAACCCCGTTCCTTTTCGATGCTGCCCTTGAAATTTCGATAACCCGCCTCTTTCTTGGAACCGTTTCCACACTCTGATAAACTGAGTAAGTTGAAGTGTTGATGCAACGCGTGGGGCAATGTAATATTCATTGATATATCTTCTCCGAACTTCAGTTGGGGATTCATAAATTGCAAACAAACAAATGATCAGTTTTTCTTCGTTTACTGTGAAAACCATTTCGTTGTTTTCATTTACGTATGAACAAATAGTTTAAAAATTTTTTTGTTGCGTGGAAGCGTGAAATAGTTGGAAAATCGCGGGTATTCACTATCGAGTTCAATTCATCAACGCAGTTTTTGAGTTTTATCAAATCTCCGCCTGTTCTACATAATATCACCGAATTTGAAGTCGAACTGATCAACAGTTATGAAATGAGAAGCTTTTATAACATTACAGTTTATTTGAAACACCCTGTAGTTTAGAAATGGATTTTAACATTCAGCTTTTCAGCGGAAAAAAAATCCATTGATCCAATTTTCTTAATTTGGGTTACTTTTAACAAAAAAGGGCCAATCATGAACAGTTCTTGAAATTCAAAGAACATTAAATAATTTTAAATAAAATCATTATCTTTCAATGTCTTTTAAAAAATCATTAATTTTTTCTTCGAAAGTTTTTTTTTTGGTTTCCTTGTTCTTTTACTCAATTCCAATCTTCTGTTGACTATGTTTTTGTTGATGTTTTTTTTGTGTTCAGTGTATTTCTCAGTGGTTTTGGTTTGTTATATCGGTTCAGTTGCTTCATTTAACGTCGTTCGAAGGGAAGTTGGACTTTATGCATTTGTGTGCTCCGGAGAATAAATTTTAGCTCACAATTGATGAAAGTTTTCAGATCAACGATCGTCTAGTCGAATCTTGTCTGCTTAGTTCTCGCGTGGGAATTTTCGTTTCAGTGCTTATTTAACGCTGGCAGTCGAGTTCCGACAGGTTTTTCTCAAATTGAATTTCATGCGAGACAAATGTATTAAGTTTTTAATGCTGTTTTTTGACATTGTTTTAGACTCAGTAGCTTTGTTTCAAGTAGCTTCAGGGTGTGTGTTGTACCGCAAATTGCGCGAAGCTCGGCTTCACCTCTGTGTTAAGAATTTCCATGATGATTTTAAGAATAGAATGGAACAGTGCCAATTAGTAGTCTTGTTTCATATACTTTTTGAATTTGGCGAAATCTGTCTGTTCCCCTATAATAATTGAAAATACGATTACATGACTTATTGTCGTTTCAGATTGAATCTCATGTCTACAATAGCACTAAATAATCTCCTCATCTGAGCTAAAGAACGTTACGCTCAACAAAGAGGAGAAAGAGTAAATTCGAAGTCTAAACTTACTAATCGGTTTGGTATATTGTACAGTTTAGGAAGTTATTACTGAATTCTGATGGAATAAGTTCAGTGCTTCAAACCAAAGAAACTTCAATTTTCAACAATTCTTACAACAACAAGGCAACAGTTTCAAAGTGGAATTGTCCTTAGTTCTCTATTTGCTGGACTTTTCGCCAATTGTGTGGTTGTCGTTGCTGAAGTAAGTAAAGCTAGAAAGGGGTTTGCGTTAGATTGGGAGCGAGGATGTCCTCTGAGTTCTCGTTGCGTGATCTGTGCTGCCTATTCTGCTGTCCCCCTTTCCCCTCAACGATTGCAGCCAAGCTGGCCTTCCTGCCCCCTGCAAAGACGTACAGTGTAGTGCAGGATCCAGTGTCTCAGCACTGTGTGCTGCAGCTGTCAGAGAGGGCAGAGTGGCAGTACGAGGAGCGGGAGAAGGACCTCATAGACGTCTTCTTCACTCGTACCTCAAGAGGCAACCAGATCGCATGTTTCTACGTCAAGGCCTCCCTCAACCCCAAGTACACCATTCTCTACTCCCATGGCAATGCTGTGGACATAGGCCAGATGAGCAGTTTCTTCCTGGGTCTAGGATCCCGTCTGGACTGCAATATCTTCGGCTATGACTACTCCGGCTACGGCTGCAGCACTGGTGCTCCCTCAGAGAAGAACCTGTACGCCGACATCAATGCTGCCTGGCACACGATGCGCTCCAAGTTCTCTCTGCTGCCAGACAAGATCATTCTCTACGGACAGAGCATTGGCACAGTGCCCACAGTCGATCTGGCCTCCCGACTGGAGTGTGCCGGAGTCATTCTACACTCGCCACTCATGAGTGGCATGCGAGTGGCTTTCCCAAACACCAGTAGAACATGGTGCTTCGACGCTTTTCCCAGGTATAATACATTTCTTTATTGAGAGCAATGAATGTAGTCTGCCGTGCGCAGAAATGTTTTTTCGACTGAAAATTTTGGCGACCTTTTTTTAGGTTGACTTATTTAGTTTTCCGAGCTCTCCGAAAATACTTTAAAGACCGTATTTTGTCAAACAGGCTAAAATGACGTTTGGCAATTTTTCGGCGAGCGCTCCCCTC